>NC_092341.1:330170833-330825000 GCF_046630445.1 Rutidosis leptorrhynchoides
AACTTTTGATGCATTAAATGCTTTACAATGTTGTTGGCAAGTGTTTAGTGTATTGTATGCGTAATTACCTACGAAACGGCATATTATATGTGTGCAATAAGTTCCCGAATCATGAAATGCGTTTTACGAACTTGAAACTTTAATAATGAACTTTTAACGATCATTCGACGAGGATTTTGTTGCTGTAAATGATGAACATGATTGATGATGTGTGCTTAGTTGTATTCCTTGTCAAAATACTTTTCCAACGATATAAGATACGTGTTTTGAGTGTTTTCGGTTCATAAGTTGTGTTTGAAATGAGTTTGGTTTGAGACTTGTCAAATTTTCAGCATCAGAAATCTGTAGTTCATTTGGACGCCGTCCCAATCTTGGACGCCGTCCAATTCTTCACTGCTGGACGCCGTTCAGCCATTTTGGACGCCGTCCAGATGAACTGCAAAAGGCTGTCCAACTTTGTAAATTTTCGTTTAATTCTAACTATACTACGCACCTCCGATTAACGTGAAACTTGGCCAACATGTTTGATGTGTAATTTCGTACTCTAAATTATTAGCTAAATACCTATCGATTATCACACAATACAGGCAACTATAACCAGTTCGTGTAGTAATTAAACAAGTATTTGACCAATTCGTTCCACAGAGAGCAGGTAATTGAAAACTTGAACTATTAATTATTCTAAGATTTAAAAGGGGAGTTTTGTTGTAAAACTGATTAAACGCGAAAGTAAATTAAACTTAACTCAATAAGAAACAAAGGTATCCACTTAGCTACAATTCCCTAGGCTAGAATTGCTCGGTTAAACTCGTTAAGTAAACAATTACAATGATGTGACACTGTATTTATCTGTCGATTCCTACAGTTTAAGACTAGCAACCTAAGTATAACTGTCGTTAACATAAAGTTACTAACCAATTCACAATGATATTACTCAAGATTATAATCTAACCTAGGTTGGTTTGGTGTCTCTTACAACCTCACAATTATTGCAACTAATTTCAAGCTCAACCACTATACGATTAATTTTATTATCAGTGTCCCTCATAAAATCTCACGTATTCCTAAATTATTCACGTTCAATAATCTAGTAAAAGCTATTAATCAATTTAACTGTCGTTAGTTAATCAATAACTTCCGTGATCTAACAATCAATAAGCTTTAATAACGATGGATCATAGCTAGACATAAAATTGTGTAATTTTAATTAATTGTTGTTAACTAAAAGATCGCAATCCATTACCTAGGTTCATGCATCTAAGTGAATACTAAATATTTAGCTACTCATGGTAAAGCAAATAACAAATAAATAAGAAGAACAATTAAGCATGAACATTGAATTGAATAAAGAACAAAATAATAAAAGTTAAATAAGAGATTAAACTAACCAAACTTATGTAATAAATTAAACCCTTGAAAAATAATGTAGAGAAGCTAATAAATTCGTAATTAATGTTTCTGTAGGCTAAAATTCGGAATAAAAACTGCATGCCCTAAATTGGGGTAAAAATCGAGTATTTATAGAAGCAGGGAAAACAGCTGAAACCGACCCAAGTCGCGATCCGCGACAACCCATTGCGAAACGCGATGAACCAGGACGCAACCAAGCTGCTTGAAACGCGACAGATTGATCAGATTGGCCCCTTTTTGTATGTCGTGTTCTGATGCATTTCATCACGTATCACGATGACCAAAACGCGATAAACCTCATCCTGAAGCGATGGAAACTGATTTTTCACCCGAGGCAAGTTTATCTTCAACTTTAACTTCGTTTTGGCCATATCTTCAATAAAAATCAATATTAATGAGCCAACGAACCATATCTTGACACTTTCTTCATTTTAAACTCAAATAACTCGATATCTTAATCAAAGTCTTCAAAATACCAGCAAATGGAACAAGATAACGCCCAAAATATATGTATGAAAATGGCGTTATCAAAATCCCCCACACTTGAACCTTGCTTGTCAATCTTGAACCAATAACTGCACGTATAATCTTCAACAAATTTCCGCAAGATTCAAGCCTTCAAGTCAATCCACCACAAGCTCTCGTACTCTTCATCTTTTCACGATTAAGCTTATTTTCTCACAAAACAATTCCTCACATTCCTGTCTCTTATAAAAACAACATACAAACCATCAAACGCACCCCCCCTTCTTCCCCCCATTTTCATTCAAACACATTTCAAAAACAATATCCTAAGTGGCCATTATCGCAAACAAATTTTCATAAAACACATTTTTTTTCTAGGTCATGAATTGAGATGTAAAGACAATTTGGGCTGAGAACTCAAACTTCAAAAGTTTCCACAACTTTACTTCTTAACACAAACCTTTATTCTCAAAGCCTAAATTCTTTTCACTTAGCTTCCCCTAAAAATCACATTTCTAGGCTTTCAATATCCTTCTTTTCTTTGCATCAATCAACCCTTAAGACTTAACTTTCCAACCTCAATAACTAATCACCAATAAACATTCAAATTTCTACACATCGCGTCAAACGAAACACACATTTTCGGGTTGTTTCTACACCTGTACTTATTTAATGAGGTAGATATAACTCGGATAACAATTGGTGTAAAATGATTACAAAAGGTAAAAACAATCTTACGTTATAAGGTTTAGTATTTGTAACATGACTCTTATTCGCATCAAGATAGCTTACTAACAATATTTAAGGCACTATTGCAAATACCAATACTTCACAATTTAATCAGAGATCCAGTTATAAATAGATTCATACCTGTGTTTATGTAGGGAAACCCGTTTAACTTTTTAATTCTCTTGATTCCATTTCATGCTGATAATTTCTAAATATGCAAGCTATTCACATACTGGTCACATCTCTCTTATCCAACGTACCCCGCAAAGGTAACTCTTCCCAAGGTATAGTCTTACTAGGTATTTTCCACATCATGAGCCAAAGGTGATCACTGCTGCATAAGTATGAGACGAGTACTTACAACCAAAACTACCTAAAGATGATCACCTTGCCTTGAGATAGTAACGTCCTTGACCCGTGTAGCGAACCTTCAACCAACCGATCCCAAACCGGAAAAAGGTCTTAGGTGGTTAGGTGATCTAGCACCCCAAAGGATCTATCGGCTCGAGTCTTAGAAACTACTACTTAAGCTCGGATCTCATAAACATTTTTTTTTTCAAACATAATACTCTCTTTGAATGTCTTCCTCGTCTTCGATTTGTGACTTTGTAGAACCCGCAATGTATGATGTAGCGGATGGATAATGATGTGATCGATGATGATGAATGATTTGTTGTAGGAAGTCTTTAACTCATGAAAATAAGCAATACCATTCACACCATAGTCAGCAACAGCCACCCCTTAAAGGGTCCATTGGAGTTAGAGATTTGTGATTTTTCCTCTTCAAGCTTACATACCTAGCACTTATGATTATAACACTTCTTTAAGAGAGTCAAAAAGCCATAAACACAAAATATGAAGCCATTTATAACCTAATCTCTAATTTAACCATTTTTCTCGCATTTTACCCTAAAGCCCTAAATACCGTTATTCTTCATTTCTTGACACAAATAAGTTGCATTGTCATTTTTGAAACAAATATTAAACTAGATAAAATAAGATTAAATTTTTAACATTTGTAACCAAATTTATCCAACAATTATCCCTTTTCAACTTTCACCTTTCATCAATTGTCTTTCCTCAAGCACTTATATACTCAAAATTCCTTAGCTATGGTCAAAAAGTTCATTAATAATTAACAAACCACCAACAATTTGCTTAAAACTAATAAACCTCCCTGGCCAAAACCAAAAAGTCCAAGTCAACCCCTAATCACTACGGGCTCTCTCATGGGTAAACATCTCAATCATAACCTTGAAAAGTTTAAAAATTCCAAAAATTTTAACCACTAGGCAATTAAAACATGCAAACATTTCAAAATCCGCGAGAATTTATCTCTCCCCCCCACACTTAAGATCATGTAATGCCCTCATTTACATGAAATCAGATAACCAAAAATAAATTCGAGAGGACATAATAGTGAAAAAGGGAAAAGAAAAGAAAAGAAAACCCGGATTTTTTAGATCAGTAGATCGCGGAAACACGGTGCATGATGGCGCTGAACTTACTGCCAGCATAAGAACATTGGCATCCACTCGATCACCAAAACATCATAATCAAGTAAGGTGCTGAACTTAATGCCAGACTTTGAAAAATTAAAGCATAACCACCGTGGAACCTGAAACGAAAACATACATACCACAACCATAACTAATGGGGTGGCACCACCACGGTACCGAAACGCCCCATTTAAAATCCAAAGTATTAAGTTTAAGACTAACAATTACCATCATCCTAATTAAGATTACAGTCATCCAAAGTAAAAAACAATAAACGAAATTAAAAAGTTCTTGTTCACGTCACCACATGATCACCACCGCATCCAATCACCAAGGGTTACACCCTCCATAAGATCCATCATACTGCCCACCATAAGGACCTCCACCACCTGACTGACCTCCCTGGTTACCTTTATCATGCTGAGAACTAGAACCTGCTCTTCTTTGTCGGACCATATCCTCCCAAACTTCCTGAGCTGCCGTGCGATCATACACCCGATAAGGACCTGTCGACTCTGGAGTCCATGGAATACGAGTGCCATAAGGAGTAAAGATGGTATTAGGAGAAACAAGCTCCATGTTGTGTCGATGCCAATCGTGATGATACACAACCTCACTAATGCCATATGCAAGCTGACTTTTCGAGCGTGCTCGGGTCTCCTCATTATAAAGCTGCATAGTTCGCATTTGTTCCATTAAGTCCCGGTTTGTAAACCGTTGACCCCCGAGACCTTGACCCGCATCTTGACCACCCTTGGCCATCTCTTCATCCTCCTCATGTGCCCCCTGCGCATCTCGGGGACGACGAAGACGAACTCGGAATGGGATAACCTGGCAGTGTTCAATAGATATTACTCTTGCCCCTCGAAAAACATTTTCCCCTAACACAACCGCTTCAGTAACAATTCGTTCCATATCCGATCTATCAATTTCAAAAACCGACGCAATCCTCATGATAAAGTGACCACCTCTAATCGGGCTTCCCGCAGAACAAAGTCCACTACCCTGATGTTTTAAAAAATAAGCCACTCCATAAGCAACCGAAGTAGGTGTCTTGGTTCGGAATTGGTTCACATACCAAAGGTCCGGTAAAGAGACCTTCTCGTTCTCACTTCTTCGATGTGTAATAGTATGCGAAACCATTCGTTGAATTGCACGAAGAGCGAGATCCATGATGTTAACACAAGGACAATTACTCGGGCTCCATTCAGAATCGGAAGCAATCTCCCCCCAAACTCGTGCTGCATCAAATTTACGAGGATCAATCATATCAATCACCCTTTCAGCACCCCAAAGATAATCTCGAAAACTAACTCGTGTGCGTTCTTCATCGGTATAAACTCCCAAACAAGTAGCCAACTGAAATAATGACATAGAGCGGTTAACCGCACCCAATCGAAAAGTCATAAACGTTGGATCATCAACGTTTTCAGGGTGAAGATTCATCACATATGTAGCGTAAAATTCAATAACCAACTCCCGGTAAACTACTTCATGAATACCAAAGAAAGCAACCCAATCAGTATGCACAGCACTTCGCCATTCCAACTGCAAATACCCCATAACTGTAGCATGTAAACCTCCCCGTTGTAAAACATTCCAATCGATCACCCGATGTGGTTCAAATTCTTTCCGAATCAATTCTTGAACATCTGCCTTTCTTTGCTTAATAACCTCCGATCGACCATTAAACCTTAAATTCACATGTAATTCTGTTTGAGGAATTGGAGGTTGCTGTTGAACCTCCTGAGCTGCACCGGCTGCAGTACCGGAACTTGAAGCATCCCTAGCGTTACCACGTCCTCCTGTCTGAAAAACAAACACAATGATATCCAAAAAGATATATCCCAAAGGACATGTTAGCGTTAGCTATAACCTGCATTCTTCCAAAAATATACCTAAGGCACACAATGTCAATGGCCATTTAAAAACATGGCAAAAGCATAGATCATATAAGACTCCAACAACTATCATGCACTTATAACAAATTCCTAAGTAACATCATTAATCATCATGAAAATCCTCACAGTTGTAAACAATTTAAAGCATGGATGTTAAATCGAGTTAATCATAAATCAATTCAAGAACCTCATCTTCTCAACAATATATGTAACTTTAACCAAATAAATTAACAAGTAAAACATGTAGTCAAAGCATACATATCATCAGTACATGTTAAACATAATCCAAAAGTCAAACTGAGTCAAACCCAGTCAACCAAGTCAAAATTTCCAATTACACATGAACCCTAGAAATCAAAATCAAAATCTCGATAATTTAAGCATGCATTCATGGTAATCATACTCAGCTAATAATCATACAACATTCAAAACATATCAATTTAACTCACAAATTCAAAACCCCCAATTAATCATACCTAAGAACCCTAGAAATCAAAGAATGAATTTATAGAACAATAGGCATGAAAATCGAAGCAATAACATGTTAAGCATACTGAATCTTCAATAAAAATCGAACAATAACACATAAACACACCCCCACACTTGTTTTTCTCATAAACCCTAATGAAAATTGAAATTAAGCATGATAAATAAAGAAAAACAAGCAAGTAGATGTTAAATCATACCCTAGCCATGCTGTTAGTGTTGATTAGATGAAGATTCGTGAGTAAATCGAGGGTTTAATTGATGGGTTATGGTGTATTAAGAGCAGAAAATTCAAGAGAGATAAAGAGAATTAAGTGGTGGTGATGAAAAAGGCTGTAACAGCGTATATATCCCAACCTGCTGGAACACGTCGCGTTTCGCGACAGGGGGTCGCGTTTCGCGACAAGGTTGATTCAAACGCGATGTAACACATTCAAACGCGACAGCATATGGGGTTCGGGCCTGATCAAATTACCGCGTTTTGGTGGTGCATGTCGCGATCCGTGACACTTTTTTTTGGTTTTTTTTTTTTAATATTGTTTTTGGATTTTTTTTATTCCTATCAATTAAAATAAAAATTCACACAAATACCTACAAAAACAAATAAAAATACAAAACTCTACATGAATTGATTTTTTAACGAGTCGTTTTCTCGACTCATCCCCATGCTCATGTGTCTTTCGGGTAGAGGGTGAGGTCCTCCCTCTCGGTGTTATCGAATGCCTCGTGATACAATTTTAACCTATGACCATTCACCTTAAAGCTTCTACCCTCGTTATCTAACAATTCCACGTGCCCGGCCGGAAAAGCTTTCTTTACCACGAATGGACCGGACCATCGTGACCTAAGCTTTCCGGCGGAGAATTTGAACTTAGATTGAAATAACAAAACTTTATCGCCCGGTTCAAATTCTTTTCTCATCTTCAAACGCGCATCATGCCATAACTTCGTTTTCTCCTTATAAATACGCGAATTCTCATAAGCATGGTTTCGCAATTCCTCAAGTTCAAGAATTTGCAAAAACCGATGTTCTCCCGCTTTATTAAGGTCCGTATTACACTGTTTAAGTGCCCAATACGCCTTATGCTCCACTTCAACCGGCAAATGACACGCTTTTCCATAAATGAGACGGAATGGTGTAGTACCAATGGGCATTTTATACGCAGTTCGAAATGCCCATAGCGCGTCATTCAACTTCCGATTCCAAATCTTTGGATTATTTTTCACCGTTCTTTCAAGAATGCATTTTAGTGCGCGGTTAGTATTCTCAACTTGGCCACTCATTTGAGGGTGGTAAGGCGTGCAGAAACGTTGGTTACTCCATACTTCTTGAGCACCTTTTCGAGTAGTTGATTTGCAAAGTGCGTACCACGATCACTAATCAAGGCCTTTGGAAGCCCAAAACGCGAAAAGAGATTTTTAAGGAAGTCAACGACGACTCTTGCGTCATTAGTAGGCAAAGCTTTGGCCTCAGCCCACTTTGACATGAAGTCAACCGCCACAAGGATATATTTACATTTGTTGGATGCGGGAAAGGGTCCCATGAAATCAATCCCCCAAATGTCAAATATCTCACAAACTTGAATACTCGTTTGGGGCATCTCATCTCTTTTGGAGATGTTTCCCGCCCTTTGGCAAGCGTCACAAGTTTTGATAAAGGCACTAGCATCTTTGAAAATGGTAGGCCAATAGAATCCCGAATCGAAGATTTTCTTAGCCGTATAATTAGCTCCAAGATGCCCACCCGTGGGTCCATGGTGACAATGCTCTAGAATTTGTTGAGCTTCCTTCCCATGAACACAACAACGAATCACTTGATCCGCCCTAATTCGAAAAAGATGCGGGGCATCCCAAAAGTAAAACTTAATATACGCAAAGAATTTCTTCTTTTGTTGGTAAGTTAAACCTTTGGAAAGAATGCCCGCGGCTAGATAATTAGCAATATCAGCGAACCAAGGAGTTTAGGATTCAATTTCGATACCCATAAGGGACTCATCAGGGAATGTATCATGAATGTCCGATTCATTGAGTTCCTCTAGGTTTGGATTTTCAAGACGAGATAAATGATCCGCGGCTAAATTTTCGGCACCCTTTTTATCCTTGATCTCAATGTCAAATTCTTGGAGAAGAAGAATCCAATGAATGAGTCTAGGCTTAGCACCTTGTTTAGAGAACAAGTACTTAAGGGCCGAATGATCGGTGTAAACGACCGTTTTAGACAACACCAAATATGACCTAAATTTATCAAACGCAAAGACGACCGCAAGGAGCTCCATTTCTGTGGTGGTATAATTTAATTGAGCCCCCGTAAGTGTCTTACTCGCGTAATAAATAGGTTTAAAGTGATTAACGTGGCATTGACCTAAAACCGCGCCTAGCGCGAAATCACTAGCATCACACATAAGCTCGAAAGGATGTGACCAATCGGGAGATACCATGATAGGAGTGTGTGTGAGCTTCTCTTTTAAGAAGTTGAAAGCGTTCTCTCATTCGATATTAAAGTCGAAAGGAACATCCTTCTCAAGGAGTTTGGTCAGTGGTCGGGCAATCTTAGAAAAGTCCTTAATGAACCGTCTATAGAATCCCGCATGACCAAGAAAACTACGAATGGCTTTAACGTTTGTAGGTTTGGGAAGGCCCGAGATAACATCAATTTTGGCCTTATCAACCTCTACCTGCACGAGAGATTTTGTGCCCTAAGACAATGCCTTCCTTCACCATGAAGTGGCATTTCTCCCAATTAAGAACAAGGTTTGATTCCTCGCACCTTTTGAGCACTTTTTCAAGATTAGCAAGACATGAATCGAAAGAGTCTCCAAAGACAGAAAAATCGTCCATGAAAACTTCCATAAAGTCCTCGATCATGCCATGAAAGATGGGGACCATACACCTTTGGAAGGTGCTCGGGGCATTGCATAGCCCGAATGGCATTTGCCGATAAGCAAAGGTACCGAAAGGACAAGTAAATGTGGTTTTATCTTGGTCCTTCGGAACAATGGGGATTTAGAAGTAGCCTGAAAATCCATCTAGGAAACAATAGAACTCCCTTCCCGCTAAACGCTCAAGCATTTGATCGATAAATGGAAGCGGGAAGTGGTCCTTCCTAGTGGTGTCGTTCAAATGACGATAGTCTATACAAACTCTCCATCCCGTGACGGTACGAGTAGGGACAAGTTCGTCCCTCTCGTTGAGAACAACAGTCGTGCCTCCCTTTTTGGGCACAACATGAACAGGGATTACCCACGGGCTGTCCGAGATGGGATAAATTAACCCAGCATCGAGCAATTTAACCACCTCTTTTTAACGACCTCTTTCATATTCGGGTTTAGACGACGTTGCCTTTGTACCACGGGTTTAAAATCATCTTCCATTAGGATTCGATGATTACAAAAGGCCGGATTAATTCCCGGTATGTCCGAGGTTTTCCAAGCTATTGCCCTTTTGCGGGATTTAAGAACGGAAACCAACCGACCTTTTTGGTCGCCGGTAAGTGTCGAAGAAATAATAACCGGAAATTTGGACGTACCTTGAAGATAAGCATATTCCATGTGAGGTGGAAGCTCCTTAAGCTCCAAGGTGGGCTGTTCTTCGAGAGATGTTTTGATACGAAATTCATTTTTCAACCGGATAGTTTCAAATGATTCCGATTCTTTAAGCTCATCCTCTTTAAGCAATTCCTCCAACTCAACTTCCGGGTCGAAGTCACCGTTGACTTCACCCATCATGATTACATCTGACGTGTCTACACTTAACAATTCCTGCAAATCATGCTCAACACAATCGTCAATAACATCAATAGCAAAACATTCATCATCGGTTGAAATAGGGTGTCTCATGGCCTTATTAATGTGACAAATCACCCTCTCATTCCCAACACCTAAGCTAAGTTGTTCTTTTTGAACGTGGATGATAGCATCTGCGGTGTTGAGGAATGGTCGACCTAAAATAATGGGCACCTTAGTGTCCTCTCTCATCTCTAAGATCAGGAAATCAACTGGGAATACAAGTGACTCAACCTTTACCAATATGTCCTCGGCTATTCCAATGGGGGTATCAAAAGAGTGGTTCGCTAAGCGAATCCCCATTCTTGTAGGTTTCAACTCTCCTAGGCCAAGTTTAAGATATAACGAATATGGCATAAGGTTAACACTAGCACCTAAGTCGGCAAGTGCATCGTACACTTCCGAATTACCCATAACACAAGGGATAAGAAAACTACTCGGGTCTCCCAATTTTGGAGGCATCTTGCTCTTTTTCAAAATGGCCGAACATTCCTTAGGGAGGAATGCGGCGGATACCTCATGGCACTTACCTTTCTTGGAGATTAGATCTTTGAGAAACTTCCCATAGTTAGGCATCCCCTGGAGTACTTTCGCGAGTGGCATGTTCACGCTAATCTGTTTAATCATGTTTGCAAATTTTTGATTTTGACTAGCGAGCTTATCCTTCTTTAATGCTCTCGGGTAAGGAATTGGTGCTTTGTATTCCTTCAACGGCGGTGATTTAGTTATGATCTCCGGCGGATGATCTTCCTTTTTCTCTTCGTCAGGCGACTTTTCTAACTCGAGCTCTTCCTCCTTTTTCTCCTCATTAATAGGTACCTGTAAAACATTAGAAGAAACAATAGGAGAAGACTTCGGAGTCTCCTTGTTAATAACCAAACCACTTCGAGTGGTTATAGCATTCGAATACGTGCTCATTCCTAGCAGGCACTTTGTTGTTGGGATTGGATTGCGTATTAGCTGGAAGAGCACCCGGTGGTCTCTCCGATAAAGATTGAGCAATACGCCCCACATCCTGTTCCAAGTTTTGAATCGAAGCCTGCTGATTTCTAACTTGCTATTTTGTAGATTCCCCATCTTGCCTCAAAGCAGTGATACTTTCGTCCGTTTTCATAATAAAACCTCGTAGCAATTCCTCTAAAGGAGACATTGATGCGAAGCGAGGTGTATATAAAATAGTTATTATTTTACTAGGAAAACACTATTAAATACGATACAATTTTACACAAGATATTTATTTATTTATAGAATGGATATACTTAAACCTTGCTACAACACTTATAGGCAGTGTACCTAATCGTACAGTAGTGTAGTTTTTAGTAAGTCCGGTTCGTTCCACAGGGAAAACTTTAAACAAAGCTCAACGCTATATTAGTTTACTTTTATAAAAATACAAATATATATATAAGTAATATTATTATTATAAAGGGGGGTTTTAACCGTTTAATGACCGGTTTGTCGATTTTAAGACTTTAGTCGCAGTTAAAACCTAATGTAAAATATAAAATAAATACAAGACTTAAATTAAAGCGTAAAGTAAATAACGATAATGAAATTGCGAATAATAAAAGTGCGATAAAATAAACTTGCGATAATTAAAAAGTACGATAATTAAAAGTGCGATAAAATAAAATAAATAAAAGTGCGATAATTAGAAGTGCAATTAAATATAAAATAAAGGAAATTAAATATGAAATAAAAGAATTATGCTTATTTAAACTTCCGTAATCATGATGTTTGACGTGTTGATTTTAGTTTTATGCCCATGGGTTAATTGTCCTTTGTCCTGGATTATTCAATATGTCCGTCTGGTTTTTGTCCATAACAGTTCATCAGTCATAAATATAAATTGCAAGTGTCCTTGTCAAATTATTATTATACCCGAAGATAAATATTCCAACTAATTGGGGATTCGAATTGTAACAAGGTTTTAATACTTTGTTTAATGAATACACCAGGTTATCGACTGCGTGTAAACCAAGGTTTTACTACTTTGTTAACAATTACACCAATTACCCTTGAATGTAATTTCACCCCTGTTTTGATTATTCTAGTGGCTATTAATCCATTCCCGTGTCCGGTTAAATGAACGATTATTCGTACAAATAAATACCCCGCCCATCGTGTCCGATCGAGTGTATATGGTAATTTATAGGGACGCCCAATTGTAAATCTTTATATTAACATTAACAAACTTTCATTTAATTAAACAAATATAAAGCCCATTAATAGCCCATAGTCTAATTTCCACAAGTGTCGTTCTTTTGTCCAAACCCCAATTATGGTACAAAGCCCAATTACCCAATTTTAGTAATTAGCCCAACATCATGATTACTTCGTTTTAAATAAGCATAATAATAACTTAGCTACGAGACATTAATATAAAAAGGTTGAACATAACTTACAATGATTAAAAATAGCGTAGCGTTACACGGACAGAATTTCGACTTACACCCTTACAACATTCGCTAACATACCCTTATTATTAGAATTATAATTAAAATTAAAATATAAATTATAAATATAAATATATTTACGTATGAAGAGGAAGAAAAAAGATGATGATATTTGATCAGAATTCGGTTGGCTTTATAGCCAGACTTGATTTTTGGGGCTCCGCGACTCGCGGCAAAATGCCCTTCAAACTCCGCGAGTCGCGGAGATATATTTACAGCTCACACCCTTGGAGTTTTCTCTGCCGACGGTTTTTAATATATATATATAATATATATATAATTAATATAATTAATTATATATTATATTATATTTATATACATAGTTAACTTGTAATTTTTAGTCCGTTGCGTCGAGCGTTAAGAGTTGACTCTAGTCCCGGTTCCGGATTTTCGAACGTCCTCGCGTACAATTTAATATCTTGTACTTTGCGTTTTGAAACTTGTACTCTTGTGATTTCGAGACGTTTCTTATCAATAATTGGAACCTTTTTTATTGTCTTTTGTACTTTTGAGCTTTTTGGTCGTTTGCGTCTTCAATTCGTCGAATCTGTCTTTTGTCTTCACCTTTTATTATTTAAACGAATATCTCTTGTAAATAGAACAATTGCAACTAAAAGCTTGTCTTTCTTGAGGAATAATGCTATGAAATATATGTTCGTTTTTGGCATTATCAAATATTCCCACACTTGAGCGTTGCTTGTCCTCAAGCAATATCGTCTTGAAATACTAGAATCACTTCTTTATTCTTCACACTTTGTACATCAGTGATTTCTATACGGCGGTATAAACAATGGTAGTAACGATATGGTTTACAGTCCCACATGACTATAAAAATTTAGATCCATTAAGGAAATTGGATCTTTATGAAAACATTTGATCTTTTGAAAATTAAATCTAGTTTTTACCCTAGATAAGTTTTCCGGAATAACCCTTTACCGGTGTTTGCAAAATATTTGTGGGTTTGGTGGGTTTCAGATTTGAAAATTTTAGCTCAAAACTTGCGGTTTTGTGTCACCCACTTGCTAACCTTGTATTTGGAAAGCAACACGTCCAGTTTACTTGTTCCGTATATTACCTTTCGGCAAACTACCGTCCGGTTGTAAAGGAAAGCGTTGAACAAGCAACTGTTAAGGCGATGTCTCGTGACATGCTTTTGATTATGGTTTATAACGTGTCGGACGCAATTACTATCCTTGGTAGGAGCAATAGTAAAGCTCACCCTTATAATTTTTCGGTCTGGCACAAGGTCCTGTCTTTGACCATGCTATGCAACCACCGTTCTTACGGTTGACACCCGATTTGGTTCAGGTGACCTAATGAATTCCAGGTGAATTCCTAGGATTTTACGTTCAATGGTAATGAACGCATTGAAAATAGGGTTTTCAGAAAACAAATCGGTTTATAATTTTGATCAAAATATTTTCTCGTTTAAGCTCGAGTTTAGATATCATCGAATTCCATGAGTTTGTAATTCTCAATCTTTAAGGTCAATCTCTAGGATTGAGTAATATCAGTCTTAAAAGCTGATTTTTTATCTTTAAGGAGATTATCCTTTCTGGGGATCTGATTCATTAGTCTTATCCAGCTAATTTGCATGGTGCCTCCCCATTGTACGAGATAAATCCTTCTCATGGTTAGGATAAATCTGACCACTTGGCGACCCTGTTTTATGCTGAGGTCCGTGGATTTCCTGCTGATTTTAGTGATGACTTTTCTAGATTTTTCGTCAACCTACAGCTGGTCTGGACGACAACTTCATGACCTAAATCAAGAAGCGCGTGTCTTTTTCGGAAGACTTTACTTCCTTTTAATGATGGAATTGATTCATCGTGTAGATCCATCTCTTCTTTTCTTTCATTGGGTAAAACAGTTTAGTTTAGTCCAAAGCAAAAGTATTTTCAGTTATTTGTTACAAATATATGTGACATATGTTTAAAATAACTTGGTAAATTTTCCCACACTTGGCTTTTTATTTTTCTTTTTATCGTCCTCTATTCCATTTTAAATGAATTTTAACATTTTAGTTTGTTTCTCAATTTATATCCTTTCCGAGGTAACAATAATTTCGGTGTTAAAACCTAGTTTTATCGTTCATAAATATGTATAAACATGATTTGAATTCATTTAATTGAAAAATTTTACTAGAATTGGGTAGTCAGTATATAAGACTAGGGCTGTTCTTTTTTATCAGAGAGCACTAGATTCTAATACAACTACTGCTTTACTAGTATTTTTAATGGTAACCAAGTGTATAAAGTAAAAAATTTTTAAAATCCGAAAGAATTTAACCCCTTCCCACACTTAAGATCTTGCAATGCCCTCATTTGCAAGAAATCAGTAACAATTTAAATTATTGAGGGTGATTTGTGTGAAAATGATTAAATTTTTACCAAAGTTTCCAAATATATTGGCGTTTGTTTGCTGAATGATAAATGGTGCACATCATTTGTTCATTCCGTCTTGTTGTTATTTCACATGTATTTTGCATCTTGTCGTCAAAATTAGTTGCTTTTGCTGAACTTAATGCCAGTCTTTGAAAATGCGTTGTTTTACCCTGTTGTGTACATAAGATAAACTGCAAACATATATACATATTTTTGAAGTTTGGTATATTACCCCACATTCAAAAATTATTAAAATCTAAGAATAAAAGTTAGATAATTATAAAAATGATTACAATATTAACAAAAATATTAACTGTATCAATATTTACAAATTACAAAATAAAAAAATAAGTAAACTAAGGATGATATTGGTACCAATAGGGGTTCCACGCATAACCATAAGTGCTATAGAATGCTTCGGCAGGGTCATACGTAGGATATGGTGGCTGCATCTCTATCGACCAAGGAGGGAAGACGGGTTTCGGTGTAGGAATATAGTTTCTACCTATATGTTGGCAATGCGCTATGATCTGGTTCTGATGAACTTGCCAATCTTCAAATGCTCTCTGTCTAGCATTTTCGTATTCCTGAGAAGCTATAAACCTATGCATTTCTTGCATCTCATTCCCCCTCCTACATTACCTTGTTCCTGGTTTCTCTCTACCTGTGGATGTCTACCATTGTATCGTACTGCGGCGTTATTTCGCCGCTTCAAAACTTTCGCACCATGGTATACATTTAAACCTATAGTGTCGCGGGGTTCCGGCTCTTCTACTAATAATCCCCCCCGACTTATGTCCACACCGAGATATTCACCAATCAAAGTAATAAAAATACCACCTCCTATTATGCTATGTGGACGCATCCCCCGAACCATAGCTGATAAATAATAACCCACACAATATGGTATACTTACAGCGCTCTGTGGGTCTCGAATACACATATGGTAAAACAAATCTTGTTCATTTACCTTTTCTTTGTTTTTACCCCTTTGTGTAATCGAATTAGCTAAAAACCTATGTATTACTCTTAATTCGGCTCTATCTATATCCAAATAAGAGTAGTTTCCCCCTTTGAAACGGTGATGGCTTGTCATTTGACTCCACACACCGTGTGTATCAAAATTCTCATCTATCTTTCTACCGTTTAGTATCAATCCTCTACAATCGGCAGACGCTAACTCCTCAGGCGTATATATACGTAAAGCCTGAGCCATGTCCAGTAAAGACATGTGGCGCATCGAACCGCCTAACAAAAATCTAATAAAAGAACGATCGGTTAAACTAGCTACCCGATCATTCAACTCTATACTACATAACAACTCTTCACACCATACTTTATATACAGGTCTGCGTATGGTGAATAAACATATCCAGTCATTAAAAGAAGAATTACCATACCTCTGTACCAGTAATTCCCTAATTGGCCCAGCCAATTCTACAGCTTCCAAGGGTCCCCATTCTATGACCCTCGGTACCTCAACAACCTTGGAATGAAGAGTATGCAAACCCCGTTGATATTTTGGATAATCTATCCAAAGTCTGTCAAATCGCAGGTTCGGGTGCAACTGTTCCAAGTGCATATCTGAAAAGGTCATGACTGGATGAGGTACATCCTGCTTGTAGTAGTTATCTACCTCCTGTTGTTCCAAGTTCTCAGCAGGAGCATGGCGGGCTTGGGATGAAGATTCACCCCTTTCATTCTGCAAAACACATCAAACACAAATTTTGTGCATCCAAATATGCATTAGTGTCAGCAAAATCATCAATCAAAATAATTACAATGACATTATCAATTTATATCAAACTTAAGCTTATTTTCACATTTTTATCAAATCTACACTTTTTCAAATAAGCATATACGAAAATTTTCGCCAAGTTCATAAGCATTCAACTCAAATAACATGTCAAAATAATCATTACTAGCAAATAAACAAGTCTCAAATGGCATTATCTTTCAAAAATCAAGTTCATGAATTTTGGACTTGAAAAAGTCCACTTTAATTCTCAAAATCATGTTTAGGCTCAAAGTTTGGATCATTTAACTACCTAGACATGTTACACTACTCAATTTAGCAACAATTCATGACAAAAATCGGCCATAACCTGTTTATATCAAAAAGCCCCAAATTGCTCAAGAACACAAACCCTAGATTATTCAAAATTTGAAGTTTAAGGCTTCTAATCATGTTAAACAGCATCAATCTAGGTTATACAAGCATAATACATAAACAATTTAAGTCTAATTACACTAAAAAGCATCAAAATCAAATTGGGGAAAAATAGCTCAAGAACACTAAAATTCGAATTAAATGGTGTTTAGGTGTAGAAATTTACCGTTTTTCTTGAGTAGTTCTTAGATATCATCCTTCTCAACATGATTTTAGCAAAAAATTTGGTGATTAACGGTTAAAAATTGAGATTTTTGGGGGTGATTTTCGGTGGTTTTCGGGTGCAGTTTCGAGTGTTTATGCAGTGTGTTTGTGTGTGGGGGAGTGACTGATCGAGCAGCTCTTTTATTTTTTTTTCTGGGTTTTGGACCCTCCGCGAGTCGCGGAGGTTTGCACTGCAAACTCCGCGAGTCGCGGAGTTTACCTTTTTTTTTTTTTTTTTATAATCTTTAACTTATAAAACAATTAAGAAATTAATTTTTTTTTAAAATTTTGTTTCCCTTGTAATTTAGGACGAGGTCGTTTCGGATCGATGTCCTAGTCCGTCCTTCGACAAAATTTTAAAATTTGTCTTTTTGTAGCGATTGTTTTAAAAGCTAAGATTTTTGGGTTTTTTTAATGTTTTTGGCATACTTTAAATCAATAAGATTAAAAATATTGATAATAAAAGTTCTCGTCCCTCCCTCGGGTAAAGCAATTTCGGTTCAAAGACCTAGTCTTCAACTTACGACGAATTTTAAAAATCATATTTTTAACTTAATGAGATAAAGTAAATTTTTGTTTTTAAATTCACACAACATAAATATAAAATTCAAAATTAATATTAAAAATTCACACCAAGCTCAAAATTTAAAATGCATAAAATTAAAAATTAATATTTTAAAAATTCACACCAAACTTAATTTAAAAATTTATAAATTCATACCAAACTTATATTAATTTTTCAAATATTTACAATTTTAAATATATTGTTTTTACAAAGTTTACAATATTAATTTAAGATTTAAATATTAAGATTAAAAAAACATAATAAAATTAAAAATCTTTTTTTTTTTTTTTTTTCCACTTTAATCAATCAAATATTATCAAAAATATGCGCCCCTCTTTTCGGTAAAGTAATTTCGGTTCCAAGACCTAATTTAACTCATGACGAATTTTTGAAATATTTTGGGTTGATTGATTAAAGATATTTATACCTTAAGAATAAACGTTAAATTTCGCAGTGATGTAATAAATTTTTGAATGATATCAATAATTTCGGTCGCCAAACCTAATTTTATTCAATACCAATTTAATACTTTTTAGCGAACAAATTAGCGTTTATTATCAAAAGGTTAAAAATAAAAATAAAAACTATACAGTCATACCTGTGGAATAGATTTCTTAGTTATATGATCTATTATATTCATAAGATAGTCGATTTAATTGGTTTTCCATGGCTGCATAGGCGTAACCTCGAGCATTCATTGTCTTTTCTTCTAAACATATGAACGGTCCGTCTCTGCATAAAGTAACAAATTCGGTATTTGAATAGGTTTGATTATTTGAACATTTACCTCCATGTGACCATTTTCCGCATTTGTGACATCGTTCTAGGTGTCGTGCTCTTCTTTTCGCTGCGGATTTTGATTTTCCTTTTCCAAATTGTAACTTATTATCTTCGCATCTGGATCCTTTTCTAACTCCGTCCATTCTTTCTCTGATTACTGATACTAATTCACTCGGTAGTATGTCATTATTACGTTTAGTGATCAAAGCGTGTAGCATTAGACCATGGTTTAGTTCACAGGCAGTCTTCATTTCGTAAAAACCTAAAAAAAATAAAAATTCAGAATGGGGGGAGAAGACTAGTTCTTTAGGGTCTGCTAGGGAAAGACCATACGTGTTCCATTTTCGAGAACTACACGAAAACAGACAATCTAACTCTAACAGAAATACATATTATCCTTTAAAGACTTGATTCTCCCCACACTTAGTTAGCTGTGGTGTCGAAATTGTGATTAACTTCGTTGTCGACTTCCATCGGACCATGTATGTAATGTTTAACTCTGTGACCATTAACTTTAAATTCATTCCCATTTGAATTTATCAATTCTATCGTTCCGTATGGGAAAACTCTTTTGACTATGAATGGTCCAGACCATCTTGATTTCAATTTTCCAGGAAATAGCTTGAATCGTGAATTGAAAAGAAGAACTCTGTCTCCTTCTTTAAATTCTTTTGAACTTCTGATTCTTTTATCATGCCATTTCTTCGTTCTTTCTTTATAGATTAACGAATTTTCGTATGCTTCATGTCTTAATTCTTCTAATTCGTTTAGTTGACTTAATCGTAGACGTCCGGCTTCATGTAAATCAAGATTACATGTCTTCAAAGCCCAAAATGCTTTGTGTTCAATTTCTACTAGAAGATGACATGCTTTTCCATAAACAAGTCTAAAAGGTGTGGTTCCAATTGGAGTTTTGTAGGCTGTTCTAAAAGCCCAGAGTGCATCCTCCAATTTAATGGACCATTCCTTCGGATTTGATCCTACGGTTTTCTCTAGAATACGTTTTAAAGCTCGGTTGGTATTTTCAACTTGTCCACTTGTTTGTGGATGATATGCGGTGGAGATTTTATGAGTTACTCCATATCTTTTAAGAACTTTCTCAAGTTGATTATTACAGAAATGAGTACCCCGATCACTTATTAAAGCTTTCGGTGTTCCAAACCTTGCAAAAAGACGTTTTAAAAAGTTAACTACAACTCGTGCATCGTTAGTTGGGAGAGCTTGTGCTTCCGCCCATTTAGATACATAATCAATGGCTACGAGTATATATAGATTATTATGAGATTTTGGAAATGGACCCATAAAGTCAATACCCCAAATGTCAAATACTTCACATACTTGGATGACATTTTGTGGCATTTCATCACGTTGACTTATTTTTCCGGCCCTTTGACATGCATCACAGGATTTGCAAAGAAGGTGTGCGTCTTTGTAAATTGTAGGCCAATAGAATCCAGCTTCATAAACTTTTCTTGCTGTTAGTTGAGGCCCATAATGCCCTCCTGTTGGTCCTGTGTGACAATGGTTTAAAATTTTACTAGCTTCATCTCCAAATACACATCGGCGTATTATTCCATCGGGACAACTTTTAAACAGATGTGGATCTTTCCAGAAATAGTGTTTTATATCACTGAAGAATTTCTTTCGTCTTTGGTACGATAATCCTTTTTCAAGGAATCCACAAACTAAGTAGTTTGCATAGTCTGCAAACCATGGGATTTCTTTATAATCTATCTTCAATAGATATTCATCAGGAAAGTTGTCTTGTATGGCCGATTCATTCAGAACTTCTAATTCGGGATTTTCAAGACGAGAAAGATGATCAGCGGCGAGATTTTCTGCTCCTCTTTTATCTCGGATTTCAATATCAAACTCTTGTAAGAGTAAGATCCAACGGATTAATCTTGGTTTAGCATCTTGTTTTGAAAATAGGTATCTAAGAGCAGAATGGTCGGTATAGACCACTGTTTTTGCTAGAACGAGATATGATCGAAATTTGTCAAAAGCAAAGACAATAGCAAGGAGTTCTTTTTCAGTAGTTGTATAGTTCGTTTGTGCTCCTTGTAACGTCTTACTAGCATAATATATAGGTTGAAATCGTTTTTCAATCCTTTGTCCTAAAACGGCTCCCATTGCAAAATCACTTGCATCGCACATTAGTTCGAATGGTAGATTCCAATTTGGTGTTATCATGATTGGTGCATTAGTGAGTTTTTCTTTAAGAATATTAAAAGATTTGATACACTCATCTGAAAAGATGAATGGCGCATCCTTTTCTAGGAGTTTATTCATAGGAGTGGCAATTTTAGAAAAATCTTTTATGAAACGTCGGTAAAAACCGGCATGCCCTAGAAAACTCCTAACTCCTTTAACATTGGTGGGATGTGGAAGTTTAGCAATTACATCTACTTTAGCTCTATCCACTTCAATTCCTTCTTTTGAAATTTTATGTCCAAGAACGATGCCTTCTTTAACCATGAAATGGCATTTCTCCCAATTAAGTACTAGATTTGATTTTTCGCATCTAATTAGCATTCGTTCCAGATTAACTAGACATGATTTAAATGTATCACCGAAGACTGAAAAGTCATCCATGAATACTTCCATGCATTCTTCTATCATGTCATGAAAAATCGCCATCATACACCTTTGAAAGGTTGCAGGGGCGTTACAAAGTCCAAATGGCATGCGTTTGTAAGCAAAAGTACCATAAGGGCACGTGAATGTGGTTTTATCTTGGGCCTCGGGTGCTATTGGAATTTGAAAATATCCGGAAAATCCATCTAGAAAACAATAGTAACTATTTCCGGCTAATCTTTCCAACATTTGATCTATGAAAGGTAAGGGAAAGTGATCTTTTCTGGTGGCGTCATTTAATTTTCTATAGTCAATACATACACGCCATCCTGTTACAGTCCTAGTAGGAATAAGCTCATTTTTCTCATTTGTGATGACAGTCATGCCACCCTTCTTAGGCACGCATTGAACTGGGCTTACCCATGGACTATCAGAGATTGGATATATCAAACCTGCATCTAGCAGTTTAATAATCTCTTTCTTAACTACATCTTGTATATTAGGATTTAGTCTTCGTTGGCGTTGCACATACGTTTTATGACCTTCTTCCATAAGGATTTTATGTGTGCAATACGAAGGACTTATTCCTTTAATATCATGAATCTTCCATGCAATGGCTGGTTTATGAGCTTTCAACACAGAAATGAGTTGTGATTTCTCATTTTCAGTAAGAGAAGACGATATTATTACAGGTAATTCAGATTCACCATGTAAATAAGCGTATTCCAAATGGTTTGGAAGTGGCTTTAACTCTAATTTCGGAGGTTCTTCTATCGATGATTTATATCGATATCTGTCTTCTTCTTTTAGCATTTGAATTTCTTCTGTTGTTGGTTCATATCCATTAGCTATAAGTGTAGCTAACATTTCAGCTTCATCAATTGGTTCATTACCTTCTCCTAAAGAACATTCTCCTGTTCCTTGTAATTCTGGAAATTCTTCTAATAATTCTGCATGTGCATCTATAGTTTGAATATAATAGCATGTATCATCTGCAGATTGTGGTTGTTGCATTGCTCTATCAACTGAAAAGGTAACACTCTCATCCTCTATACTTAGGGTCAGTTTCTTACCGAACACGTCTATCATTGCTTTAGCCGTGTTTAAGAATGGTCTTCCTAATATGAGAGGAACTTGAGAATCTTCTTCCATGTCCAAAACAACAAAATCTACTGGAAATACTAAAGTACCAACTTTAACTAGCATGTTCTCCATTATCCCTCTAGGATATTTTATTGATCTATCGGCTAGTTGTATGCTTATTCTGGTTGGTTTTAATTCTCCAAGGTCTAGCTTAGCGTATAGTGAATACGGCATTAGATTTATACTAGCACCTAAGTCTGCCAATGCTTCTATTGAACTAAGACTACCCAGAAAACATGGAATTGTGTTACTTCCTGGATCAGATAGTTTTTCTGGTATCTTATTCAACAGCACTGCTGAACAATTTGCATTCATAGTAACAGCCGAGAGTTCTTCCATTTTCTTTCTATTCGTGATTAGATCTTTCAAGAATTTAGCATATCTTGGCATTCCTGAAATCACATCAATGAAAGGAAGATTTACATTTATCTGTTTAAACATATCCAAGAATTTGGATTGCTCGGCTTCAAGTTTTTCTTTCTTCATTTTACTCGGATAAGGAAGTGGTGGTTGGTATGGTTTAACATAAGGTTTATCCTTAACTGTGTTATCTTCATTAACCTTTTCAACTACCGGTTCTTTTTCCTTATCTTGATCAGGTTGTGGTTCTTGTGGAGTAGGAATGGTTTCATCAGAAGTTACAGGTATTTCAGGTGGTTTAAGTGTTGTACCACTTCTTGTGGTAATAGCTTTAGCTGTTTCATTCCGGGGGTTAGCATTTGTATCGCTTGGTAGACTTCCCGGTTTTCTTTCACCTATTAACCTTGCTAGGTTACTTACTTCTTGTTCCAGATTTTGAATAGAAGCTTGTTGATTTCTAAATGCTTGAGCATTTTGTTCATTTGTTTGTTTTTGAGATGTGAAAAACTGCGTTTGAGTTTCAACTAGCTTCGTCATCATATCTTCTAAATTTGGCTTTTTATCATCGGTTTGTTGTGGTGGTTTGTTTTGAAAATTCGGTCTTTGCTGATTGTAAGTATTATTGGATACTTGTTGATTGCTAGGACCTTGTTGGTTATTGTATGGAATATTTCGGTTATAATTCTGGTTTTGATTGTAAATCGGTCTTGGCGGTTGATAATTATTCTGATAATTATTTCCAGGCCTTTGGTTTATGTATGAAATATTCTCTCTTTGTTCCATTGTTAATTCAATACTGAGACAATCTTTTGTCAAATGTGGTCCTCCACACTGCTCACAACTAATTCGTATAGCATGAATATCTTTAGTCATCTTTTCCATTCGTCTCTCGAAAGCATCTATCTTTGCCGAAATGGAATCTAAGTCATGGCTAGAATCGGCTCTAGCTGCTTTAGATGATCTAATGATATCTTTTTCTTGATGCCACTCATGTGAGTGGGAAGCAGTGTTATCAATAATTTTGTAAGCATCAGTTTCGGTTTTCTTCATAATAGAACCACCAGCTGCTATATCTATATCTTTCCTTGTAGTGATGTCGCATCCTTGGTAGAATATTTGTACTATTTGGCAGGTGTCTAAACCATGTTGCGGACATCCTCTTAACAACTTTCCATATCTTGTCCACGCCTCATATAGAGTTTCATTTGGCTTCTGTGTGAACGTAACAATTTCTGCTTGAAGTCTTACGGCTTTAGATGCAGGAAAGAATTGTTTAAGAAATTTGTCAATTAAAACATCCCATGTATCGATCGCCCCTTCAGGTAACGATTCCAACCAATCTTTGGCTTCTCCCTTTAAAGTCCAGGGAAATAACATGAGATATATCTGTTCATCCTCCACTTCTCGGATTTTAAATAGTGTGCAGATCCTATTAAAGGTACGTAGATGTTCATTTGGATCTTCCTTCGGCGCACCACTAAATTGGCATTGATTAGTCACCATGTGTAGAATTTGTCCTTTGTTTTCATAATCTGGCGCATTAATGTCTGGATGAGTAATTGCGTGACCTTGGCCAGTGCGTTTAGCTCTCATTCGGTCTTCCATACTTAAAGGTTCCAGATTCTCCATAATTGAATTTGTTGAATCGGTATCACTAGATGATTCTGATTTAATAGTTCGTTCCTCAACAATCTCTGTTTGAATGATTGGTGGTTCCGGAGGAAAGTTTAATGGTACAGGATCTATGAACCGTTCCTGAATATTTTCTGGATTCTCAATTGTGAGGTTGGGTTCAAAAAATGGATTATCGGAAATTTGAACTGAAGTACTTGGTCGACTGGATGACGATTCTAAAGAAAAATCAACGGCGGTTATATTTGTTAAACGATGTCTTGATCGAGTTACAGGTGGTGAACGTACAAAAGGTGGTGAACGTCTTGCTCGGTGCATTCACAGAATATCCTATTAGTTTTTAAAAGGAAAGAAAAATTATAATAAGTTATCCAATCAATAGACTTTTCTGATTTTGCCCACGTTTCGAATAGCCAAAAGATGCAGCAGAGGGGCAGGATTCGTTTGGTCTCAATATAATTGAGGACTGTTTGGCTCCAATAACCCGGTCCACGTACAAATCCAACTATTACTACGAACCAGAAAATTTTGATGTCTATTAATTTAACCACTTAAAATAAGTTTTCGTAATTTTAAGAAATTTAGATAAGAAGTAGAAAAATTTTAAGTCCTAAAAACTAGAATGGCGAGAAATAAGAAAGACAAAGAGTTCGTCGCAAAAGGTCGAAAAAGAAAAAATGATTGAAAAATAAAAGGTGACGGAAAAATAAAAGAAACTTATAAAAACTTAAAAATACTTAGCTAATTTAACCTTATTACTACAACTAACTTAAAATTATAATCGCAAATTGAAATTACTAATTGGAATGATAATTGGTACATAGTAAAAGGTCTAAAAATATTAAAGCTTACAGGAAAAACTAAATCCCAAATGGAAATAACTTAAAAAGAAACTAAAACTTAAAAAGGCGTCGCAAAATTCTAAAGCACCTAAATCTTAGTCTAAAGAAAAAGCACTTAAGGAATTCTACGGCAAAGCCTAAAAATCTAGGAGTAAAAATAACTATAGCAAAAATTTAAGTTTAAAATTAAATATGAGCTAAAAAATACAAATATTACGCTACAACGATTAAAAAGGGACAAAATATAAAAATATACAAAAAGTTGTAAAAAGTACAATTTTTATAAAAATATTATTTTTATATTATTATTTAATAAAACTACAAATTTTACAATTTTATTAAAACTAATTTAACTAAAATACATAAATAAAAAGTATAAGTAAAATTAAAACTAATAATAATAATAATAATAATAATAATTATAATTAGGTTAAATAATAATAATAATTAAAAATAACCCGTAATCAATGCTTGATTAGGGTTTTGTCCGTGTGTCAGAAGGTCTCCGCGAGTTGCGGTGACTAATGAGGAAAACCCCGCGAGTCGCGGGGTTCAGTAATTCAGTTGACAGGTAGTAATTTTTACGCGTTTTCTTTATTTTTTTTTTTTTTTTATGTTTTCTGTTTTTAATTTAAATAAACGATTTTAAAATAAAACTTATATTTTTATAAACTAAAATAGAAATAAAGAAACTTATAAAACTTAAATATTTAACAAAATCTTAAAAATACTAATATTTTTGTTTTTCTTTTTATATTTTTCGAATATTTAAAACGTATTTCTACAAAAGCGAATTTTTAATAAAAGTAACTAAAAAATCTTTTTTTTTTTTTATATATTAGCGTTGCGCTTCCGGCGTTTAAGAGTTGTTTCCCCGGCAGCGGCGCCAAAAATATACTTGATGCGAAGCGAGGTGTATATAAAATAGTTATTATTTTACTAGGAAAACACTATTAAATACGATACAATTTTACACAAGATATTTATTTATTTATAGAATGGATATACTTAAACCTTGCTACAACACTTATAGGCAGTGTACCTAATCGTACAGTAGTGTAGTTTTTAGTAAGTCCGGTTCGTTCCACAGGGAAAACTTTAAACAAAGCTCAACGCTATATTAGTTTACTTTTATAAAAATACAAATATATATATAAGTAATATTATTATTATAAAGGGGGGTTTTTACCGTTTAATGACCGGTTTGTCGATTTTAAGACTTTAGTCGCAGTTAAAACCTAATGTAAAATATAAAATAAATACAAGACTTAAATTAAAGCGTAAAGTAAATAACGATAATGAAATTGCGAATAATAAAAGTGCGATAAAATAAACTTGCGATAATTAAAAAGTACGATAATTAAAAGTGCGATAAAATAAAATAAATAAAAGTGCGATAATTAGAAGTGCAATTAAATATAAAATAAAGGAAATTAAATATGAAATAAAAGAATTATGCTTATTTAAACTTCCGTAATCATGATGTTTGACGTGTTGATTTTAGTTTTATGCCCATGGGTTAATTGTCCTTTGTCCTGGATTATTCAATATGTCCGTCTGGTTTTTGTCCATAACAGTCCATCAGTCATAAATATAAATTGCAAGTGTCCTTGTCAAATTATTATTATACCCGAAGATAAATATTCCAACTAATTGGGGATTCGAATTGTAACAAGGTTTTAATACTTTGTTTAATGAATACACCAGGTTATCGACTGCGTGTACACCAAGGTTTTACTACTTTGTTAACAATTACACCAATTACCCTTGAATGTAATTTCACCCCTGTTTTGATTATTCTAGTGGCTATTAATCCATTCCCGTGTCCGGTTAAATGAACGATTATTCGTACAAATAAATACCCCGCCCATCGTGTCCGATCGAGTGTATATGGTAATTTATAGGGACGCCCAATTGTAAATCTTTATATTAACATTAACAAACTTTCATTTAATTAAACAAATATAAAGCCCATTAATAGCCCATAGTCTAATTTCCACAAGTGTCGTTCTTTTGTCCAAACCCCAATTATGGTACAAAGCCCAATTACCCAATTTTAGTAATTAGCCCAACATCATGATTACTTCGTTTTAAATAAGCATAATAATAACTTAGCTACGAGACATTAATATAAAAAGGTTGAACATAACTTACAATGATTAAAAATAGCGTAGCGTTACACGGACAGAATTTCGACTTACACCCTTACAACATTCGCTAACATACCCTTATTATTAGAATTATAATTAAAATTAAAATATAAATTATAAATATAAATATATTTACGTATGAAGAGGAAGAAAAAAGATGATGATATTTGATCAGAACTCGGTTGGCTTTATAGCCAGACTTGATTTTTGGGGCTCCGCGACTCGCGGCAAAATGCCCTTCAAACTCCGCGAGTCGCGGAGATATATTTACAGCTCACACCCTTGGAGTTTTCTCTGCCGACGGTTTTTAATATATATATAATATATATATAATTAATATAATTAATTATATATTATATTATATTTATATACATAGTTAACTTGTAATTTTTAGTCCGTTGCGTCGAGCGTTAAGAGTTGACTCTAGTCCCGGTTCCGGATTTTCGAACGTCCTCGCGTACAATTTAATATCTTGTACTTTGCGTTTTGAATCTTGTACTCTTGTGATTTCGAGACGTTTCTTATCAATAATTGGAACCTTTTTTATTGTCTTTTGTACTTTTGAGCTTTTTGGTCGTTTGCGTCTTCAATTCGTCGAATCTGTCTTTTGTCTTCACCTTTTATTATTTAAACGAATATCTCTTGTAAATAGAACAATTGCAACTAAAAGCTTGTCTTTCTTGAGGAATAATGCTATGAAATATATGTTCGTTTTTGGCATTATCAGACATCTTATTCTCTGGCTGCTGAACTGGTGGCATAGGCTGCTGGAAATTCCTAGGTGGTGCTTGCTGATTTCTGTTATTAAACCCAGGCGGCCTGTACGGATATACCTTATGATTGCCCTGATAAACCTGATTACCACTCTGATAATTGTTACCACCCATGTTATTCGCCTGATTAAAAAACTGTCTCCCACCCGGAAATTCACTAAGGGCAAAATCACCCTTCTTAACGTATCCCAGATAATTAGCCTGTTCCTCCATTGACGCTTGATCACAATCTTTGGTAAGATGCGGTCCTTGGCATAATTCACAACCCACCTTCATAGCGTGCATCTCTTTAGTCATTGACTCCATCTGCCTCTTAAAAGTCACAAGTTGAGCCTTAACCGCAGCAAGCTCGTCACTAGTTTCGGTACTAGCAACATAAGAAGAGCGAGAAACATCTAATTCTTGATGCCAATCATACGAATGCGTAGCAGTATCGGAGATGATCTCATAAGCGTCTTTCGGAGTCTTTTTCATCAAAGAACCACCTGCAGCAATATCAAGTTCTTTCCTCGTCGGCACATTAACTCCCTTGTAGAAAATTTGGACCTTATTGAAGTTGTTCAACCCGTGTTGAGGACAATTTCGTAACATTTTTCCAAACCGTGTCCAAGCATCATAAAGTGTCTCATGTGGCTTCTGAACAAAGTGATTAATGTCGCTCTGAAGTTGAGCGGCCTTTGTAGCTGGAAAGAACCGATGCAAAAATTTATCTTCTATTGTAGCCCAACTATCAATTTCACCTTCAGGCAAAGAGTCTAACCAATCCTTGGCATCATCTTTCAAAGACCAAGGAAAAACCCTCAAATAGATAACTGTATCCGCGATATTTGAAATCTTGAACAAGTTGCAAATGCTTTTAAAGGAACGAAGATGCTCGAATTCATCCTCCTTCGGTGTACCTCTGAATTGGCATTGGTGAGTTATCATATTAAGAATCTGTCCTTTGACCTCAAAATCTGTGGTGACTGGTGGTTGCCTAATAGCATGTCCGTTACCAGCCTTTGTGACTTTCATCAATGCTTCCATAGTCTGTCCTGCTGCTCCTTCAGCAATGTTAACTTCTTCCTTAATATACTCAAAATCCGGAATATAAAAAGGTAACTCAGCGAAATCCTCGGCGATTTCCTTTTCTTCTTTAGCTTTACTGCGGGTGTAGTAAACTCTAGACGGTTCCAGAGTTATTGGTGCCTAACCTGCAATCACACCACAACAAAACCGAGCATAAAATCAAACAAAAATAACAGAAAAGGAACTTTTGCAAGAATTGCTTCTCACAAAAGGATCGAATAATCAAAAGCTTAACCAAATTTCCAATAATTACACCGCTCCCCGACAGCGGCGCCAAAAAGTTGATGTGTAATTTCGTACTCTAAATTATTAGCTAAATACCTATCGATTATCACACAATACAGGCAACTATAACCAGTTCGTGTAGTAATTAAACAAGTATTTGACCAATTCGTTTCACAGAGAGCAGGTAATTGAAAACTTGAACTATTAATTATTCTAAGATTTAAAAGGGGAGTTTTGTTGTAAAACTGATTAAACGCGAAAGTAAATTAAACTTAACTCAATAAGAAACAAAGGTATCCAGTTAGCTACAATTCCCTAGGCTAGGATTGCTCGGTTAAACTCGTTAAGTAAACAATTACAATGATGTGACACTGTATTTATCTGTCGATTCCTACAGTTTACGACTAGCAACCTAAGTATAACTGTCGTTAACATAAAGTTACTAACCAATTCACAATGATATTACTCAAGATTATAATCTAACTTAGGTTGGTTTGGTGTCCCTTACAACCTCACAATTATTGAAACTAATTTCAAGCTCAACCACTATACGATTAATTTTATTATCGGTGCCCCTCATAAAATTTCACGTATTCCTAAATTATTCACGTTTAATAATCTAGTAAAAGCTATTAATCAATTTAACTATCGTTAGTTAATCAATAACTTCCGTGATCTAACAATCAATAAGCTTTAATAACGATGGATCTTAGCTGGACATAAAATTGTGTAATTTTAATTAATTGTTGTTAACCAAAAGATCGCAATCCATTACCTAGGTTCATGCAACTAAGTGAATACTAAATATTTAGCTACTCATGGTAAAGCAAATAACAAATAAATAAGAAGAACAATTAAGCATGAACATTGAATTGAATAAAGAACAAAATAATAAAAGTTAAATAAGAGATTAAACTAACCAAACTTATGTAATAAATTAAACCCTTGCAAAATAATGTAGAGAAGCTAATAAATTCGTAATTAATGTTGCTGTAGGCTAAAATTCGGAATAAAAACTGCATGCCCTAAATTGGGGTAAAAATCGAGTATTTATAGAAGCAGGGAAAACAGCTGAAACCGACCCTAGTCGCGATCCGCGACAACCCATCGCGAAACGTGATGAACCAGGACGCGACCAAGCTGCTTGAAACGTGACAGATTGATCAGATTGGCCCCTTTTTGCATGTCGTGTTCTGATGCATTTCATCACGTATCACGATGACCAAAACGCGATAAACCTCATCCTGAAGCGATGGAAACAGATTTTTCACCCGAGGCACGTTTATCTTCAACTTTAACTTCGTTTTGGCTATATCTTCAATAAAAATCAACATTAATGAGCCAACGAACCATATCTTGACACTTTCTTCATTTTAAACTCAAATAACTCGATATCTTAATCAAAGTCTTCAAAATACCAGCAAATGGAACAAGATAACGCCCAAAATATATGTATGAAAATGGCGTTATCAATATTTATATATGATTACTAATTGAAGAAAAATTGTCGGATACCCAACCCGACCCCGTTGACTTGACTTTGAATTTGACTTCGACCAAGTTTGAATTTTAGTCAAACTTAACCAAATACTTATGCGATCGTTCTAACATGATTTTATACTTGATTTTTGCATGAAACTTGACAACGTAATTCACATGCTATATTAATCGAGTCGTAACGATTCATAAGACTAATTGAACACATTTCGCTCGACCTTGTGTCGTAACTGGTAATTGATACGACTTAGTTGTTTAGGTCAAGGCTAAGCAACTTTTACTTGCACAACGTTTAATTTCAATTACTTTGGCATGCAACTATGGTGAGATCATAGTCCCATCTTTTCAACAACTTTTATACTTTTAAAATATGGGATGAGAAACATATACGGTTTATACTTTTATACTTTGAACACAAATACGAAAGTAAAGATACATACGAGTTAGAAAAAAATCCTCAAGTCCAATTATCATTAGTTACACTTGTAGGGTGTAAGCGCGAACTTATGTTGTGTGGCCATACAGGTTTGACGAACCCTCATCCGGACGGATGAAATGTATTTTCGGTATATAGTGTAGGTTCTAACTCTATTATGCAGAGGTAAGATTCAGTTAAGCTTTGGTAATTGGGTGCTCGTGATACAGAGAACATCTTTTGGGATGTATACGCTTTGATAATCACTTTATACTATATCTTGTGGTTTAAAAATATACATTTACAAATACACCTACGATTTCACCAACATTTTTCGTTGACAGTTTTCTATATGTTTCTCAGGTTCATACTTGGCTATTCGATACATGCTTCCACATACTTTGATTACTTGCTTGGGGTCAAGCATACATGCATACGCTAGTGATAGCACCCTTGGATTCAAACTTAAAGCATACATACATGCGCTATTGATAGCATTCGTGAATTTTCAACTTATATTATGTCGCAAGTTATTTCATTTACACTTTACAACTTTTGTAAACTCAAACTTGTTGTCGAACCATTTGGTAAACTAAACTTTGCAAGTCCTACACGTTTCCAATGAATGCGACATAATTTTTGGTCAAACGTGTCTCATTTAAGGACTATGACCACGTAACGGGACCTAAGTTAACGGCGCCGTCAATAGCGATTTTGGCAGGTCGTTACAATTGGTATCAGAGCGTTGGTTGTAGGGATCTAGGATATGCATTAATGTGTCTGACAGAATCGTTAGGACGCATTAGTGAGTCTAGACTACAACCCGATAGTTAGCCATTGCATTCTGACATACATTTGCTATAGATAGCGCTTACTTGACTACTTGTGCATTAATACCTGAAACTTTCTAAGGTGAACTTCTTAATCGTACCTAATTCTCATGCAAAACCGTATTCTGCCGTTTTCTGGTAAAACACGTAAATTCAAGATCTATACGCATAAGGATGACGCAACTTCATTCGCTACACTAGTTTAGAAATTCTGTTTTCCCATCTTATTCGCCACCGTCCCGGCTTCCTTTCTACAAGTGTGGTAAAACTTTCACAACCATTGCGGTCACTACTCACTACTCACTACTGATGTTTCACTAGTGCTCTTCACTATATATCACTATTCGTTACTACTACCACTACTATTGATGAGTATCGTCATCACTACCTATCACTACTGTTGTGTACTACTCGTTACCATGATTCGTTACTCTCTTTATACCTAAGGATACCACTAATCGACTTTGAACGTTTGACGCGAACAATCAGTTATACATTTCCCCGCGGGAAACACATTTTCAAAGATTGCACAAACTCTTTCGATTAAATACGAGTCTTGTTAAAGATGTCGTTGCACCTTGTTCATTCACAATCTTCACGATTACACGAACTTAACCATATGGAGAGGTGTTGGAATGGAGGTATGAACTAACGAAATATAACGACACTTGATCGACGTAGTTATATTACGATAAGTCATACCAAAGTCCCAATGGCTCAAAATGATGATGAGTAAAGAATTCAAAATCTATTTAATACCTCCAGACCTAGAAAACTCCGAGGTAATAATTGGTATGGATTGGTTAGCCAAGGCAAAATCCAACATTTCCTGTAATCTCAAAAACCATTCGTATCCCCATCGAGGACAGTGAACCCTTGATCGTTGTAGCAAAAAGGGTTGCACCGGGCTCAATCTTATTTCGTGCCTCAATGTTGAAAAAAACAATACCTTCGTATAGGTTGTTTTACAATTCTAGCTAACGTTAAGAAAGTCGAGACCGATGAAAAGCGTATCGAAGACATACTAATTGTCAGTGACTTTTCTGATGTTATCTCTGAGGGACTACCGAAATTTCCACCTCATAGGCCGTTGAACTCCAAATCGATCTTATACCAGGAGCCGCACATGTAGCACGTGCACCGTATAGACTCACTCCATCCGAAATGCAAGAATTACAAAGTCAACTCCAAGAACTACTTGACCGTGGTTTTATCCGACCTAGCCATCCACCATAGGGAGCTCCAATCCTATTCGTTAAGAAGAAAAATGGTTCCCTAAGAAAGTGCATCGATTATCGTGAACTAAATAAATTGTCGGTCAAGAACCGATATCCTCTTCCTCGTACCGACGACCTCTTGATCAATTACAAGGATCCCATGTGTATTCCAAAATCGATCTCTGTTCTGTTTATCATCAATTGAGGGTTAAGGGAGAAGTTGTCTCCAAAACCGTTTTCCGAACTCGCCACGGTAGTTATGAATTTCTTGTAGTGTCGTTCAGTTTAACTAATGCCCCGGCCATATTCATGGATCTTATGAATCGGGTATGCAAGCCTTATCTACACAAAAACGTTATCGTATTCATAGGCGACATCTTAATCTACTCCAAATGTGACAAGAACACGAACAACATCTTCGCCCTATGCTCGAACTCTTGAGAAAAGAACAACTCTATGCAAAATTATCCAAGTGTGAATCTTGGTTAAAAGAAGTCCAATTTTTAGACCACGATGTTAGTGGTCAAATTATTTCAGTCGATTCCGCGAAAATCGAAGCCATAAGTAATTGGGAAACCCCCATTACTCCTATTCATATTCGTCAATTTTTAGGCCTCGCCGGTTATTATCGTAGATTCGTCGAAGATTTCTCTTGGTTGCACATTGTTAAACCTTGTTAACTCACAAGGAAAGAAATTCGTTTGGTTCGCCGAACAAGAGTCGTCATTTCAAATCTTAAAGAGGAAGTTGACCACCGTTCTTATCTTATCTCTTTCCGAAGGCAATGATGATTTTATCGTATATTTTGTGATGCCTCCAAAGAAGGTTTTGGGTATGTGTTCATACAATGAAAGAAGGTTATCGCTTACGTTTCCCGACGATTGGAAATTTACGACCAAAGCTACATGACACACGATCTCGAACTTGGAGCCATTGTCTTTAAACCTAAACTGTGGAGACACTATCCTTATGGGACCAAAAGTACCGCTTTCACCGACCACAAAAGCCTCCAACACATTTTCGATCAAAAACAACTCAACGCGAGACAACGACGGTGGACTGAAACATTGAATGATTATGATTGTGAACTTCGTTACCATCCGGGCAAGGCAAATGTTGTAGCCGATGCCTTGAGCCGAAAGGAAGAAATTAAACCTCTCAGTGTCCGAACTTTAGACGTGATTATCCACACTAACCTTACTAGTCAAATTCGCAGCGCAAATGGAACTCAAATATGAAAATAGTTCTAAGTGAACACCTGAAAGGCCTCCTCTCTCGACTCGAAATCAAAGAGACTGAAATTCGTTATTTTGCCTGAAGAAATTTGGGTACCTGATTATGGGCTCGATCAACTTTCTCATCACCATGTACAACGTTACATAACTCCGTTATTTCACTGTTGCCTTCTGATATTACCGGGATCCAAGATAACACACAATCCAAGGATACCTCTTTCTTCATTAACTTATCATCCTTATGCTTCCGATAAACGGCCAACTACTACTCAACTACAAAACATATATAACTACGTGTACTATCTCGCTTCACACGGTTTTATCAACGAAGTACAAAATGCTTGATGTGCTCACATTGAGGCGGAAACTCCTACTATCATTTCGCTCATATTTCCGTATAAGGAGATCTTATCATCTGATCTCTCAATGGAGAGAGAGACTCTTCACATTATACTAGTATTCGCCACGAGGGTGAATAGTCCTAACGAACGTTTTTCAGAAACTGATAAGAAACTTGATCCAACAAACGTTTTCAGAAATCGACAAGATGGGAAAAACTTGTACAACTATGCATTATAGGAATTCTATTCCAACACGGTGTGCCATTGTAATTTATTTCGGATCAAGATACTCGTTTCACTTCTAGATTTACAAGAAGCCTTGGAAACACGTTTAAACATGAGTACCGCGTATCACCCACAAACCGACGGACCAAGCAAACGTACGATTCAAACCTTGGAGAACATAATACGAACCTGTATTTTTATCCTTGGCCGATATCTCCTACTACGATAGTATTCATTCGAGTCTTAACGTCACACCTTTTGAAGTTTTATATGACCGGAAACGTCGTCCTCCTTTGTCGAAACAACTAAATGATAATCAATTCACCGAGCCCGAGATTTTTCATGAACGACCGAGAAAATTTATTCACATTCAAGAAAGACCCAAAACGACCCGTAGTCGTCGAATGAACTATGCCGATGTTAGACGTAAACCTCTCGAATTCCAATCGGTTAACCGCGTAATGTTAAAAGTCGCACCTTGGAAAGGTGTAATTCTGAAAGGACCCATCCTAATCCACCTGGACGAAGTCATCAACATTTGGTCCCATTGCGATGATCGGCTCCAAGTAATGTCCTTATATTGAGCAAATGCACAGCGGAAGACTTAATTCGTACCTGAGAATAAACATGCTTTAAAGTGTCAACCAAAATGTTGGTAAGTTCATAGGTTTATCATAACAATCATTTCAATATGTTAATAGACCACAAGATTTCATAATCATAAACATAATACACTCGCAAGTGTATGTAAAGCATTCTAAGTGGTTGAGCACTTGGTAACCATACTTAACATTTAATCAACGTCGCATATTCCCCTTATTATGAAATCTCACTACACCGTACCAAGTGTAGTCACCAAAACGAAGTACTGTGCAACCGTTGAATACTGGTCGTCCAGTCCGGTTGGGGTTGTCAGGCCCGATAGATCTATCAACAGGATTCGCGTTTACAATACCCATGTAAATAGTAGTTACCAAGCTACAGGGAAGTATGCCAGTGGTACAACTCAACGTAGAATATATTTTTAAGTACTTGTGTCTATTTCGTAAACATTTATAAAAGCAGCGCATGTATTCTCAGCCCAAAAATATATATTGCAAAAGCAATTAAAAAGGGAGCAAATGAAACTCACCATACTGTATTTTGTAGTAAAAATACATATGACGACATTTAACAATTGTAGGGTTGCCCTTGGATTCACGAACCTAAATCATATATATAATATATCAACATATTTTCTTTTTAAGTAATCGTTACATATATATATATACTTTTAATACTTTTAATATTTTCTTAGTCCGTAGTTAGCAGTCCGATGTTAGTGGTCCACAATTAGTTGCTTAAATAAAATAAATAAAGACCTCATCGTATTCGTATTGATCAGAATTAATCTCGACCCATGGTACCATGTTGTCAAATGACGTGTTGCGTACATAAAGTACCATGTTGTCAAATGACGTGTTGCGTACAATCATGAGGTCTTATGATTAATCTTCCCGTGTTGTTTACGGGTGGTCCTGAAATATATAAAATCAAATCATAAGTAATTATATATAAAATATCATATTAATTAGAAAAAATATGATTAATTTACTTTTTCTCCAAATATTTTCGTAGCTAAACTAGCTTCGGATACCCAATATTGTTTTAGTCGTAGTTTCTTCATTACAACTCCGTTTTTGTTGGTTCAACTTGCCACTTCCTTGGATCGAGTCAAATTTTAAGAATATGAACTGAAAATACCTTAGTTTGTATTCGAAATCGTAGGTTATAGGTCAAACTTTGGTGAAACTTATGAAAGTGATCATTTTCCATCATAAAAACAACATTTAATGATCATTTTTCTAAAAATACTTACACTTTGAGTTAAACCATGAAATTTTTATGTGTTAACTTATTCATAAGAAATATCATTTTTCCAGAACATGAACTTCCAATTCAAAGTTCAAGATGGTTTTTAATTCTCCAACCCAAAACAGCCCCCGGTTGCACTCCGACGACGTAGATTCAGTTTTTAAGATGTTCTTTGTAAAACCAAGTTATATCTTGTTAGGTTAGCATATCATTATGATATATTACAGGTCTTGAAGTGTTTTAAAAGTCAAGTTAGAAGGATCTATTTAGTTTGCGAACAAGTTTGAAATCATTCAAACTATGTTCTTGTTGTTAAAATTTTATACCACAAAATAAGATAGCTATATGAATATGAATTGAATAAGACTATGAACAAGGTTACTACCTCAAGTTACTTGGAAAAAGTTACTGCAAAAGATAAGAAATAATCTTGGAATCAAAGAGTGGTGGAGTTAGATCAAAAGGTTGGAAGTAAACTTCTTCAAATGGGTGGTTATTTTGATATGTTCTTGAAAGAGTTTTCTTATGGTGTTTAAGGCTTGTAATTGAAGCTAAATGATGTGAAAAATGCTTGGAGATGATCAAGTATGAAGTTAGGAGTATTTTGAGAGAGAAATGAGGGTGTAGGTATGAGAAAATGGAGTGAAGAAATGGTGTTCATTTATAAAAACGTTTTTAGTTTATAAAGAAAGAAAAGGATTCCTAATTTTGTTTTCTTACTAATAATTCATACTACTTGACAAATTCTAGTTACCTCATATCTAGGGCAGTAATAATGTTGATTAGGATGTTGATTTGATGTGTATATACCAATAGTAAATACGTATAGAAGCTGGGTATGATACAGGTACATATACCCTAGATATACGTATAGAAATCTTGAGGAAACGAAACGAGAATTCAAATATAGCTATCTTTTGTGAATATACTTATATTGTTTTATGTATTTAAGTCCTTAAAAGTGATTAAATACATTATATATACGATAAATGTATAAGCATTATAGATTATAAGTATATATATCAAAGAATGTTACGTATAGTTATCGTTTTAAAAACTTAAGTTAGTAGTTTCAAAATATACTTATAACTCATTGTCATTAGTACACAATGAGATGTTAAACCATCCTTAGATCATGTTAAATATATATAAATACATATATATACACAAATGTATAATTATCGTATGTTATATAGTTCGTGATATCATCGGTCATATTGGACGGTCAAACGTTGTGTAAAACTCTTTTCAAAAACACAAGTCTCAACAATTTGGATTGCTTATCATGTTGGTATGGTTTAATTTATGTAAATATTAATCTCATAAGTATAATTTGGTCGGAAAATTCCGGGTCATTACAGTACCTACCCGTTAAAGAAATTTCGTCCCCGAAATTTGATAGAGGTTGTTATGGATAGAAATAAGAAGGTTTTCATGACAAATATAAGGTGATAATGGAGTTTTATCATCATTGAGTAATGTAGATAAAACGATTCGATTATGCGAAGAATATAAATGAGACTATCGTAAAAGAGTGAGATGAGTAAAATATATTCGTCTTAACCGATGACGTAGTTATGATTGATTTCCGGGATTTAAGGGATTTAAAGAGAATCTTACGTAATAAGATTTGGTTCTTTGGTGATTAAGGAAATCCGGATCTTCTTTGATTATATGCAATAATCTGTTTCGATTGCTCTGTCGGATATATCACTATAAATTCACCCCTTCGTTTCTTTATTTTCCACGACTCACACCTTCTATTCTTTCTCCCTTGATTCTTACTTTAAAGCATTCATCAATATGCTCCATCCAGTCCTGATTCTTGATATACTCCTAACTTTTATATCTGTCATTCTTCTTTTTCATCTACCACCAGAAGAATCTATTTACTTCTACTATACTCTTGTGTTTATAGTGTTTCTAATTCTCCCGTGTCTCTATATTGCTATCTGTATCGATATACACGGTTTGTAATTTCGGGGTTATTATCGAAGTTTATATTCTTCATTATTTTTCGGAGCTTCATGCTTTCGTTTTCTCTTCCCGACTTCGAGTCAAGCGAGTAATGGTCCGGAATTCGTAGATATGAAATTCAGAATGAACATAGCTAATGCTCTAAGAAGAAAATGGTAATAGAACGATTTTGATTTGTTAAATTACCAGAATACCCTGGAGAAGACAGAGTCATCTAGAAAAATATTCTCTTGATATGTTTAGAGATTAGATAGAATGTAAGAGTCGTGTAAATGGCACATGATGACGGTACTGTGAATCATCATGCTTCATTAGAAACTCAGCATGACTTACTGTAATATAATAACGTTGATCAAGTGTCATTATATTATACTAATCCATGCTTCAGTTCCCAACACTACTTCAAAACATTCATATTTTAAACTCGAAGGTTTCAGAATTTAGAAACTAACACAGTTTCTTTTATGTTGCAGATATTACGGAGAGATAAATGATCTCAGATAAGAATAGTTGTGAAAATATCGCCAGAAATATGGAGGATATTTATAATAGAACATACGAGAATATCTTAGAATTTCTAATATCAATGGATGATGAAGAAGATTTGTCTGTGAAGGTTTAGAATGAGAAATAAGATGTTTACTAACGATTTCAGCAGGCACAGAATCATTTGGATTCTTTGAAGGCAAACTTATTCTTTGTGATTTGTCCACGGCTTTCTTCATAGTTTCACATAATCCGCTTTTTGGTACAAAATTTTCTATCGAGCGTTCCTAACACTCCTTTCTTTATCAGCAAACTTTTGGTCATTAAGATCATCTACAACATGCTGCTTCGTCAGCATTTTCAAAGTTAACTGATCTGGGTCATCGGTTATCAAACCGAGGTAGTTTCAGGAGAATTGTGTTTTTAGAATGATTAATCGCTGATGGTAATATTGTGGAATATAAAAGGTTCCCCAGTAACAATAAAGAGTACGCATATATATCGCGGTTATAATAAAGTTGTTTTGGATGAAAAGTCGGAGTTGACTTGCTGGAGCTGTGACAAAATTAGCTACTTTGGAAAGGGATTGCAAAATGATCTTCGGTAATAACAATGTCAAAGGAACTAGAACAGATACGTGTCAAACGTTTACTCAGTTTCCGAGGGTTTTTTCAGGTGCATAACTATATGCATCAATCTTTTCTTCCGTAGATGAAGTTCGGTTGGTTTATCCTCTCGATTGAGGTGTTTTTAAGAATCATGATAGATTTGAACGCTGATTGTAATCATCGAGATACAATGAGGTTTAAGATGAAATCAAGTGGCAATCTTGAAGAAATGTTTAGTTTCATATGTTATAATCAATATTTTAATTCATTTTAATTGTCCAATGTCATTAGTCCACAGTCGATAGTCCACAGTAACAGTCCAATAATTCATATATAGTTTAATATATAATATACGAATTAATTAATACGTGTCGTGACCCGTATACCTCTCAGACTCGATCACAACTCAAACTATATATATTATTGTAGAATCAACCTCAACCCTGTATAGAGAACTCGATCATTACTGCATATAGAGTGTCTATGGTGATTCCAAATAATATATATAGATGCGTCGATATGATATGTCAAAACATTGTATACGTGTCCCGATATTTAAAGTGCGTAAAATAATTACAGAAATTAAATGACGATAAATAAAAGTGCGATAATTAAATTGTGATAAATAAACTGCGATAAATAAAATGTAATCAGTTAGCTAGGAACAGTTAGCTGGAACAGTTAGCGTGGATTCTTTACAAAATTTTTCATAGTTAATTTGTTTGTTTCTAACAGATTTTATTTTGTCATATGTTTTCTTCATATGCCACTTGTTGGATTCTGGGAAGTCAAAATCCAAATATGAAATTGAATGAAAATGGTTATTCTGCGGTGAACGGATATGTATATCGGTGGTTGTAAGTAGGATAGTAAATGACTATTGAATCAGCTTCGACGAATGTACAATGTAATTTATTAAGATGAAATCTAATTATTCCTCGGGTATTACCTACCCGTTAAAAAAAAATTTCACCATTAATATTTTGTGCAAAAGAACTTTTAATTACAATCTTTATGAAAACATATATACATATATATTTTCTTCAGATGAAATCATGAATTTAATGAGTTAATATGATATTAATCTCATTTGCTTTTCGGTTTGAGCTAGAATAAGAAATCTCTAAAACTTTTTGAGACCACATATTCTTCGCAGAATATCAATGAAGTTATGGATCAATACTTCATCGTTCATTATTGTTGGTACTCCTTGGTATCTATGGTGCGTATGATGTTGATGTTTGTGGGACAGATTATGATGTCGAGACGTGTGATGCGGATGTTGTTTGTTAGTGGTGATGATGGTATTGTTGATGTTATTGATGGTGGTGCTGATTATGCTGCTGGTGCTGCTGCTGGTGTTTGCAACCTTCGCACCATGTTCTCCAAAGCCGTCACGCGAGCGCGAAGTTTGTTAACTTCTGCTAGTACACCGGGATGATTGGCGGTTGGAGCGAGTGAATGAACAAGATTTGTAATATGGGATAGTATATAATCGTAACGAGATACTCTAGAAATGAGAGAGAAAATGGTGTTTCGAATAGGTTCGCGGGTAAGTGCTTCAGGTTCATGGCCAAGAGGGCAATTTGGTGGATGGAATGGATCACCTTCTTCTTGTCTCCAGTGATTTAGTATATTACGAACCCATCCCCAATTCATCCAGAATAGATGATGGGAAATTGGTTGATCCATTCCGGTGACGCTGCTTTCGGAGCCCGAATGGAAATCCATATCGGCATAACTGTCGAAATCTGAAGAATTCGAACTAGATGCGGAATCCATCTTGTATAATGGGGAAAATGAATTTTTGGTATGGAATAGATTATAGGAGTTAGATTTGGTACTCTTCAATACATAATTTACATATGTATATATAATACCAAAATCCCGTAAATTACGGAAAATCTTTGAAAAGATATCAGTCAAAGTTCGCAATAACAGATATGCTAAGATAAGAATTCGTCTATACACTATCAATGAAGTAAATGCAGTAAAACGTGTCTAGACTTATGAATGATAAGCAGGTAATTTCCTAAGGATGATAAGCAGATGATTTCCGACTAGAAATGATAAGCAAAACTTTTGACATGTAGACACGGTCGAAGTCCAGACTCATTAATGCATCCTAACAACTACTAGTTAGACACACTAATGCAAGACCTGATTCGCTACGACCACCGCTCTGATACCAACTGAAAGGACCCATCCTAATCCACCTGGACGAAGTCATCAACATTTGGTCCCATTGCGATGATCGGCTCCAAGTAATGTCCTTATATTGAGCAAATGCACAGCGGAAGACTTAATTCGTACCTGAGAATAAACATGCTTTAAAGTGTCAACCAAAAGGTTGGTGAGTTCATAGGTTTATCATAACAATCATTTCAATATGTTAATAGACCACAAGATTTCATAATCATAAACATAATACACTCGCAAGTGTATGTAAAGCATTCTAAGTGGTTGAGTACTTGGTAACCATACTTAATATTTAATCAACGTCGCATATTCCCTTTATTATGAAATCTCACTACACCGTACCAATTGTAGTCACCAAAACGAAGTACTGTGCAACCGTTGAATACTGGTCGTCCAGTCCGGTTGGGGTTGTCAGGCCCGATAGATCTATCAACAGGATTCGCGTTTACAATACCCATGTAAATAGTAGTTACCAAGCTACAGGGAAGTATGCCAGTGGTACAACTCAACGTAGAATATATTTTTAAGTACTTGTGTCTATTTCGTAAACATTTATAAAAGCAGCGCATGTATTCTCAGCCCAAAAATATATATTGCAAAAGCAATTAAAAAGGGAGCAAATGAAACTCACCATACTGTATTTTGTAGTAAAAATACATATGACGACATTTAACAATTGTAGGGTTGGCCTTAGATTCACGAACCTAAATCATATATATAATATATCAACATATTTTCTTTTTAAGTAATCGTTACATATATATATACTTTTAATACTTTTAATATTTTCTTAGTCCGTAGTTAGCAGTCCGATGTTAGTGGTCCACAATTAGTTGCTTAAATAAAATAAATAAAGACCCCATCGTATTCGTATTGATCAGAATTAATCTCGACCCATGGTACCATGTTGTCAAATGACGTGTTGCGTACATAAAGTACCGTGTTGTCAAATGACGTGTTGCGTACAATCATGAGGTCTTATGATTAATCTTCTCGTGTTGTTTACGGGTGGTCCTGAAATATATAAAATCAAATCATAAGTAATTATATATAAAATATCATATTAATTAGAAAAAATATGATTAATTTACTTTTCTCCAAATATTTTCGTAGCTAAACTAGCTTCGGATACCCAATCTTGTTTTAGTCGTAGTTTCTTTATTACAACTCCGTTTTTGTTGGTTCAACTTGCCACTTCCTTGGATCAAGTCAAATTTTAAGAATATGAACTGAAAATACCTTAGTTTGTATTCGAAATCATAGGTTATAGGTCAAACTTTGGTGAAACTTATGAAAGTGATCATTTTCCATCATAAAAACAACATTTAATGATCATTTTTCTAAAAATACTTACACTTTGAGTTAAACCATGAAATTTTTATGTGTTAACATATTCATAAGAAATATCATTTTTCCAGAACATGAACTTCCAATTCAAAGTTCAAGATTGTTTTTAATTCTCCAACCCAAAACAGCCCCCGGTTGCACTCCGACGACGTAGATTCAGTTTTTAAGATGTTCTTTGTAAAACCAAGTTATATCTTGTTAGGTTAGCATATCATTATGATATATTACAGGTCTTGAAGTGTTTTAAAAGTCAAGTTAGAAGGATCTATTTAGTTTGCGAACAAGTTTGAAATCATTCAAACTATGTTCTTGTTGTTAAAATTTTATACCACAAAATAAGATAGCTATATGAATATGAATTGAATAAGACTATGAACAAGGTTACTACCTCAAGTTACTTGGACAAAGTTACTGCAAAAGATAAGAAATAATCTTGGAATCAAAGAGTGGTGGAGTTAGATCAAAAGGTTGGAAGTAAACTTCTTCAAATGGGTGGTTATTTTGATATGTTCTTGAAAGAGTTTTCTTATGGTGTTTAAGGCTTGTAATTGAAGCTAAATAATGTGAAAAATGCTTGGAGATGATCAAGTATGAAGTTAGGAGTATTTTGAGAGAGAAATGAGGGTGTAGGTATGAGAAAATGGAGTGAAGAAATGGTGTTCATTTATAAAAACGTTTTTAGTTTATAAAGAAAGAAAAGGATTCCTAATTTTGTTTTCTTACTAATAATTCATACTACTTGACAAATTCTAGTTACCTCATATCTAGGGCAGTAATAATGTTGATTAGGATGTTGATTTGATGTGTATATACCAATAGTAAATACGTATAGAAGCTGGGTATGATACAGGTACATATACCCTAGATATACGTATAGAAATCTTGAGGAAACGAAACGAGAATTCAAATATAGCTATCTTTTGTGAATATACTTATATTGTTTTATGTATTTAAGTCCTTAAAAGTGATTAAATACATTATATATACGATACATGTATAAGCATTATAGATTATAAGTATATATATCAAAGAGTGTTACGTATAGTTATCGTTTTGAAAACTTAAGTTAGTAGTTTCAAAATATACTTATAACTCATTGTCATTAGTACACAATCAGATGTTAAACCATCCTTAGATCATGTTAAATATATATAAATACATATATATATACACAAATGTATAATTATCGTATGTTATATAGTTCGTGATATCATCGGTCATATTGGACGGTCGAACGTTGTGTAAAACTCTTTTCAAAAACACAAGTCTCAACAATTTGGATTGCTTATCATGTTGGTATGGTTTAATTTATGTAAATATTAATCTCATAAGTATAATTTGGTCGAAAAATTCCGGGTCATTACAAATCCGTTTCGAGGAACGTGGAAAGCTAAAACCGCGGTATATTCATCCTTTTGAAATCTTGGAGCGTATTAGACCCGTTACTTACCTTTTTGAACTCCCAACTCAATTAAGTTCCGTTCATCCTACATTCCATATAGTAAACCTAAGGAAACGTCTTGTGGAACAAGAACTTGTTATTCTTTTCGATGAGCTTAATATCGATGACAAACTCCACTCCATAGCCAAACCTTAAAACAACGTAAAATCCCAATTTTCAAAGCTCGTGGGAATACCAAAAGGAGGACATGAGTTTACGTGGGAAGGGCAAGATCATATATAGACAAAGTACCCTCACTTATTCGTAGAATTGGTGATGTTATGCGAGGTATATATGAAATAGTTATATTTTTATTGCGAAATACTATTAAATATGATATAATTTTACGCAAGTTATTTATTTATTATTAGAGTGGATATACCTAAACCTTGCTACAACACTATAGGCAGTGTACCTAATCGTACAATAGTGTAGTTTTTAGTAAGTTCGGTTCGTCCACAGGGAACTAGCCAAGTTTAATGCTATATTTTTAAACTATATTTGTATGTATATATATATATATATATATATATATATATATATATATATATATATATATATATATATAAGTAGTATTATTATTATTATTATAAAAAGGGGGTTTTTACCGTTTAGTGACCGGTTTGTCGATTTTATGTCTTAAGTCACAATTAAAACTTAATGTAAAATATTAAAAATAAATATAACTTAATTTAAAGAGAAAAGTAAATGACGATAATAAAATTGCGATAATTAAAAGGGCAATAAATAAAATGACGATAAATAAAATTGCGATAATTAAAAGTACGATGAGATATAAAATAAAGGAATTATGCTTATTTAAACTTCCGTAATCATGATGTTTGAGGTGTTGATTTTAATTTATTACCATGGGGTAATTGTCCTTTGTCCTGGATTATTTGATATGTCCATTTGGTTTTTGTCCATAACAGTCCATCAGTCATAAATATAAAGTGCGAGTGTCCTTATCAAATTATCCTTATACCCGAAGTCAAATATTCCAACTAATTGGGGACTTAAACTGTAATAAGGTTTTAATACATTGTTAATGATTACACCAGGTTATCGACTGTATGCAATCCAAGGTTTTAATAATTTATTAACAATTACACCAAATGTCCTTGTATGTAATCCACCCCTGTTTTAATGAGTCCATTGACTATTAATCCATCCTCGTGTCCGGTTAAATGAACGATTATTAGTATTTATAAATATCCCGCCCATCGTGTCCGATCGAGTGTATATGGTTATTTATATATACGTAAAATTGTAAATCTCTATATTAAATTAACGAACTATCATTCAGTTAAACAAATATAAAGCCCATTAATAGCCCATAGTCCAATTTCCACAAGTGTCGGTCTTTTGTCCAAACTCCAATTATGGTACAAAGCCCAATTACCACGTCTTAATATTTAGTCCAACATCAGGATTACTTCGGCTTAAATAAACATAATAATAACTTAGCTACGAGACATTAATTTAAAAAGGTTGAACATAACTTACAATGAGTATTAATCGCGTAGTGTTACATGGACAGAATTTCGACTTACAAACTTACAACATTTGCTACCATAACCTTATTACTATTAATCTTAAATTAAAATTAAAATTATAAATATATATATATATATATATATATATATATATATATATATATATATATATATATATATATATTGAGAGAGTTAGGGAGAAGATTGAATTAGGTGTACTAAACTCGTCCGAAAAATGCTGAATTTATAGACCTGGCCAGGTTTTTGGGGCCATGCGATCGCATGGGCTTCCTTTGCATCTGCCATACGATCGCATGGAGTCTTGGGACAGCTCACAATCTTTTGTTTTCTTGTTTGCCGACAGTTTTTATTTTAATATATAAATATAATATATATATAAATATAATATATATATAATTTATAGAATTATTTATATATTATATTATATTCTTGTGCATAGTTGACTTGTAATTTTAGGTCCGTTGCGTCGCGCGTTGATAGTTGGTTCATGTCCCGGTTCCGGATTTTCGAACGTCCTTGCGTACTATTTGATATCTTGTACTTTGCGTTTCGAGGCTCGTACTCTTGTAACTTTTAGACGTTTCTCATCAATAAATTGAACCACTTAGATTGTACTTTGTACTCTTTAGCATTTTGGTCGTTTGCATCTTCAAATCATCGAATCTGTCTTTTGTCTTCACCTTTTATTATTTAAACGAATACCACTTGTAAATAGAACAATTGCAACTAAAAGCTTGTCTTTCTTGAAGAATAATGCTATGAAATATATGTTCGTTTTTAGCATTATCAAATATTCCCACACTTGAGCACTGCTTGTCCTCAAGCAATATAGAACTTGAATATAACTTTACTAGAATCACTTCTTTATTCTTCACACTTTGTACATCAGTGATTTTAATACGGCGGTATGAACAATGGTAGTAACGATGTGGTTTAAAGTCCCACATGACTATAAAAATTTAGATCCTTTAAGGAAATTGTATCTTTATGAAAACATTTGATCTTTAAAAAAAAAAAAATTCAATCTAGCTTTTACCCTAGATAAGTTTTTCGGAATAACCCTTCACCGGTGTTTGCAAATTGTTTTTGTGGGTTTTGTGGGTTTCAGATTTGAAAATTTTAGCTCAAAACTTATGGTTTTGTGTCACCCACTTGCTAGCCTTGTATTGGGAAAGCAACACGTCCAGTTTACTTGCTCCGTATATTACCTTTCGGTAAACTACCGTTCGATTGTAAAGGAAAGCGTTGAACAAGTAACTGTTAAGGCAATGTCCCGTGACATGCTTTTGATTATGGTCTATAACGTGTCGGATGCAATTATTTTCCTTTGTAGGAGCAATAGTAAACATCACCCTATAGTTTTTCGGTCTGGCCCAAGATCCTGTCTTTTACCATGCTATGCAACCACCGTTCTTACGGTTGACACCCGATTTGGATCAGGTGACCTAATGAATTCCGGTGAATTCTTAGGATTTTACGTTCAATGGTAATGAACGCATTGAAAATAGGGTTTTCAGAAAACAAATCGGTTTGTGGTTTGATCAAAATATTTTCTCGTTCAAGCTCGAGTTTAGATATCATCGAATTCCATGAGTTTGAATTCTCAATATTTAAGGTCAATCTCAAGGATTGAGTAATATCAGGCTTAAAAGCTGATTTTTGATCTTTTAAGGAGATTATCCTTTCTGGGGATCTGATTCATTAGTCTTATAAGCTAATTTGCACGGTGCCCTCCATTGTACGAGACAGATCCTCCCATGGTTAGGATAAGTCTGACCACTTGGCGACCCTATTTGATGCTGAGGTCCGTGGATTTCCAGCTGATTTTCGAGAAAACTTTTCAAGTTTTTTTGTAGACTCTACAACTGGTCTGGACGACAACTTCCTGACCTAAATCAAGAAGCGCGTGTCTTTTTCTCAGAAGACTGTACTTCCTTATAAATTCTATTTATATTACAATAAACTGGGTAAAACTGATTAATATTGTCCAAAACAAAATTATCTTTAATTATTTGTACAAAAATATGTGATATATGTTCTAATAACTTGGCTTTTATTTTTCTTTCTTTGCCTTTTTATTCTCCTCTATTCCATTTTAAATGAATTCAAGGGTTTTGGGTTATTTCTCAATTTATGTCCTTTTCGAGGTAACAATAATTTCGGTGTTAACACCTAGTTTTATCGTTCATAAATATGTATAAACATGATTTTGAATTCATTTATTTGAATTTTTTTTTCAATTATACTAGAATTGGGTAGTCAGTATATAAGACTAGGGCTGTTCTTTATTATCAGAGCGCACTAGATTCTAATACAACTACCGTGTTACTAGTATTTTTAATGGTAACCAAGTGTTTAAATTAAAATTTTAAAACCCGAAAAAAATTTAACCCCTTCCCACACTTAAGATCTTGCAATGCCCTCATTTGCAAGAAATTAGTAACAATTTAAATTATTGAGGGTGATTAGCGTAAAAACATGATTAAAATTTTACCAAAGTTTCCAAACATATTGTTGTTGGTGTTGAATGATAAATTGTTCATTCCTGCAGTTGTTATTTCACATATATTTTGCATCTTGTCGTCAAAATTAGTTGCTTTTGCTGAACTTAATGCCAGTCTTTTGAAAATGCGCTGTTTTACCCTGTTGTGTACATGAAATAAAATACATACAATACAAATATAAATATCCATGGTATTTTGAAATGGGACTTAACATCCCACTTTCAAATTACAAAAATGAAATATTAGTACAAAATAATAAAAATATTAAACATTACATTAAAGTATCAAAATGTTAAATGTTTAGCATAAATAGATAAAAATAATAAAAGAGAAGACATCAACAACAGAACACTATTGATTTGGATAGGGGTTCCAGTTCATATCATCGTTCGGGTTCCATGGTTGGTGATAGGTGTTCTGGTAGGCTTGATTGGGGTCGTATAGGTCATAGGGTGGTCTCATGTCGGGCTGATGTGGTGGATAGTAAGCAGGTCGAGTCGGGATGTAGTTATTTGGTACCTGATATGATAGCTGGCTCATGATTTGGTGCTAATGAACTTGCCAGCTATCGTGTTGGTGTTGCCTGGAAGTCTCATACTCATTCGTGGCTTGCCACTGCTCATACCGATGATGCCTATCCTGGTTATTCATTTCTACTTCATCTACATGCTGGAAGACATCAGTATAACTATCCCTAATGACATCCCTAATGTCATCTGCTTCCTCCATCTCCTCATCCGAACCTCTCTCTACCTGTGGACAGGTGCCATGATATGGTATTGGCATATTATGCCTCCGTTTTAGTACCATTGCACCCTGATAAACCTGCAAACCTATGCTCTCGGCTTGTTCCTCAATCTCCACCATCGGACCCCCATGTTCTTTATCTACACCTAAGTACTCTCTAATGAGAGTAACAAAAATACCACCCCCTATAATACTTCCTGCTTGCATACCCTCAACCACTTTAGATAAATAGTGGCCTACGCAATAAGGAATGTTAACAAAGCTCCTCGGATCTCGAATACACTTAAGGTAAAATAAATCGTTTAGGGTCATTTTTTCTTTGTTTCTACCCCGTTGTGTAATCGAGTTCGCTAAGAATCTATGTATTATCCGGAGCTCTGCTCTATCAATATGTAGGTGTGTCTTTCACCCCGCATAAATTCCCTAAATTTTGACATACGCCTCCATATGACGTTAGCGTCAAAATTCCTATCTACTCTTTCACCTTCAGTAATTAAACTATTACAATTAGGTGTAATAATCTCAGCGGGGGTGTAGATTAATAGAGCTCTAGCCATGTCCAACTTGGACATTCTATACATTGTACCTCCTAAAAGAAATCTAATAAAATTTTTATCTCCTATCATAGTAACTTCATTATTTAACTCTATAGTGCTAAGCAATTCAACACACCATTCTCTACATATAGTTCTACGAGTAATAAATAAGCAGATCCAATCGTTAAATGTAAAGCTACCATACCTCTGGACTAGTAAATCCCTAACCGGTTTGGCTAGGTGAACCGCTTTCAAAGGCTCCCAATAGATTACCCGAGGCATTTCAATATTTTTGCGGTAAAGAATGTGCATGTTCTTTTGAAATTTTGGATATTCTGTCCAACAACGATCGAATCTTAGGTTGGGATGTAACTGTTGGTCATCGATAAGTGGGTGCACAATCCTCGGGTGAGGCTGAAACTGAAGATAATGAGTGTAAAACAGTGGTCCGGCTCATAATAAAGCATGTGTTGATCATTATATTATTGTTCAGGTTGTGGTTCCGGTAGTTGTTCTTGATCAGGTTCTTGTTCAGGTTCTTGTTCATGATGTCTAGATGATGATGCACCGTCTGTATCTGTATTTCTCTGCAAAACACATTAAACACAAAATTTGTGCATCCAAATATGCATTAGTGTTAGCAAAATAACAAATTAAAATAATTACAATAAAATGTTTAATTCATATTAAACTTATACTCATTTTCATATTTTTATCAAATTTACAATTTCTCAAATAAGCACATATGAAATGGTATACAAAGTTCATAAGCATTCAACTCAAATAACATGTCAACATAATCATTACTAGCAATTAAATAAGTCTCAATTAGCAACTATATCAAAATAATCAAGTTCATGAATTTTAGACTTAAAAAGTCCACTTTAATTCTCAAAAATCATGTTTAGGATCAATGTTTGGATCAATTAACAACCTAAACATGTTACACTACTTAATGTAGCAATAATCCATAACAAAAATCGGTCATAACCTGTTTATATCAAAAAGCCCCAAATTGCTCAAGAACACAAACCCTAGATTTCTAAAAATTTTGAAATTTAAGGCTTCAAATTATGACAAATAGCATCAATCTAGGTTATACAAGCATAATATACTAACAATTTAACTCTAATTAAGCTAGAAATCATCAAAATTAAATTAGGTAAAATAGTTGTAATTATCACTAAAACTGAGAAATTTAAGAGTTTAGGGGTGAAATTTCTACCTTTTTGCTTCCCCATCTGAAGAAAGGCATGATTATAGCGGATTATAGCACTAAATTTTGGTGAATTTGGTTGAAAAATGATGATTTTAGGTGATGTTTTATGAGATTTTCCGTGTGTTTGTGTGTGTGTATTGTGAAGACAGAGAACTAGCTCGTGCCTTTTTGTTTCTGCCCAGTTTTTCTGTCCCATGAGATCGCATGGTTTCACAGTTCAAACCCCATGCGATCGCATGAGGTGTATTTTTATTTTTTTTTAAATAAAAACCTTATACTTATGAAACAAAAATTAATTAATTTTAAAAAATTGTTTTCTTTTAGAATGAGGGCGTTTCGGATCGTTGTCCTAGTTCTTCTCTCGACAAAATTTTAAAATTTGTCATTTGTAAGCGGTGTTTTAAAAGCAAAGATTTTTGGGTTTTTTAATGTTTTTAGCATACTTTAATTCAATAAGATTAAAAATAATGATAACAAAATTTCTCGTCCCTCCCTTGGGTTAAGCAATTTCGGTTCAACGACCTAGTCTTCAACTCACGATGAATTTTTAGAAATCACATTTTTAACTTAATGAAATAAAGTACATTTTTGTTTTTTAAATTCACACCAAACTTAAATTTAAAATGCATAAGATTTCATATAAATATATAAATATATATATATATATATATATATATATATATATATATATATATATATATATATATATATATATATATATATATATATATATATATATATATATTAGTTTTACAAACTTATATTAAAAATATATATTTTTTTTAATATTTACAAACTTAAATATATTTATTTTAAAAATTTAGGATAATAATTTAATATTTATATATTAATTTTAAAAACAAGGTAAAATTAAAAAAAAAAACTTTTTGGTTTTATATCCCACTTTAATCAATCAAATATTATCAAAAATATACGCGTAACAACCCTCACTTTTCGACTTCTAAATTTACTGAATTAACCCTAGGGTTATCTGTCTGACTATATGTATTAAGGGTTGTTATATACAATTAAATATTGACCGAATAGTAATTTTTAGTCAACAATGTACGCTTAAATAAATAATATATTATTAATTTATATAATTTGACATAATTTAACTAAGTATATAAACTTTGTATCACTTCTATTATTTAGTTAATGTATTATATATTTAACTATATAATAAATCCAATTATATATAAATGTAATAATATTTACAAACTCTCTAAAACTATAGTTTAATAATTAAAATCATAATTATTATTAAAAATACAAAATACCGAATTATTTATTATTTTTATGCAAAATTTATATTTATTAATTAAATAAAAAAATATTGAAAATATTCTTGGAAAAGCACTAAATCAATTTGTTTATTTATATATAAAAAAATCCTTAAAATAAATGAATTTAAAAAAATAAATAAATTTCTTTTTAATTAAAAATTATAATGGAAAAACTACTTTTATTATTTTATTTTGTGCATTATCCCATGACCTAACATTTAATACTTTTGAATTTTAAAATCCCAATAAAAATTAAAATATTTCTTTTTATTTTAATTATTTTATTCTTTTTACCTAATTTTTTTCAAGTAAAAATACTCCTCATTTCTCATTCAAACTCACACCAAAATTTCTCTCATTCTCTCTTTGAAGAATTACTACTAGTAAGTATTCTTTTCTTACTTTTTACTTTTTACTTTTTACTTTTTACTTCGGTTTATTATTTTATTTTTTATCAAAACATGTAAATAATGTTATAAATTATATGCAATTAAAAATAAAATAAATAACATGTTATAATTAGTAATATGTGTTACTAAAAATTATAAAAGTATTTTTATGAATTAATATATAGGAACTTTTTTCGAAAACCGTCACTGTCAATATAGTTGCTATATTAATAAACATACTTTATGTCAGTTAGACATTAACTAATCAAACGTTATACCTCTAGGTTGATATCCAGATCACTAACTTGCTTTACTTTCCTTCTTGAGTGGAATACTTCAACTGCTATTTAAGGTAAATTCATAGCCCCTCTTTATTGCTAGCAAACTTACTTACTTTACTTGGGGTGAGACACATGCTGTTTTTACTTTTTACAATTTAGACACAAGTACCAAACTGTTAAACTATGCTATACCCGGCTATGTCCGACTAAGTCCCTACAGTGATATTTTTAATTGCTGCTGCATGCTTAATTATTGAGGGTAGGCCTATCGGGAGTAACGTCCCCGATACATTTGACAAAGTCTTTGTATTACTTGATAATGAAATTAAACCGGCAAGGACAGACACAACTTGTCATGGGGTAAACTTGAACGTTTAGTCTAAATATCACGCTTTGGCATAACTTTTTGATCCTGCGGGAGATCAACTTTACAAACTAAATCTTGTGGTCTAAAACAACGGTCAAACTTTTGTTAAACCTATGAACTTCACTCAACCTTTTTGTTGACACTTTAGCATGTTTTGTCTCAGGTGTTGTTTGATTCAAGCTTACTTATCTACTGCTTATGTGATGCTACTTGGACATAGGATCAAGAGATTATCGCATTTATTACTATTGCATTTAAACATTTACTTTACTCCTTTGTAACGATATTTCATTTTCAGCTGCGTACTCCATAAATTTTAACTTTCTCATTTAGTATTGTTCTCGTTATTATAATATGTTGGTATATTTTGATATTAAGTCACATTTCGCCCAGGCCCTAACTGGGGGTGTGATAGATTGGTATCAGAGCATAACCAGGCTGTTATAGAGAACCAGGATTGCATTTTTGTGTGTGCCTTATGTGTTAGCTAGGGTGCCTTAGCAATCTAGGAAACTATAACCTTTCCTGCCTTAGACTTAAAGCACTTAGGATTACCTTATAATCTTAACAACCTTGCTTTGATAATCTTGGCTTAAAATGCTAATCAAAGTCTCTTGCCTAATGTTAGAATGTCTAATTTTCATCAAGCGAACAAAATGACTCTTTTCAAGCCTACCGAAGAAGATACAAAACGGTCTTCCACTGAAAGACCAGCCCAAAGTCCACCTTATCGCTTTGGTGGTCATCGTTCACCAAACTATAGTCCAAATACTCTGCGAAATTCACAAAGGTCTCCTCAATATTATCCAACTCTGAGAATCGAAGATAAAGGAAAACGTCATGAAGAAGCCGGTCCATCAAGGAAGAGAGCCCGGACTCCTTCTTATAATGATGTTGCTAAGTATGAGGGTTTGCTTCACCACATGGCGAGAGTGGAGGTCAGAATGGATGAGAAGGACCGCGAAATTAAGAAGTTGGTGGAGGAAAATGTTGAACTAAGAAAAGAATTAAGGCTCCTAAAGTACAAGGAAGAACGCAACACTCGTTGGGGAAAGCAATCACTTGCTCATCTCCAGGAGGATGTTAACTTCCGAATGAAAATGGATAGAAGCCGAGTCGACAAACAACTTGCCTTAAGGGAATACGACATCAATGCCGTTAACAGTCGTGTTACCAACCTTTACGACAATCTCGAGTTCCTCTACGAAAAGCAAAAAGGAAAGAACGAGCGATATGATAAGTTTATCAAAGAATCTCTCGAATCTCAAACCGAAAGGCTAGAGAAACTTGTGAAGGATAACATGGAAAAAGTGATGAAGCAGTTTGAGGAAGAGAAGAAGAGACATGAAGACTACTTCAATCTTAATATTCTTTAGTTATTTTTCCATTTTCTATCTATGTAAAGGCTATGCCTTAAAACTATTTCTATTTCCGAATCGTGCACTAAAAGGCTTATTTAATGCCTCATTCCTTAATAATATAAAGTGTTTTATATATATCATGTGTTACGATAAAACTGTTAATGTTCCATTGGGAAATGGAGAGACTCTCATCATCCAAGGTGAAAAGAGTGGTTCCAATCTCAACATCATCTCCTGTATTAAAACTCACAAATACCTTATGAAAGGTTATCCAGCTATTTTAGACCACGTTAAGATGATTGAATCGAAAGAGAAGCGTATTGAAGATGTACCAGTGGTTAAAGACTTTCCTAATGTGTTTCCCGAAGATCTTCCTGGTCTTCCACCTCCTCGACAAGTTGAATTTCAAATTGATTTAACTCCCGGTGCTGCTCCTATTGCTAAAGCGCAGTATCATTTAGCACCCTCCGAGATGAAGGAATTATCCAACCAGCTCCAAGAATTATTGGATAAAGGTTTCATTCGTCCAAGCTCGTCCCCATGGGGAGCTCCTATTCTATTTGTTAAAAAGAAGGATGGTACGTTAAGGATGTGCATTGATTACCGCGAACTTAACAAACTTACTATCAAGAACCGTTATCCGTTGCCACGTATTGATGATCTATTCGACCAACTTCAAGGGTCAAGTGTTTATTCAAAGATTGATTTGAGGTCCGGATATCACCAACTTAGAGTCAAGGAATCCGATATTCCAAAGACTGCTTTTCGCACTCGTTATGGGCACTATGAATTTTGTGTCATGCCTTTTGGTTTGACCAATGCTCCTGCTGTGTTCATGGATCTTATGAACCGTGTTTGCAAACCCTATCTCGATAAATTCGTCATTGTATTCATTGATGACATCTTGATCTATTCCAAGAGTGAGAAAGAACATGAGTAACATTTGCGTATGATTCTTGAACTCTTAAGAAAGGAACAACTCTATGCTAAATTTTCTAAATGCGAGTTTTGGCTCAAAACCGTACAATTCCTTGGACATGTTGTTGATAGAAGAGGAATACATGTTGATCCTGCTAAAATCACTGCTATTCAGAATTGGGAGATACCAAAGACTGCGAAGCATATTCGCCAATTTTTGGGACTTGCCGGTTACTATCGGAGATTTATAAAGGATTTTTCACTTCTTGCTAAACCTCTTACGAAGCTAACACAAAAAGGGAAGAAATTTGAGTGGTCCGAAGAACAGGAATCTGCTTTCAAGATTCTGAAGGAGAAATTGACCACAGCCCTGATTCTATCTTTACCTGAAGGTACTGATGACTTTGTTATTTACTGCGATGCTTTGAAGCAAGGCTTTGGTTATGTTTTAGTGCAACGTGAAAAGGTTATTGCCTACGCATCTAGGTAGTTGAAGAAACATGAAGAGAACTATACCACACATGACATTGAGTTAGGTGCCGTGGTATTTACATTAAAGATATGGAGACATTATTTGTATGGTACCCATTTTATGGTGTACACTGATCATAAAAGTCTTTGACACATCTTTGATCAAAAATAGTTGAACAAGAGGCAAAGCCGATGGCTCGAGTTATTGAACAATTATCACTGTGAGCTGAAATATCATCCTGGCAAGGTGAATGTAGTTGCCGATGCCCTTAGTCAGAAAGACGATGTTAAACGTGTTCGTGCTCTAAACCTGAAAATCAAATCAAATCTTATCTCATGAATCTGTGAAGCTCAATTGGAAGCCATTAAACCAAAACTTATCGAAGGTGAAGGACCCATTGGTTTTGAGAACCAACTTCAAGTGAAAGCTAATGGTATACGGTATTTTGGCAATAGAATTTAGGTTCCTCGTTTTGGTAATCTCCGTGAACTAGTCTTGGATGAAGCTCATAAGACTAGGTATTCTATTCATCCGGGTTCCAGTAAGATGTACCATGATGTGAAGGAATTCTACTGGTGGCCTAACATGAAAACCGACATTGCTACTTATGTTAGTAAGTGTCTCACTTGTTTGAAAGTCAAGGCTGAACATCAAAAGCCTTCTGGTCTGTTGACACAACCCGATATTCCGCAGTGGAAGTGGGAATGTATCGCTATGGACTTTATTACTAGATTACCCAAGACTTCTAGTGGAAATGATACTATATGGGTCATAGTAGATCGTCTTAATAAATCTGCTCATTTCTTACCGATCAAGGAGACCGACAAAATGGAGAGATTGTCACAACTGTATATCAAAGAAATTGTCTCTCGTCATGGTGTTCCTATATCAATCATATCCGATCACGACAGTAGATTCACTTCTAGATTCTGGAAATCCTTACAAACTGCTCTTGGAACTCAACTCGACATGAGTACTGCTTATCATCCGCAAACCGATGGTCAAGGTGAATGAACCATTCAAACTTTGAAAGATATGCTTCGTGCTTGTCTTATCGACTTCGGCAAAGGCTGGGATAGACTTCTGCCTTTGGTTGAATTTTCTTATAACAACAGTTATCACTCTAGCATTAAAGCTGCACCTTTTGAAGCTCTATATGGACGGAAGTGTAGATCCCCTCTGTGTTGGGATGAACTTGAGGACAGACATTTAACTGGTCCTGAAATTATTCACGAAACTACCGAAAAGATCGTTCAAATCAAGCAACGTTTAGAAAATTCCCGTAGCCGACAGAAGAGTTATGCCGATAAGAAACGAAAGGACATCGAATACCAAGTTGGAGATAAAGTCATGTTGAAAGTATCCCCTTGGAAAGGTGTTGTTCGTTTCGGTAAACGAAGTAAACTCAGTCCACGATATGTTGGACCTTTCACAATCACTGAAAGAATTGGTCCCGTGGCATATCGATTAGAACTACCAACCGAACTCAGTCAAGTACATGATGTGTTTCATGTCTCAAATCTTAAACGGTGTATTGCTGATGACACTCTCGTTATTCCTTTGGATGACATTCGCATTGATGATAAAATGCACTTCATAGAGGAACCCGTAGAAGTCATGGACCGATCTGCTAAACGCTTAAAACAAAGCACCATACCTATTGTTAAGATCCTTTGAAACTCACGATGTGGCCCCGAGTATACCTGGGAACGTGAAGACCAAATGAAACAGAAATATCCCCATCTCTTCTCAACCGCTGATGCATCCGAGAAGTCTACCTAAAACTTCGAGATGAATTTTTTATTAACGGGGAGGTACTGTAACAACCCTCACTTTTCGACTTCTAAATTTACTGAATTAACCCTAGGGTTATCTGCCTGACTATATGTATTAAGGGTTGTTATATACAATTAAATATTGACCGAATAGTAATTTTTAGTCAACAATGTACGCTTAAATAAATAATATATTATTAATTTATATAATTTGACATAATTTAACTAAGTATATAAACTTTGTATCACTTTTATTATTTAGTTAATGTATTATATATTTAACTATATAATAAATCCAATTATATATAAATGTAATAATATTTACAAACTCACTAAAACTATAGTTTAATAATTAAAATCATAATTATTATTAAAAATACAAAATACCAAATTATTTATTATTTTTATGCAAAATTTGTATTTATTAATTAAATAAAAAAAATATTGAGAATATTCTTGGAAAAGCACTAAATCAATTTGTTTATTTATAAATAAAAAAATCCTTAAAATAAATGAATTTAAAAAAAAATAAATAAAATACTTTTAATAAAAAATTATAACGGAAAAACTACTTTTATTATTTTATTTTGTGCATTATCCCATGACCTAACATTTAATACTTTTGAATTTTAAAATCCCATTAAAAATTAAAATATTTCTTTTTATTTTAATTATTTTATTCTTTTTACCTAATTTTTTTCAAGTATAAATACTCCTCATTTCTCATTAAAACTCACATCAAAATTTCTCTCATTCTCTCTTTGAAGAATTACTACTAGTAAGTATTCTTTTCTTACTTTTTACTTTTACTTCGGTTTATAATTTTATTTTTTACCAAAACATGTAAATAATGTTATAAATTATATGAATTAAAAATAAAATAAATAACATGTTATAATTAGTAATATATGTTACTAAAAATTATAAAAGTATTTTTATGAATTAATATATAGGAACTTTTCTCGAAAACCGTCACTGTCAATTTGCTATATTAATAAACATATTTTATATCAGTTAGACATTAACTAATCAAACGTTATACCTCTAGGTTGATATCCAGATCACTTACTTGCTTTACTTTCCTTCTTGAGTGAAATAATTCAACTGCTATTTAAGGTGAATTCATATCCCCTCTTTATTGCTAGCAAACTTACTTACTTTACTTGGGGTGAGGCACATGCTGTTTTTACTTTTTACAATTTAGACACAAGTACCAAACTGTTAAACTATGCTATACCCGGCTATGTCCGACTAAGTCCCTACAGTGATATTTTTAATTGTTGCTGCATGCTTAATTATTGAGGGTAGGCCTATCGGGAGTAACGTCCCTGATACATTTGACTAAGTCTTTGTATTACTTGATAATGAAATTAAACCGACAAGGACAGACACAACTTGTCATGGGGCAAACTTGAACGTTTAGTCTAAATATCACGCTTTAGCATAACTTTTTGATCCTGCGGGATATCAACTTTACAAACTAAATCTTGTGGTCTAAAACAACGGTCAAACTTTTGTTAAACCTATGAACTTCACTCAACCTTTTGGTTGACACTTTAGCATGTTTTGTCTCAGGTGTTGTTTGATTCAAGCTTACTTATCTACTGCTTATGTGATGCTACTTGGACATAGGATCAAGAGATTATCGCGATTATCGCATTTATTACTATTGCATTTAAACATTTACTTTACTCCTTTGTAACGACATTTCATTTTCAGCTGCGTACTCCATAAATTTTAACTTTCTCATTTAGTATTGTTCTCGTTATTATAATATGTTGGTATATTTTGATATTAAGTCACATTTCGCCCAGGTCCTAACTGGGGGTGTGATAGATTGGTATCAGAGCATAACCAGGCTATTATAGAGAACCAGGATTGCATTTTTGTGTGTGCCTTATGTGTTAGCTAGGGTGCCTTAGCAATCTAGGAAACTATAACCTTTCCTGCCTTAGACTTAAAGCACTTAGGATTACCTTATAATCTTAACAACCTTGCTTTGATAATCTTAGCTTAAAATGCTAATCAAAGTCTCTTTCCTAATGTTAGAATGTCTAATTTTCATCAAGCGAACAAAATGACTCTTTTCAAGCCTACCAAAGAAGATACAAAATGGTCTTCCACTGAAAGACCAGCCCAAAGTCCACCTTATGACTTTGGTGGTCCTCGTTCACCAAACTATAGTCCAAATACTCTGCGAAATTCACAAAGGTCTCTTCAATATTATCTAACTCCGAGAATCGAAGATAAAGGAAAACGTCATGAAGAAGCCGGTCCATCAAGGAAGAGAGCCCGGACTCCTTCTTATAATGATGTTGCTAAGTATGAGGGTTTGCTTCGCCACATGGCGAGAGTGGAGGTCAGAATGAATGAGAAGGACCGCGAAATTAAGAAGTTGGTGGAGGAAAATGTTGAACTAAGAAAAGAATTAAGGCTCCTAAAGTACGAGGAAGAACGCAACACTCGTTGGGGAAAGCAATCACTTGCTCATCTCCAGGAGGATGTTAACTTCTGAATGAAAATGGAGAGAAGCCGAGTCAACAAACAACTTGCCTTAAGGGAATACGACATCAATGCCATTAACAGTCGTGTTACCAACCTTTACGACAATCTCGAGTTCCTCTAAGAAATGCAAAAAGGAAAGAACGAGCGATATGATAAGTTTATCAAAGAATCTCTCGAATCTCAAACCGAAAGGCTAGAGAAACTTGTGAAGGATAACATGGAAAAAGTGATGAAGCAGTTTGAGGAAGAGAAGAAGAGACATGAAGACTACTTCAATCTTAATATTCTTTAGTTATTTTTCCATTTTCTATCTATGTAAAAGGCTTATTTAATGCCTCGTTCCTTAATAATATAAAGTGTTTTATATATATCATGTGTTACGATAAAACTGTTAATGTTCCATTGGGAAATGGAGAGACTCTCATCATCCAAGGTGAAATGAGTGGTTCCAATCTCAACATCATCTCCTGTATTAAAACTCACAAATACCTTATGAAAGGTTATCTAGCTATTTTAGACCACGTTAAGATGATTGAATCGAAAGAGAAGCGTATTGAAGATGTACCAGTGGTTAAAGAATTTCCTAATGTGTTTCCCGAAGATCTTCCTGGTCTTCCACCTCCTCGACAAGTTGAATTTCAAATTGATTTAACTCCTGGTGCTGCTCCTATTGCTAAAGTGCCGTATCGTTTAGCACCCTCCGAGATGAAGGAATTATCCAACCAGCTCCAAGAACTACTGGATAAAGGTTTCATTCGTCCATGCTCGTCCCCATGGGGAGCTCCTATTCTATTTGTTAAAAAGAAGGATGGTACGTTAAGGATGTGCATTGATTACCGCGAACTTAACAAACTTACTATCAAGAACCGTTATCCGTTGCCACGTATTGATGATCTATTCGACCAACTTCAAGGGTCAAGTGTTTATTCAAAGATTTATTTGAGGTCCGGATATCACCAACTTAGAGTCAAGGAATCCGATATTCCAAAGACTGCTTTTCGCACTCGTTATGGGCACTATGAATTCTGTGTCATGCCTTTTGGTTTGACCAATGCTCCTGCTGTGTTCATGGATCTTATGAACCATGTTTGCAAACCCTATCTCGATAAATTCGTCATTGTATTCATTGATGACATCTTGATCTATTCCAAGAGTGAGAAAGAACATGAGCAACATTTGCGTATGATTCTTGAACTCTTAAGAAAGGAAAAACTTTATGCTAAATTTTCTAAATGCGAGTTTTGGCTCAAAACCGTACAATTCCTTGGACATGTTGTTGATAGAAGAGGAATACATGTTGATCCTGCTAAAATCACTGCTATTCAGAACTGGGAGATACCAAAGACTGCGAAGCATATTCGCCAATTTTTGGGACTTGCCGGTTACTATCGGAGATTTATAAAGGATTTTTCACTTCTTGCTAAACCTCTTACGAAGCTAACACAAAAAGGGAAGAAATTTGAGTGGTCCGAAGAACAGGAATCTGCTTTCAAGATTCTGAAGGAGAAATTGACCACAGCCCCGATTCTATCTTTACCTGAAGGTACTGACGACTTTGTTATTTATTGCGATGCTTCGAAGCAAGGCTTTGGTTATGTTTTAATGCAACGTGAAAAGTTTATTGCCTACGCATCTAGGTAGTTGAAGAAACATGAAGAGAACTATACCACACATGACATTGAGTTAGGTGCCGTGGTATTTACATTAAAGATATGGAGACATTATTTGTATGGTACCCATTTTATGGTGTACACTGATCATAAAAGTCTTTGACACATCTTTGATCAAAAACAGTTGAACAAGAGGAAAAGCCGATGGCTCGAGTTATTGAACAATTATTACTGTGAGCTGAAATATCATCCTGGAAAGGCGAATGTAGTTGCCGATGCCCTTAGTCGGAAAGACGATGTTAAACGTGTTCGTGCTCTAAACCTGAAAATCAAATCAAATCTTATCTCACGAATCTGTGAAGCTCAATTGGAAGCCATTAAACCGACACTTATCGAAGGTGAAGGACCCATTGGTTTTGAGAACCAACTTCAAGTGAAAGCTAATGGTATACGGTATTTTGGCAACATAATTTGGGTTCCTCGTTTTGGTAATCTCCGTGAACTAGTCTTGGATGAAGCTCATAAGACTAGGTATTCTATTCATCCGGGTTCCAGTAAGATGTACCACGATGTGAAGGAATTCTACTGGTGGCCTAACATGAAAACCGACATTGCTACTTATGTTAGTAAGTGTCTCACTTGTTTTAAAGTCAAGGCTGAACATCAAAAGCCTTCTGGTCTGTTGACACAACCCGATATTCCGCAGTGGAAGTGGGAATGTATCGCTATGGACTTTATTACTAGATTGCCCAAGACTTCTAGTGGAAATGATACTATATGTGTCATAGTAGATCGTCTTACTAAATCTGCTCATTTCTTACCAATCAAGGAGACCGACAAGATGGAGAGATTGTCACAACTGTATATCAAAGAAATTGTCTCTCGTCATAGTGTTCCTATATCAATCATATCCTATCGCGATAGTAGATTCACTTCCAGATTCTGGAAATCCTTACAAACTGCTCTTGGAACTCAACTCGACATGAGTACTGCTTATCATCCGCAAACCGATGGTCAAGGTAAACGAACCATTCAAACATTGGAAGATATGCTTCGTGCTTATGTTATCGACTTCGGCAAAGGCTGGGATAGACTTCTGCCTTTGGTTGAATTTTCTTATAACAACAGTTATCACTCTAGCATTAAAGCTGCACCTTTTGAAGCTCTATATGGACGGAAGTGTAGATCCCCTCTGTGTTGGGATGAACTTGAGGACAGACATTTAACTGGTCATGAAATTATTCACGAAACTACCGAAAAGATCGTTCAAATCAAGCAACGTTTAAAAACTGCCCGTAGCCGACAGAAGAGTTATGCCGATAAGAAACGAAAGGACATCGAATACCAAGTTAGAGATAAATTCATGTTGAAAGTATCCCCTTGGAAAGGTGTTGTCTGTTTCGGTAAACGAAGTAAACTCAGTCCACGATATGTTGGACCTTTCACAATCACTGAAAGAATTGGTCCCGTGGCATATCGATTAGAACTACCAACCGAACTCAGTCAAGTACATGATGTGTTTCATGTCTCAAATCTTAAACGGTGTATTGCTGATGACACTCTTGTTATTCCTTTGGATGACATTCGCATTGATGATAAAAAGCACTTCATAGAGGAACCCATAGAAGTCATGGACCGATCTGCTAAACGCTTAAAACAAAGCACCATACCTATTGTTAAGATCCGTTGAAATTCACGATGTGGCCCCGAGTATACCTGGGAACGTGAAGACCAAATGAAACAAAAATATCCCTATCTCTTCTCAACCGCTGATGCATCCGAGAAGTCTACCTAAAACTTCGGGACGAAGTTTTTATTAACGGGGAGGTACTGTAACAACCCTCACTTTTCGACTTCTAAATTTACTGAATTAACCCTAGGGTTATCTACCTGACTATATGTATTAAGGGTTGTTATATACAATTAAATATTGACCGAATAGTAATTTTTAGTCAACAATGTACGCTTAAATAAATAATATATTATTAATTTATATAATTTGACATAATTTAACTAAGTATATAAACTTTGTATCACTTCTATTATTTAGTTAATGTATTATATAGTTAACTATATAATAAATCCAATTATATATAAATGTAATAATATTTACAAACTCACTAAAACTATAGTTTAATAATTAAAATCATAATTATTATTAAAAATACAAAATACCGAATTATTTATTATTTTTATGCAAGATTTGTATTTATTAATTAAATAAAAAAATATTGAAAATATTCTTGGAAAAGCACTAAATCAATTTGTTTATTTATATATAAAAAAATCCTTAAAATAAATAAATTTAAAAAAAATAAATAAATAAATAAATAAAATACTTTTTAATTAAAAATTATAATGGAAAAACTACTTTTATTATTTTATTTTGTGCATTATCCCATGACCTAACATTTAATACTTTTAAATTTTAAAATCGCATTAAAAATTAAAATATTTCTTTTTATTTTAATTATTTTATTCTTTTTACCTAATTTTATTTTAAATACTCCTAATTACTCATTCAAACTCACACCAAAATTTCTCTCATTCTCTCTTTGAAGAATTACTACTAGTAAGTATTCTTTTCTTATTTTTTACTTTTTACTTTTTACTTTTACTTCGGTTTATTATTTTATTTTTTACCAAAACATGTAAATAATGTTATAAATTATATGCAATTAAAAATAAAATAAATAACATGTTATAATTAGTAATATATGTTACTAAAAATTATAAAAGTATTTTTATGAATTAATATATAGGAACTTTTCTCGAAAACCGTCACTGTCAATATAGTTGCTATATTAATAAACATACTTTATGTCAGTTAGATATTAACTAATCAAACGTTATACCTCTAGGTTGATATCCAGATCACTTACTTGCTTTACTTTCCTTCTTGAGTGGAATACTTCAACTGTTATTTAAGGTGAATTCATAGCCCCTCTTTATTGCTTGCAAACTTACTTACTTTACTTGGGGTGAGACACATGCTGTTTTTACTTTTTACAACTTAGACACAAGTACCAAACTGTTAAACTATGCTATACTCGGCTATGTCCGACTAAGTCCCTACAGTGATATTTTTAATTGCTTCTGCATGCTTAATTATTGAGGGTAGGCCTATCGGGAGTAACGTCCCCAATACATTTGACTAAGTCTTTGTATTACTTGATAATGAAATTAAACCGACAAGGACAGACACAACTTGTCATGGGGCAAACTTGAACGTTTAGTCTAAATATCACGCTTTGGCATAACTTTTTGATCCTGCGGGAGATCAACTTTACAAACTAAATTTTGTGGTCTAAAACAACGGTCAAACTTTTGTTAAACCTATGAACTTCACTCAACCTTTTGGTTGACACTTTAGCATGTTTTGTCTCAGGTGTTGTTTGATTCAAGCTTACTTATCTACTGCTTATGTGTTGCTACTTGGACATAGGATCAAGAAATTATCGCATTTATTACTATTGCATTTAAACATTTACTTTACTCCTTTGTAACGACATTTCATTTTCAGCTGCGTACTCCATAAATTTTAACTTTCTCATTTAGTATTGTTCTCGTTATTATAATATGTTGGTATATTTTGATATTAAGTCACATTTCTCCCAGGCCCTAACTGGGGGTGTGATAGATTGGTATCAGAGCATAACCAGGCTGTTATAGAGAACCAGGATTGTATTTTTGTGTGTGCCTTATGTGTTAGCTAGGGTGCCTTAGCAATCTAGGAAACTATAACCTTTCCTGCCTTAGACTTAAAGCACTTAGGATTACCTTATAATCTTAACAACCTTGCTTTGATAATCTTGGCTTAAAATGCTAATCAAAGTCTCTTTCCTAATGTTAGAATGTCTAATTTTCATCAACCGAACAAAATGACTCTTTTCAAGCCTACCGAAGAAGATACAAAATGGTCTTCCACTGAAAGACCAGCCCAAAGTCCACCTTATGGCTTTGGTGGTCCTCGTTCACCAAACTGTAGTCCAAATACTTTGCGAAATTCACAAAGGTCTCCTCAATATTATCCAACTCTGAGAATCGAAGATAAAGGAAAACGTCATGAAGAAGCCGGTCCATCAAGGAAGAGAGCCCGGACTCCTTCTTATAATGATGTTGCTAAGTATGAGGGTTTGCTTCGCCACATGGCGAGAGTGGAGGTCAGAATGGATGAGAAGGACCGCGAAATTAAGAAGTTGGTGGAGGAAAATGTTGAACTAAGAAAAAAATTAAGGCTCCTAAAGTACGAGGAAGAACGTAACACTCGTTGGGGAAAGCAATCACTTGCTCATCTCCAGGAGGATGTTAACTTCCGAATGAAAATGGAGAGAAGCCGAGTCTAAAAACAACTTGCCTTAAGGGAATACGACATCAATGCCATTAACAGTCGTGTTACCAACCTTTACGACAATCTCGAGTTCCTCTACGAAAAGCAAAAAGGAAAGAACGAGCGATATGATAAGTTTATCAAAGAATCTCTCTAATCTCAAACCGAAAGGCTAGAGAAACTTGTGAAGGATAACATGGAAAAAGTGATGAAGCAGTTTGAGGAAGAGAAGAAGAGACATGAAGACTACTTCAATCTTAATATTCTTTAGTTATTTTTCCATTTTCTATCTATGTAAAGGCTATGCCTTAAAACTATTTCTATTTCTGAATCGTGCACTAAAAGGCTTATTTAATGTCTCGTTCCTTAATAATATAAAGTGTTTTATATATATCATGTGTTACGATAAAACTGTTAATGTTCCATTGGGAAATGGAGAGACTCTCATCATCCAAGGTGAAAAGAGTGGTTCCAATCTCAACATCATCTCCTGTATTAAAACTCACAAATACCTTATGAAAGGTTATCCAGCTATTTTAGACCACGTTAAGATGATTGAATCGAAAGAGAAGCGTATTGAAGATGTACCAGTGGTTAAAGACTTTCCTAATGTGTTTCCCGAAGATCTTCCTGGTCTTCCACCTCCTCGACAAGTTGAATTTCAAATTGATTTAACTCCTAGTGCTGCTCCTATTGCTAAAGCGTCGTATAGTTTAGCACCCTCCGAGAGAAGGAATTATCCAACCAGCTCCAAGAACTATTGGATAAAGGTTTCATTCGTCCAAGCTCGTCCCTATGGGGAGCTCCTATTCTATTTGTTAAAAAGAAGGATGGTACGTTAAGGATGTGCATTGATTACCGCGAACTTAACAAACTTACTATCAAGAACCGTTATCCATTGCCACGTATTGATGATCTATTCGACCAACTTCAAGGGTTAAGTATTTATTCAAAGATTGATTTGAGGTCCGGATATCACCAACTTAGAGTCAAGGAATCCGATATTCCAAAGACTGCTTTTTGCACTCGTTATGGGCACTATGAATTCTGTTTCATGCCTTTTGGTTTGACCAATGCTCCTGCTGTGTTCATGGATCTTATGAACCGTGTTTGCAAACCCTATCTCGATAAATTCGTCATTGTATTCATTGATGACATCTTGATCTATTCCAAGAGTGAGAAAGAACATGAGCAACATTTGCGTATGATTCTTGAACTCTTAAGAAAGGAACAACTCTATGCTAAATTTTCTAAATGCTAGTTTTGGCTCAAAACCGTACAATTCCTTGGACATGTTGTTGATAGAAGAGGAATACATGTTGATCCTGCTAAAATCACTGCTATTCAGAACTGGGAGATACCAAAGACTGCGAAGCATATTCGCCAATTTTTGGGACTTGCCGGTTACTATCCTACTCCTTAAAAAGAAATTTTGTCCCGAAATTTAAGCAGGCGTAGTAGTCGTTGTTTCTTCCTCGGAATCTGACGTTTCCGGAACCGGGAATAGATGAGGGTATTTCCTTTGCATTTGATCTCGCCTTTCCCAAGTAAACTCGGGTCCTCTTTTGACGTTCCATCGGACCTTAACAATCGGAATTCGGCTTTGCTTCAAAGTCTTGACGAAGGTGTCCACAATTTCAACCGGTTCCTCCACAAAATGAAGTTTGTCATTAATAGTAAGTTCCTCGAGAGGGACGACGATATCGGGCTCGGCAAGACACTTCTTCAAGTAAGATACATGAAAGGTAGGATGGACGGAGCTTAGTTACGACGGAAGATCCAAACGATACGCAACAGTTCCAACACGCTCTAAGATTTTGAAAGTACCAACATACCGCGGATTTAGTTTCCCACGTTTCCCAAAACGAATGACACCTTTCCAAGGTGCGACTTTTAACATGACGCGGTCACCGACTTGAAATTTAAGGTCGTTGCTGATAATGCTAAAAACGAACATATATTTCATAGCATTATTCCCCAAGAAAGACAAGCTTTTAGTTGCAATTGTTCTATTTACAAGTGATATTCGTTTAAATATTAAAAGGTGAAGACAAAAGACAGATTCGAGAATTGAAGACGCAAACGACCAAAAAGCTCAAAAGTACAAAATACAATCAAAGAGGTTCCAATTATTGATAAGAAACGTCTCGAAATTACAAGAGTACAAGATTTAAAACGCAAAGTACAAGATATTAAATTGTACGCAAGGACGTTTGAAAATCCGGAACCGGGACCAGAGTCAACTCTCAACGCTCGACGCAACGGACTAAAAATTACAAGTTAATTATGTATATAAATATAATATAATATATAATTAATTATATAAATTATATATATATATATATATATATATATATATATATATATATATATATATATATATATATATATATATATATATTATATTTATATAATAAACCGTCGGTAAACAAAGAGCCAAAATGGAGTGAGCTGTAATTACAAACTCCGCGACTCGCGGAGTTTGAAGAGCAAAAAGGGCGCGAGTCGCGGAGCCCCAAAAAACTGAAACTCCCTATAAAACCCAACGAATTCTGATCATTTTTAATCCAAAATAATTCAATCTCTCTATATATGTATACGTAAATATATTTATATTTATATTTTAATTTTAACTTTAATTATAATTCTAATAATAAGGGTATGTTAGCGAATGTTGTAAGGGTGTAAGTCGAAATTCTGTCCGTGTAAAGCTACGCTATTTTTAATCATTGTAAATTATGTTCAACCTTTTTAATTTAATGTCTCGTAGCTAAGTTATTATTATGCTTATTTAATCCGAAGTAATCATGATGTTGGGCTAATTACTAAAATTGGGTAATTGGGCCTTGTACCATAATTGGGGTTTGGATAAAAGAACGACACTTGTGGAAATTAGACTATGAGCTATTAATGAGTTTTATATTAACTAAACAATACCTTGTTAATTTAATATACAAACTTATAATTCGACGTATTTATATATAACCACATGGGTACGGTGGGCGGGATATCTATAAATACCAATAATTATTCATTTTACCTGACACGGAACTGGATTAATAGCCACTAGACTTGTTGAAACAGGGGTGAATTACATTCAAGGGTAATTGGTGTAATTGTTAACAAAGTAGTAAAACCTTGGTTTACACGCAGTCGATAACCTGGTGTATTCATTAAACAAAGTATTAAAACCTTGTTACAATTCGAATCCCCAATTAGTTGGAATATTTAACTTTGGGTATAAGGATAATTTGACGAGGACACTCGCACTTTATATTTATGACTGATGGACTGTTATGGACAAAAACCAGACGGACATATTAAATAATCCAGGACAAAGGACAATTAACCCATGGGCATAAAACTAAAATCAACACGTCAAACATCATGATTACGGAAGTTTAAATAAGCATAATTCTTTTAATTCATATTTAATTTCCTTTATTATATTTAATTGCACTTCTAATTATCGCATTTTTATTTATTGTTATTGTATTTAATTGCACTTTTAATTATCGTACTTTTTAATTATCGCAAGTTTATTTTATCGCACTTTTATTATTCGCAATTTCATTATCGTTATTTACTTTACCCTTTAAATTAAATCTTTTTAATATTTTACATTTGGTTTTAACTGCGACTAAAGTTTTAAAATCGACAAACCGATCATTAAACGGTAAAAACCCCCCTTTATAATAATAATATTACTTATATATATATTTGTATTTTTATAAATTTAAACTAATATAGCGTTAAGCTTTGTGAAAAAGATTCCCTGTGGAACGAACCGGACTTACTAAAAACTACACTACTGTACGATTAGGTACACTGCCTATAAGTGTTGTAGCAAGGTTTAAGTATATCCATTCAATAAAAAAATAAATATCTTGTGTAAAATTGTATCGTATTTAATAGTATTTCCTGCTAAAATTTAATAGTATTTTATACCCCTTAGCTTTGACATCAGTTGCGTCTTTTGTCGGTATAGCACTTTTGACGACTCCGGGCCGTCCGAAGCCTATCTCGGATTTGAATGATCTTCTCGGTGGTTTCGTGAATAAGTTCGGGTTCGGTGATTTGTACGTCGCCTACCTCGGCCCAACAAAGAGGAGAGCGACATTTTCGACCATATAGTGCTTCAAAAGGTGCGGCTTTAATACTCGCGTGATAACTATTGTTGTAAGAGAACTCGGCGAGAGGTAAGTGCTTGTCCCAAGCTTTTCCAAAATCAACCACGCAAGCTCGTAACATGTCCTCCAAGGTTTGAATTGTGCGTTCGCTTTATCCATCGGTTTGAGGATGATATGCGGTGCTCATATCTAAACGCGTTCCCAATGCTTCTTGCAAGGTACGCCAAAATCTAGAAACAAAACGGCCATCTCGATCGAAGATAATCGATAAAGGTACACCGTGTCGGGCTACGATCTCCTTGATGTAAAGTTGTCCAAGTTTCTCCATTTTGTCCGTTTCTTTCATGGCAAGGAAGTGTGCGGATTTGGTGAGACGGTCAACAATAACCCAAATAGTATCATAACCACCCGACGTTTTTGGTAGCTTGGTGATAAAATCCATCGTTATCCTTTCCCACTTCCATTGCGGGATTTCGGGTTGTTGAAGTAACCCGGACGGTCTTTGGTGTTCGGCTTTGACTTTAGAGCAAGTTAAACACTTGGCAACGTAAGTAGCAACGTCCTTTTTAATGTTCGGCCGCCAATATTGTTCTTTAAGGTCGTGGTACATCTTATTGGCACTGGGATGAATCGAGTATCATGATTTGTGGGCTTCATCTAAGATGAGGTTTCGTAAATCGCCATACCTAGGCACCCAAATCTTCCGGCGTAATATCGAAGTTCGGTCTCCTTAACTTCAAATCGAGAGACGAGAATGTTAAAAATTTCGTGTGCAATGTTTTCGTCCTTAAGAGCCTCCTCTTGGGCTACACGAATTTGGCTATTTAGGTTAGTATGGATGGTGATGTTTAAAGCTTAGACACGAAGAGGCACTGCTCTTTCCTTTCGACTTAAGGCATCGGCCACTACATTTGCCTTTCTGGGGTGGTAACGAAGCTCGCAATCGTAATCGTTTAAGGTTTCAATCCACCTTCGTTGTCTCATGTTTAGTTGCTTTTGATCGAAGACGTGTTGGAGACTTTTGTGATCGGTAAAAATAGTACTCTTAGTTCCATAAAGATAGTGTCTCCACATTTTAAGTGCAAAGACAACGGCTCTGAGCTCGAGATCATGTGTCGTGTAGTTTCGTTCATGAATTTTGAGTTGTCGAGAAGCATAAGCAATGACTTTCGTTCGTTGCATCAACACACACCCAAAACCATATTTCGAGGCGTCGCAATACACAATGAAATCATCGTTGCCTTCGGGAAGTGACAAGATAGGAGCGGTGGTTAGCTTCTTTTCCAAGATTTGAAATGCGGATTCTTGTTCGGTTGCCCAAATGAATTTTCTTCCCTTGTGAGTTAACGCGGTCAGAGGACGAGCGACCAAAGAGAAATCTTTGATGAATCTACGATAGTATCCGGCAAGACCCAAGAATTGACGAATGTGAGTAGGAGTCTCCCATTTACTAATGGCTTCGATTTTTGATGGATCGACTTTAATACCTTGGTCACTTACAACATGACCAAGAAATTGAACTTCCTTCAACCAAAATTCACATTTGGAGAATTTGGCATAGAGTCGTTCTTGTCTTAAAAGTTCAAGCACAAGTCGGAGGTGTTCCTCGTGTTCTTCTTCGCTTTTAGAATAGACCAAAATATCATCGATGAACATGATAACGAATTTGTCGAGGTACGGTTTGCACACGCGGTTCATAAGATCCATGAACACTGCCGGTGCATTAGTGAGACCAAATGGCATTGCAAGGAATTCATAACTACCATAGCGAGTCCGGAAAGCGGTTTTGGAGACATCTTCCCCCTTAACCCTTAGTTGATGATAACCCGAACGGAGATCGATTTTCGAATATACACAAGACCCTTGTAGTTGATCAAAGAGGTCATCGATGCGAGGAAGAGGATATCGGTTCTTAATCGTCAATTTGTTTAGTTCACGATAATCAATGCACATTCGTAGGGATCCGTCTTCCTTTTTAACAAACAAAATCGGAGCGCCCCAAGGCGAATGACTAGGTTGGATAAAACCACGATCAAGTAGTTCGTGGATTTGACTTTGCAATTCTTGCATTTCGGATGGAGCGAGTCTATATGGTGCACGTGCTACGGGTGAGGCTCCCGGAATAAGATCAATTTGGAATTCAACCGGTCGATGAGGTGGAAGACCCGGCAATTCATTGGGAAATACATCGGAATAGTCACTAACAATTGGCACATCATCGATGTACTTCTCATCGGACTCGACTTTCTTAACGTGAGCAAGGATCCTAAAACAACCCTTACGGAGTAGTTTTATAACTTTAATGCACGAAACGAGGTTGAGTCCGGTGCAACTCTTATCGCCATAGACAATCAAGGGTTCACCATTCTCGATAGGAATTCGGATTGCGTTGAGATCACAAAGGATGTGAGATTTCGTTTTGGCTAGCCAATTCATACCGATTATTACATCGAAGCTTCCTAGTTCCATGGGTATCAAGTCAATTTCAAACTCATTACCCAAAATGTTTAACGTACACCCCCGGTAATATGTGTCGGCACTCAATAGTTTTCCGTTGGCCACTTCAATGGTATAAGTGGTATCTAGTGGAAGTGGTGGAGTGCTAAAAGAAGGAGTCAAAGTCTTGGATACAAAACATTTATCGGTACCCGAATCGAATAAGCAAGTGACATAAGAGTTGTTGAGAAGAAACGTACCCGTGACTAGTTCATTGTCTTCTCGGGCTTCCTTGGTGTTAATGTTGAAGGCTCGGTCGCGTGTGTTGGGGTTGGCCTTCTTCTTCGGGCATTCGTTCTTATAATGGCTCGTTTGGCCACATTCATAACAAGTGACCGTCTTTGGAGGATTGGGCCCCTTTCGAGCGATGGGGGTGGCGCTCGTGCAATTGTTGGCCTTGTGACCAACTCCTTGGCATCAGTGACAAATTTGCTTGCCACATTCACCCGAGTGGTGCTTGTGACATTTGTTGCAAAAAGGTTGAGTTCCGGCATAACCTTTCTTGCCGTCATTGGTGAAAGGCTTTTTGGTGAAGGTGTTGTTGTTGTAGTTGCTTGATGGAGTGGCTTCCCATTTCTTTTGTTGCCACCCTATTTATCCTCGGCCTTAGGAGCCGGTACTACGATTTCATCAACCGTTTCAATCAATTGGCGGGCCATGTTTAAAGCGGCTTGGTGATCAGCGGGTTTGGAGGACATCACACCTTGTTTGATGCTCTTTGGAAGACCATCCATATAGAGTTCAACCCTTTAAGATTCAGGGTTCACGAGATTAGGACACATCAAGGATAGTTCGGCGAAGCATTGGTTATAGGCCTTGAGATCGTTTCCGACCGCCTTCAAAGTTCTTAGCTCTTGTTCGAGCTTTCGGGTTTCTTCGCGAGGGAAATATTCAACAATCATCTTTTCCCTTAAATCGGCCCAAGAGAGGGCATGAGCTTCATCGGTACCCACCGATTGTACATAGGTGTTCCACCATGTAAGAGCGACACCGGTGAGAGTGTGGGTGGAGTACTTGACCTTATCTTGGTCCCGGCAACCGCTTATGCTAAAGACGGCCTCCGTTTGTTCGAACCATCGAGTAAGAGTAACCGGTGCCCCGGTTCCATCGTAAGTGTGAGGTTTGCACACCATAAAAGCCTTGTAGGAGCACCCTTCGCTAGAGTTACTGGCTCCTTGGTTGTTGTTGTGGTTGTTGTTATTGTTGTTGTTGGAGGAGTGACCGGCCATGGCCGCCTCTACGGCGGTGGCCACCATTCGTTGTAGTGCTTGTTCGGGAGTCTCATGGCGTGGCACGCGACGAGGAGGCATTGTTCCTTCAAAACAAAAGAATACCATTGTGCATTCGACACTATTTCATATAGTCAAGGTGGCGCGTCAATTAAATCAAGTAACGTGAGATTAAGATTGAATAAGAATTAGATATGATAGAAGAGTTCGAGTATAATGCACAAGTAGTCAAGTAATTCCTACTTCAAGTCTATATGCCGGTTGTAGTCTAGACTCACCAATGTACCCTATGACCCGGGGTCGACACCAATGAACTCTAAATTCCCTACAACTAATGCTCTGATACCATCTGTAGCGACCCCAACAAATCTTCAATTGACGGCGCCGTCTACGTAGGTCCCATTACATGGTCATAAGTCTTTAAGACAAAGTTTGACCGAAAATATGTCGCATTCATTTCATAAGTGTGGATGTTTCAAAGTTTACAAAAGTAGTTTCCATAACTAGTACATAACGATGTTTAAAGTACAAATGAAACATGTGCGACACAGTTTAAAGTAGTCAAAAGACGCTTCACATATGCAAGTATACTCTACATCCAAAGAAAGTATCAAAAAGAACGAGCGGAAGCATGTATCACCTAATGTTCAAGGACCTGAGAAAAACATAGAAATCTGTCAACGAAAACGTTGGTGAAATCATAGGTTTAAGTAAGTAAGTGAGTAAAAGTAAGTCGAACCACAAGATTTGCATCATAGATAAATAGTAATACATTCTAAAAGTTAATATTCACGAGCACCCAATCATCAAGGCTTAACATTCCGTCTGTTGAACCCCATTAATAGTGCTAGAACAACACTGTTTCTCGAAAATATATTTCATCCGTAGACGGTAGCGAACCGTCCGAGATGAGGGTTTGTCAAACCCATATGGCCATACAACATAAGTTCACGCCTACACTTACACCCTGCAAGTGTAACTAATGATAATCGAATTGAGGATTTTGTTCTAAACTCGTATGTAGAATGTTTGTTTTCATGTACTTGTGTTCACTTAGTTAAAAAGAAACGTTTATGTTTTCTCATCCCAAATGTAAGTTCAAAAGAGTAAAAGTGGGACTATGATCATACCTTGAGCGCAAGAGTAATTATTATTATTAATTTTTAATTAAACCCTAATTAGTTTTGTTAATTTATTATTAAGTTTAGTTTATTTATTTAATTTGTATATTTAGTTTATTTAGTTTAATTAAATTGTAAAATTAATAGTTTTAATAAATAAATAATATAAAAATAATATTTTTATAAAAATTGTAATTTTTACAACTTTTTGTATATTTTTATATTTTGTCCCTTTTTAATTATTTTAGCGTAACTTTTGTATTTTTTGCTCGTATTTAGTTTTAAACTTAGTTTTTGCCATAGTTATTTTTACTTCTAGATTTTTAGGCTTTGTCGTAAAATCCCTTAAGTGCTTTTTCTTTAGACTAAGATTTAGGTACTTTAGAATTTTGTGACGCCTTTTTAAGTTTTAGTTTCTTTTTAAGATATTGCCATTTGGGATATAGTTTTTCTTGTAAGCTTTAATATTTTTAGACACCTTTTACTATGTATCAATTATCATTCCAATTAGTAATCTCAATTTGCGATTATAATTTTAAGTTAGTGATAGTAATAAGGTTGGGTTAGTCTAGTGTTTTTAAGTTCTATAAGTCACTCTTTTTCTTTCTTATTTTTATTTTTCGATCTTTTTTCGACACGCTCTTTTTCTTTCTTATTTCTCGCTATTCTAGTTTTAGGACATAGATTTTTATTCTACTTCTTATCTAAATTTCTTAAAATTACGAAAATTTATTTTAAGTGGTTAAATTGATAGACATCAAAATTTTCTGGTTCGTAGTAATAGTTGGATTTGCACGTGGACCGGGTTATTGGAGCCAAACAGTCCTCAATTATATTGAGACCAAACGAATCCTGCCCCTCTGCTGCATCTTTTGGCTATTCGAAACGTGGGCAAAATCAGAAAAGTCTATTGATTGGATAACTTATATAATTTTTCTTTCCTTTTAAAAAACTAATAGGATATTCAGTGAATGCACCGAGCAAGACGTTCACCACCTTTTGTACGTTCACCACCTGTAACTAGATCAAGACATTTAGCAAATATTAATTTTTCTTTAGAATCGTCATCCAGTCGACCAAGTACTCCAGTTCAAATTTCCGATAATCCATTTTTTGAACCCGACCTCACAATTGAGAATCCGGAGAATATTCAGGGACGATTCATAGATCCTGAACCATTAAATCTTCCTCCGGAACCACCAATCATTCAAACAGAGATTGTTGAGGAACGAACCATTAAATCAGAATCCTCTAGTGATTTCGATTCAACAAATTCAATTATGGAGAATCTAGAACCTTTAAGTATGGAAGACCGAATGAGAGCTAAACGCACTGGCCAAGGTCACGCAATTACTCATCCAGAAATTAATGCGCCAGATTATGAAATCAAAGGACAAATTCTACACATGGTGACTAATCAATGCCAATTTAGTGGTGCGCCAAAGGAAGATCCAAATGAACATCTTCGTACCTTTAATAGGATCTGCACTCTATTTAAAATAAGAGAAGTTGAGGATGAACAGATATATCTCATGTTATTTCCCTGGACTTTAAAAGGAGAAGCCAAAGATTGGTTGGAATCGTTACCTGAAGGGGCGATTGATACATGGGACGTTTTAGTTGAAAAATTTCTTAAACAATTCTTTCCTGCATCTAAAGCCGTAAGACTTCAAGGAGAAATTGTTACGTTCACACAGAAACCGAATGAAACTCTATATGAGGCGTGGACAAGATTTGGAAAGTTATTAAGAGGATGTCCGCAACATGGTTTAGACACCTGTCAAATAGTACAAATATTCTATCAAGGATGCGAAATCACTACACGGAAAGACATAGATATAGCAGCTGGTGGTTCTATTATGAAGAAAACAGAAACTGATGCTTATAAAATTATTGATAACACTGCTTCCCACTCACATGAGTGGTACCAAGAAAAAGATATCGTTAGATCATCTAAAGCAGCTAGAGCCGATTCTAGCCATGACTTAGATTCCATTTCCGCAAAGATAGATGCTGTGGAGAGACGAATGGAAAAGATGACTAAGGATATTCACTCAATACGAATTAGTTGTGAGCAGTGTGGAGGACCACATTTGACAAAAGATTGTCTCAGTATTGAATTAACAATGGAACAAAGAGAGAATATTTCATACATAACCCAAAGGCCTGGAAATAATTATCAGAATAATTATCAACCGCCAAGACCGATCTACAATCAAAACCAGAATTATAACAAAAATATTCCATACAACAACCAACAAGGTCCTAGCAATCAACAAGTGTCCAACAATAATTACAATGAGCAAAGACCTAATTTTCAAAACAAACCACCACAACAAACCGATGATAAAAAGCCGAATTCAGAAGATATGATGACAAAGCTAGTTGAAACTCAAACGCAGTTTTTCACATCTCAAAAACAAACCAATGAACAAAATGCTCAAGCATTTAGAAATCAACAAGCTTCTATTCAAAATCTGGAACAAGAAGTAAGTAACCTAGCAAGGTTAATAGGTGAAAGAAAACCGGGAAGTTTACCTAGTGATACAAATGCTAACCCCCGGAATGAAACAGCTAAAGCCATTATCACAAGAAGTGGTACAACACTTAAACCACCTGAAATACCTGTAACTTCTGATGAAGCTATTCCTACTCCACAAGAACCACAACCTGATCAAGATAAGGAAAAAGAACCGGTAGTTGAAAAGGTTAATGAAGATAACACAGTTAAGGATAAACCTTATGTTAAACCATACCAACCACCACTTCCTTACCCGAGTAAAATGAAGAAAGAGAAACTTGAAGCCGAGCAATCCAAATTCTTGGATATGTTTAAACAGATAAATGTAAATCTTCCTTTCATTGATTGATTTCAGGAATGCCTAGATATGCTAAATTCTTGAAAGATCTAATCTCAAATAGAAAGAAAATGGAAGAACTCTCGGCTGTTACTATGAACGCTAATTGTTCAGCAGTGCTGTTGAATAAGATACCAGAAAAACTATCTGATCCAGGAAGTTTCACAATTCCATATTTTCTGGGTAGTCTTAGTTCAATAGAAGCATTGGCAGACTTAGGTGCTAGTATAAATTTAATGCCGTATTCACTATACGCTAAACTAGACCTTGGAGAATTGAAACCAACTAGAATAAGTATACAACTAGCCGATCGATCAATAAAATATCCTAGAGGGATAATGGAGAACATGCTAGTTAAAGTTGGTACTTTAGTATTTCCAGTAGATTTTGTTGTTCTGGACATGGAAGAAGATTCTCAAGTTCCTCTCATATTAGGAAGACCATTCTTAAACACGGCTAAAGCAATGATAGACGTGTTCGGTAAGAAATTGACCCTAAGTATAGAGGATGAGAGTGTTACCTTTTCAGTTGATAGAGCAATGCAACAACCGCAATCTGCAGATGATACATGTTATTATATTCAAACTATAGATGCACATGCAGAATTGTTAGAAGAATTTCCAGAATTACAAGGAATAGGAGAATGTTCTTTAGGAGAAGGAACTGAACCAATTGATGAAGTTGAAATGTTAGCTACACTTATAGCTAATGGATATGAACCAACAACAGAAGAAATTCAAATGCTAAAAGAAGAAGACAGATATCGATATAAATCATCAATAGAAGAACCTCCGAAATTAGAGCTAAAGCCACTTCCAAACCATTTGGAATACGCTTATTTACATGGTGAATCTGAATTACCTGTAATAATATCGTCTTCTCTTACTGAAAATGAGAAATCACAACTCATTTCTGTGTTGAAAGCTCATAAACCAGCCATTGCATGGAAGATTCATGATATTAAAGGAATAAGTCCTTCGTATTGCACACATAAAATCCTTATGGAAGAAGGTCATAAAACGTATGTGCAACGCCAACGAAGACTAAATCCTAATATGCAAGATGTAGTTAAGAAAGAGATTATTAAACTGCTAGATGCAGGTTTGATATATCCAATTTCTGATAGTCCATGGGTAAGCCCAGTTCAATGTGTGCCTAAGAAGGGTGGCATGACTGTCATTACAAATGAGAAAAATGAGCTTATTCCTACTAGGACTGTAACAGGATGGCGTGTGTGTATTGATTATAGAAAATTAAATGACGCCACCAGAAAAGATCACTTTCCCTTACCTTTCATTGATCAAATGTTGGAAAGGCTAGCCGGAAATAGTTACTATTGTTTTCTAGATGGATTTTTCGGATAGTTTCAAATTCCAATAGCACCCGAAGATCAAGAGAAAACCACATTCACGTGCCCTTATGGTACTTTCGCTTACAAACGCATGTCATTTGGACTTTGCAACGCCCCTGCAATCTTTCAAAGGTGCATGATGGCGATTTTTCACGACATGATAGAAGAATGCATGGAAGTTTTCATGGATGACTTTTCAGTCTTCGGTGATACATTTGAAACATGTCTAGCTAATCTTGAACGAATGCTTATTAGATGCGAACAATCAAATCTAGTTCTTAATTGAGAGAAATGCTATTTCATGGTTAAAGAAGGCATCGTTCTTGGACATAAAATTTCAAAAGAAGGAATTGAAGTGGATAGAGCTAAATTAGATGTAATTGCTAAACTTCCACATCCCACCAATGTTAGAGGAGTTAGGAGTTTTCTAGGGCATGCCGGTTTTTACCGACGTTTCATAAAAGATTTTTCTAAAATTGCCACTCCTTTGAATAAACTCCTAGAAAAGGATGCTCCATTCATCTTTTCAGATGAATGTATCAAATCTTTTAATATTCTTAAAGAGAAACTCACTAATGCGCCGATCATGATAACACCAAATTGGAATCTACCATTTGAACTAATGTGCGATGCAAGTGATTTTGCAATGGGAGCCGTTTTAGGACAAAGGATTGAAAAACGATTTCAACCTATATATTATGCTAGTAAGGCGTTACAAGGAGCACAAACGAATTACACAACTACTGAAAAAGAACTCCTTGCTATTGTCTTTGCTTTTGACAAATTTCGATCATATCTCGTTCTAGCTAAAACGGTGGTCTATACCGACCATTCTGCTCTTAGATACCTATTTTCGAAACAAGATGCCAAACCAAGATTAATCCGTTGGATCTTACTCTTACAAGAGTTCGATATTGAAATCCGAGATAAAAGAGGAGCATAAAATCTCGCCGTTGATCATCTTTCTCGTCTTGAAAATCCCGAATTAGAAGTTCTAAATGAATCGGCCATACAAGACAGCTTTTCTGATGAATATCTATTGAAGATAGATTATAATGAAATACCATGGTTTGCAGACTATGCAAACTATTTAGTATGTGAATTCCTTGAAAAAGGATTATCGTACCAAAAACGAAAGAAATTCTTCAGTGATATAAAACACTATTTCTGGGAAGATCCACATCTGTTTAAAAGTTGTCCCGATGGAATAATACGCCGATGTGTATTTGGAGATGAAGCTAGTAAAATTTTAAACCATTGTCACACAGGACCAACAGGAGGGCACTATGGGCCTCAACTAACAGCAAGAAAAGTTTACGATGCTGGCTTCTATTGGCCTACAATTTACAAAGACGCACACCTTCTTTGCAAATCCTGTGATGCTTGTCAAAGGGCCGGAAAAATAAGTCAACGTGATGAAATTCCACAAAATGTCATACAAGTATGTGAAGTATTTGACATTTAGGGTATTGACTTTATGGGTCCATTTCTAAAATCTCATAATAATCTCTACATTCTCGTTGCCATTGATTATGTATCTAAATGGGCAGAAGCACAAGCTCTCCTAACTAACGATGCACGAGTTGTAGTCAAATTTTTAAAACGTCTTTTTGCAAGGTTTGGAACACCGAAAGCTTTAATAAGTGATCGGGAACTCATTTCTGTAATAATCAACTTGAGAAAGTTCTTAAAAGATATGGAGTAACTCATAAAATCTCCACCGCATATCATCCACAAACAAGTGGACAAGTTGAAAATACCAACCGAGCTTTAAAACGTATTCTAGAGAAAACCGTAGGATCAAATCCGAAGGAATGGTCCATTAAATTGGAGGATGCACTCTGGGCTTTTAGAACAGCCTACAAAACTCCAATTGGAACCACACCTTTTAGACTTGTCTACGGAAAAGCATGTCATCTTCCAGTAGAAATTGAACACAAAGCATTTTGGGCTTTGAAGACATGTAATCTTGATTTACATGAAGCTGGACGTCTACGATTAAGTCAACTAAATGAATTAGAAGAATTAAGACATGAAGCATACGAAAATTCGTTGATATATAAAGAAAGAACGAAGAAATGGCATGATAAAAGAATCAGAAGTTCAAAAGAATTCAAAGAAGGAGACAGAGTTCTTCTTTTCAATTCACGATTCAAGCTATTTCCTGGAAAATTGAAATCAAAATGGTCTGGACCATTCATAGTCAAAAGAGTTTTCCCATACAGAACGATAGAATTAATAAATTCAAATGGGATTGAATTTAAAGTTAATGGTCACAGAGTTAAACACTACATAGATAGTCCGATGGAATTCGACAATGAAGTTAATCACAATTTCGATAACACAGCTAACTAAGTGTGGGGAGAATCAAGTCTTTAAAGGATAATATATATTTCTGTTAGAGTTAGATTTTCTGTTTTCGTGTAGTTCTTGAAAATGGAACTCGAATGGTCTTTCCCTAGCAGACCCTAAAGAACTAGTCTTCTCCCCCCATTTTGAATTTTTATTTTTTTAGGTTTTTACGAAATGAAGACTGCCTTTGAACTAAACCATGGTCTAATGCTACACGCTTTGATCACTAAACGTAATAATGACACACTACCGAGTGAAATAGTATCAGTAATCAGAGAAAGATTGGACGGAGTAAGAAAAGAATCCAGATGAGAAGATAATAAGTTACAATTTGGTAAAGGAAAATCAAAATCCGCAGCGAAAAGAAGAGCACGACACCTAGAAAGATGTCACAAATGCGGAAAATGGTCACATGGAGGTAAATGTTCAAATAATCAAACCTATTCAAATACCGAATTTGTTACTTTATGCAGAGACGGACCGTTCATATGTTTAGAAGAAAAAACACTGAATGCTCGAGGTTACGCCTATGTAGCCATGGAAAACCAATTAAACTGACTATCTTATGAATGGGATAGATCAGATAACTAAGAATACTATCTCACAGGTAAGTCTGTACAGTTTTTATTTTTATTTTTATTTTTAACCTTTTGATAATAAACGCTAATTTGTTCGCTATAAAGTATTAAATTGGTATTGAATAAAATTAGGTTTGGCGACCGAAATTATTGATATCATACAAAAATTTATTACATCACTGCGAAATTTAACGTTTATTCTTAAGGTATAAATATCTTTAATCAATCAACCCAAAATATTTCAAAAATTCGTCATGAGTTAAATTAGGTCTTGGAACCGAAATTACTTTACCGAAAAGAGGGGCGCATATTTTTGATAATATTTGATTGATTAAAGTGGGATAAAAGCCAAAAAGATTTTTAATTTTTTTTTACCATTTTTTTAAAATTAATATATAAATCTTAAATTAATATTGTAAACTTTGTAAAATCAATATATTTAAAATTGTAAATATTTGAAAAATTAATATAAGTTTGGTGTGAATTTATAATATGAATTTTTAAATTAAGTTTGGTGTGAATTTTTAATTTTTAAAATATGAATTTTATTTTTATGCATTTTAAATTTTAAGTTTAGTGTGAATTTTTAATATTAATTTTGAATTTTATGTATTTTTAATTTAAGTTGGTGTGAATTTAAAAACAAAAATTTACTTTATCTCATTAAGTTAAAAATATGATTTTTAAAATTCGTCGTAAGTTGAAGACTAGGTCGTTGAACCGAAATTGCTTTACCCAAGGGAGGGACGAGAACTTTTATTATCATTATTTTTAATCTTATTGAATTAAAGTATGCAAAAACATTAAAAAACCCAAAAATCTTAGCTTTTAAAACAATCGCTACAAAAAGACAAATTTTAAAATTTTGTCGAAGGACGGACTAGGACATCGATCCGAAACGACCTCATCCTAAATAACAAGGGAAACAAAATTTTAAAATTAATTACTTAATTGTTTTAATTAGTATAAGATATATAAAATAAAAAAAAATACAAACTCCGCGACTCGCGGAGCTTGCAAAATCCAGAAAAAAATAAAAGCTGAACGAACTGATCAGTATCCTCACTCCCCACACCACAAAAACTGCGAAAATAACACCCGAAAAAACACCCCCAAATTCACAATTTTTGACCGTTAATCATTAAATCTTTTACTAAAATCATGTTAAGAAGGATGCTATCAAGGAATTACTCAAGAAAAACGGTAAATTTCTACACCTAAACACCATTTAATCCGAAAATTAGTGTTCTTGAGCAATTTTATACCCAATTTGATTTTGATGCTTTTTAGTGTAATTATGCTTAAATTGTTTATGTATTATGCTTGTATAACCTAGATTGATGCTATTTAACATGATTAGATGCCTTAAACTTCAAATTTTGAGTAATCTAGGGTTTGTGTTCTTGAGCAAATTTGGGGCTTTTTGATATAAACAGGTTATGGCTGATTTTTGTCATGAATTGTTGCTAAATTAAGTAATGTAACATGATTAGGTAGTTAAATGATCCAAACTTTGAGCCTAAATATGATTTTGAGAATTAAAGTGGACTTTTTCAAGTCTAAAATTCATGAACTTGATTTTTGAGAGATAATGCCATTTGAAACTTGTTTAATTGCTAGTAATGATTATTTTGACATGTTATTTGAGTTGAATGCTTATGAACTTGGCGAACATTTTCGTATATGCTTATTTGAAAAAGTGTAGATTTGATAAAAATATGAAAATGAGCTTAAGTTTGATATAAATTGATCATGTCATTGTAATTATTTTGATTGATGATGTTGCTGACACTAATGCATATTTGGATGCACAAAAATTGTGTTTGATGTGTTTTGCAGACTGAAAGGGGTGAATCTTCATCCCAAGCTCGCAATGCTCCTGCTGAAAATGCGGAACAACAGGAGGTGGATAACTACTACAAACAAGATATACCTCATCCAGTCATGACATTTTCTGATATGCACTTGGAAGATTTGCACCCGAACCTGAGATTTGACAGACTTTGGATAGATTATCCAAAATACCAAAGGGGTTTGCATACTCTTCATTCTAAAGCTGTTGAAGTACCTAGGGTCATAGAATGGGGACCATTAGAAGCTGTAGAATTGGCCGGGCCAATAAGGGAATTACTTGCACAGAGGTATGGTAATTCTACTTTTAACGATTGGGTACGGTTATTCAACATGCGTAGACCTGTATATAAAGTATGGTGTGAAGAATTGTTGTGTAGTATAGAATTAAATGATCGGGTAGCTAGTTTAACCGATCGATCTTTTATTAGATTTTTGTTAGGAGGTTCGATGCGCCACATGTCTTTACTACACATGGCTCAGGCTTTACGTATATATACGCCTGAGGAGTTAGCATCTGCCGATTGTAGAGGGTTGATATTGAACGGTAGAAAGATAGACGAAAATTTTGACACGCATGGTGTATGGAGTCAAGTGACTAGCCATCACCGATTTAAAGGGGGAAATTACTCTTATTTGAATATAGATAGAGCAGAGTTAAGAGTAATTCATAGGTTTTTAGCCAATTCGATTACACAACGAGGTAAGAATAAGGAAAAGGTAAATGAACAGGATTTTTTTACCACATGTGTATTCGAGACCCACAAAGCGCTGTAAGTATACCTTATTGTGTGGGTTATTATTTATCAGCTATGGTTAGGGGGATGAGACCGCATAGCATAATAGGAGGTGTTATATTTATTACTTTGATTGCTGAATATCTCGGTGTGGATATAAGCCGGGGGGATTACTAATCGAAGAACCAGAACCCCGAGATACAATAGGTTTAAATGTATACCATGGTGCGAAAGTTTTGAAGAGGCAAAATAACGCCGCAGTACGATATAATGGTAGACATCCACAGGTTGAGAGAAACCAACAGTAAGGTAATGTAGGAGGGGGAAATGAAATGGCAGAAATGCAAAGGTTTATAGCTTCACAAGAGTACGAAAATGCTAGACATAGAGCATTTGAAGATTGGCAAGTTCATCAAAACCAAATCATAGCTTATTGCCAACATATAGGTAGAAACTATATTCCTACTCCATCGCCCATATTCCCTCCCTGGTCTATAGAGATTCAACCACCGTATCCTACGTATAACCCAGTCGAAGCATTTTATAGCACATATGGTTATGCATGGAACCCCTACTGGTATCAGTATCATCCCTAGTCTACTTAGTTTTATTTATTTTGTAATTTGTAATGTTGATACGTTTAATACTTATGTTAATATTGTAATAGTTTTTATAATTTTCTAACTTTTATTCTTAGATTTCAATAATTTTTGAATGTGGGGTAATATACCAAACTTCAAAAATATGTATATATGTTTGCAGTTTATCTTATGTACACAACAGGGTAAAACAACGCATTTTCAAAGACTGGCATTAAGTTCAGCAAAAGCAACTAATTTTGACGACAAGATGCAAAATATATGTGAAATAACAACAAGACGGAATGAACAAATGATATGCACCATTTATCATTCAGCAAGCAAACACAAATATGTTTGGAAACTTTGGTAAAATTTAATCATTTTCACACAAATCACCCTCAATAATTTAAATTGTTACTGATTTCTTGCAAATGAGGGCATTGCAAGATCTTAAGTGTGGGAAGGGGTTAAATTCTTTCGGATTTTAAAATTTTTATCTTAAACACTTGGTTACCATTAAAAACACTAGTAAAGCAGTAGTTGTATTAGAATCTAGTGCTCTCTGATAATAAAGAACAGCCCTAGTCTTATATACTGACTACCCAATTGTAGTAAAATTTTTCAAAATTTTCAATTAAATAAACTCAAAATCATGTTTATACATATTTATGAACGATAAAACTAGGTTTTAACACCGAAATTATTGTTACCTCGGAAAGGACATAAATTGAGAAACAAACCAAAATGTTAAAATTCATTTAAAATGGAATAGAGGACAATTAAAAGGAAAATAAAAGCCAAGTGTGGGAAAATTTACCAAGATATTTTAAACATATGTCACATATTTCTGTACAAATAACTGAAAATACTTTTGCTTTGGACTAAACTAAAAATTTTTACCTGATTTACTGTAAGAAAGATGGATCTACACGATGAATCAATTCCATCATTAAAAGGAAGTAAAGTCTTCCGAAAAAGAAACGCGCTTCTTGATTTAGGTCATGGAGTTGTCGTCCAGACCAGCTGTAGGTTGACGAAAAATCTAGAAAAGTCATCACTAAAATCAGCAGGAAATCCACGGACCTCAGCATTAAACAGGGTCGCCAAGTGGTCAGATTTATCCTAACCATGAGAAGGATTTATCTCGTACAATGGGGGGCACCGTGCAAATTAGCTGGATAAGACTAATGAATCAGATCCCTAGAAAGGATAATCTCCTTAAAGATTAAAAATCAGCTTTTAAGACTGATATTACTCAATCCTAGAGATTGACCTTAAAGATTGAGAATTCAAAGTCATGGAATTCAATGATATCTAAACTCGAGCTTGAACGAGAAAATATTTTGATCAAAATTACAAACCGATTTGTTTTCTAAAAACCCATTTTCAATGCGTTCATTACCATTGAACGTAAAATCCTAGGAATTCACCTGGAATTCATTAGGTCACCTGAACCAAATCGGGTGTCAACCGTAAGAACGGTGGTTGCATAGCATGGTCAAAGACAGGACCTTGTGCCAGACCGACAAATTAAAAGGGTGAGCTTTACTATTGCTCCTACAAAGGATAGTAATTGCGTCCGACACGTTATAGACCATAATTAAAAGCATGTCAGGGGACATTGCCATAACAGTTGCTTGTTCAACGCTTTCCTTTACAACCGGACGGTAGTTTACCGAAAGGTAATATACGGGACAAGTCAACTGGACGTGTTGCTTTCCTAATACAAGGTTAGCAAGTGGGTGACATAAAACCATAAGTTTTGAGCTAAAATTTTCAAATATGAAACCCACCAAACCCACAAAAATAATTTGCAAACACCGGTGAAGGGTTATTCCGGAAAACTTATCTAGGGTAAAAACTAGATTTAATTTTCAAAAGATCAAATGTTTTCATAAAGATCCAATTTCCTTAAAGGATCTAAATTTTATAGTCATGTGGGACTGTAAACCATATCGTTACTACCATTGTTTATACCGCCGTATAGAAATCACTGATGTACAAAGTGTGAAGAATAAAGAAGTGATTCTATTATTTCAAGACTATATTGCTTGAGGGCAAGCAACGCTCAAGTGTGGGAATATTTGATAATGCTAAAAACGAACATATATTTCATAGCATTATTCCCCAAGAAAGACAAGCTTTTAGTTGCAATTGTTCTATTTACAAGTGATATTCGTTTAAATATTAAAAGGTGAAGACAAAAGACAGATTCGACGAATTGAAGACGCAAACGACCAAAAAGCTCAAAAGTATAAAATACAATCAAAGAGGTTCCATTTATTGATAAGAAACGTCTCGAAATTACAAGAGTACAAGATTCAAAACGCAAAGTACAAGATATTAAATTGTACGCAAGGACGTTCGAAAATCCGGAACCGGGACCAGAGTCAACTCTCAACGCTCGACGCAACGGACTAAAAATTACAAGTTAATTATGTATATAAATATAATATAATATATAATTAATTATATAAATTATATATATATTATATTTATATAATAAACCGTCGGTAAACAAAGAGCCAAAATGGAGTGATCTGTAATTACAAACTCCGCGACTCGCGGAGTTTGAAGAGCAAAAAGGGCGCGAGTCGCGGAGCCCCAAAAAACTGAAACTCCCTATAAAACCCAACGAATTCTGATCATTTTTAATCCAAAATAATTCAATCTCTCTATATATGTATACGTAAATATATTTATATTTATATTTTAATTTTAATTTTAATTATAATTCTAATAATAAGGGTATGTTAGCGAATGTTGTAAGGGTGTAAGTCGAAATTATGTCCGTGTAACGCTACGCTATTTTTAATCATTGTAAGTTATGTTCAACCTTTTTAATTTAATGTCTCGTAGCTAAGTTATTATTATGCTTATTTAATCCGAAGTAATCATGATGTTGGGCTAATTACTAAAATTGGGTAATTGGGCCTTGTACCATAATTGGGGTTTAGATAAAAGAACGACACTTGTGGAAATTAGACTATGGGCTATTAATGGGTTTTATATTAAATAAACAATACCTTGTTAATTTAATATACAAACTTATAATTCGACGTATTTATATATAACCACATACGCTTGACTGGGTACGGTGGGCGAGATATCTATAAATACCAATAATTATTCATTTTACCGGACACGGAACTGGATTAATAGCCACTAGACTTGTTGAAACAGGGGTGAATTACATTCAAGGGTAATTGGTGTAATTGTTAACAAAGTAGTAAAACCTTGGTTTACACGCATTCGATAACCTGGTGTATTCATTAAACAAAGTATTAAAACCTTGTTACAATTCGAATCCCCAATTAGTTAGAATATTTAACTTCGGGTATAAGGATAATTTGACGAGGACACTCGCACTTTATATTTATGACTGATGGACTGTTATGGACAAAAACCAGACGGACATATTAAATAATCCAGGACAAAGGACAATTAACCCATGGGCATAAAATTAAAATCAACACGTCAAACATCATGATTACGGAAGTTTAAATAAGCATAATTTTTTTATTTCATATTTAATTTCCTTTATTATATTTAATTGCACTTCTAATTATCGCATTTTTATTTATTGTTATTGTATTTAATTGCACTTTTAATTATCATACTTTTTAATTATCGCAAGTTTATTTTATCGCACTTTTATTATTCGCAATTTCATTATCGTTATTTACTTTACGCTTTAAATTAAATCTTTTTAATATTTTACATTTGGTTTTAACTGTGACTAAAGTTTTAAAATCGACAAACCGGTCATTAAACGGTAAAAACCCCCCTTTATAATAATAATATTACTTATATATATATTTGTATTTTTATAAATTTAAACTAATATAGCGTTAAGCTTTGTGAAAAAGATTCCCTGTGGAACGAACCGGACTTACTAAAAACTACACTACTGTACGATTAGGTACACTGCCTATAAGTGTTGTAGCAAGGTTTAAGTATATCCATTCAATAAAAAAAAAATATCTTGTGTAAAATTGTATCGTATTTAATAGTATTTCCTGCTAAAATTTAATAGTATTTTATACCCCTTAGCTTTGACATCAGTTGCGTCTTTTGTCGGTATAGCACTTTTGACGACTCCGGGCCGTCCGAAGCCTATCTCGGATTTGAACGATCTTCTCGGTGGTTTCGTGAATAAGTTCGGGTCCAGTGATTTGTACGTCGCCTACCTCGGCCCAACAAAGAGGAGAGCGACATTTTCGGCCATATAGTGCTTCAAAAGGTGCGGCTTTAATACTCGCGTGATAACTATTATTGTAAGAGAACTCGGCGAGAGGTAAGTGCTTATCCCAAGCTTTTCCAAAATCAACCACGCAAGCTTGTAACATGTCCTCCAAGGTTTAAATTGTGCGTTCGCTTTGTCCATCGGTTTGAGGATGATATGCGGTGCTCATGTCTAAACGCGTTCCCAATGCTTCTTGCAAGGTACGCCAAAATCTAGAAACAAAACGGCCATCTCGGTCGGAGATAATGGATAAAGGTACACCGTGTCGGGCTACGATCTCCTTGATGTAAAGTTGTGAAAGTTTCTCCATTTTGTCCGTTTCTTTCATGGCAAGGAAGTGTGCGGATTTGGTTAGACGGTCAACAATAACCCAAATAGTATCATAACCACCCGACATTTTTGGTAGCTTGGTGATAAAATCCATCGTTATCCTTTCCCACTTCCATTGTGGGATTTCGGGTTGTTGAAGTAACCCGGACGGTCTTTGGTGTTCGGCTTTGACTTTAGAGCAAGTTAAACACTTGGCAATGTAAGTAGCAACGTCCTTTTTAATGTTCGGCCACCAATATTGTTCTTTAAGGTCGTGGTACATCTTATTGGCACCGAGATGAATCGAGTATCATGATTTGTGGGCTTCATCTAAGATGAGGTTTCGTAAATCTCCATACCTAGGCACCCAAATTCTTTCGGCGTAATATCGAAGTTCGGTCTCCTTAACTTCAAATCGAGAGACGAGAATGTTAAAAATTTCGTGTGCAATGTTTTCGTCCTTAAGAGCCTCCTCTTGGGCTACACGAATTTGGCTATTTAGGTTGGTATGGATGGTGATGTTTAAAGCTTGGACACGAAGAGGCACCGCTCTTTCCTTTCGACTTAAGGCATCGGCCACTACATTTGCCTTTCCGGGGTGGTAACGAAGCTCGCAATCGTAATCGTTTAAGGTTTCAATCCACCTTCGTTGTCTCATGTTTAGTTGCTTTTGATCGAAGATGTGTTGGAGACTTTTGTGATCGGTAAAAATAGTACACTTAGTTCCATAAAGATAGTGTCTCCACATTTTAAGTGCAAAGACAACGGCTCCGAGCTCGAGATCATGTGTCGTGTAGTTTCGTTCACGAATTTTGAGTTGTCGAGAAGCATAAGCAATGACTTTCGTTCGTTGCATCAACACACACCCAAAACCATGTTTCGAGGCATCGCAATACACAACAAAATCATCGTTGCCTTCGGGAAGTGACAAGATAGGAGCGGTGGTTAGCTGCTTTTTCAAGATTTGAAATGCGGATTCTTGTTCGGTTGCCCAAACGAATTTTCTTCCCTTGTGAGTTAACGCGGTCAGAGGACGAGCGACCAAAGAGAAATCTTTGATGAATCTACGATAGTATCAGGCAAGACCCAAGAATTGACGAATGTGAGTAGGAGTAGTAGGAGTCTCCCATTTACTAATGGCTTCGATTTTTGATGGATCGACTTTAATACCTTGGTCACTTACAACATGACCAAGAAATTGAACTTCCTTCAACCAAAATTCACACTTGGAGAATTTGGCATAGAGTCGTACTTGTCTTAAAAGTTCAAGCACAAGTCGGAGGTGTTCCTCGTGTTCTTCTTCGCTTTTAGAATAGACCAAAATATCATCGATGAACACGATAACGAATTTGTCGAGGTACGATTTGCACACGCAGTTCATAAGATCCATGAACACCGCCGGTGCATTAGTGAGACCAAATGGCATTGCAAGGAATCCATAACTACCATAGCGAGTCCGGAAAGCGGTTTTGGAGACATCTTCCCCCTTAACCCTTAGTTGATGATAACCCGAACGGAGATCGATTTTCGAATATACACAAGACCCTTGTAGTTGATCAAAGAGGTCATCGATGCGAGGAAGAGGATATCGGTTCTTAACCGTCAATTTGTTTAGTTCACGATAATCAATGCACATTCGTAGGGATCCGTCTTCCTTTTTAACAAACAAAATCGGAGAGCCCCAAGGCGAATGACTAGGTTGGATAAAACCACGATCAAGTAGTTCGTGGATTTGACTTTGCAATTCTTGCATTTCGGATGGAGCAAGTCTATATGGTGCACGTGCTACGGGTGCGGCACCCGGAATAAGATCAATTTGGAATTCAACGGGTCGATGAGGTGGAAGACCCGGTAATTCATCGGGAAATACATTGGAATAGTCACTAACAATTGGCACATCATCGATGTACTTCTCATCGGACTCGACTTTCTTAACGTGAGCAAGGATCCCAAAACAACCCTTACGGAGTAGTTTTATAACTTTAATGCACGAAACGCGGTTGTGTCCGGTGCAACTCTTATCGCCATAGACAATCAAGGGTTCACCATTCTCGATAGGAATTCGGATTGCGTTGAGATCACAAAGGATGTGAGATTTCATTTTGGCTAGCCAATTCATACCGATTATTACATCGAAGCTTCCTAGTTCCATGGGTATCAAGTCAATTTCAAACTCATTACCCAAAATGTTTAACGTACACCCCCGGTAATATGTGTTGGCACTCAATAGTTTTCCGTTGGCCACTTCAATGGTATAAGTGGTATCTAGTGGAAGTGGTGGAGTGCTAAAAGAAGGAGTCAAAGTCTTGGATACAAAACATTTATCGGTACCCGAATCGAATAAGCAAGTGACATAAGAGTTGTTGAGAAGAAACGTACCCGTGACTAGTTCATTGTCTTCTCGGGCTTCCTCGGTTTTAATGTTGAAGGCTCGGCCACGTGTGTTGGGGTTGGCCTTCTTCTTCGGACATTCGTTCTTATAATGGCCCGTTTTTCCACATTCATAACAAGTGACCGTCTTTGGAGGATTGGGCCCCTTTCGAGCGATGGGGGTGGCGCTCGTGCAATTGTTGGCCTTGTGACCAACTCCTTGGCATCGGTGACAAATTTGCTTGCCACATTCACTTGAGTGGTGCTTGTGACATTTGTTGCAAAAAGGTTGAGTTCCGGCATAACCTTTCTTGCCGTCATTGGTGAAAGGCTTTTTGGTGAAGGTGTTGTTGTTGTAGTTGCTTGATGGAGTGGCTTCCCATTTCTTTTATTGCCACCCGATTTGTCCTCGGCCTTAGGAGCCGGTACTACGATTTCATCAACCGTTTCAATCAATTGGCGGGCCATGTTCAAAGCGGCTTGGTGATCAGTGGGTTTGGAGGACATCACACCTTGTTTGATGCTCTTTGGAAGACCATCCATATAGAGTTCAACCCTTTAAGATTCGGGGTTCACGAGATTAGGACACATCAAGGATAGTTCGGTGAAGCGTTGGTTATAGGCCTTGAGATCGTTTCCGACCGCCTTCAAAGTTCTTAGCTCTTGTTCGAGCTTTCGGGTTTCTTCGCGAGGGAAATATTTAACAATCATCTTTTCCCTTAAATCGGCCCAAGAGAGGGCATGAGCTTCATCGGTACCCACCGATTGTACATAGGTGTTCCACCATGTAAGAGCGACACCGGTGAGAGTGTGGGTGGAGTACTTGACCTTATCTTGGTCCCGGCAACCGCTTATGCTAAAGATGGCCTCCGTTTGTTCGAACCATCGAGTAAGAGTAACCGGTCCCCCGGTTCCATCGTAAGTGTGAGGTTTGCACCCCATAAAATCCTTGTAGGAGCACCCTTCGCTAGAGTTACCGGCTCCTTGGTTGTTGTTGTGGTTGTTGTTATTGTTGTTGTTGGAGGAGTGACCGGCCATGGCCACCTCTACGGCGGTGGCCACCATTCGTTGTAGTGCTTGTTCGGGAGTCTCATGGCGTGGCACGCGACGAGGAGGCATTGTTCCTTCAAAACAAAAGAATACCATTGTGCATTCGACACTATTTCATATAGTCAAGGTGGCGCGTCAATTAAATCAAGTAACGTGAGATTAAGATTGAATAAGAATTAGATATGATAGAAGAGTTCGAGTATAATGCACAAGTAGTCAAGTAATTCCTACTTCAAGTCTATATGCCGGTTGTAGTCTAGACTCACCAATGTACCCTATGACCCGGGGTCGACACCAATGAACTCTAAATTCCCTACAACTAATGCTCTGATACCATCTGTAGCGACCCTGACAAATCTTCAATTGACGGCGCCGTCTACGTAGGTCCCATTACATGGTCATAAGTCTTTAAGACAAAGTTTGACCGAAAATATGTCGCATTCATTTCATAAGTGTGGATGTTTCAAAGTTTACAAAAGTAGTTTCCATAACTAGTACATAACGATGTTTAAAGTACAAATGAAACACGTGCGACACAGTTTAAAGTAGTCAAAAGACGCTCCACATATGCAAGTATACTCGGCATCCAAAGCAAGTATCAAAAAGAACGAGCGGAAGCATGTATCACCTAATGTTCAAGGACCTGAGAAAAACATAGAAATCTGTCAACGAAAACGTTGGTGAAATCATAGGTTTAAGTAAGTAAGTGAGTAAAAGTAAGTCGAACCACAAGATTTGCATCATAGATAAATAGTAATACATTCTAAAAGTTAATATTCACGAGCACCCAATCATCAAGGCTTAACATTCCGTCCGTTGAACCCCATTAATAGTGCTAGAACAACACTGTTTCTCGAAAATATATTTCATCCGTAGACGGTAGCGAACCGTCCGAGATGAGGGTTTATCAAACCCATATGGCCATACAACATAAGTTCACGCCTACACTTACACCCTGCAAGTGTAACTAATGATAATCGAATTGAGGATTTTGTTCTAAACTCGTATGTAGAATGTTTGTTTTCATGTACTTGTGTTCACTTAGTTAAAAAGAAACGTTTATGTTTTCTCATCCCAAATGTAAGTTCAAAAGAGTAAAAGTGGGACTATGATCTCACCTTGAGCGCAAGAGTAAATAAGTACTTCGACAAGTAACGTGTGCAAAGAACAATGCTAGTCTTGACCTAAACAAATAGGTTGTATCAATAACGATAGTCACGATTGGTCAAAGATGTTCAATTAGTCCTATGGCTCGTTATGACTCGATTATGTAGCATGTGAATCAAATTGTCAAGTTTCATGCAAGATACAAGTATAGAAACAAGTTAGGAAGATTGCATAATCATTTGGTTAAGTTTGACAAAAAGTCAAACTTTGGTCGGGTCAAAGTCAAAGTCAACGAAAAAGTCAACATGTTCGGGTCGGGTCCCGAACTATTTTTTGATGGTTTTTATTCATATATAAGTATGTTAGAACAAGTTTCATGTGAATCGGAGGTCCATAGCATGCCAAACATTTTTCGTATAATTGACAAGTAAGTCAGAAGCTGGACACAGCTTAGGCCGCGCCGCGACCCAGGATTGTCGTGCCGCGACAATACACGGGAGCTGGTACCTGGCCAGTTTCAGTTTTTCTGAGTCCAAACCAAAATCTTTTCATGCACAAAACACAAACCGCAACCACTTAGAACTCGCACCTTATATCTTTGGAAAACTCTTTTGACAAGGAATACAACTAAACACGTTTCACCAACCGAAAACATTATTTGCAATAACCAACTTTTCAAATCAAATGATCAATCAATGCACACATTTAATGCTTCAAATTTTATAGGTGCACATTTATGATTCGGGCATTTAATGCATACATACCATACGCCGTTTTGTAGGTAATCGAGCATACAATACAACTAACTACTTACCAACAATAATTCATGGCATTCAATGCATCAAATATTCATTTCAAGTTCATCAAACCCTAACCCAATTTCACCAAAATCACTAATCAAGTTTATGGAGTTTTCTCAAGCAACCTACACATCAAATTGAAGCTAGTGATACTAGGAACACATTTAATACATGCATTTATAACATTTAACAACATTCAAGCAATCAAATCCCCAAATCAAACACACCAAAGTTCATACTCAAGCTAGTTACTTCAAACAACGAAATTGAGCATATAAATCATATAATCATGTTAGGTTTGAGCCATAGATACTAATTAACAACTTTATAACTTAAAAACATCAAGAACACAAAATCTAGTGATTTTAGAAATTTACCCAAATGTAATGAAATCGGTATGGAATCGAAGAGGAAGTTGCAAGGATTCCAAATATGTAATTTGTTTTGATTGAAGCTTGCTTGAACGAATTTAGATGATGATTCTTGAAGATGAAGATTGAGAGAAAAGTTGAAAGTATTAAATGAAAAGTGAAAATGAAAATGGAAAATAATGGGTGGAGGAGATGGAGTGTTGACCACTTGACCTAGTCAAATGTTTGGCACTTGGGCAAGTTTGGTCCCTCTAGTTCCATTCAGGTGCGTGAATTACCTAACGAGATAATTTAAAACGCATATTAACGGGAGATGTTATAAACATATAACGGACTTTAAATAATTAAACGGAAAAGTAAACGGAAAAAGGCGGGATGTTACAGTTGGTATGGTTTAACATAAGGTTTAGCCTTAACTGTGTTATCTTCATTAACCTTTTCAACTACCGGTTCTGTTTCCTTCTCTTGATCAAATTGTGGTGCTTGTGGAGTAGGAATAGAGTCATTAGAAATTACAGATATTTTAGGTGGTTTAAGTGTAATACCACTTCTTGTGGTAATAGCTTTAGCTGTTTTACTACGGGGGTTAGCATTTGTATCACTAGGTAAACTTCCCGGTTTTCTTTCACCTATCAACCTTGCTAGGTTGCTTACTTCTTGTTCCAGATTTTGAATAGAAGCTTGTTGATTTCTAAATGCTTGAGCATTTTGTTCATTAGTTTGTTTCTGAGATGTGAAAAACGGCGTTTGAGATTCAACTAGCTTCGAAATCATATCTTCTAAATTTGGCTTTTTATCATTGGTTTGTGGTGGTTTATTTGGAAAAATAGGTCTTTGCTGATTGTAAGTATTATTGGATACTTGCTGATTGCTAGGACCTTGTTGGTTTTTGTATGGAACATTTCGGTTATAATTCTGGTTTTGATTGTAGTTTGGTCTTGGCGGTTGATAATTAGCTTGATAATTATTTCCAGGCCTTTGGTTTATATATGAAACATTCTCTCTTTGTTCCATTGTTTGTTCAATACTGAAACAATCTTTTGTCAAATGTGGTCCTCCACACTGCTCACAACTAATTCGTATTGCGTGAATATCCTTAGTCATCTTTTCCAGTCGTCTCTCGAAAGCATCTATCTTTGCAGAAATGGAATCAAAGTCATGGCTAGAATTGGCTCTAGCTGCTTTAGATGATCTAACGATGTCTTTTTCTTGATACCACTCATGTGAGTGGGAAGCAGTGTTATCAATAATTTTGTAAGCTTCAGTTGCGGTTTTCTTCATAATGGAACCACCAGCTGCTATATCGATGTCTTTTCTTGTAGTGATGTCGCATCCTTGGTAGAATATTTGTACTATTTGATAAGTGTCTAAACCATGTTGCGGACATCCTCTTAACAACTTTTCAAATCTTGTCCATGCCTCATATAATGTTTCATTTGGCTTTTGTGTGAACGTAACTATTTCTCCTTGAAGTCTCACAGCTTTAGATGCCGGAAAGAATTGTTTAAGAAAATTTTCAACTAAAACATCCCATGTATCAATCGCCCCTTCAGGTAACAATTCTAACCAATCTTTGGCTTCTCCTTTTAAAGTTCAGGGAAATAACATGAGATAGATCTGTTCATCCTCAACTTCTCTGATTTTGAATAGTGTATAGATCCTATTAAAGGTTTGAAGATGTTCGTTTGGATATTCCTTCGGCACACCACTAAATTGGCATTGATTAGTTACCATGTGTAGGATTTGTCCTTTGATTTCATAATCTGGTGCATTAATGTCTGGTTGAGTAATTGCATGACCTTGGCCAGTGCGTTTAGCTCTCATTCGGTCTTCCATACTTAGAGGTTCCAGATTTTCCATGATTGAAATTGTTGAATCTGAATCACTAGAGGATTCTGACTTAATGGTTTCTTCCTCGACAATCTCTGGATGAGTGATTTGTGGTTCAGGAGGAATGGTTAGTGGTTCAGGATCTCTGAATTGTCCCTGAATATCCTCCAGATTCTCAATTGTGAGGTTGGGTTCAAAAAATGGATTATCGGAAATTTGTATTGGATTACTTGGTCGACTGGATGACGATTCGAAAGAAAAATCAACGGCGACAATGTTGGCTTGATGTCTTGATCGAGTTACAGGTGGTGAACGTATGAAAGGTGGTGAACGTTTTGCTCGGTGCATTCACTGAATATCCTGTTAGTTATAAAAGATAAAAATTATATAAGTTATCAAATTAATAGACTTTTCTGATTTTGCCCACATTTCGAATAGCCAAAAGATGCAGCAGGTAGCCAGGACCCTTTAAATCGGAAGCCCACAACTCGCCACTAACAAATCCAACTATTACTACGAACCAGAAAATTTTGGATGTCTATCAATTTAACCACTTAAAATAATTTTTCGTCGAAATTTAAAGAAAATAAAGAAAATTATATGTCCTAAAAACTAGAGCGTCGAGAAATAAGAAAGAAAAAGAGTGCGTCGAAAAACGTCGATAAATAAAAGGTCGAAAAATAATAATAAGAAAGTTGCGCGTCCAAACTTAAAAGTCTAAAAATTTAAATATTAAAAGTTGCGTCTAAAGATATTAAAGCTTAAAGGAATTCTATATTCAAAACGGCAATAAATTAAAAAGGCACTAAAACTTATTTAAAACTAAAGCGATAAACGACGTCGTAAAATTCTAAAGCGTCTAAGTCTTAGTCTAAAGAAAAAGCACTTAAGGAATTTTACGGCAAATCTTAAGAATCTAGAGATATAAAATAACTACGGCAAAATACTAAATTACGAACTAATTATGAACGATAAAAATACAAATTATAAATTAAACTAATAAAAAGATACAAAAGTTAAAAATAAAACTTAAAGTTATAAAAATATAATTTTTATAAATATATTATTTTTATATTATTATTTTATAAAAGTATTAATTTTATAAATAAATAAAACTTAATATTACAAATTAAAAGATAAACTAAAACTAATATTAAAAACTAATTAATTAATTAAAACCTAATTAGGGTTAATTAATAATAATAATTAATAATACTCAGTAACCCTAATTCGATGGTCAAAGGTTTCAGACCAGTCTTTTCAATCCATGCGATCGCATGGAGTGTTTGTTATATTGTCATGCGGTCGCATGACCTGCGGATCCAGTTCTAATGTTCGGGCTGCTACAGTGTCGGCCCGATTACTTTTATAATTTTTTTTTCTTTTTTTTATGTTTTTAATTTATAATTTGATTTTTAATTTTACAAAATAATTATATAAATTATATTTTTAAGAACTAAATAAAAAATATATACTTTTACACTTTTTATAAAAGATATTTTCTTTTTTTTAAAATACTTAAATAGATATATATTATTATTTTCTTTTTGTGTTTTTGTATTTTTAATATTTAAAAAGTATTTTTACAAAAGTAAATTAAGACTTAATAAAAATATTTTTTTTTTATATAGCTTTTTGCTTCGGCGTTGTTGAAGTTCCCCGGCAGCGGCGCCAAAAATACTTGATGTTATGCGAGGTGTATATGAAATAGTTATATTTTTATTGCGAAATACTATTAAATACGATACAATTTTACACAAGTTATTTATTTATTATTAGAGTGGATATACCTAAACCTTGCTACAACACTATAGGCAGTGTACCTAATCGTACAGTAGTGTAATTTTTTGTAAGTCCTGTTCGTCCACAGGAAACTAGCCAAGTTTAACGCTATACTTTTAAACTATATTTGTGTATATATATATATATATATATATATATATATATATATATATATATATATATATATATATATATATATATATATATATATATATATATATATATAAGGAGTATTATTATTATTATTATAAAAAGGGGGGTTTTTACCATTTAGTGACCGGTTTGTCGATTTTATGTCTTAAGTCACAATTAAAACCTAATTTAAAATGTTAAAAATAAATATAACTTAATTTAAAGCGAAATGTAAATGACGATAATAAAATTGCGATAATTAAAAGGGCGATAAATAAAATGACGATAAATAAAATTGCGATAATTAAAAGTACGATGAGATATAAAATAAAGGAATTATGCTTATTTAAACTTCCGTAATCATGATGTTCGACGTGTTGATTTTAGTTTATTACCATGGGTTAATTGTCCTTTGTCCTGGATTATTTGATATATCCATCTGGTTTTTGTCCATAACAGTCCATCAGTCATAAATATAAAGTGCGAGTGTCCTTGTCAAATTTTTCTTATACCCGAAGTCAAATATTTCAACTAATTGGGGACTTAAACTGTAATGAGGTTTTAATACACTGTTAATGATTATACCAGGTTATCGACTGTATACAATCCAAGGTTTTAATACTTTATTAACAATTACACCAAGTGTCCTTGTATGTAATCCACCCATGTTTTAATGAGTCCATTGACTATTAATCCATCCCCGTGTCCGGTTAAATGAACGATTATTAGTATTTATAAATATCCCGCCCATCGTGTCCGATCGAGTGTATATGGTTATTTATAGATACGTCAAATTGTAAATCTCTATATTAAATTAACGAACTATCATTTAGTTAAACAAATATAAAGCCCATTAATAGCCCATAGTCCAATTTTCACAAGTATCGGTCTTTTGTCCAAACCCCAATTATGGTACAAAGTCCAATTACCCCGTTTTAATATTTAGTCCAACATCATGATTACTTCGGCTTAAATAAACATAATAGTAACTTAGCTACGAGACATTAATTTAAAAAGGTTGAACATAACTTACAATGAGTATTAATCGCGTAGTGTTACATGGACAGAATTTCGACTTACAAACTTACAACATTTGCTACCATAACCTTATTATTATTAATCTTAAATTAAAATTAAAATTATATATATATATATATATATATATATATATATATTGAGATAGTTAGGGAGAAGATTGAATTAGGTGTACTAAACTCATCCGAAAAATGCTGAATTTATAGACCTGGCCAGGCTTTTGGAGCCATGCGATCGCATAGGCTTCCTTTGCATCTGCCATGCGATCGCATGGAGTCTTGGGACAGCTCACAATCTTTTGTTTTCTTGTTTGCCGACGGTTTTTATTTTAATATATAAATATAATATATATATATAATTTATAGAATTATTTATATATTATATTATATTCTTGTGCATAGTTGACTTGTAATTTTAGGTCCGTTGCGTCACACGTTGATAGTTGGTTCATGTCCCAGTTTCGGATTTTCGAACGTCCTTGCGTACTATTTGATATCTTGTACTTTACGTTTCGCGGCTCGTACTCTTGTAAATTTTAGACGTTTTTCATCAATAAATTGAACCACTTGGATTGTACTTTGTACTCTTTAGCGTTTTGGTCGTTTGCGTCTTCAAATTATCGAATCTGTCTTTTGTCTTCACCTTTTATTATTTAAAAGAATATCACTTGTAAATAGAACAATTGCAACTAAAAGCTTGTCTTTCTTGAAGGATAATGCTATGAAATATATGTTCATTTTTAGCATTATCAATTGGCAACGCAAGGTCTCGAGGAAGAAACAACTACTACTTCCAACTAAATTTCGGGACGAAATTTCTTTTAAGGTGTGGGTAATGTAACAACCCGAATTTTTCCGTTAACTCATTTTAACGCTCGTCTTTTTTTAAAAAAAAAATAATCTTTCGTCATCTATATTCGTACCTTTCGTTAACTAACGTTCTTAACATTCCCGTTATTGGATTATAACATCTTCCGTTTACTCTCGCGTGTTTAAAATAATTCGTTCGGTTAACTCCCGCACCCGACTACAAACTTGAGGGACTAATCTTGTCACTTGGCCAAATTGGGTCAACTAGTCACCACCTCCCACCACTCACCTCTCATTTCTCTCTTATCTCATCTTTCTTACTTCTATTTTTCTCTCATTTCTTCAAACAAAGAACCATCATCCAAATTTGATCTAGGAAGCTAGCAACAAAATGAATTGTACTTTTGGAATCCTTGCGTCTTCCTCTACAACTTGATACTAATCTCATCTCGTTTGAGTAACTTTCTAAAAATACTAGATTTCTTGTTCTTGATGTTCTTGACTAATAAATGTGTTCGTTAGTGTCTATGGCTCAAGTCTAACATGAAAATGTAGTTTGTATGCTCGATCTTGTTATTTGGTGTAACTAGCATGAACACTTGAAATGGGTTAGTTAACTCTTTGATTTTAGATGATGAAATGTGTTTAGATGTTAATGTTTGTGTGTTCAAAGTGTTAGTTACTTCATATGCTACGATTTAGTATGTTGGATGACATGAAAACCTTATATTAACACGATTATCGATTTTGTGATTCTTGGTTAGGGTTTGATAGATTTTAAAAAGAACTTTTGATGCATTAAATGCTTTATAATGTTGTTGGTAAGTATTTAGTTGTATTGTATGCGTAATTACCTACGAAACGGCATATTATATGTGTGTAATAAGTTCCCGAATCATGAAATGCGTTTTACGAACTTGAAACTTTGATAATGAACTTTTAATGATCATTTGATGAGGATTCTATTACTGTAAATGATGAACTTGATTGATGATATGTGCTTAGTTGTATTCCTTGTCAAAATACTTTTCCAACGATATTAGATACGTATTTTAGTATTTTCGGTTCATAAGTTGTGTTTGAAATGAGTTTGGTTCGAGACTTGTCAAATTTTCAGCATCAGAAATCTGTAGTTCATTTGGATGCCGTCCCAATCTTGGACGCCGTCCAATCCTTCACTGCTGGACGTCGTCCAGCCATTCTGGACACCGTCCAGATGAACTTCAAAAGGCTGTCCAACTTTGTAAATTTTCGTTTAATTCTAACTATGCTACGCACCTCCGATTAACGTGAAACTTGGCCAACATGTTTATATATGATTACTAATTGAAGAAAAATTGTCGCATACCCAACCCGACCTCGTTGACTGGACTTTGACTTTGACTTTGACCAAGTTTGACTTTTAGTCAAACTTAACCAAATACTTATGCAATCGTTCTAACATGCTTTTATACTTGATTCTTGCATGAAACTTGACAACGTGATTCACATGCTATATTAATTGAGTCGTAACGAGTCATAGGACTAACTGAACACATTTTGTCCGACCTTGTGTCGTAACCGGTAATTGATACGACTTATTTGTTTAGGTCAAGGCTAAGCAACTTTTACTTGCACAACGTTTAATTTCAAGTACTTTGGCATGCAACTACGGTGAGATCATAGACTCATCTTTTCAACAACTTTTATACTTTTAAAACATGGGATGAGAAACATATACGGTTTATACTTTTATACTTTGAACACAAATACGAAAGCAAAGATACATACGAGTTAGAAAAAAATCCTCAAGTCCAATTATCATTAGTTACACTTGTAGGGTGTAAGCGAGAACTTATGTTGTGTGGCTATACGGGTTTGACGAACCCTCATCCGGAAGGATGAAACGTATTTTTGGTATATAGTGTAGGTTCTAACACTATTATGCAGAGGTAAGATTCAGTTAAGCTTTGGTAATTAGGTGCTCGTGATACAGACAACATCTTTTGGGATGTATACGCTTTGATAATCACTTTATACTAAATCTTGTGGTTCAAAAATATACGTTTACGTAATAATGATAAAGTACATTCAATACATTATCCAGAACAAAATTTACTGTTCGTTATTGTATTCTAATTTTAACCCAGAAGCCATGTCCAAATTCTCTCAAAAAAACCAACGGTTTCAACCCACATACCCAAATTCAATTCTGTAATAACCTGCCTTTTTCCGTTAAATTATTTTAACGCTCGTCTTTTTTTTTTAGATAATATATTTTGTTATCTAAATTCATATCTTCCGCTAACTTACGTTGTTAATATTCCCATTATTTAATTATAACATCTCTCGTTTACTCTAGCGTATTTAAAATAATTCGTGGGGTTAATTCACGCACCCACTTTTAAACTCGATGGACTAAAGTTTCCAAGGGGCCAAACTAGTTGACTAGGTCAACTAGTCAAACCCCACCACCACCACTCATTCCATTCACCCATCTCTTCTCTCTTTTTCTTACTTCCATTTTTGCTCTCAAACCCTAACATCAAAGAATCATCATCTAAATCATTTTTAGGAAGCTCATCATAAAACAAATTACATATTTGTGATCCTTGCACATCCTCTTCAATTTGGTACCAATTTCATAGCTTGGGGTAAGTTTTTCAAAATATCTAATTTTCATAAATTAGACCTTTAAACTTAAAAGTGTGTTAATTAGTGTCTATGTCTCAAGTCTAACATGAGTATGTGATTTGTATGCTCGATCTTGTTATTTTGGTGTATATAGCATGAACTTGAAAATGGGTGTGTTTAATCTTGAGTTTTGGATGATTAAATATTGTTATTATGTTAAAGTTCATGTATTAAATGTGTTACTAGCATCACTAGCTATATTTTGGTATGTAGGTTGACTTGAAAAGACTTCATTAACATGATTGTTGATTTTATGATTTTTGATTAGGGTTTGATAGACTTAAAATGAATTATTGATGCATTAAATGCTCCGCCATGTTGTTGGAAAGTGTTTAGTTGTATTGTATGTTTAATTACCTTCGAAACGGCATATCGTATGTGTAAATTGGATTCCCGAATCATCTTATGCGTTTATGGACTTGAAACATTAAATTATGAGCATTCAACGATCATTCGATGAGGTTTTAGTTGTTGGTAATGATGGATTTGATTGATTAAATGTGTTTAGTTGTATTCCTTGTTAAAATACCTTTCCAACGATGTATGGTATGTGTTTTTAGTGTTTGCGGTTCATAAGTTGTGATTTGGTGAAGTTTGGCTCGACTTAAACAGCCCAGGATTTCTATCCAGTGTTAACCCGTGACGCGGCCCCTTTAGCTGCGGCGCGGCTTAAAGCATGGAAAAATGGCTGTCCAAGTTTGTCATTTTTCGTTTAATTCTAACTATGCTACGCATCTCCGATTAACATGAAACTTGTTCTAATATGCTCATATATGATTATGAAACTTAGAAAAATTGTCCGAGACCCGACCCGAACACGTTGACTTTGACTTTTACCAAAGTTGACTTTTATTCAAACTTAACTAATACTTTGTTTAATCGTTATAACCTTTCGTTTACACTTATATCTTGCATGAAAGTTGACAACGTGATTCACATGCCACATAATCGAGTCGTAACGAGCCATAGGACTAATTGAACAACTTTCACCGACCTTGTATTTTACCGATATTGATACAACCTACTTATTTAGGACAAGACTAGAATTCATTCATGCACACGTTTACTTTGTGAAGTACCTTTATATTCGTGCACTCGAGGTGAGATCATAGTCCCATCTTTTCAACAACTTTTATTCTTTAAAGACAAATTTTCATTCCTCGTCCCTGAACTTTACATCAAATTTGACTCCATATCCTTTTTCTTTTTTTTTGTGCATTCCTCGTCCCTAATGTATCACAATTCTACAACCCTCGTCCTCCCGTCTAGATTCCGTCAATTTCAGCCCTTTGTTCAGTCATGTGCAAAGCATGTGAGGGTAATTTGATCTTTTCATTTTCTTTATTTTCTTTATTATTTAAGTTATCTTTTCACCCTCATCCTCATCCATCTCATCTTCATCATTCCCAGTTTAAAAACTCTAGTTTTATACTTTTATAAAATCAACAATTCAACATTTAACATACACATCATAATAAAAAAGTTCCACCTTCACAAATTCTAGCAAATGGGTACTACCCAATTTTTGCCTCCGAGATGATTCATTCATTGTTCAAAGTAGCAGCACTTATAATATTTGGACTACCTGAAGTTTAATGGGGTCAGAGTTTGATCCATCAATGACATCAAGTGCTGAAGTGCAACCATTTATTCGAAACTGTTCCCATGAATTCGTGAAATACCATCAGATCTAAATTATAACCAAACAATTCAAAATGTTAAACATTGCTACAAAAACGAACAAAAAGATTTATAATTTGGTATTCAAAATATATGCATCCTTCAGAAAATGGGCTATGATTTAGATCATCAATTTACAATTAAAATTTTAATCCAAATTCAAGATTCAATTTAGATCCATCTGCACCGTTTATTCAACTTTGATTCAATTTTATTTGTTGTGTCTTGAAATCCCCAGGCATAACATATACGGAGTACTGTGTTAGTTAATTATAAAACCAAACCCCATGAATTTTTGTATGAAATTAGCAAACACTAAAAAATTGAGTGTGATATATACACCTGCAAACGACTGTCCGATTTGCAAGCATGTGTTTGGGTGAAAACCCCAGATTAAAAAGCGCATAAGCTATATTTTTGGTTATGTTTTTAAAACCCTAGAATTTGGGGATTTTCTTCAAGTTTCACATAAAAGAAAGGAGGAGAAGAAAAAGAAAAGAAACCCTAGTTGTGGTCTATGATGATGATGAATCTGGCAATAATGAATCTGGTACGAATCGGAGCTGTGGTAGTGGCGGTGACGGTAAAGGTGAAGATAATGATGAAGTGAGAACTAAGATCTGTAAAATGTTTTTGAATTTAGATTTGGCAGTAAAGATTCTTTAATTTGATTATATAATTTTTGTGTGTTAGATGTACATTCATAATTTATGGTCAAAATGTGTTAAGTTTTATGGAAGAAGAGGTAGAAGAGGAATGAATTTGATTTTATTAGTGTTTATGATTTATGCTTTTGGGACTAAATTGAATATTGAAGAAGAAGACATAACTACGCTCCTCATCCATGTAGTTTAATGATCTTTTCACCCCCACATGCTCTGCACGTGATAGGAGGGTAACAGTAAAATAGATAGAAAATAGACGGGAGGACGAGGGATGTAGATTTCTTATACATTAGGGACGAGGGATGCACAAAAAAAAGAAAAAGGACAGGGAGTCAAAGTTGATGTAAAGTTCAGGGACGAGGAATGAAATTTTTTCTTCTTTAAATCATGGGATGAGAAACATATACGTATCATACTTTTATGCTTTGAACACAAGTACGAAGACCAATATTCCACAGCAAGTTAGAACAAAAAGCCTCAATTCGATTATCATTAGTTACACTTGTAGGGTGTGAACGTGAACTTATGTTGTGTGGATCCATACGGGCTTGACGCGCCCTCATTCGGACGGTTCGCTACCGGTAGCGGATGAAATATATTTTCGGGTATAGTGTATGTTCTAACACTACGTAACAGGGTACAAAATAGTTAAGTCTTGATAATTGGGTGCTCGCGAACGTACAACAACTTTGGAATGCAAACGATTTGGATAATCAACTCATACAAAATGTTGTGGTTCAAAAACAATGTTTACAAATACACCTATGATTTCACCAACGTTTTTCGTTGACAGTTTTCTATATGTTTCTCAGGTTCTTGATTAGCTACTTGATACATGCTTCCGCACACTTTGATTACTAGCTTGGGGTCAAGCATACATGCATATGCTAGTGATAGCACCTATGGATTCAACTTAAAGCATACATACTTACGCTATTTATAGAAATCGTGATTTTCAACTTATATTATGTCGCAAGTCATTTCATTTATACTTTATAACTTTTGTAAACTTAACTTATTGTTTAACCGTTTGGTAACTTAAAACTTTGCAAGTCATACACGTTTCAAATGAATGCAACATAATTTTGGTCAAACGCGTCTCATTTAGGGACTATGACCACGTAACGGGACCTAAGTTTACGGCGCCGTCAATGGCGATTTTGACGGATCTCTACAGATGGTATCAGAGCTGGTTTAACCTTAGTCGTAAAGGTAGTAACGCGTCCGGCTGTCATGCCTGGCACCCGAACGGACTATGCTTTTTGGCGGGTTAATCGTAGAGGGGGTTCTCACATTGTAACCTGTGACGAAGCATTGGCTCTTACCCCTTGCGGTCCCTTTGTAGGAGGGTTGGCAGTTTGGTAGAAATGCGGGCCGTAAAATCAGTGTCTGAGGTACACTCAGTGGTCACCAAGCGGTTAGCTGGAAAGGTACTGAGTGGGATGCGTCCTCAACTGTTGTCACATATGGTATCAGAGCGTTGGTTGTAGGGATCTAGGATGTGCATTAGTGTGTCTGACAGAGTCGTTAGGACGCATTAGTGAATCTAGACTACAACCGGATAGTTAACCATTGCATTCTGACTTGCATTTGCTATAGATAGCACTTACTTGACTACTTGTACATTTATACTTGAATCTTTCTTAGGTGAACTTCTTAATGGTACCAAATTTTCATCATACAAATCCGTATTCTGCCACTTTCTGGTAACACAAGTAATTTCAAGATTCATACACGTAAGGATGATGACGACTTCATTAGTTATACTAGTTCGGGAACTTTGTCTCCTAGGTTGTTATTCACCACCGTCCCAGCTTACTATCCACGAGTACTATAAAGTTTCCACCACTATGGAAATCATTAACCACTACCGATGTTACACCGGTGATCTTCACTATCTACCACTTCTTGTTACTACCACCACTACTCTAGATGAGTATCGTCATCACTGCTTATCATTACGATTGCGTACTACTCGTTATCCTAATTCGTTACTCTTTTCATACCTAAAGAGATTATTGTTTGACTTGAACCGCATTGACGTGAACAACCAGTTATACACTTTCCTCGGAAAACGCATCTTCAGAGTTGCACTAATTCTTTCAATTAAATTCGAGTCACGTTAGAGATGCAGTTACACTTTGTTCATTTTAAATCTTTACGATTACACGAACTTAATTCTATGGAGTGATGTGGGAATGGAGGTATGAGTTGGCATAATATAATGACACTCGATCAACATGGTTATATTATGGTAAGTCATACCAAAGTTCTAATGACTCGTGATGGTGATTAGACTCGATCAACCTAATCGCCACCATGTGCCATGTTACATGACTTTATTTTTCTTTATTGAACATCCGAGAACTCCGAGAATATTGATAACAACCATACCAAGGACACATCTTTGATTAGTGACAAACCATATTGATGCTTCTGAATAAATGACAAATTCCTTCAACTTCAAAACATATGTTACACGTGTACACTATCTCGTTATTGCACAGTTTTATCGACGAACTACAAAACGCTTGATATGCTCACATCAAGGCGGAAATTTCTCTCGCATTACACTCGTACTTCCATGTAAGGAAATATTTTATCTAAATTCTCAATAAAGAGAGAGACTCTTCACGTTATACTAGTATTCGCCACGAGGGTGAATAGTCCTAACAAACTTGTTCAAATATATCTTAAAGAAATGTACCTTGTTTCGGATCGAGATGCTCGTTTCATTTCTAGATTTTAGGGTACCTTACAAGAAACTTTAAGAACAAATTAGATATAAGTACCGCGTATCACCCACAAACCAACGGACAAAGCAAACGTACGATTCAAACCTTGGAAGCTATAATACGAGTTGAGTTATCAACTTCAAATGTACTTGGGAAAAGTAATTGCCTTTAGCTGAATTCTCTTACTACAATAGTTATCACTCGAGTATTAACGCCGCACCTTCTGAAGCTTTATATGGCCGCAAATGTCGTTCTCCAAATTGTTAGGCCGAAGTAGGTGACAAGCAAATCACCGGACCCGAACTCATTCATGAAATAACCGTTAAGATCGTTCAAATCCAAGAAAGGCTCAAGACGGCCCGTAATCGCCACTATGATGATGTTAGACGTAAACCTCTCGAATTCCAAGTGGGTGGCCGCATAATGTTAAAAGTCTCACCTTAAAAAGGTGTAATCCGTTTCGAGAAACATAGAAAGCTAAATTCGCGATATTTTGATCCTTTTGAAATCTTGGAGCGTATTGGACCCGTTGCTTACCGTTTCGAACTTCCAACTCAATCGAATTCCGTTCATCCTACATTCCATGTATCAAAATTAAAGAAGTGTCTTGCCAAACAAGAACTTGTCATTGCTTTAGATGAGCTTAATATCGATGACAAACTCCACTTCATAGGAGAACCGATTGAAATTATGGATCGTGAAACCAAACCTTAAAACAAGTAAAATGCCGATTTTCAAAGTTTATTGGGATGCCAACAGAGGACTCGAGTTTACGTGGGAAAGACAAGATCTAATGAAAAAGGAAGTACCCTCACTTATTCGTAGAAGTTGCAACGTGTGATGACCCGGAAATTTCTGACCAAATTTAAACTTAATCTATAACGTTTTCGACACGATAAGCAAAGTCTGTAATATTGAGTCATGAAAGTTTTGGAACTATATTCATGTAATCAATTATTCTTTGACTGTTCTCGAAGATTTACGAACAATATATATATAACTTAATGTGCATATATATATATATATATATATATATATATATATATATATATATATATATATATATATATATATATATATATGATTTCAAGTTATTTAGTAAACGATATTAACATTCGATTATTGATTCGATTATATTTAGATAAGTTAACTAAAATGTTTAAGATGAACCAGTAAAACACTAATTTGCTACAGTATTTTCGAATTGCTACAGTACCCGAAAAGCTACAGTGTTTCCGAAAATCACTATTTGCTACAGTAAAAAACTTTGCTACGGTAACTTTGCTACAGTAAACACTATTTCAAAATGAAAATGTATATATTATATATATATTAACAAATAGCGAGACGATGATTTATAGAAGTAAATGACCAAAACACTCGAAAGTTTAAGATGTACTTTGAGTGGTATAGTTTATGGATAATTTAAGGCTATATTTTGACAAAGGTACGTGGCACGAAACGTAAAATGCAAGTTTTCTAAATGTACGAAAGGACATTCGAAAAACCGAAACCGGGACATAAGTCGAGTGACGACGTACGACATATCGGAACAAAAATGATAAGTCAACTATGCACGTGAATTTAATATAATATATAATTAATTATATAAATTATATAAATTATATATTAATATTTAAATTATGTCGACAAACAAGAAAACAAAAATATGTGAGCTGGAACCTCAAGCCATGCGATCGCATGGCCAATGCTCCTCAGACCCATGCGATCGCATGGGGACGATTTTCAGGCCACATCTATAAAAGCTCGAACATTCTGCTTCTGATTTCATTTCATTATTACTCCGTAAGTATTTATTATTTATTGTTATTATTATTATTATTATTATTATTATTATTATTATTATTATTATTATTATTATTATTAAGATTAATATTATTATTATTAATCTTATTATTATTATTAGTATTATACATAAAATACTACGATGGGGTCATGAGCGTGTCACTTTCAAAATGGGTTTTCGAGCGGGAAAGAGTTAAGGAAACTATGGGTTATAGCTATGGAGGTTATGGGTAATGTACGTGGGTATTATTGGCAAATCAAACCTAGTGTTTATTGTAGTGACCCGAACTTTGTAGCGACCCCGACAAATCGTCAAGTGACGGCGTCGGCTACGTGGGTCCCATTACCTGATTATAAGTCTTTAAGATAACGTTTGACCAAAATATGTCGCCTTCATTTCAAAATAAAGATTGTTTCAAAGTTTACAAGAATTGTTCAACCAAAAGTTAAGTTACAACGTTATAGATACGATTGAAATCTAGGCGGCACGGTTTAAAGTAAAGTCAAAAGACGCTCCATGAAATGCATGTATACTCGACATCGGATGCAAGTATCAAATAGTAAGCGGAAGCATGTTTCACATATCGTGCAAGACCTGAGAAAAACATAGAAATCTGTCAACGAAAACGTTGGTGAAATCATAGGTTTAAGTAAGTAAGTACAAGTGAACCACAAGATTTGCATCAATGAAATAATAGTAATACATTCCAAAAGTTTGTTTCACGAGCACCCAATTATCAAAGCTTAACATTCCTTCCATTGTATACCCCATCCATAGTGCTAGAACAAACACTGATTCTCGAAAATATATTTCATCCGTAGACGGTAGCGAACCGTCAAGGATGAGGGTTGTCAACCCATATGGCCATATAACATAAGTTCTCGCTTACACCCGGCAAGTGTAACTAATGATAATCGAATTGAGGATTTTTGTTCTAAACTCGTATGTAGAATGTTTGTTTTCCCGTTCTTGTGTTCACTTAGTTCAAAAGAATCGTTTATGTTTTCTCATCCCAAATATAAGTTCAAAAAGAGTAAAAGTGGGACTATGATCTCACCTTTGATTGCACGAGTATAAATGTACTTCACAAAGTAAACGTGTGCATGAATGTTGCTTAGCCTTGACCTAAACAAATAAGTTGTATCAATTAACCGGTTACGACACAAGGTCGGGTGAAATGTGTTCAATTAGTCCTATGGCTCAATACGACTTGAATAGTATAGCATGTGAATCACGTTGTCAAGTTTCATGCAAGAATCACGTACAAAAGCATGTTAGAACGATTGTATAAAAGTTTGGTTAAGTTTGACTAAAAGTCAAACTTGGTCAAAGTCAACGAAAAAGTCAACGCGTTCGGGTCGGGTCCCGGACTATTTTTCTATGCTAAATATTCATATACAAGTATATTAAAACAAGTTTCATGTGAATCGGAGGTCGGTAGCTAGTCAAACATTTCGCGTGAAATGTGACAAAGTGAGCAGAATCTGGCCAGGCGATTCTGCGCGCCGCGCGGGGATGTGGCGCGCCGCGCCACTACCTGGGCAGAGAATTCTGGTCAGTTTTTCCAAGTGTGCACGAACCAAAACCTTTTCCAACCCAATTCTTGACCCGCAAACACTTATAATGCCTATCATATATCGTCGAAAAGGTATTTTGACGAGGAATACAACTAACCACATCTCATCAATCAAAAACATCATTTACAATAACCGAAAACTCGTCAATTGATCAAGAAAGGTTTATTTTCAAAGTTTCAAGTTCGTAAAACGTATTTTATGATTCGGGAATCCAATTTACACATACGATATGCCGTTTCGAAGGTAATTAAGCATACATTACAACTAATCACTAACAATTAACATTCCATGGCATTCAAGCATCAAAAGTTCATGTCAAGAACTATCAAACCCTAGTCAAACATCACAAAATCAATATTCATGTTTTTGAAGTTTTCTTAATCAACCTACGCATCAAAACGAAGCTAGTGATACTAGTAACACAATTAAAACATGCACTTTAACAATCTAACAACATTAACTCATCCAAAATCAAGGATTAAGCACACCCATTTCAAGTTCATGCTAGTTACTCCAAAAACAACAAATCGAGCAAACCAAACATATATTCATGTTAGACTCGAGCCATAGACACTAACTAACACCATTTCAAATCAAAAACACGAATTTAGAGAAATCTAGAGTTTTAGAAATGTTACCCAAACGAGATGAAGTTGGTATCAAATTGTAGAGGATGAAGAGAGGATTCCAAATATGTAATCGGATTTGTTGTGAGCTTCCAAGATTGAATTTAGATGATGAATGAATGGAATGGGTTTGTGTGTGTGTTCTTGAGATGGAGAGAAAAGGGATGAGGGAGATGATGGAATGGATGAAATGGGTTGACTAGTTGACCTAGTCAACTAGTTTGCCCATTTGGCAACTCCGGTCCCTCGAGTTTCAAAGCGGGTGCGGGATTTAACCGATCGAATATTTTTAAAACGCAAGTTAACGAGAGATGTTATAATTAAATGACGGAATTATTATGAACGTTAGTCAACGGAAACTACGAATTTAAATAACGAAAGGTATTATTTAAAAGAAAAAGACGGTGTTAAAAATAAATTTAACGGAAAAACGCGGGATGTTACATTATCCACAACTCAAAAGAAATTTCGTCCCGAAATTTAGTTGGAAGTAGTAGTCGATATCTCTTACTCGAGACTTTACGTTGTCAATGCTATGAATAAGTGAAAGTACGTTCTTGAGGGTTCTCATGAATTTGGATAGTCAGGGTTTTACGTTGCATTAAGGTTCGATTTTTACGATCCCCAGTTTCAACTGGTTTTCCTATGAAGAGAAGTTTGTCATCGATAGTTGATGTATCCAGCAGGATTGCACGTTCCTGTTCCGCAGGACACGTTTCTAAGTTTGTTACACGAAATGTAGGGTAAACGGAAACTTAATTGAGTCGGAAGTTCTAAACGGTAGGGAGCGGTTCCAATACGCCCCAAGGTTTCAAAAGGGTTAACATGTCGCGGGTTTAACTTTCCCTGATTCCCGAAACGGATTACACCCTTCCAAGGTGCGGGTTCTCAATATTACGCGGTTACACACTGGGATTTGTGAGGTTCTCCTCTAAGTTTGGTATAACTCTTCTGGCGACAATGGGTTGTCTCGAGCCCTTCTCGGACTTGAACGATCTCAATTGTTGTTTCTTGATGGAGTTCAGATTTCGGTGGTTGATGCTTTGGTTAAATGAACAGGGGTATGACATTAGCGGTCATATAAGGTTTCGAAAAGTGCGCGTGAACACACGAGTGGTAACTACTGTTGTAAGAGTGATCTACTAAAGGTGACAATACGAGTTTGTGAGATGTCTTTCCCAGACGTAAATCGTTCGTTTGCTCGGTTCGTCAGTTTGTGGGTGGTACGCGGTACTCATGTCTAAGCAGGTTCCCAAGGTTTCTTGTAAAACTAGAAGTGAAACGAGTATTTCGATACAGAATAATTGACAAAGATACACCGTGTTGGAAAAGAATCTCTTAAGATACGTTTGAACAAGTTAGTTAGGGTTCGAAAAATGTTCGTTAGGACTATTCACCCTCGTGGCGAATACTTATGTAATATGAGGAGTTTCTCTATCCATGGAGAAATGTTACAAGGAGTTTCTTTAAACGGAAATGCGAACGGTAAAGATAGTAGTGAAATGAGGACTTAGAATAGGATGAGTTTACATCTCGAGGTTGCTATAACGTGCCTCTAGTTGTCAAAAGTTGAAGTCTGAAAGAGAAACGAGGTAGTACACGTAGTTGTATAGTTTGGGGTTGAATAATAGTTGACCGATTATCAGAAACACAAGGGCGTTAAGTCAAAGAAGAGTGAAGTATCGTTGGATTGTGTGTTATCTTAATTTCCAGTAATATCAGACGGTAACGGTGAAATAACAGAGGTATGTAGTGTGGTACGTGATGACAAGAATATTGATCGAATCCACAATTTAGTATTCGAATTCTTCGTGCAAAATAACGAATTTCCGTCCCGTTGATTTCGAGTCGAGGGAGTATGCCTTTCGGCGTCCAAGTAGAAATATTTCCATATTTGAGTCCCATCTGGTGTTGTACGAATTTAGCTAGAAATGTTGGTGTGAAGAATCACGCTCAAGGTTCGATCGCGGAGAGATTAAAGTCGTGTAATACGAGAAAAGTCAGAAATGAATCTTCGGTAACAACCGGTGAGATCTAAGATTTTTACGAATACAAGTCTGAGTTGGGAGAGTTTCCTGATTACATGTGGCTTGATTTCGAGATTGATTGTAATTCCTTGACCATTAACTTCATGGTCTAGAAAATTGGACTTCGTTCAACAGAAATTCTCACTCGGAGAATTTGGTATAAAGTTGCTCTTTTCTCAAAAGTTCGAGCGTAAGATGGTGATGTTGTTCGTTTTCCTTCTTTACTTAAATAAGTTAAGATGTCATCTATAAATACGATAACAGATTAGTCTATATGAATTTGCATACGCGGTTCAAGAGGTTTATGGATACGGGCGAGCCCTAAATAAATCAAGCGGTACTAAGAGAGATTTACAACTAACGTTGCAAGTTCGGAAAGTGGCTTAGGAGACATCGTCTCACTTAACCCCCAATTGATGATAACCGGAACGGAGGTCGATTTGGAACATACGGGATTCGTGCAAATAATCATGAGGTCATGGATGCGAGGGAGAGGGTATCGGTTTCCAACCGAAAATTACTCAGTTCACAATAATCTATACAAGATGATGGGGAAACATTTTTTTTTTTTTTTTTTTTTTTTTTTTTTACGAATAGGTTCCGAGCTCCCTAGTTCTATAGGTGTCAAGTCAAAAGTCTTAATGTATTTCCTCCAATAAAATTTATAGGCACACAATATTTTTCCGTCGGTCACTTAAATCGTCTAAGTAGTATCTGGGGGAAAGAGGTGGAATATAAAGAGCATGAGTCAAATCCTTGGTTATAAAACGTCTAGCGGTAATCGAATCGAACAAGTATGAAATATACGGTTTGTTGTGAAGAAACGTACCCGTTACTAGTCCATCGTCGTTCCGGGCATCCTTGGTGTCGATGTCGAAGGTTCAACGGCGTGCGTTGGGGTTGATTTTCTTATTTGGGCACACATTCCTAAAATGACCCAGTTGGCCACATTCGAAGCAAGCACCCGTTCTGTGTGCGTTGGGCATCTTTCGAGCGACGGGTCCTTGGCGCCGGTGGCGAAACCTGCCACATCCTTCAAAGTGATGCTTGTGGCATTCGTCACAAAAAGGCAGTTTTCCGGCATAGCCTTTCTTGTCGTTGGAGGTAAAAGGCTTCTTGGCGGGGTTGTTGTTATTGTTGTGGTTGCTTGATTGAGAGGCTTCCCATGTTCTTTTGTTGTTACTCGGGTGGTTCTCGACCATTGGTGCCGGTGCTTCCATTTCATTCACCGTTTCTAAGGCTTGGCGGGCCATTGTTAAAGCCTCTTGTAGGTTAGTGGGTTGAGATGTCATTACCTTGTGTTGAATGCTCTTAGGGAGGCCATCCATGTAAAGTTCGACTCTTAGGGATTCGGGAGTCATGAGAATTGGACACATCGAGACTAGTTCGGTAAACCGTTGATTATAAGCCTTGAGGTCATTTCCGGCCGTTTTTAAATTCCTTAGACCCTGTTCGAGCCTTCGAGTCTCGTCGCGCGGGAAGTATTCGGTGATCATTCTTTCTCTTAATTCGGTCCAAGAGAGTGTGTGGGCTTCATCGCTTCCCACTAATTGTACATACGTGTTCCACCATGAGAGAGCAATACCGGTGAAAGTGAGGGTGGAAAACTTGACCTTATCTTGGTCTCGACAACCGCTTGTGTTAAAAACGGTCTCCATTTGTTCAAACCATCGGGTGAGAGTAACCGGTCCCCCGGTTCCATCGAAAGTGGGAGGATTGTACTTCATGAAGTTCTTGTAGGAGCAACTTTCGATTGAATTACCGGCTCCATGATTGTTGTTGTTAGAAAAGTGATCGGCCACGGCCGTACCCACGGCGGTGGTTATCATTCGTTGAAGAGCTTGTTCTAGAGTTTCGAGAGGAGTATTGTGTTGACCTTGGTGAGCCATTGTTCCTTCATGAGACAAGAATATCGTTGGTTAGTATTTTCAACAATACTAACCGTGGCATGGAATAAGGATAGAGAGAAAATTTTTCCTTGACTCGCCTTAAATTCTCTATGTCATAATGTCGGAATGTCCATGTGAATCACCGTAATATAATCCCGGAAATTATATTACCCTGATTCTCATGTGCATTTAACATTACTTCATAAAGTCAAGGTGGCGCACCAACAAAATTTATCAACGTAAGATCAAGATCGAATACGAGTTAGATATGATAGAAGAGTTCGAGTATAAATGCACAATTAGTCAAATAATTCCTACTTCAGTCTATATGCCGGTTGTAGTCTAGATTCACCTATGTACCCTATGACTCGGGGTGAACACAAATGAACTCTAAATCCCTACAACCAAGGCTCTGATACCACCTGTAGCGACCCCGACAAATCGTCAAGTGACGGCGTCGGCTACGTGGGTCCCATTACCTGATTATAAGTCTTTAAGATAACGTTTGACCAAAATATGTCGCCTTCATTTCAAAATAAAGATTGTTTCAAAGTTTACAAGAATTGTTCAACCAAAAGTTAAGTTATAACGTTATAGATACGATTGAAATCTAGGCGACACGGTTTAAAGTAAAGTCAAAAGACGCTCCATGAAATGCATGTATACTCGACATCGGATGCAAGTATCAAATAGTAAGCGGAAGCATGTTTCACATATCGTGCAAGACCTGAGAAAAACATAGAAATCTGTCAACGAAAACGTTGGTGAAATCATAGGTTTAAGTAAGTAAGTACAAGTGAACCACAAGATTTGCATCAATGAAATAATAGTAATACATTCCAAAAGTTTGTTTCACGAGCACCCAATTATCAAAGCTTAACATTCCTTCCATTGTATACCCCATCCATAGTGCTAGAACAAACACTGATTCTCGAAAATATATTTCATCCGTAGACGGTAGCGAACCGTCAAGGATGAGGGTTGTCAACCCATATGGCCATATAACATAAGTTCTCGCTTACACCCGGCAAGTGTAACTAATGATAATCGAATTGAGGATTTTTGTTCTAAACTCGTATGTAGAATGTTTGTTTTCCCGTTCTTGTGTTCACTTAGTTCAAAAGAATCGTTTATGTTTTCTCATCCCAAATATAAGTTCAAAAAGAGTAAAAGTGGGACTATGATCTCACCTTTGATTGCACGAGTATAAATGTACTTCACAAAGTAAACGTGTGCATGAATGTTGCTTAGCCTTGACCTAAATAAATAAGTTGTATCAATTAACCGGTTACGACACAAGGTCGGGTGAAATGTGTTCAATTAGTCCTATGGCTCAATACGACTTGAATAGTATAGCATGTGAATCACGTTGTCAAGTTTCATGCAAGAATCACGTACAAAAGCATGTTAGAACGATTGTATAAAAGTTTGGTTAAGTTTGACTAAAAGTCAAACTTGGTCAAAGTCAACGAAAAAGTCAACGCGTTCGGGTCGGGTCCCGGACTATTTTTCTATGCTAAATATTCATATACAAGTATATTAAAACAAGTTTCATGTGAATCGGAGGTCGGTAGCTAGTCAAACATTTCGCGTGAAATGTGACAAAGTGAGCAGAATCTGGCCAGGCGATTCTGCGCGCCGCGCGGGGATGTGGCGCGCCGCGCCACTACCTGGGCAGAGAATTCTGGTCAGTTTTTCCAAGTGTGCACGAACCAAAACCTTTTCCAACCCAATTCTTGACCCGCAAACACTTATAATGCCTATCATATATCGTCGAAAAGGTATTTTGACGAGGAATACAACTAACCACATCTGATCAATCAAAAACATCATTTACAATAACCGAAAACTCGTCAATTGATCAAGAAAGGTTTATTTTCAAAGTTTCAAGTTCGTAAAACGTATTTTATGATTCGGGAATCCAATTTACACATACGATATGCCGTTTCGAAGGTAATTAAGCATACATTACAACTAATCACTAACAATTAACATTCCATGGCATTCAAGCATCAAAAGTTCATGTCAAGAACTATCAAACCCTAGTCAAACATCACAAAATCAATATTCATGTTTTTGAAGTTTTCTTAATCAACCTACGCATCAAAACGAAGCTAGTGATACTAGTAACACAATTAAAACATGCACTTTAACAATCTAACAACATTAACTCATCCAAAATCAAGGATTAAGCACACCCATTTCAAGTTCATGCTAGTTACTCCAAAAACAACAAATCGAGCAAACCAAACATATATTCATGTTAGACTCGAGCCATAGACACTAACTAACACCATTTCAAATCAAAAACACGAATTTAGAGAAATCTAGAGTTTTAGAAATGTTACCCAAACGAGATGAAGTTGGTATCAAATTGTAGAGGATGAAGAGAGGATTCCAAATATGTAATCGGATTTGTTGTGAGCTTCCAAGATTGAATTTAGATGATGAATGAATGGAATGGGTTTGTGTGTGTGTTCTTGAGATGGAGAGAAAAGGGATGAGGGAGATGATGGAATGGATGAAATGGGTTGACTAGTTGACCTAGTCAACTAGTTTGCCCATTTGGCAACTCCGGTCCCTCGAGTTTCAAAGCGGGTGCGGGATTTAACCGATCGAATATTTTTAAAACGCAAGTTAACGAGAGATGTTATAATTAAATGACGGAATTATTATGAACGTTAGTCAACGGAAACTACGAATTTAAATAACGAAAGGTATTATTTAAAAGAAAAAGACGGTGTTAAAAATAAATTTAACGGAAAAACGCGGGATGTTACAAACTTTTCCATGTTTATATATATTAATTGAGATTGATATTTACATGATTAAATGTTTCCAACATGTTAAGCAATCAAACTTGTTAAGAATTGATTAATTGAAATATGTTTCATATAGACAATTGACCACCCAAGTTGACCGGTGATTCACGAACGTTAAAACTTGTAAAAACTATATGATGACATATATATGGATATATATATAGTTAACATGATACTATGATAAGTAAACATATCATTAAGTATATTAACAATGAACTACATATGTAAAAACAAGACTACTAACTTAATGATTTTTTAAACGAGACATATATGTAACGATTATCGTTGTAAAGACATTTAATGTATATATATCATATTAAGAGATATTCATACATGATAATATCATGATAATATAATAATTTAAAATCTCATTTGATATTATAAACATTGGGTTAACAACATTTAACAAGATCGTTAACCTAAAGGTTTCAAAACAACACTTACATGTAACGACTAACGATGACTTAACGACTCAGTTAAAATGTATATACATGTAGTGTTTTAATATGTATTTATACACTTTTGAAAGACTTCAATACACTTATCAAAATACTTCTACTTAACAAAAATGCTTACAATTACATCCTCGTTCAGTTTCATCAACAATTCTACTCGTATGCACCCGTATTCGTACTCGTACAATACACAGCTTTTAGATGTATGTACTATTGGTATATACACTCCAATTATCAGCTCTTAGCAGCCCATGTGAGTCACCTAACACATGTGGGAACCATCATTTGGCAACTAGCATGAAATATCTCATAAAATTACAAAAATATGAGTAATCATTTATGACTTATTTACATGAAAACAAAATTACATATCCTTTATATCTAATCCATACACCAATGACCAAAAACACCTACAAACACTTTCATTCTTCAATTTTCTTCATCTAATTAATCTCTCTCAACTTCTATCTTCAAGTTCTAAGTGTTCTTCATAAATTCTACAACTTCTAGTTACATAAAATCAAGAATACTTTCAAGTTTGCTAGCTCACTTCCAATCTTGTAAGGTGATCATCCAACCTCAAGAAATCTTTGTTTCTTACAGTAGGTTATCATTCTAATACAAGGTAATAATCATATTCAAAATTTGGTTCAATTTCTATAACTATAACAATCTTATTTCAAGTGATGATCTTACTTGAACTTGTTTTCGTGTCATGATTCTGCTTCAAGAACTTCGAGCCATCCAAGGATCCGTTGAAGCTAGATCCATTTTTCTCTTTTCTAGTAGGTTTATCCAAGGAACTTAAGGTAGTAATGATGTTCATAACATCATTCGATTCATATATATAAAGCTATCTTATTCGAAGGTTTAAACTTGTAATCACTAGAACATAGTTTAGTTAATTCTAAACTTGTTCGCAAATAAAAGTTAATCCTTCTAACTTGACTTTTAAAATCAACTAAACACATGTTCTATATCTATATGATATGCTAACTTAATGATTTAAAACCTGGAAACACGAAAAACACCGTAAAACCGGATTTACGCCGTCGTAGTAACACCGCGGGCTGTTTTGGGTTAGTTAATTAAAAACTATGATAAACTTTGATTTAAAAGTTGTTATTCTGAGAAAATTATTTTTATTATGAACATGAAACTATATCCAAAAATTATGGTTAAACTCAAAGTGGAAGTATGTTTTCTAAAATGATCATCTAGACGTCGTTCTTTCGACTGAAATGACTACCTTTACAAAAACGACTTGTAACTTATTTTTCCGACTATAAACCTATACTTTTTCTGTTTAGATTCATAAAATAGAGTTCAATATAAAACCATAGCAATTTGATTCACTCAAAACGGATTTAAAATGAAGAAGTTATGGGTAAAACAAGATTGGATAATTTTTCTCATTTTAGCTAGGTGAAAATTGGTAACAAATCTATTCCAACCATAGCTTAATCAACTCGTATTGTATATTATGTAATCTTGAGATACCATAGACACGTATACAATGTTTCGACCTATCATGTCGACACATCTATATATATTTCGGAACAACCATAGACACTCTATATGTGAATGTTGGAGTTAGCTATACAGGGTTGAGGTTGATTCCAAAATATATATAGTTTGAGTTGTGATCAATACTGAGATACGTATACACTGGGTCATGAATTGATTCAAGATAATATTTATCGATTTATTTCTGTACATCTAACTGTGGACAACTAGTTGTAGGTTACTAACGAGGACAGTTGACTTAATAAACTTAAAACATCAAAATATATTAAAAGTGTTGTAAATATATTTTGAACATACTTTGATATATATGTATATATTGTTATAGGTTCGTGAATCAACCAGTGGCCAAGTCTTACTTCCCGACGAAGTAAAAATCTGTGAAAGTGAGTTATAGTCCCACTTTTAAAATCTAATATTTTTGGGATGAGAATACATGCAGGTTTTATAAATGATTTACAAAATAGACACAAGTACGTGAAACTACATTCTATGGTTGAATTATCGAAATTGAATATGCCCCTTTTTATTAAGTCTGGTAATCTAAGAATTAGGGAACAGACACCCTAATTGACGCGAATCCTAAAGATAGATCTATTGGGTCCAACAAACCCCATCCAAAGTACCGGATGCTTTAGTACTTCGAAATTTATATCATATCCGAAGGGTGTCCCGGAATGATGGGGATATTCTTATATATGCATCTTGTTAATGTCGGTTACCAGGTGTTCACCATATGAATGATTTTTATCTCTATGTATGGGATGTGTATTGAAATATGAAATCTTGTGGTCTATTATTATGATTTGATATATATAGGTTAAACCTATAACTCACCAACATTTTTGTTGACGTTTTAAGCATGTTTATTCTCAGGTGATTATTAAGAGCTTCCGCTGTCGCATACTTAAATAAGGACGAGATTTGGAGTCCATGCTTGTATGATATTGTGTAAAAACTGCATTCAAGAAACTTACTTGGTTGTAACATATTTGTATTGTAAACCATTATGTATGTAAACAGGATATTTTAGATTATCATTATTTGATAATCTACGTAAAGCTTTTTAAACCTTTATTGATGAAATAAAGGTTATGGTTTGTTTTAAAATGAATGCAGTCTTTGAAAAACGTCTCATATAGAGGTCAAAACCTCGCAACGAAATCAATTAATATGGAACGTTTTTAATCAATAAGAACGGGACATTTCATTTATCATCTCCGTTACTTCTACGTACTTTCCCACAATATTGAATCTCAATATTGATACGTTGAGATCTATGGTTATTTGGTAATCCGAGTTTCGGTCACATTTTGGTGAACGACTTTATATGATGCTAAGGTGAGTTTCATTTGCTCCCTTTTACTCATTACATTTTTGGGCTGAGAATACATGCAATGTTTTAATAACTGTTTTACAATATTTATATGCGTGAGTTTCATTTGCTCCCTTTTACTCATTACATTTTTGGGCTGAGAATACATGCAATGTTTTAATAACTATTTTACAATATTTATATGCGTGAGTTTCATATGCTCCCTTTTTAATTGCTTTTGCAATCTATATTTTTGAGCTGAGAATACATGCACTTTATTTTAAACGCAATGGATACAAGTACATACTAAATTCTACACTGAGTTTGAACCGAAAATCCCTTAGCTTTGGTAACTAGTAGCTGCCAGTTATAAGAACTGGTGGGCGCGAATAATTGTATATGGATCCATAGGGCTTGACATCTCTGTCTGTTCCAGGTTTAGAAACCCTAGCCTGAACTATTAAACAGACGTATGCTATTTGAGTTTAGTACACGTTGGTTTGCGTGTATTGTACATGTTGGTTGCATGTATGTTAAAACAGGGGTACATATTATAACGTTAAAGCTTAGTTACCAGGATGCTCAATCTTGTAGAATATTTTGATAACGTTTCTGGATGAAACAACTGAAATCTTGTGATCCACCTTTATATACAGATTATGCGAAACACTAAAACTATGAACTCACCAACCTTTGTGTTGACACTTGTTAGCATGTTTATTCTCAGGTTCCCTAGAAGTCTTCCACTGTTTGCTTATATGTTAGACAAGCTATGTGCATGGAGTCTTACATGGCATACTTATCAAGGAAACGTTGCATTCACCAAATCATCACCATGTATCTTATTTTGACTGCATTGTCAACGGAATTACTATTGTAAACTATTATTTACGGTGATTGTCTATATGCAGAAATCATCAGATGTCGAAAACCTTTGATTTAAATATTCATTTATGGTGTGCCTTTTCAAAAGAATGCAATGTTTACAAAACATATCATATAGAGGTCAAATACCTCGCAATGAAATCGATGAATGACGTGTTCGTCCATATGGATTTGGAGCGATCATCACACAACGTAAGGTTTCGAGGAAGAAACAACGACTACTACTTTCAACTAAATTTTGGGATGAAATTTCTTTTAAGGTGTAGGTAATGTAATAACCCGCCTTTTTCCGTTAAATTATTTTAATGCCCGTCTTTTTTTTAGATAATATCTTTCGTTATCTAAATTCATATCTTCCGCTAACTAGCATTCTTAATATTCCCGTCATTTAATTATAACATCTCTCATTTACTCTAGCGTACTTAAAATAATTCGTGTGGTTAATTCACGCACCCGCTTTTAAACTCGAGGGACTAAAGTTGCCAAGGGTCCAAACTAGTTGACTAGGTCAACTAGTCAAACCTCACCACCACCACTCATTCCATTCACCCACCTCTTCTCTCTTTTTCTTACTTCCATTTTTGCTCTCAAACCCTAACATCAAAGAATCATCATCTAAATCGTTTTTAGGAAGCTCATCACAAAACAAATTACATATTTGTGATCCTTGCATCATCCTCTTTAATTTGGTACCAATTTCATAGCTTGGGTTAAGCTTTTCAAAATCTATAATTTTCATAAATTAGATCTTTAAACTTAAAATTGTGTTAATTAGTGTCTACGGCTCAAGTCTAACATGAGTATGTGATTTGTATGCTCGATCTTGTTATTTTGGTGTATATAGCATGAACTTGAAAATGGGTGTGTTTAATCTTGAGTTTTGGATGATTAAATATTATTATTATGTTAAAGTTCATGTATTAAATGTGTTACTAGCATCACTAGCTACATTTTGGTATGTAGGTTGACTTGGAAAGACTTCATTAACATGATTGTTAATTTTATGATTTTTGGTTAGGGTTTGGTAGACTTAAAATGAATTATTGATGCATTAAATGCTCCGCCATGTTATTGGTAAGTGTTTAGTTGTATTGTATGTTTAATTACCTTCGAAACGGCATATCGTATGTGTAAATTGGATTCTCGAATCATCTTATGCGTTTATAGACTTGAAACATTAAATTATGAACATTCAATGATCATTCGACGAGGTTTTAGTTGTTGTAAATGATGGATTTGATTGATGAGATGTATTTAGTTGTATTCCTTGTTAATATACCTTTCCAACGATGTATGGTATGAGTTTTTAGTGTTTGTGGTTCATAAGTTGTGATTTGGTGAAGTTTGGCTCGACTTAAACACTTGAAACAGCCCAGGATTTCTGTCCAGTGTTAACCCGCGACGCGGCCCCTTTAGCCGCGGCGCGGCTTAAAGCATGGAAAAATGGCTGTCCAGGTTTGTCATTTTTCGTTTAATTCTAACTATGCTACACACCTCCGATTAACATGAAACTTGTTCTAACATGCTCATATATGATTATGAAACTTAGAAAAATTGTCCGAGACCCGACCCGAACACGTTGACTTTGACTTTTACCAAAGTTGACTTTTATTCAAACTTGACCAATACTTTGTTTAATCGTTATAACCTTTCATTTACACTTATATCTTGCATGAAAGTTGACAACGTGATTCACATGCCACATAATCGAGTCGTAACGAGCCATAGGACTAATTGAACAACTTTGACCGACCTTGTATTTTACCAGTATTGATACAACCTACTTGTTTAGGTCAAGACTAGCATTCATTCATGCACACGTTTACTTTGTGAAGTACCTTTATATTCGTGCACTCGAGGTGAGATCATAGTCCCATCTTTTCAACAACTTTTATTCTTTAAATCATGGGATGAGAAACATATACGTATCATACTTTTATGCTTTGAACACAAGTATGAAAACAAACATTCCACAGTGAGTTAGAACAAAAAGCCTCAATTCGATTATCATTAGTTACACTTGTAGGGTGTAAACGTGAACTTATGTTGTGTGGATCCATACGGGCTTGACGCGCCCTCATTCGAACGGTTCGCTACCGTTAGCGGATGAAATATATTTTCGGGTATAATGTATGTTCTAACACTACGTAACATGGTTGATAATTAGGTGCTCACGAACATACAACAACTTTGGAATGCAAACGATTTGGATAATCAACTCATACAAAATCTTGTGGTTCAAAAACAACGTTTACAAATACACCTATGATTTCACCAACGTTTTTCGTTGACAGTTTTCTATATGTTTCTCAGGTTCTTGATTGGCTACTTGATACATGCTTCCGCACACTTTGATTACTAGCTTGGGGTCAAGCATACATGCATACGCTAGTGATAGCACCTTTGGATTCAACTTAAAGCATACATACTTACGCTATTTATAGAAATCGTGATTTTTAACTTATATTATGTCGCAAGTCATTTCATTTATACTTTATAACTTTTGTAAACTTAACTTATTATTGAACCGTTTGGTAATTTAAAACTTTGCAAGTCATACACGTTTCAAATGAATGCGACATAATTTTGGTCAAACGCTTCTCATTTAGGGACTATGACCACGTAACGGGACCTAAGTTGACGGCGCCGTCAATGGCGATTTTGACGGGTCGTTACAAATTCCAATTCTCAATCACAACACTTCCAACAAATCTCCACAATACAATTCGGATAATCAATCGTTTCAGTCTGTAAAGCACCCCTCGTTTCCAAAAAAAATCAGCGGTATTTTTGGGGGGATTTCAAGATTTACGAACCCTAAAATTATCAACGATCTACTTTCCAGCCACGGATCGATTCAAGGCATCTCATGGAAACAGGATAGAGCATTTGCATTTGTGAAGCTTGAAAAGATACAACAAGCAGTCCAAATCGTCCAACAGTTCATCGGGTATATGCTCAATGGAAGGCGTATTTTTGTGGGTTTCGCTAGGAAGGATCTAAACACCAAATTCACCCCACAAAATCATTATCAACATCAGACAGAAAACCCAATTGATCCTATTCTGGCACCTGCAATTAACCTTTCACAAAACCAAGATACTTGTAATTTGCTCCACTTAACTGCCCTTATAGTAGACAAGGAACCAATTAAAGCTCTAAAGCTATTTAAATGGCTCAAAAGCAGGTTCATATCCATAAAATCAATAGCCACTTGGGGTGTTTATGGTTACATAGTGCAATGTAGCGATGAAGAAAGTTTTAAAAGGATGACAATGGGTCCGACTTTGAGTTCTTTGGAATTCGTTGATGTTATCCCAATGATTCAAAGGAAATTAAGGTACACAAGAATCTCAAAACTTGCAATTAAGGGCATACCATTTGATTGTTGCTCAGCCGATTTTGCTATAGAGGCTGTTAAGTCGCTTGGTAGAGTACTTCATATCGATAGTTTGACGCATAATCTTAAACAACCTAACACGTCGTATGCTTTGATTGAAACTAATGATCCGGCAATCATAGCTACATATGCCAAGGCTAATGTAGCTAACCTTTCTACTTGTAATTTATGGATCGAAGAAGTTCATGAAGAATGCTGTATTGAAACAGTTAACGACGACATTATCGACGAGTACAATGAAGCGTTATAGCTCTCTTACAAAGAGTTTGTCACCCAGAAATCCAAAGATCAAAATATTGGTCTAGATTCAGTGCCGGATGTTAATGAAACGGTAACGGCTACTGTTTTAGAAGAAGGTGAGGTGTATGTTGAGGACAATTTAAAATTCAAAACTCCTCAAAAGTCTTTTAGTCCTAAACAGGTAATTAGTCCAAAAGGAGTTCATTTTTCAATGGAAAAGGTAACTAAAGCAATTAGTAACCAAATAGATAAAGGGGCTGTTTTCAAACGGTCGGCAGAAGAAATCAAAAAGTAATTGTTTACATCAAAAGGGATGGGAGAAGTACATGGTTCACCTGACAATAAAGTAAAGCTCAAATCACCTGCAGCCCACTCCCTTCAAAACACACCTTTTATCCTTGATGTTAATGACTATCCTACCCTTCCTAAAAACATTCCTATTGGTCAAAATTTATCCCATATTCCTTCCACTTCCAAACAACAAGTTACACAACAACCTGCTTCCGTTCATGCCGTGTCATCTTCTGCTGCAAAAATACACCATAATAGCCAATGTTATGGTTCATCTTGCAAAAAATCGTGTCAAGAAATAAAGTCAAGATGCATTCCTGTAGAAGTAGCAATTTCCCCTTTTGTTAAGGCCAAAAAAGCTGATAAGTTGTCCAATGTCAATCCTTTGAATTGGGTTGATGAATTACCTAAAATGTCTGATATTTTTGATACAACTAGTGAAATAAGTCATGTTATGGGGGATGAAGCTAAAAAGAGCAAGATTAATGGTCAACAATTTGGAGCCAAAAAACCTACTTACAAAGAAGAGATGTTAAATTTTGAAGTAATGATGGAGAAAATGGCCGTTTATGATGAGCAGCCCCTATCCAACGAGCAATAACCATGAGGCTTGCCTCATGGAATACCCGCGGTCTCGGTAACAAATCACGAGGCCGTAAGGTGGGTTCTATGGTCAATAATTTCCAAATTCAATTTATTGCAATTCAAGAAACCATGGTGAAGAAGGTGTCACAACCGGTTCTCAATGAGATCTGGAAACATTACGTTTTTGAATCTAGTCAAGTAGAAGCCAATGGTCGATCGGGAGGCCTATTATCAATGTGGAGAGTTGATCTCTTTTCACTTATCAAAGTCTGGAAAAACAACCACTGAATTGCCATGGTTTTAAGGTATGTACCTTCTGATCAAGTTGTTTTAATTATCAACGTGTATGCTCCTCAACAAGAAAGTCGAAAGAAGCTTGTTTGGGATCAATTGTGTGATATCGCTACAAATTGGCCGGGTCCGTTATGCTTTCTTGGAGATTTTAATTCTGTTTGTAATCCAGAAGAAAGATTAAGGGAAGTAATCGACCACGATAGTATTGCCTCCTTTAATCGATTCATTTTCAAAGCATGTCTAATCGATCAACCACTGTCCAACGAAAAGTTTACATGGGATGGTCCACAGGGCAAATTCTCACGTATTGACAGGCTGCTGGTCAACAGTAATTGGGCCTTGTCATGGCCTGATGCTTGCTTACAAACTGCTGATCCAGATATGCCCGACCATAATCCCATTATTTGGGGGGGAAAACTTGTTTTTTGGGGCCCAAAACCGTTCAGATTCTAAAACAGTTGGGTCTCAAATCCTTCATTTATTCAATTTTGTGAAATTAAATGGTCGGGTTTTAACGTTTACGGGTGGGCTGCCTTTGTCATTACAAAGAAGCCGAGGTTATTAAAAGGCGAAATTAAAGAATGGCAGGTTAACCATCGTGATCAGGATACTGTCAATCTCAAGTCTTGCATCTCCAAAATTAAGAGAATCAAAGATCTTTACAAGGTACGTGACTTAAGTGATGTTGAAATTTCGGATGTTGCAGCTCTTAAACAACTAAAAAAGCGGCTAGTTATTCGTATCGAATCTAAACAAAGGCTCAAATCTCGTTTTCATTGGCTAAAACTCGGGGACAAAAATTCGAAATTTTTTCATATCATGTCATAGATCAGGTTACAATCGAACTTTATCTCGGGTATAAGTATAAATAATACTTGGGTCGATGATTCCCAAAGTGTTAAAGAGTTTGCTCTTCAATTTTTTGAATCCTTATTTGCTCCTGTCAACCTATCTGGTACCTTTCAATGTGATTGGGCTTCTTTGAATTTGACCCAAATACCGGCCCATGTTAAGTCTGGTCTTGAAGCTGAATTCTCATCAGTAGAGGTGTTTTCGGTTATCAAGGGGTTCGATGGTAATAAAACTCCGGGCCCGGACGGTGTTTCGTTACAATTCTTTAAAGATTCTTGGTTCTTTCTTGAAGATGAATTCATACAGCTCTTTGAGCAGTTTCAAAATAACCCAGCTTTCCCAAAAGGATTTAATTCCTCGTTTATTGTCTTGATTCCAAAAACTAATGTCGCAAAGATGATTGAACAAATGCGTCCTATTAGTTTAATTAACGCTCCTTACAAGATAATATCCAAAACTCTCGCAAATAGGCTTAAAACCGCAATTCCCCACATTATTAGTGAGAATCAAAACGGGTTTATTCCTGCTTGTTTACTTATTGATGGTGTCATGGTTGTCAACAAAGTGGTTCATATGGCTAAGAAAAAGAAGAAGCCGTTACTTCTTTTGAAAATCGACTTCTCCAAGGCATACGATTGTGTGTCTCACGAATTTCTTATTTTGGTGCTATAAAAAATGGGTTTTGGTCATAAGTTCATTTCCTGGATTCAAACTTGTATTTTCAACATTCATTTCTCGGTTCTTCTTAATGGTTCACCATCTCGCGAGAGTACTATGAAACGTGGCTTAAGACAAGGCAACCCTTTGTCTTCTTTTCTTTTTATCATTGTCGCAGAAGTGCTAAGTAAAATGCTTTCTAGAGATTTATCCAACGGACGCTTAAAAGGATGCAAGTTTAATCAAAATCAAAGCATTAATCATTCTCAATTTGCGGATGATACAATCATTTTTGCTCACCCGTCTTTACAAGAACTCAATCATATCAAATTCATCATGAAGGAATTTTTTGATCTTTCGGGTCTACAAATGAATTCCATAAAAACCACATTATATGGGATTCACGTTACAAGAGCGGATATGATTTCATTTTCGGCTATTTTCGAATGCAAAGTGGGTTCCTTCCCTTTGGAGTATTTAGGCATACCAATTGGTCTCTCCAATAATAAAATCGCCATGTGGGAGCCTATAGTCACAAAAATCAAAAAGAAACTCGCGGGATGGAAGGATCGTTGTCTTTCCTTTGGGGGTAGACTTGTTATGGTAAACGCGGTGATTTCCAATTTACCACTTCACTACATGTCCATTTACAAAGCTCCAAGTGCTATCATCAAGCAACTCGAACGTTTTCGGAGAAATTTTCTTTGGGGCGGGGATTGTCTCAAGAAAAAAATAAGTCTCGTAAAATGGGAGTCGGTGTGCCTTCCAAAAGAAATGGGTGGTTTAGGCATTACTCCTCTTCGGATCAAAAACCTTGCTATGCTCGCTAAGTGGTGGGCAAAGATGAATTCCAACAAACAAAATATTTGGAAGTCAATTGTGGTTTCTTCATTTGGGCCTTCTTTTTCGGGGAGATTAATGTATAACGTTTCTTCATTGCTAACATCCCAATTGTCTCCAACTTGGAGAGATCTTATTAGTTTACAAAAAGACGTCTCTCTTAATAGCATCGTGGGCCCGAATATTTGGAAGTGGAAAGTCGGTAACGGAGCAAATATTCTTTTTGGTTTGACTCGTGGGCCGGTGGTAGAATTATTAAAGATGATTTCCCCACTTTGTTCTCCTCGTCTTTTCTGCCTAATGCATCTGTCCGACAATGTCGTTCTCCTGCTTCTTTATATGAAGTGCAAACTGGATGGGATTTTCACCTCCGTTTTCCCCTGTCACAATACGATTCACTCAGGTATGCCGAACTAACCTCCTTTCTTGCTGCACATTCGCTAACTGATTCTGCCTTAGATGTTATTTCATGGTCTGCTGTTCCGGATAGTGTATATTCGGTAGCCGATGCCATTCGTGTTATTTTACAATCAGGCAATATTGTTAATCCTATATGGCCTATGGTTATTTGGGGTAACAAAGTTCCATCCAAAGTAATATTATTTCATTGGCTTTCAATCCGTAATAGTATCCCCGTTAAAGAGGTGTTATCCCATAGACACATATTGCCTCCGAACCAATCAACGTTATGCGTGTGGTGTCTGAACGAAGTTGAATCCACTAACCACCTTTTGTTACATTGTAAGTGGTCTTTTCATATTTGGGCCGACTTGTTTAAATGGTGGAATATTTGTTGGGTTATTCCAAGATCGGTAGAGGATTTTTCTTTTGATTGGTATCACGGTATGGGAATTAACGCCTCAAAGTTTTGGAAATTAATCAGGCCCGCAACTCTTTGGTCCATATGGCTTGCAAGGAATGAGTTCATCTTCAATGGCAATTTCACTTGTAGATCGGTGCTCGTTCGAAACATCAAATTTAAAGTCTTCTTATGGACTAATAATCTTAATTTTTGTCATGGGTTGCACTCTTATGTATGGGAACACAATCCCTTTTTATTATGCTACTAAGTTGTATCGTATTTAGTTTTAGCCTCTTTTGTTCTCATGACCGAGTTTTATCTCGGTCATTGTATCTTGTTTTTGTTCCTTCATTGTTTTGATGAAGACACCTTTGATATAAATTTTTTTGCCTTTAAAAAAAAACCTGTTCGTTATTAATGGAACTTTTGACTTTAGTAAAATTAAATAAATAAATGTGAAGAGGCACGTGATGATCGAAACCTGGCTGAAAGTTGACCCCCACTAAAAATGCACTTTATTTTAATTTTTAAATTAAAAAATTAAAATACATCACTGCGTTGAATTAGAATTTTTTTACTCGTAACTTTGGTTTGTTACGTGTAGATATTCTATTACAAATTATGATCAATGAGATAAAAATTTCTGATAATCAAATTAATTACATATCTTCTAGGAAAGAAAACTAAACAGAAAAAAAGGTTTAGAATTTAATATAAATGGATGACGTATTTTCAGTTTATGTTATTTACGGAGGGTCCATAAAATTTTACTCATATAATTTATTACGTGACCATTCTTAACCTTTTTCTTGATTTTTAAAAGAGATCTGATCCTAGTAATAGTCGAACCCGATACCAACTGCAGGATTCTCACAACGTTAAATACTAAATGATGTCGATGTTATTTAAAATTTAATGTAATTTACTAATTTAATCTAGTATTTAACAAATGATGTCCATGTTATTTATAATTTGATGTAATTCAATCTAATAAAAAATGCTTTTCAAGACTTTTCTTTGCATGATTTTATGATTATTGTCTACAAAAGAAAATATTATTGCATAACAAATGCAAAAAATAAATTTCTGTGTTACATCGCCAGTCTTCTAAATATAGTAAATGACCATTTTAGTCTTTCAATAATGGCCGTAGATTGTGAAGCATATAGCATGCTGTTGTGCTTTAAAGTTAATTTATAAAGACAATATGACTATGAATACATCAAAGTTATTAGCCATTATTTGCATATGCATAATGTAGCACCTTTATGTTGTCATAAAAGTCTTATAATCTTTATATGCTTGTGCAATTAATTTTCGCACAGCAAGCATATGTTATAATTAAGATTAATTAATGTGTTTGTTTAGTGGATGTTAATAGTCGTCGCTTTGTGCGATGAATAAATACAAACATGATACAGTCACCCTATTTCAACATCATTAATTAACCTTTTTGGTTCATATGTCTTCTTCAAATCATTCTAACAATTATGTTCTTAGTGTTTACGTGTACGTATTATATATGCAACTGACACTTAGATTTATAGATATACACGGAATAAACGAAGGTAAACAAATGTCATCCCATCAAATACTTCAGAAAGAAGCCCATAAAAGTTCTATGATCAATGAGCCCAGTAAAGTTAAAATTGATTGAAGGCCCTTTATTGGGCCTGGTAGCCCATCTATACACGATAATAAATACAGTTTAAAAGAATTTTGTTGAATAATATATATATATATATATATATATATATATATATATATATATATATATATATATATATATATATATATATATATAATAGGGAGATGATCCAGTGAGAACTTTTTTAGTGTGAGAACTCTATGAACTCCAAATACACTAAAATTCGAGCAAAAAGGTGCGCGGGCGAAAAAAAATCATAGTTGAGCAAAAAAAAAAAAATTTCGAATTTCAAAAACGTAGAACACATTTTTATTCGACTATCATGTGTTCTACATTTTTTTGTTCGAATTTCAAAAATGTAGAACACATTTCCTTTTTTGTTTGTTCGACTATCAATATTTTGTTCGCCCGCCTTTTTTTGCTCAAATTTTCCCATTTTTGCTCGAATTTCAGTGTATTTTTGAGTTCTCTGGGTTCTCACACCAAAAAAATTCTCATTTGATTCCTCTATATATATATATATATATATATATATATATATATATATATATATATATATATATATATATATATATATATATATATAGTGGTAGGATCAAGAGGGAAGTAACCAATCGGGGGGAAGCGGGGGGAAGTAAATTTTTTTTCGTTTTTTGAAAAAACTTTGCTCACGAACATTATAGATTGAATGAAAATATGAACATTTAATAAAGACACTTTGTGATAAATATTTTTATTTTGGCTGAAAAACGCTCAAAGAAGTAATATATAACAATTATCGTGTTTTTCGAGCGTATGTTGAGGTTTTAGATATTAGGGTTTAGAAATTTAGGGTTTAGATTGAGTTTTTAACACGAACGGTTTAGAGTTTAGGGTTTAGGGTTTGGTTTTTTTAGTTTATTCCATAAACTCAAAACACCAAACCCTAAACCCTAAATCGGGCTAAATTTTACTTCACAAAACATAAAAAAACGTTAACATTCTTCACGAACAATATTATCTTGAATGTTATTTTTGTCGATCGTTTTCCCGTCAAAATAATAACATTCATCACGAAGTGTCTTTTTTAAATGTTCATATTTTCATCTAATCTATAATATTCGTGAACAAAGTTTTTTCAAAAAACGAAGAATTTTTTTTTTGCTTTCCCCCGCTTCCCCCCGATTGATTACTTCCCCATTGATCATGCCTATATATATATATATATATATATATATATATATATATATATATATATATATATATATATATATATATATATATATATATATATATATATATATATATATATATATATATATATATATATATATATATATATATATATATATATATATATATATATATATATATATATATATATAGTGTCAAAAATTCAAACGAGAACCAGAAAAAATGTGAGAACTGCGAGAACTTTTAATTTTACATAGATTTTCACATGTGATTAGATTAAATCACCTACAAATATTGATGGAAAGTAAAAATGAACATAAAATAGTTTTAAAAAACCTATATTTTACCTATATAATCAGATATATAGTTTCTTGTTCACATGTACATATTTTTTTGTAAACATGTGAACATTTCATATAATTAAAAATTTAACATGTAATTTGTAGTAATGAATATATGTTTGTTAATGAGCTGAGCACGAATTAACATTTGAATGTAATTTGTTGCATATAAATGCATAAAAACTATGAAATTAAAGAGTTCTCGCAGTTCTCGCCTTTTAGTGGTTATATATATATATATATATATATATATATATATATATATATATATATATATATATATATATATATATATATATATATATATATATATATATATATATTCAAATCATGTTACTGACCAACTTTGGATTTACATAACTGAATGAATATAATACTAATTAAAATTCTCTTCATAATCGAGCAGTGAGGCTAAAATCTGATTAATTCAATAACTAATTAAGATTTGGTCAATATATTTTATCCTAGTTTTGTTTTACAGATAGTTTAGAGACTTTTGTGACATAAGAAAGAAAGTTACACGGATATATATAGTTTGTATCAGATTACTAATTGCGTTCCTAACCATTTCTTTTTTGTGAAGAGCCCTTATGATTTTCACATGTTACACACATAAACTTTTGAGACTAATGCCCATTATTTTTCCCTCATTTACGGGCTCAAACTTTAAGTTTATTTAATATTTCTATTAATTAATTCATTTATAAAACTAATAAATGAATTATACAATACAATTCAAAAATACATCAACGTTTCTTGTTTATTTTTAATAAACTTAATAAAAAATAATGTATTAAAGAGAATATCAAATTAATTAAATTTGAAGTTTGAAAAAAAGTTATATTAATACTACTAGGTCTTTAATGAAAACAATTACGGAGTAATAGATATTGAAATGACTCTTTACATAAGTAATCTAGTCTATTGGGGGGAAAAAAAAAAATATATATATATATATATATATATATATATATATATATATATATATATATATATATATATATATTGAAATGACTCTTTACATAATATGTGCGAATCATAAAGACTATTCATATTAGAAAAAGGGTCAAATTCGCATAAACGGTCTTTTGAAAAGATGTAGTTACACAAAAATTTCTCTATTGACACAATTTTTATTATTTAGTTATTCTTACAACTAAGAGTAACTACATTTTATTTTTACAATGGTTTTTTAGTAACATTCGGTATATGCGAAACAAAATGTCGTTTTCAAACATAAGTAATCTAGTCTATGTATAATTCCTAGAAACTAGTTAAATAACCCGTGAGCTCACGAATTTGTTAAAGAAATTTATTTAAAAAGATACCTGCATAGTTAGAATTATTGTTAAAGAGATACGTGATTTAATTATGTTAATACCGTTGATTTTAATAGATTTTTAATTTAAATTCAAAAGATAGATTGAAGATAAAATATATTATCATAGATGATCAAAGATAAAAATATGAATATTAATCTCTTTTTAATTTAATAAAACATTTACAAATGTGATGGATTCATTGTTCTTATATTAATATGATTTTATTTTAATACACAAAATCGAATATTAATTTAATTGAACTTTATTAAATCGAATATAATAATGCTTTTAACATATATGAACATAGATATGAATACATCATTGTTCTGAAAGATTAATTTCTTTTTAGAAAATAAATATCATCTACCTAAGGAATAAAATCATACTTCACAGAATTTTTGATAAAAAAAATTAAAAATATAACAATCGAAATGTCACGATTTAAAAACTCATGTGAAGGTACAAACTTTTATTTTAAGTTGAATATCGAACGAAGAAGATCGAATGACCAGAATATCTGAGCTGCGAAAATATGGAAAAATATGCGATACATAATGAATATTAAATATATATATAATGACAAATAAAATTTAAGGAATAAATTTAAATCTCAGGTTTATTTAACCATATTTACTTATTGCACCAATTTTTTGTATAAATTTTGTGACTTAGTTAAAAAAAAAAAAAAAAAAATTTATGTTGATTATATTGACTTATTTAAAAGAAGGATTAAAAAGAGAATAGTTGGTAGAAGTTAGTTCTCTTCTTAAAAAAAATTAAAATCAATAAGTACTCATATATGACATCATCGTAAGCCCTTATATCGCGATACATGTCAAGTTCTTTGTTTAAGATGAAATCATCATGTTAGTATTTAATATATACTAAAGATCAGCGACGCAAGTAGTAATTTTTCCACAAGAAATTTATTACCTATTTACATGTTTATTCCACTTCACATCACATGTTTTTTTAGAAGAGTAAGAGAATAAGGGGTTTGAAAAATGCATTTCACTTTTTTGTTGGCTTTGATAAGATATAAATTTGATTATTCGTAAGATAAATTACTCTTCATTAGTAGCTTCCTTACCTGTAATATTTTTTATTTAGATTACACATTGCTTTGGGTTAATCATATAAAAAAAACGTATGTAATCAGAGTTTGTCATTAGTAGTTTTTCGAAAGTTTTCTTTTTTTAGAATGCTCAAGACAATAAAGAGCTGAAAGCTACCAAGTGTAGCAATACATAGACACATCGCATCTCCTCTCCATCTTAAAAAATAAAAAATAAAGAATTCAAGCCAACTCCAACAACTAAACAGTTTAACTAGTGCCAAAAATTGTAAAAAGTAAATGAAGATACCAATGGGTGCAGATCTACATGATATGTTTATACTGATAAAAGCTACACCATTGAAGCATTCAAAGGCGCCTACATTATGAGCTCTTGTGTCCAACTTGTAATAGATGAATGCTCATTGAGGAAGATCATCACTATTATCACTCATCTCTTCAGCATCTTCAAACTGCTGGTAATTTATTTGAAGCTGCAGCGAGTTTGATAACACAATAAAGTTGGTTCAGATAGTTCAATAAATGTGTAACATATGAGAAGATAACAAATGACCCATTGCAACAAAACAAAAAAAAAAAACATCTTGACCAGTTTAGCCAAACTGCCCATCTTGCCACCTCCAGTTTTCTTTCTTACATTGTCATAAATTTTAACCAAATGAGCACTTCTGTATAAAGCAAGTAAAATATACAATCTTCACTATTGAAGCAAGTCATCGGCTCTATTTCTTGAGTCATCGGCAAAAGTCGATTTATTGGCGTCTTGACTGCCGTTTAGAGCCTAAATTGAATTCCATACAGGATTTAAAACTCATGAAAATTTAATTCTACCATTTTCATGGCATCTCAAAATTTTTTTTTTTACTATTTTGTTAAAAAAAAATCCTACTTATTGGACGGCTCTATTTTTTAGTCAACAGCAAGGGTTGATTTATTGGCGTCTTGACTGCCGTTTAGAGTCTACATTGAATTCCATGCGGGATTTAAAACTCATGGAAATTTGATTCTGCCATTTTCATGGCGTCTTAATTTTATTTTAGTATTTTGTTAAAAAAATTTCCTACTTATTGGCCAGAGGTCTACTCGGAAGCAGTCTCTTTATCCGTCGAATAGAGAGAGGGGCGACTTTCTCTACTTTTGAGAGTGTTTCATTCTGGGTGAAGAAATGACTTGTTTTTATTCTCGGATAAAGAAATGATTGTCTACATCTCACCTCCCCCATACATCACTCATGTGGTATTGGGTTTTGTTGTTGCGAATATAGAAGCAAGTCAACAACAAGATACAGTCCAACAAAAACTGAAATATACCAATTTTGAAAGGAAGTTGTAAGTCATTCCACTCTGATTCGTCGTCTCCCTCTAAACATGGTAAGTCACAAACAATTACTTTTCCACATTCTACAACTCCAGGGTAAACAGATGAACTTTTTCCCTATTCAGTTAGGCGGGGAGGGAGAGTATTTTTTACTTATACGCGGCCTAACTATCTCGTGACCATTTTTGACCTTTTTTCCCAGGCCACCCAAAATGTGTTGCTATTTGCTAGCAAGGTTTGAACCTGATATCTCTTGTTAGGATATCAGGATGCCAACCACTTATTCTACGACTCTTGGAACCAATTAACAAACTGAATAAATGAAAAAAGTACAAACCAGCACTAACTGTAGCTCCTAACTGATCAGCACTGAAAATCCACTTGTGTTGTTCCTCCTCCTCTGACGGCAAATAATAATCAGGAAGTGAGTCTACTATTGGCACCAAAAGTTTATAAAGAGAACATACAAGAAACACTAAAAAAGTATTCCATTTATTTGTAGTTAATATTTCAGATTACCTTCGACCAGTTCGGGATTTAGCTCTGCACAATCACAAAATACCTCAAAAATAGTATCCACTGTCAACCAAAAAAACATCAATGAACTGAGATATTTAAATGATATAAAGAAAGCCAGAAACTCCAGCTTTACTTCATGATCATTATTCTACACAAGCGTTACTCCATTTTAATAAGAAAAATATAAAGTAATCATAATTACACCTAAAATTTATTACACCTAAAATTTGATCAAATTGTCTCAACAAATGCGCATTAATTGCATTCAATAATACTTTATGTATTAGATATGTTACATTCAATAACCTAGTTCCATGTTTCAGACAACCTGAAACTACAATAATTTTTCTTCTGTTATGTCAAACACAAACGCTTAGATTACATACCCTGCTCTCGAAATTGGCAATCAAACTACAAACAATTTAAACAGTAAACCCAAACCCTAAATACTAACTTTAAATAAAATGAATTGAAATGAACGAACCTGAGTATAAGACTACTTGTATCGGCTAGATCTCAAGCCGGTGAGTTCCAATGTGGCACCAATCCCACGCCCCTAGGACATGTAGTGGGGCGGCAGTTTTAAAAAAAAAGGGGCGTGCCTGAGAATACCACGAATTTTGCAACGGACAGGAATAACATGTGGCGATTTGTGATTGGTTGGCCCATTTTGACCGTTTAAACATTAATAAAAAAAAATTTATTTAATTTATATAAATCTATACCATCTATTTTAATTTTATAACATCTTCTTCATCTCAAACCACTTCTAAAACACTCTTATTCATCTCAAAAACTCTAAAAAAAAATGTCTACTCCAAACACTCCATTCACCCAACAAAATGATAATGAAGATCCCGAAACACCACTAAATCAATCCGGTAATTTACAAAATCTTTTGGTGTTCGGTAGAACAAATACACCTGGGTTATCATCTCAACCTATCCATTAGCCTAGTCCTCAAAATTTTGGCAACGTAAGTCGGAATTTATTCGGGTTGAATCAACCTTTACCTCCTCTTACTTTAGAACAACAACAAAGTTGGGCAATTTTCCAACAATAACAAATGTATCAACAACACATGTTTCAACAACAACAATCGCAAATGCAACAAACGCAATCACCCGGCGAACAATCACAAACACAATCAAGTTAACAACAATAACAACAACAATCACAAGCACGACGTAAACACAAGAAAAAGGATAAAGGTCCGATTATTATTATTATTATTATTATTATTATTGTTATTATTATTATTATTATTATTATTATTATTATTACTAGTTTATAACCCGCGAATTTGCGGGGCTATAAAAATAAATATATGTTATAGGTGATGCTTACAAAATGCGAGAGATATAGACATGAAAATAATAAGTTTAATGTAATACTAATATGTATATAACCCAAAAAGAGTGTTGATGAATACTACTTTGTATAACATTGGAAGAAGGAATACTTAACGATAAACATTTTGTTTTTGACCTAACATGATATAAATCATGTTGTAGGACGAGTTTTTTTCAAGGAGGGGTAAACGTTGTAAGTATATTGAAGTATTTGTTGATTGAAACCAATGTGTGCGCTAATTATCGTGTTGTTATTATATCATCAAACTTGTTAAAAGTTTGAATGCTCACTTTATCAACCTGAAAAATAATTATAGTTAGAGGATTCTTCCATTATGCAATGATGGGTAAGCATTTGAACATTATTTATTTATTTAATAACATATGAGTACTGCTGTCAATATGAGTTCAAATATGATTTACCTGATCCATAAAGTTATTCATATAACTAAATTTTTCGAAAGCCAATCCCATTTGAGTAACGTAATTTGGCAATGCAGAAGGATCTCATTTGTCAATTCTACACTTCACCTAGAAATGTGGTAGCTAAAGTTTTAATAACGAAAGAGTATAAACTAAATAGTGAAAATTATAAATGTTGCAAGACTATGTAGACTGGTTAGAAGTTGCCAAGTTGCTCGTCTTTGTGCATATCAATACATTTAATCGACATTTATTGGTAAAACTTTCCTTCGTAGATTTACAAATGTTCTCCGAAGCAATCCAGTGGTGCTTGTACTCACCATCGAAATCTCATAACACTTTTCATCTTGGAAACTGCAACATATAATCTCCAATCTACGTCTATTGCTATGTAACGTCCATCATACAGAAAATATATGGTACATCATAAACATAAGATATCCAGCATTAAAATGCTACATAAAAAGCATCCAAGTGGTCTATTTATATTCTCAAAAAATTATACGATAAGAAACTGAATCTCAATTTCAGCTAGCTACATCAAAATTAAAAAATTCATGAAACATAATTTTAACACTAACTTTCTTTTAGGATTCATGAAACTTAATTTTAAAACGAACTATATTTCACATGGTACAATGAACTATTTACATAGATACTCATTCCCTATTTTTTTTGACAGAGGCATCAGCACCCCACTTAACAACGTATATTTGTTTGATATTCGTCAAAACATTTGACATCGATCTTACCGAAGTTGAATTAATATGAATGTCAACTGGGGTGCCCCGGTCATAAAAATCTGCAGGTTTTTGAGGAAGAGGCAATAGTACATAGTTTGTAGTAGAATGAACACTAGGCAAACCCAGAATGAGCTTTACGAATTTCGATGTGTCAAATTCGTAAAGCTCATTCTGATACATTGTAATTTGTAAATAAATAACACCACCATTCGTAAAGCCCATTATCAGACATTCTCAGGCACCTATAAAAAATGAATAATCAAATATGTTGTACCATTATAAATCACCATCTACATGCTATAACGATTGTTATGAGAAACATAAGTTCCAAAATTCACTGGTAGGTGGATCGAATGGGATGAAACTGGCTCATAAATGATTCTCTAATATAGCTATTGTTATGAGCAACGTAAGATTCTGTCTATGATTTCAGTCCACAATTTCATTATCCCTGAAAATGTAATTAAAGGGTTTGAGTTTTGCAAGAAAAATAAGCAAACCGGAAGCAGTAATTTCACCATTTTCATTATTTAATAATCTAAACTACACATTAACACAACATAAAACAACAGATCATCATCTGAATTAAGGGCATATTATAGATGGCATCATTTTAACACTAATAAAAATAAATAAATAAAAATAAAACCTTGGATTTGAGATTTTGAGAGCCCGAAGTTGACCAATGAAGTAAGCCTGCTGGATGTAAGACTTGTCTCCTCGAAGAACACCCGATCTCAAAATATCACAAAGAACCTACAAATCTAAGTCCATCATTAAAATTTACAGAATAAAAGCTCATTCTTATAATATAAATTAAACAAATAAAAGCTACCTGAATATCTCTACTCCAATCAACAGGATCTCCAACAACAGACGTTGATGTCACTCTTTCATATGTAACATCAAAATTTGGAACCGACTTGCTGCTTTGCCTTTTAATGGTCCAAGTTGTGTATTGTGATAGAGGATCGATGCGTTCGAAGTAAGACGCATACTCTTTCAATGAGATAGCTTTCCTGTGCGTAATTAAAAATTAAACAATAAAAATACAAAATACACAACTCACTACATTCCAAAGAGATTAATAGTACTTACTTGAATCCGTCTTCAGAGATCACCACTGCAACAGTTGCAATAATCAAATCATTTTAAAACCTACAATGAAAAAACAATTAGCGTTTATACATAAGAAGGTTAACATTTTAATTTGCAAAAATGAACTTACTTGCAATCTCAAAGCTTCTTTAAGTTCCAATCACACCACCAAACGAACATAACCAACCAATTAGGCTATTTTTAAATCTCATTGATAATCTCTACCTGACGGATACTATAAAAGATGAGATAAAAACCGATTCTCATTAACAAAACCCATTACAAAACTCATAACTCGATAATAAAATAGGTTAGTACAACTTTCTAGAACCCATCCAAAAATGAATAAAGAAAGCTTACTCAAAATTAGATCTCAATACGAATCAGCTCAAAAGCATTCTTATAACAACTGCATGCATTATTTTTCCTAATATGTAACGACCCGACTTTTTCGACTTATATTTTTTTGTGCTCTATACTTTCACGAATCTGCGTATACGTGCGTACTGAGCTAGTTTATGCTCTGGGATCTTTATTCGTGTTAATTACTTTCGTTAATACCTTACAACGTGCCATTAAGTACGTAGTTACTTAACTTGATCCCCGAATGCTTTTATGACCGTTAGTGTCACTTGATGTTTAAAACGAGCTATGTATTTTGATACACGTTTGACTTTGGTCATAATTGGAATATTATGACTACGTAATACTAATTGTTATTTTTACAGTGACAATTACTTGGGTTATTGATTTCTTAATTACGCTTAGTAATTTACTTATGCTCACTAGTTAGTCTTGTTGGACTTTCTACCTTATTGGACTTTAGCCCACCCTACTCTAGCTAATGGACCATTTAATTAGCCCCATTTTAAATGGATTATGACCCATTAAGATGTAGGACAAAAACCCATTTATAAGAGCCAACATACTAGCATTTTTGTTAACCATTACCACACATGTTGCATGGGATCCTAACAATAAGCACCACCTTTAGACCACCACTAACCAAAAAGCAAAAAAGTTGTTCCCCATCTAAGGCCTACGGTTTTAGGGCACCCACAATCTCCTCCACCACTATAAATATAAGCCTTATTTCACCCATTTCACACTTGATCTCATTCACATTTTACACATACTTACTCTCTAATTCTCTCTCTAGTCTTTCTCACACTAAAAATTGTAAGTTTTAAACTTTCTTCTTCTTCTTCTCTTCTTCATGTACACGACATCATCATCATCATCATCATAAGATCAAGCTTTTTAGCTTCTTGATCTTGTTATATCTTGTAGATTCAAACTTTGATTTGAATCCTTCAAGAACATGAAAGATTCAAGCTTTCTAGCTTTGAATCTTCATTTACTTTGTTGAATCTAAGTTTTCTAGCTTATGATCTCTTTATTTTGTTAAAAAGATCAAAACTTGTGTTTATGATCTTCATGTAACTTGTAGATCTAGCTTTTCGCTTTAAAGATCTTCAAGAACATTAAATATTCAAGCTTTCTAGCTTAGGGTTTCATTATTTTGTTAAATATCTAAGCTTTTTAGCTTATGGTCTCATTAATTTTACTAGATCCTAGCTTTCTAGCTTATGGTCTCATCAATCTTGTGAAGATCCGAGCTTTCTAGCTTAGGATTTTCTTAATACTTGAGATCTAAGTTATTATTGTAGATCTCACTTACTTGGAACCTTTTTGTGATTGTTGTGATGATAAAGATTAAGTCTTCATCATCTCATATGATGAATATGCATAAAACTTGTGTCAAAAGGACAAAGGTTGAAGCTTTATGGTGTTTATGCAATATAGAGGCAACCTTGATGTTCAAAACTTGTAGAATGTTGACTTTTACTCTTAGTTGTGTGTTGATGGTTGAAACTTGGTCAAAGTGATGCTAAAATATCAAAGAGTTGTACACTTGAAGCTTATACGCATCAAGGATGAGAACCGTGATGAGCATCAAGCACCAAGAAACCCACCGGAGCATTTGTTTACTATTTTTCGGGGTCTGATCAGACTCCTGAGACTTCTGGAAAATTGATTTTCAGATAGTTCGTTTCGAGTAGATGACTTTTCATTGAATACTCGCCTAAATTCGATATAAAGTTTAGGATTTATAGCCTTCCGAAAGTCACTACCCCTTTGTAACGACGTGCTGAAAATTCTGATCTACTCGCGCTTGAACCGTCGCCACGGTCAAACGACATCGAGTTAAGATCTGAAAATTGGATAGCGGTTAGAGGACTCACATACGGAGCCTTGGCCACTAACCACACATCTTTTCGTTTTGTATAGAGGTCGTAGCAGCTGTCCGAAGTCAGCCTTTTGTTTCGATCTCTATACTTGTTGAAAACTTACTTTATCTTTTATGAATGATGATGATGATGATGATGATACTTAAGACTTCATTTATTCACTTTTAAACTTTTGGGGACAATATACTGACTTAGTGACCTTTGACTTAGGTTGACGACCTTTCGGACTACCTTACTACTTGCATACTTTTCATATCGACTTTTATTGCTTATTCACTGTGAGTTATAGCTTCCCTTTTTACTTTAACTATTTTTGGGACTGAGAATACGTGCGCTTTTTATGTTTTACATACTAGACACAAGTACTTAAACTTTATATATGTGTGGGTTATATAACGGCACAAAGATTCCCCTTAGTACGGTAACATTTAATCATTGGTTTTTGAACCGGTGAACGTGAATATTAGATATGGATCCATAGGGTTTGACATCCCCACTCGGGCTAGTCGCGCTAGCATTCAACGGGTGTTTAATAATTCGTAAACAGACGCACTCGCCAAGTGTACTTTTAGGGGGTAATAATACGTTAAGTTAGTTACCGGGTGCCCACGGTCAAGCATATACTTTATCATACTGATTTGAAATACTGATTTAAACTGCTGGTTGAAGCACTGAAATCTCGTGGTCTACATTACAATACTGATTACAAACAAACTATAGACTTGCTGTTACAGACTCGCTGTGTTAGACTTCTGCTGCATTACTTTGAGATGTCTCAATCATGGAACTTTTATTTTGCATTCGCAACTTATGTTATTTTGAATAATGGCTTTGTAATGACCTTTGTGTCACGCTATCTTTTATAAAACGTTATCTTTTCATAAATGTAAAACTTGTTTTAAAACAGCATGTAGTATTATACCGTGTAATGGACCTGTTGTTGACAATTCGTACATGATGGTTTTGTACGGGGCGTCACATTTGGTATCAGAGCCAGGTTGTAGGGAATTAGGTTTGATTAGTGAGTCTTGACCGAGTCGAGTAGGATTCGCTAATAGGACTAATATACAACTTGCTCGTTTACTTGTTTCTGCGGAACTGCTGCATGCTACTGCTTACTTTTACTGCCATATGAACTTGCTGCATGCTACTGCTTACTTTTACTGCTATGTGAACTTGTTGTATGCTATTGCTTATTCTCGTTACTGCATGCTACTATCTGCTTTTGATAGCATGTTACTTTTGCTTAATACTATTATTATTGCCATGCTATGTACTGCTGTAGATGATCTAGGATGCTGTAGTTATTATGCTTGATTACGTGCTTGCTTCATGTCTGCTATTCGCTGTACCGACTTGAAAAATTTATCTTTCCTAGTTCAGATGTTTTCTGAACCCTTTTCCCACTCGTCTAACCCTAAGGACTAGTAATGTGATCCACCTATTACTACTGTTCCACCATCCCAGAGATCGAAATATTACTTCACACAACCAAGGAGGAGTACCCCTCGGATTACACGCCCACTAAAGTTGATCCTCGGAGGAGGAGATATGTGAGGAATTGTCGGAGTAACCGCACCTCGTCCCACCTCCTGAGCTCACCCTAATTAGCCATGTATAACGTATGAACATTAAAAGGTTGTTCAGTTTCCGCAAGTTGGCTCATATCTCGTACGCTTTCATGACCGTCACTTACCTCTTTCATCCTTCACCACTGCTCGACGATCTAGCGACACTTCTGGACTTAGGTCCCAAACACTATTAGGCATTGGAGAAGTCGGGAAGGCATATCCTTTCACAAGGTCATAGTGTCTTCCGCTGATGCTCAGCTATACCCAAAGACATAGGAGTCGCCTCAAGACATATCGTATTACTACTTGCTACACGTACAACTCGACACAAGACTCATATCGAAGGTTTAGAAAGGAACCTAACGATATTACCTGAACCCGAACATTTTAAAGAAATTTCGGGACATTTAGGCATTGATGCATGACCTACGGAACCTACGCACCCACACCGAGAAGCCATAAGATCAATTATGTAGATTTTGTTTTAAGGTAGCATAGATAAAGCACTGTTAGATGAAATTGAGTAGAACTTGAAGTGATCACGTTACATTGACCATATGGAGTGATATTGGAATGAACGTACGATTTAGTACAATATAATGACGCCAGGCCAGCGTGATTATATTGAAGTAAATTATGCAGAAGTCCCAATATTACTATATAAGGAATATGAAGTGATTCAAAGAAAATTTTGGTAGGAACCACTTGAGTATACGCATTATGGTCTGATAGAGGTAGGGAAAGAATAACCACTTAGCCCAGATACTATACAAGAAGGGCCTTGATTGCAGAATTGATAACCTAAATATTTGTTATAGATATAGACACCCTGAACACTTAAGGAAAAAGTTCTCTATAGGAAAAACTTTGGACTTACTTGTGGTAGAGCAATCGTTATCTCAGCTATGGAGGCTCGCATGGATCCTGATTTTAGTTAGGGTACGTTTCGCCACAACGTTTTATTGTCTCGAAATTGTTTAATACTAGAGAGATAGAAACCTTATATCTAAGAACCATAGTGTTATGACTAATAAGCCATTAACAACCATGAGAGTTAAGTATTCTATAGGATAAGCTAATGGTAAGCTGACAGAAATAGAGGAATAATTTAAGGTAGTACCTTAAAATTAACAGATGGGTCATTTGGAGATGACCTCATTTGGAGATGACCTCATGCCAACAAAACTTGGAAGTTTTAAAGTAGTAGTTGGAAAGGATTAGTTACATACGCACAAGCAGATGTTATAAGGGAAGATTGATAGAATTTTTCACGGCAGTATAATAAGATTTGGTTGAAATGGACTTTAGGATTAAGCTAATACTCATCAAGTTAGGAAGCTTTGATGAAATAGTTGAAATGGACTGGCTTTCGAAGATGAACGCGAAAGTTATTTATAGTAAGAAGATTATTCGTATACCTCGCGAGAATGGTGAGCCATTAATAGTTTATGGGAGAGGAGTAGCCCGAAGCCAAACCTTATTAGTTGCATGAAGGCACAAAAGGTCATGAGAAAAGGACATTGCTACTTATGTTGGGAAGTGTCTGGCTTGTTCCAAGGTCAAAGCTGAACACCAAAAGCCATTTGGGTTACTTCAACAGCCCAAAATCCCACAATAGAAGTGGGAAGGAATAATAATGGATATCATCACGAAGCTACCGAAAACGGTAGGTGGTTATGACACTATCTGGTTTACTGTTGACTGTCTCACCAAAACTGCTCACTTTCTAACCATGAAAGAAACCTATACAATGAACAAACTTGCACAACGATACATAAAGGAAATTGTATCCCGTCACTTCAGCGATTCAGATTCTATAGTGAGGACTACCCAAGAATCTTATTTGATACTCGTTCCTACGCGACTCTAAATCCTTACTTATTCCGAGAGATTTCTTATTTGATGATAATCACACCATCATCCTTCTTACTTCGATATTAGTCATACCAGTTCGAAATTTTCCAAAATCAATGGGTGGTTAATTCCCATCCTCATACTCTCCCATTCGTATCTCACTTATAAGCAACAACTTCACACTTAAGCATTTTTGGTCGAAGGACTTATGCCCTACTAATAGTCATCAACCACATTTAAATTCAATAGTTTTTATTACCTCAAATATCATACAAAATTTTCAAAATCCGTTACTCAATCCTCATAAATCTTTTTCCAACTTGTAACCTCCGAAATATGAAAATTTTGTTTGCCAAAATTTTACTCACACTGTTTTACTGTGCGATCCTCTCAAAGTTTTATAAAGGTGAATTTATTTTATTGCCATTCGTACAAATTTTAGAAACCGTATATGTTATATATAATAAAGTAAATAATTACTTATTTTTGACTAGTACATGTGAAATTTTACTTTCACTATTACAAATCAATTCTTTTAATGAAAAGATATTTTACTTAGAGTAGTCTATATTTACTAAGAACTTCGTTTCTTTTCTTACATTGTCACCTTAAACGATTTCTATAAAAAAAATTTGTTGCTTGTTATATAAAATTTTTCGTGTTATTCGTATCCAAGTCATCATGAAGACTTTACAACCGTCGAAATTGAGAGATTCATGTGTGTGTGTGTGTGTGTATGTGTGTGTGTGTATGTGATGAAGGCACTTACTATCACGTCATGCAGAGCCTTCGGGCATCCACTAACACTTAAACCATTCAAAATTATTGCGTTACTCCAAGGATCTTATTTGCCACACATGTTGGAGCGATGCTCTTTCTTACATAACTCTAAGCCCTGACTTATTCCAGGGGATTCTCATTTAGTGATATTAACACCATCGGTATTCCGACTTTAATATTAGTCATAACCTGTTTGGCTTTTTGCAAAGTCAATAAACGATTAACTTCTCATCCTCATGCTCTATCCTTCATACCTCACTTTTTAGCAACGGCTTTGCACGTGAACATTTTTTGCCCAAAGACTTATGTTATCAAAACTACATTTAATTCATTAGTTTTCATTACCTAGTGACATGTCACCCAATGATTCAAAGATTTTTCACTCGATCTTTTTCAACTCGTAACCTTTGAAATACGAAAAAAACTATGTTTGTCAAAATTTTTACACGTTGTTTATTTGTGCGGTCCTCACAAGATTTATGGACAAACGAAATTAATAAAAATTTTCTGTCACTTATGCGATTTATAAAATCATATATGTATGTATATAATTAAGTTAATAAATTTACCTTTACTTGTTTTGGTTAGTACATACTAAGTTATACCTTCAAATTAATTAAAAATCGCTCCTTTATTGGGTTGTTTAACTTAAGTCAAATAGTTTTGTGCAAAATGGTACACGTTGTACATACTTCTAAATTTACTAAGAACTTCGTTCCGTTTATGTTGTCATATCAAATGTTTAAAGGTTTTTCAAAACTTCCTTGGTTGAGTTTACTAAAGTTTTTCGTATTAGTCTACACCATGTATGGATCACACTTCTTCTCGTTCTCCGTTTAGGGATGAAGCTTACCATTAAGAACTTTGTTAAAAACTCTTGAGCCACTTTGGATGGCAGTTTTATAAAATTTGTTAGGAAGTCTTTGCGCTCATAAAATGTACCTTTTAAGGTTAGACATGGCAAAAACGCGGGCCGATAAATCAGTTTTCTGAGTTACATTCAGTGGTCACCCCATTATAGGAAAGGCACTAGGTAGGTTTCTACTCTCAATATTTCACGGCTAATTTCGACACCCTCATCAACATCATCTCTATGAATCAGTATATTGAGGTACAAGAAATAGTATATTGAGGTACAAGAAATCACTTTTGAGATTATTTTTGGAGTAAACCATTCTTTATGACCTAGGGTTCACGTATCTTCTCATCCGCGCATCCCCTTAAGTATAAAGATAAATTCAGATCAACTCGCTCATTGTACGAAGAGTTCACTCTCGTTCAAAGATCACATCTTTCGTGTGATTCTCTTTTGGAAATGTAATGTAAATTACTTTAAAGATCTATGAATCTTGTTATCCTCTTGGAAGAGACTGCTTAAACATCTATAACACTGATGTGGGTACTCTATATATTTCTTCCTTCGTTGGTTGCAACTATATGTTGTTCTAGTCGATATTAACCTTAACTTCAACATGTAACTGAAAGGATATAGTTACATTATGGAACTGTGCTTTCATCCCATCCAAGGGTAAGTTCACATGTAGTATGTTGTGATCACCATGTTTTCCATTCTATCTGTCAGCTTTGTATTGCGACATAAGCGCTCAATGTTTTAGATGAGTTTAGTAACATTCATGATGTATTTCATGCATCCAGCTTACTGAAGATTCCTGTAAGGCTAAAAAAATCATCTTTCCTTTTGTGGGTATATATTCGGATGACATATTCATGTTAGCAAGAAACGAAATCAATTTATTGATCTCTTAGGACAAGAGACTTAATTAATGGCATATACCTATTCTTACTTTTATACGCCCAAGTACGTTTCAAGGTAAATAACTCACTTCTGATCCCACGAGTCTCTCGGAACTTGGATACACTCCTTCTTCCTCAACTTAGGTACCGTTGTTAGTCACTCCTCAAAATTTCGGGACGAAATTTTCTTTAACAGGTGAGTAATGTAACGACCCGACTTTTTCGACTTATATTTTTTTGTGCTCTCACGAATCTGCGTATACGTGCGTACTGAGCTAGTTTATGCTCTGGGATCTTTATTCGTGTTAATTACTTTCGTTAATATCTTACAACGTGCCATTAAGTACATAGTTACTTAACTTGATCCCCGAATGCTTTTATGACCGTTAGTGTCACTTGACGTTTAAAACGAGCTATGTATTTTGAAACAACCCAACCCGTATTCCATACGATAATTTTTTTTTTTATAATACACGTTTACGCGCCAATTAAAGGATGTAAACCATTCCCCACGTTTCGTTAGAACATACAACAAGTTTAACGTTTTACACAAGGCACGAAGGCCATCAATAAATGTAATACAAGTTTGACCCATTCAAAAACGATAGTTTTAATCCAAACAACACTTCGAGCATGGTTTGGGGCTAAATTACCCAAAATGCTAGGCCAACTTCAAAAGTTTCACATTAATCCAACACGTGGAACTAGTATCCAATAACCCCCTTCCCTTTGTCCGCACCTGCATCTAAAAAGATAAACAACGAGAGGGGTAAGCTAATGCTTAGTGAGTGCAACAATTATACGATTACATATACAACCTACTTACTTGCAATCACTTACGCATTTACCGCATGCATGCTAGCAATATAATTAATCATACCATCACAAGTATAATACAAAACCCTCCACCGTACGAGCTAGCAAAACAATAGCATATAGTTTAAACAATATAATATGCAACAATCCACACACAACCATGGTTAACCAATCGAACGAGGGAACGGTATTTAAAGGACCGTCGAAGTTCATAACAACCATTAGTGCACTTAACACCTCGTACACTAACCCCACGGGTGGCATCTTAACACATCGATACTTCCCCCCGGGTGGTGCCTTAACACTTCGACACTTCACCCTGAGTGCCTTATGTGACGACCCAGAAATTTCTGACCAAATTTAAACTTTAATCTTTATATTATTCCGACACGATAAGCAAAGTTTGTTAAGTTAAATCTCAAGAATTTTAAACTGTGTTCATACATTCATTATAACCTCGACCAAATTCCGACGAGTCACGAACCGTTATATATAAATAGATATGTATATGTATATATATATTATAACTTGAGAATATTAATAAAGTATTAAACGTATAATACTTTACACGAATGTATTTGTTTCAATATAATTTTCGACGAAATTAAAAAGAAATATATTAAATGATTGAATTATCAGAAACATTGAATTATGACTACAAGTCTCTGTTGAGAGGTCCACTATGATTTGAGAAAATCTATTCCTCTTAACGATATTCAGAATAATTTGTAAAGCTATTTATAAATAAAAACAAAAAGTGTCATTTACGAAAGTTAGACAAAAGTAAGTGGAGAATTGGTTTCCATAATATTCTATTAATCTATTTTCAAACGTACAAAGATGTTTTCAGTTTAAAAAGAACTTTATTATTAAAACGTATATAACTTTTATAAATATCTAGAATCACTTTTGACAACTCATTACTTAACCAGTATAATAAATATAACGATATTTATATTTTATTTCATTAAATATATATAATGATTTAAATTAATATTATATATATTTATACGCGTATTATACATACATAGTTTTTATACTTTTACTATACTTTAACTTTACCTTTACTTTACTTTTACTTTACTTTAACTTTAATAATTCACTTTAATAATTCATACTTTAATAATTCACTTTAATAATTCATACTTTAATAATTCACTTTAATAATTCATACTTTAATAATTCACTTTAATAATTCACTTTAATAATTCATACTTTAATAATTCACTTTAATAATTCAAAAATCTATTATAAATAGAATTCAATAGGTTTCATTATTTCATAGAAACTTGAAAATATATTTCTCTAAACTCTCTCAATCGATTATATATATATATATATATATATATATATATATATATATATATATATATATATATATATATATATATATATATATATATATATTTATATATTTGCTCTGTATTATTTCAAGATATTATTAGTATACATAAAATATTATGACGGAGTGCTGTTCGAGTGATTTCAAAATAGTTTTTTTGAATGAGTCGAAGCTAAGGAAATTATGGGTTATAGCTATGGAGGTGATGGGTATGGTTCATGGGTATGCTCGTGAGGTCAATGTAACGACCCGTCAAAATCGCTATTGACGCGGCACGTTAATCATTGATTCCACAGTGAGGTTTTGACCTCTATATGATACGTTTTGATAAAATATTGCATTCATTAAAATAAGTGACTTTCTAAACATAGAAAGTTATAAACATGTGGGCGAGTGCTTAGGTATAAGCAAAACCCCAAAATACATAAGTCTTTAATTTACAGGTTGACATCACAGTCCAATTATTTATTACACAACGCAGTTTTATTTTGAATGCAATAAACTTTGTACAAAGCATGAGAGACTCCATGCAGGCAACAAGCACATCACAGCGGAAGCATTCTAAGGACCTGAGAATAAAACATGCTAAAAAGTCAACACGGATGTTGGTGAGTTATAGGTTTAATTGCTCGAGTCATAAATATATATAAAGATAGACCACAAGATTTCATCAAAAGTTTATCAATAGATTCTACGTAACAGAGCACCCTGGTAACTAAACTTAACGCTATAGTGATAATTACCCCATTCGTTTTAATACACGCAAACCAACGTGTCTTAAACTCAAATAACATACGTCCGTTAAAAGGCTAGCGCTCTAGCTCGGACGGGGATGTCAAGCCCTATGGATCCATATACAATTATTCGCGCCCACCAGTCCATATCCTATGTACTGGCAGCTACTAGTTACCAAAGCTAAGGGATTTTCGGTTTAACTCAGTGTAGAATTTTGTATGTACTTGTGTCTTATTGCGTTTAAAATAAATTGCATGTATTCTCAGCCCAAAAATATTTAAAGCATTTAAAAAGGGAGACTATAACTCACAGTTCAATATTGCGATTCAATATTGTAGGCAAATTGCGCAGACGTAATGATGGTAGACGACTGTATGGTTGGTCTTGAATTCAAGAACAATACCCCGAACAATACCCAATATTTCCTTATTTTAAAACGGTTTGAAACCCGAATTAAAAATACCCTCGAATATACTTTATTATTATTAAACTTAAAATTAAAATTATAACTATAATTATAAATATAAAATTTACGTACATAAATAATTATGAAAAATTTCGTCGAGCAAAACTGACCTTTTATAGTACTTTTCGATTTACTGTAGCTCATGCGATCGCATGAGTTTTCAGTGTTTTTGCCATGCGATCGCATGGCCGCCTTTTCTGTTTTTGTTTGCTAGTTCGTCGACATCAAATAGTGTTACTGTAGCAAATAGTGTTACTGTAGCAAATAGTGTTTAATGTAGCAAATAGTGGTTTACTGTAGCAAATAGTGTTTTACTGTAGCAAATCACTGTAGCAAAATACGGTTTCACTATAGCAAATAGTGTTTTACTGTAGAAAATTGTGTTTTACTGTAGCAAAGTAATTTTTACTGTAGCAAATAGGGTTTTACTGTAGGAAAGTCGTTTTTACTTGTACATATATATATACATACATATAATTGTTCATGAATCGTCGAGAGTAGTCAAAGGTAATTGTATATATGTAACAGTTCTAAAATTTTGAGACTCAATCTAACAGACTTTGTTTAACGTGTTAAAATAATAAATCGTATAGAGAATTGGTTTAAATAAGTCAAAAATTTTCGGGTCATCACAGTACCTCCCCGTTAAAGAAAATTTCGTCCCGAAATTTTGAGTAGTACCTGTTTCATGAGCGATATCAGTGAACAAATGTGGATACTTTTGCTTCATCTGATCTTCACGTTCCCAAGTAAACTCGGGTCCTCGTCTTGCGTTCCAACGAACCCTAACTATCGGTATTTTGCTTTGTTTTAATTGTTTGACCTCACGGTCCATGATTTCAACAGGTTCTTCGATAAAATGGAGTTTATCATTGATTCGTATTTCGTCAAGAGGAATTACGACATCCTCTTCAGCTAAACATTTCTTCAAATTTGACACGTGAAATGTGTTGTGAAGACTACTAAGTTCTTGCGGTAGCTTTAATCGATAAGCAACTGTTCCAATTCTTTCGGTGATTTCAAAGGGTCCTACGTACCTAGGACTTAGCTTTCCTCGTTTACCGAATCGTACAACGCCTTTCCAGGGTGACACTTTCAACATGACTTTGTTGCCCACTTGAAATTCTAGCGGTTTTCTTCTTACATCAGCATAACTCTTTTGGCGACTCATGGCCGTTTTCAATCGCTGTTGTATTTGAATGATCTTTTCGGTGGTTTCATGAATAATTTCTTATCCAGTAAGTTGTCTTTCTCCTACTTCACTCCAACAGATAGGAGATCTGCACTTTCTACCGTAAAGTGCTTCAAATGGCGCTGCGTTGATGCTCGTATGATAGCTGTTATTGTATGAAAATTCTGCCAACGGTAAGTGTCGATCCCAACTGGTTCCAAAGTCAATCACGCATGCCCGTAACATGTCTTCAAATGTTTGTATTGTTCTTTCACTTTGACCATCTGTCTGTGGGTGATAAGCGGTGCTCATATCTAATCGAGTTCCCAATGCTTTTTGTAATGACTGCCAGAAACGTGATGTGAATCGGGTGTCGTGATCAGATATGATAGAGATGGGTACACCATGCCTGGAAACTACTTCCTTCAAATATAGGCGTGCTAATTTCTCCATACTGTCTGTCTCCTTTATTGGTAGAAAGTGAGCTGATTTAGTTAGACGATCAACTATCACCCAAATAGTATCATGACTACTTACAGTCCTTGGCAATTTCGTAATGAAATCCATGGTTATTCTTTCCCATTTCCACTGCGAAATTTTTGGTTGTTGCAGTAATCCTGACGGCTTTTGGTGCTCAGCTTTGACCTTTGCACACGTTAAACATTTGCTTACATAAGTAGCAATTTCTGTTTTCATATTAGGCCACCAATAAAACTTCTTGAGATCGTGGTACATTTTTCTGTTTTCTGGGTGAATTGAGTACCTCGTTTTGTGTGCTTCATCCAGTACTAGTTGCCTTAGGTTACCATGTTTTGGTACCCATATCCTACCAGCAAAATACAGGGTTCCATCGGCTTTTTCTTCAAGTTGTTTTTCTAACCCTTTGCTTATTTCGCCTTTTTTGTTTTCTTCTTTTAAAGCTTCTAACTGTGCTGCTTGAATTTGCTTTGTGAGATCAGTACGAATTGTAATATTCAAAGCTCGGACCCTAAGAGGTTTTACTCTTTCTTTTCGACTTAGGGCATCAGCTACAACATTAGCCTTTCCGGGGTGGTAACGGATTTCACAATCGTAATCGTTTAACAACTCTACCCAGCGACGTTGCCTCATATTGAGTTGTTTTTGATCAAAAATATGTTGAAGACTTTTATGGTCTGTGTACACTGTACACTTGGTGCCATATAGATAGTGTCTCCATATTTTGAGTTCAAAAACTACTGCTCCAAGTTCTAAATCGTGCGTCGTATAGTTCTTTTCATGAATTTTTAGTTGTCATGAGGCATATGCGATGACTTTTGTGCGTTGCATTAATACACATCCTAAACCTTGGCGTGAAGCATCACAATAGATCACGAAATCATCATTTCCTTCCGGTAATGACAAAATGGGTGCAGACGTTAACTTTTTCTTTAATAACTGGAATGAGGATTCCTGTTCTGTGGACCAATCATACTTCTTTCCCTTTTGAGTCAATGCAGTTAAGGGTTTGGCGATTCTAGAGAAATCTTGAATGAATCTTCGGTAGTAACCAGCAAGACCTAAGAATTGGCGAATTTGTGTTGGAGTCTTCGGGGTTTCCCATTTACTAATGGCTTCGATCTTGGCGGGGTCAACTTTAATTCCATGTTTACTGACAACATGGCCCAAAAATTGTACTTCTTGTAACCAGAAATCGCACTTCGAAAATTTTGCGTACAATTCTTCTTTCTTGAGTATCTCCAGTACCAGTCTTAAGTGTTGCTCATGTTCTTCCTTGTTCTTCGAGTAAATCAATATGTCGTCGATAAAAACAATGACAAATTTGTCTAAATACGGTCTACAGATGCGATTCATTAGATCCATGAATACTGCTGGAGCATTAGTTAATCCAAAAGGCATGACTAGAAACTCATAGTGACCGTAACGGGTTCTGAACGCGGTTTTAGGAACATCTTCTTCCTTCACTCTCAGTTGATGATATCCGGAGCGTAGATCAATCTTAGAATAAACACTTGATCCTTGCAATTGATCAAACAAATCATCAATCCTCGGTAATGGGTACCGATTCTTGATCGTTAATTTGTTTAATTCTCGGTAATCTATGCACATTCTCATAGATCCATCCTTCTTCTTGACGAACAGAATAGGAGCACCCCAAGGTGAAAAACTAGGACGAATAAATCCACGGTCCGATAATTCTTGCAACTGGTCTTGTAATTCTTGCATTTCTGAAGGTGCAAGTCTATATGGAGATCGGGCTACAGGTGCAGCTCCTGGTATGAGATCAATCTGGAATTCTACACATCTGTGTGGAGGTAGCCCCGGTAATTCTTCTGGAAATACTCCGGGATATTCTCTTACAACCGGCATGTCATTAATGCTTCTTTCTTCAGTATCGATCTTCTTTACATGTGCCAGAATAGCATAACAACCTTTTCTTATAAGTTTCTGGGCCTTCATACAGCTGATAAAGTTCAGCTTTGAGTTGCTCTTCTCCCCATAAATCATTAATGACGTTTCATCCTTACGAGGGATGCGGATTGCTTTCTCAGGGCAAACAACTTCCGCTCTTGTTTTGGACATCCAGTCCATGCCAACGATTACGTCAAAACTTCCTAATTCTACGGGTATCAAATCGATTTTGAAGGTTTCACCAGAGAGATTCATTTCGCAACCATGGAAAATTTTATCGGCTTTTATCAGTTTACCATTAGCTAATTCAATAGTATATTTATCGTCTAGAGGTAATGATGCACATTTTAGTTTAAAACTAAAGTCTTTACACATATAACTTCTATCAGCACCCGTATCAAACATAATAGAAGCTAGTTGATTATTAACGGTAAACGTACCCGTGACAAGATTAGGATCCTCACGTGCTTTACTGGCACTAACATTAAATGCCCTCCCACGTGCGGGTTCTTTGTTCTTCTCTTTATCAGGGCATTGATTTATAAAGTGACCAGACTTCCCGCATCCAAAACATTTCTTGACATCGGTCAGTTTTGTCTTTACTTTAGAAACGGTGGCATAACAATCTTTCGCCACATGTCCTTTCTTGTTGCACTTATCACAGACCACTTGACAATAACCTGCATGATGTGTGTAACATCTTTTGCAGAACGGATGGGGTCCCTTATAGTTTGGACTTGCAGTTGCCCCATCTTGTTTACCTTTAAAAGTTTCTTGTTTCTTCAGGTGAGTACTTTTGCCCTTATAGTCTTCCCATTTCCTCTTTCCTTCAGTTGTCTTGACTTCGGTAATTGGTGCCTTAATTGAACTCTCTGTGATCTGGTCCATGAGTTGGTGTGCCATTGTCATGGCTTCCTGCATCGTATTCGGTTTGGACGATGTAACATTTCCTTTGATATTGATCGATAAACCGTCAATATACATTTCTATCTTTCGTTTCTCATTTGGCACCAATTCGGGACACAACAAGGCTAGTTCCATGAAACGCTTTTCATAGTTATTGAGATTCGCGCCGATAACCTTCAGATTACGTAACTCAGATTCCATTTTTCTGATCTCGTTTCGAGGACAGTACTCCTCGATTAGCATCTTTTTCAGTTCTTCCCAAGAGATATCATATGCCGTATCTATTCCTTCTGCTTTAGCATAATTGTTCCACCAAGTAAGTGCACCATCTTGCAACGTGCACGAAGCATACTTTGACTTGTCTCCGTTCGCACAATTACTGATTTTGAAAACGGACTCCATCTTTTCAAACCATCGGGTTAGACCGACTGGTCCCTTAGTTCCACTAAACGTCTGTGGTTTGCATCCCTGAAAAGTTTTGTATGAGCATCCGTTTCGCGAATTTATGTTTACGGCTGCTGCTTTGGCTGTTGCTTCGGCTGTTGCTTTTGCTGCTTCGGTTGCAGCAATTCTTTCATTCACACGTTTCTCGACTAGTTGCTCAAACTCAGCATCCGACATTTGAGACATATTTCTTCAATAAACACAACAGATATAATTTAATCATATAGAATATTATAGGTAAAATGAGTTGTCAATAGTTAATCGTAGCATATTAATAATATGAACCGATTATTATAAAAGCCTTTTCTTCTTATTAGCATTTTATAATTATTTCTAGGGTATTACCTACCCGTTAAGTTCATACATAATAGCTAGTACCAGGAATTAACTACTAAAATCCTAATAATATTCCACTATGAAAAATTATAGCGAGTTACTACATTATTATGTAATAATAATAATAAGAAGTAGTAATAATACAAATAATCATTCCATGCATTTATTATTAATAAACCAAAATAATACAATACCATACAATACTGATATTTTACATATGCTTATTTTACATAACAAGATAGAGTAGCACACATAAGCAATAAAATAGCGCATGGAAGATTTATGGTTGCGAGGTCGTTCATTCAGAACTATCAGAAACTTCTTCCCATTTGGTTCTCTCTGCCAATTGTTTGTGTGCACATGGTCCGACAGACATTCTGGCAGTGTATTTTATTTTTAGTTGGGGTTTTGAGGTACCCGTTGCCTCAGTGGGTTTAATACAATAAGGGTGGTTACGGATCGAATGGTCCTGTTCTTTTTTAATAATTAAGGACATTTTATTATTGTGGTTGTTTTTATTATCTATAGCAAGTTGGAATTTCTCCTTAGTGATCTCTTTTATTTCATTAGCGAAATCCTCCTCCTTACTGATCTCGTCTGATGACGAACTGTCTGAGTCATGTGTAGGAGAATATGATGACGAACTGCAAGAATATGTACCGGTGGTCATGAACCGAAATCTGCCAGGCGTAATCGGCACAACCCGCCCGTCGGCGGTATATCTGGACCAATGTCCATATTTGTTTAGAAATGGACGATCCTCGTTTACTCCAGGGATCATGGGTCCATGCCAACGATACTGTGACTCCGGAAAACTAAAGCTGGGTGGAGCTGGAACCTCCTCTGGGTTTACCGGGAGTTGAGATTCCCCGGCTAACACAATTTCTTCTTTAATAGGTATTGGAACGCCCTTTTCAGTTGTGGATAGAATAGATTCAGTGTCCGATTCCGAGTCGTACAAATGATAGGATTAGAGGAAGTCATCTATCACATAATTGAAACAACAATTACGTTAGCATATAAATATATCACATATAATGTTTTTGACCAAATAATAAGCAAAAATCAGTAAAAACAGATATGGTCATAGTCCAGACTCACTAATGCATCCTAACAATTACCAGTTAAACACAATAATGTAATTTCTGGTTCCCTATGACCTCAAGCTCGGATACCAACTGTAACGACCCGTCAAAATCGCTATTGACGCGGCACGTTAATCATTGATTCCACAGTGAGGTTTTGACCTCTATATGATACGTTTTGATAAAATATTGCATTCATTAAAATAAGTGACTTTCTAAACATAGAAAGTTATAAACATGTGGGCGAGTGCTTAGGTATAAGCAAAACCCCAAAATACATAAGTCTTTAATTTACAGGTTGACATCACAGTCCAATTATTTATTACACAACGCAGTTTTATTTTGAATGCAATAAACTTTGTACAAAGCATGAGAGACTCCATGCAGGCAACAAGCACATCACAGCGGAAGCATTCTAAGGACCTGAGAATAAAACATGCTAAAAAGTCAACACAGATGTTGGTGAGTTATAGGTTTAATTGCTCGAGTCATAAATATATATAAAGATAGACCACAAGATTTCATCAAAAGTTTATCAATAGATTCTACGTAACAGAGCACCCTGGTAACTAAACTTAACGCTATAGTGATAATTACCCCATTCGTTTTAATACACGCAAACTAACGTGTCTTAAACTCAAATAACATACGTCCGTTAAAAGGCTAGCGCTCTAGCTCGGACGGGGATGTAAAGCCCTATGGATCCATATACAATTATTCGCGCCCACCAGTCCATATCCTATGTACTGGCAGCTACTAGTTACCAAAGCTAAGGGATTTTCGGTTTAACTCAGTGTAGAATTTTGTATGTACTTGTGTCTTATTGCGTTTAAAATAAATTGCATGTATTCTCAGCCCAAAAATATTTAAAGCATTTAAAAAGGGAGACTATAACTCACAGTTCAATATTGTGATTCAATATTGTAGGCAAATTGCGTAGACGTAATGATGGTAGATGACTGTATGGTTGGTCTTGGATTCAAGAACAATACCCCGAACAATACCCAATATTTCCTTATTTTAAAACGATTTGAAACCCGAATTAAAAATACCCTCGAATATACTTTATTATTATTAAACTTAAAATTAAAATTATAATTATAACTATAAATATAAAATTTACGTACATAAATAATTATGAAAAATTTCGTCGAGCAAAACTGACCTTTTATAGTACTTTTCGATTTACTGTAGCTCATGCGATCGCATGAGTTTTCAGTGTTTTTGCCATGCGATCGCATGGCCGCCTTTTCTGTTTTTGTTTGCTAGTTCGTCGACATCAAATAGTGTTATTGTAGCAAATAGTGTCACTGTAGCAAATAGTGTTTTACTGTAGCAAATAGTGGGTTACTGTAGCAAATAGTGTTTTACTGTAGCAAATCACTGTATCACTGTAGCAAAATACGGTTTCACTGTAGCAAATAGTGTTTTACTGTAGCAAAGTAATTTTTACTGTAGCAAATAGGGTTTTACTGTAGGAAAGTCGTTTTTACTTGTACATATATATATACATACATATAATTGTTCATGAATCGTCGAGATTAGTCAAAGGTAATTGTATATATGTAACAGTTCTAAAATTTTGAGACTCAATCTAACAGACTTTGTTTAACGTGTTAAAATAATAAATCGTATAGAGAATTGGTTTAAATAAGTCAAAAAATTTCGGGTCATCACAGTACCTCCCCGTTAAAGAAAATTTCGTCCCGAAATTTTGAGTAGTACCTGTTTCATGAGCGATATCAGTGAACAAATGTGGATACTTTTGCTTCATCTGATCTTCACGTTCCCAAGTAAACTCGGGTCCTCGTCTTGCGTTCCAACGAACCCTAACTATCGGTATTTTGCTTTATTTTAATTGTTTGACCTCACGGTCCATGATTTCAACAGGTTCTTCGATAAAATGGAGTTTATCATTGATTCGTATTTCGTCAAGAGGAATTACGATATCCTCTTCAGCTAAACATTTCTTCAAATTTGACACGTGAAATGTGTTGTGGACACTACTAAGTTCTTGCGGTAGCTTTAATCGATAAGCAACTGTTCCAATTCTTTCGGTGATTTCAAAGGGTCCTACGTACCTAGGACTTAGCTTTCCTCGTTTACCGAATCATACAACGCCTTTCCAGGGTGACACTTTCAACATGACTTTGTTGCCCACTTGAAATTCTAGCGGTTTTCTTCTTACATCAGCATAACTCTTTTGGCGACTCATGGCCGTTTTCAAACGCTGTTGTATTTGAATGATCTTTTCGGTGGTTTCATGAATAATTTCTGGTCCAGTAAGTTGTCTTTCTCCTACTTCACTCCAACAGATAGGAGATCTGCACTTTCTACCGTAAAGTGCTTCAAATGGCACTGCGTTGATGCTCGTATGATAGCTGTTATTGTATGAAAATTCTGCCAACGGTAAGTGTCGATCCCAACTGGTTCCAAAGTCAATCACGCATGCCCGTAACATGTCTTTCAATGTTTGTATTGTTCTTTCACTTTGACCATCTGTCTGTGGGTGATAAGCGGTGCTCATATCTAATCGAGTTCCCAACGCTTTTTGTAATGACTGCCAGAAACGTGATGTGAATCGGGTATCGCGATCAGATATGATAGAGATGGGTACACCATGCCTGGAAACTACTTCCTTCAAATATAGGCGTGCTAATTTCTCCATACTGTCTGTCTCCTTTATTGGTAGAAAGTGAGCTGATTTAGTTAGACGATCAACTATCACCCAAATAGTATCATGACTACTTGCAGTCCTTGGCAATTTCGTAATGAAATCCATGGCTATTCTTTCCCGTTTTCACTGTAGCACTGTAGCAAAATACGGTTTCACTGTAGCAAATAGTGTTTTATTGTAGCAAATTGTGTTTTACTGTAGCAAAGTAATTTTTACTGTAGCAAATAGGGTTTTACTGTAGGAAAGTCGTTTTTACTTGTACATATATATATACATACATATAATTGTTCATGAATCGTCGAGAGTAGTAAAAGGTAATTGTATATATGTAACAGTTCTAAAATTTTGAGACTCAATCTAACAGACTTTGTTTAACGTGTTAAAATAATAAATCGTATAGAGAATTGGTTTAAATAAGTCAAAAATTTTCGGGTCATCACAGTCAATCTAGTGTTTATCATCTCCGTTGCGTCTACGTACTTTCCTGCAATATTGAATCTCAATATTGATACGTTCGTGAATCCGAGGCCAACCTTGCACTTGGTAAATGACGTTATATGTATTTTCACTACGAAATACAGTATTGTGAGTTTCATTTGCTCCATTTTTAATTGCTTTTTCAATATATATTTTTGGGCTGAGAATACATGCGCTGTTTTATAAATGTTTTACGAAATAGGCACAAGTACTAAAACTAATTCTATGTGGGTTTAAACCAGAAATATACCCTTAGCTTGGTAACATTAAACTACTTGTCTATGTACGGTAGGCGCGAATCCTAAAGATAGATCTATTGGGCCTGACAAACCCCATCCTGACTATGGGATGCTTTAGTACTTCGAGGTTATATTAAACACACCTGATCTGGTGTACTTCAGAGGATAAAACATGAACGTTAAGGCTTGTTACCGGGTGCCTACAATTTATAGAATACTTTTATACACTTGTGAGTGTACATATATTTATAAACGGAAATCTTGTGGTCAATTAATATATTGAAATGATTGTTATGATAAACCTATGAACTCACCAACCTTTTGGTTGACACTTTAAAGCATGTTTATTCTCAGGTATTAAAGAAATCTTCCGCTGTGCATTAGCTCATTTTAAGGATATTACTTGGAGTCATTCATGGCATATTTTGAAAGACGTTGCATTCGAGTCATTGAGTTCATCAAGATTATTATTAAGCCAATTATAGTTGGATGTATTATGAAATGGTGTGCATGCCATCAACTTTCGTTGTAAAGAAAGTTTGTCTTTTAAAAACGAATGCAATGTTTGTAAAATGTATCATATAGAGGTCAAATACCTCGCGATGTAATCAACTATTGTGAATCGTTTATAATGTATATGAACGGGTCCTTTCAGTTGGTATCAGAGCGGTGGTCTTAGCGAACCAGGTCTGCATTAGTGTGTCTAACTGATAGTCGTTAGGATGCATTAGTGAGTCTGGACTTCGACCGTGTCTGCATGTCAAAAGTTTTGCTCATCATTTTTGTCGGAAATTACCTGCTTATCATTCTTAGTCTAGACACATCTTATTGCATTGATTGCATGAATAGTGTATAGACAAAATTCATATCTTAGCGTATCTGCTAATTCATATCTTAGCGTATCTGTTACTGTAAACTTTGCCTGACATATTCCGTAAATTCCTCCGTAATCTACGAAACCTTTTGCTCTATATAATTAGAATACCACCCGATAGCCGGAAAATCATTTTATATCGAAAAATTCTTTATTCAATCGTACGAAATGGAATTTGTCATTAGTTCAAGTCCCTCGGATTCCGAAATGGAATCCCACTCAAGTTCCGAAAGCAGTGTGACCGGAATGGATCAACCAATTAGTCATCATCTATTCTGGATGAATTGGGGATGGGTTCGTAGCCTCCTTAATCATTGGAGACAAGAAGAAGGTGATCCCTTCCATCCACCACATTGCCCTCTTGGCGAAGAACCTGAAGCACTTACCGGCGAACCTATCCGAAACACTATTTTCTCTCTTATTTCTAGAGTATCTCGTCACGATTACATACTACACCAAATTCTAGATTTTATTTATCCGCTCGTCCGAACCGACAATCACCCCGGTGTAATAGAAGAAGTCAACGAGCTTCGCGCTCGGGTAGTGGCTTTGGAGAATATGGTGCAAAGGTTACAAACACCAGCAGCAGCACCAGCAGCATAAACAGTACCACCATCAGCAACACCAACAGTACCATCACCACCACCAACAACAACATCCACATCCCACACCGCAACATCACAATCTGTATCTCAAACATCAACGTCATACGCCCTGTAAATATCCAGGAATATCAACAACAACAAACGATGAAGTATTAATTCATAAACTTCATTGAAGAGATATCTCTGCGGCAGTTATGTAATCTCCAAAATCTTAGAGATTATTTAATTCTGACCGTAAATCGGATGAGTGAACGGAGATGGTAGAGTAGAAACTTTGATCGAAAATGGTGTACGATTTACAAGCTAGAATTGTTTTACCAACAGCATCAACAGGACCGTAGCATCATCAACACAGTCAGTGCCGTCAGTATCGTCAGAATCAACAGCACCTGTAACATCACAAACTCTGTCAGTTCAAGAATCGTTGTGGACATCATTACGAATCAACAACAAATATATTGTATCAACGAGTTATGAAGTATTAACTCATTTCCAATCGAAAGATTTATATGTATATTTTATATGTATAAATTTTTAAACCATAATTGATAAGGCTAAAAAGGAACATATATTTCATAGCAATATTCCTTCTAAATAATAGGTTTTCATATGTAATTGTATTATATTTTCATTGTAATTGTTTAAATAAATAAGTGCGAAGACAAAAGGCGAAAACGAAGATTTGAAGACACAAACGTCCAAAAAGCTCAAATGTACAAGATACAATTCAAAATGTTCAATTTATTGATGAGAAACGTCTAAAAATGACAAGAGTACAAGTTACAAAACGTAAAGTACAAGATATTAAATTGTACGCAAGGACGTTCGAAAATTCGGAACCGAGACATGAACCAACTTTCAACGCTCGACGCAACGGAGCTAAAATTACAAGTTAACTATGCTCAAGAATATAATATAATATTTAAATAATTCATAATAAGAATAATAATAAATAATAAAAAGTTGTTAATTGAGCATAGTTAAGGGGTCATAAGTGAAAATTTCAAATCACCAATTGTCTATAAAATGAAATTCACGGTGTAATAAAAAGAACACCTTTCTTCATATTTCTTTCTCTCTTCTGTAATATGTAATATATATTTATATTATAATTTTAATATAAGTTAATTTTAATAATAAAGTTATGGTTTAGTTGGGTTATTGTAAGAAATGTTTTACGGGTTTTAAAGTCGAAACTCTGTCCGTGTAACGCTACACGATTAATAATCACTGTAAGTTATGTTCTTCCTTTTTAAATTAATGTCTCGTAACTAAGTTATTATTATGCTTATTTAAGCCGAAGTAATCGTGATGTTTGACTAAATATTAAGACGGGATTATTGGATTTTGTACCATAATTAAGGTTTGGGCAAAAGACCGACACTTGTGGAAATTGGACTATTGACTATTAATAGATGGGGGGTATTGTCTAATTGAGTGACAACTCATTGGAGTCTGTCGAACCTATCTTCAAATTAATTATCCTAATAATTAATAATGATTATGGCTGTCCTATTTAGTGACGTTCATATGGAATCTATTATAATCATTTAATTAATTATTCGGGTTGGGTAATTGATTATTCAAACTGATCAAGTGGGTAAATTAATATTCATATCTAATCAAAACAGGGGTGGATTACATACAGTGATAACCGGTGTAATTGTTGACAGAAGTGATAACTGCGTCACAGTTTAAATCCTTAATTAGTTGGAATATTTGACTTCGGGTATAAGGGTAATTTGACGAGGACACTCGCACTTTATATTTATGACCGATGGACTATTATGGACAAAAACCATATAGGTATCAAATAAACCATGACAAAGGACAATTAACCCGAGTAACAATTAATTAAAATCAAAACGTTAAACATCATGATTACGGAAGTTTAAATAAGCATAATCCTTTTATTTCATATTCTATCGCAATTTTATTTATTGTTATTTTATTTATCGTCATTTATATATTTTACGCACTTTAATTATTGTCATTTATCTTTACGCTTAAAAATATAAAATCGACAAACTGGTCATTAAACGATAAAAAACCCCCTTTTATAATAATATTACTACTTATATATATATATATATATATATATATATATATATATATATATATATATATATATATATATATATATATATATATATATATATATATAGTTTTATAAAAATATAGTACGTAATCACTAGCTCCCTGTGAAACGAACCGGACTTACTAAAAACTACACTACTCTACGATTAGGTACACTGCCTATAGTGTTGTAACAAGGTTTAGGTATATCCCATCCGTAAATTAATAAAACTTGTGTCATATTTTGTAGTATTTCCTAGTAAAAATAATACTATTTCGTACCCTCACGACACAACATCAAGTTTTTGGCGCCGCTGCCGAGGAGCGCTAAAACGCTATATTTTTAATTTATATCTGAAAAAATATAGTTATAAAAAAAAATAATTTCGGGGACACTTTTTGTGTTTTCACGGGGTATTTAAGTTTTTTTTTTTAGTTTTTGATTGATTAAAGATATATTAATTTAAATATAATAATTTAATAAATATAATAATATAATAATATTGAAATAAAATATAATAATATAATAATATTTTAGAATCAAATTTGATACGTAAAAGTTTTAAAAGTTTTAAAAAGTCGTATTTATTAAATATTTCAGGGGTATATTATGTAACTTGTAATTAATAATTTCTATAATGTCGCTTTCATGTGAATAGTAAATTAATTAATTTCTTTCCTTAATCGTAAAAGTTTTAAAAATTTTAAAAAGTCGTATTTATTAAATATTTCAGGGGTATATTATGTAACTTGCAATTAATAATTTCTATCATGTCGCTTTCATGTAAATAGTAAATTAATTAATTTCTTTTCATTTACTATTCATGAATAGTAAATGAGTTAAAAAAAAAGTTTTGAAAAAAAATAATCATAATAAAAAAATTATTAATTCCTTAAAAAAAATTGTTTAAAAAAAATCATTTTTTTAAAGAAAAAAAATTCGTTTTAAAAAAAAATTGTAAAAAAAATCGTTTTTTTTAAAGAAAATTTAAAAAAAAAAGTTTTAAAAAAAATATATAAAAAAAAATTTTAAAAAAAAAATTTTAAAATCCTTAAAAAACGAAATATAAAAAAAATTAAAAAAAAAAAGTTTTTTTTTATTACCTTTAGATTTTTAGACTCTAGTTACAATTTTTAGTATTAAGTTTAGTTTTGCCATAGTTATTTTTATTTCTAGAATTTTTAGGTTTGCCGTAAAATCCCTTAAGTGTTTATTCCTTAGACTAAGATTTATGTGCTTTAGAATTTTGCGACGCCGTTTTTCGCGCTACTTTCTTATTTTTATTTTTCGACGCCTATTTTTCGACCTTTTATTTTTCGACCTTTTTCGACGCGTTTTTTTTTTCTTTCTTATTTCTCGCTATTCTAGTTTTAGGATAAGATTTTTATTCTACTTCTTATCTAAATTTCTTAAAATTACGAAAATTTATTTTAAGTGGTTAAATTGATAGACATCAAAATTTTCTGGTTCATAGTAATAGTTGAATTTGTACGTGGACCGGGTTGTTGGAGCCAAACAGTACTCAATTATATTGAGACCAAACGAATCCTGCCCCTCTGCTGCATCTTTTGGCTATTCGAAACGTGGGCAAAATCAGAAAAGTCTATTAATTGGATAACTTATATAATTTTTCTTTCCTTTTAAAAACTAATAGGATATTCAGTGAATGCACCGAGTAAAACATTCACCACCTTTCATACGTTCACCACCTATAACTCGATCAAGACATCTAGCCAATATTGTCGCCGTTGATTTTTCTTTAGAATCATCATCTAGTTGACCAAGAACTCCAACTCAAATTTCCGATAATCCATCTTTTGAACCCGACCTCACGATTGAGAATCCGGAGAATATTCAGGGACAATTCCAAGATCCAGAACCACTAATCATTCCTCCTGAACCACAAACCATTAAATCAGAATCTTCTAGTGATTCGTATTCAACAAATTCAATTATGGAAAATCTGGAACCTCTAAGTATGGATGACCGAATGAGAGCCACACGCACGGGCCAAGGTCACGCCATTATTAAGCCAGACATTAATGCGCCAGATTATGAAATCAAAGGACAAATCCGACACATGGTAACTAATCAGTGCCAATATAGTGGTGCGCCGAAGGAAGATCCAAACGAACATCTTCGTACGTTTAATAGGATCTGTACACTATTCAAAATCCGAGAAGTTGAGGATGAACAGATCTATCTCATGTTGTTTCCCTGGACTTTAAAGGGAGAAGCCAAAGATTGGTTAGAATCGTTACCTGAAGGGGCAATTGACACATGGGATGTTTTAGTTGAGAAATTTCTTAAAAGATTCTTTCCGGCATCTAAAGCCGTGAGACTTCAAGGAGAAATTGTTACGTTCACACAAAAGTCAAATGAAACTCTATATGAGGCGTGGACAAGATTTGGAAAGTTGTTGAGAGGATGTCCTCAACACGGTTTAGACACTTATCAAATAGTACAAATATTCTACCAAGGTGTCAACGTTGCTACACGAAAAGACATCGACATAACAGCTGGTGGTTTCATTATGAAGAAAACCGCAACTGAAGCTTACAAAATTATTGATAACACAGCCTCCCACTCTCATGAGTGGCACCAAGAAAAAGATATATATCGTTCATCTAAAGCGGCTAGAGCCGATTCTAGCCATAACTTTGATTCCGTTTCCTCAAAAATAGATGCTTTCGAGAGACGAATGGAAAAGATAAATAAAGATATTCACGCAATACGAATCAGTTGTGAGCAATGTGGTGGACCACACTTAATGAAAGACTGTCACATTGAACAAACGATGGAACAACGTGAGAATGTTGTCTACATGAACCAAAGGCTGGAAAATAGTTATCAGAATAATTATCAACCGCCAAGGCCAAACTTCAATCGAAATCAAAACATTCTTTACAATCCAAAAGGACCCGACAATAACTCGTATAACCAACAAGGTCCGAATAACCAACCAACTCAAAACAACACTTTCAATCAACAAAGACCTGGCTTGTATAAACCACCACAACAAACCGAAGAGAAAAAGTCAAATCTGGAAGAAGTGGTATTTAAGCTAGTTGAATCTCAAACACAATTTATTGAAACTCAAACTCAAACGAATGAGAGGTTTGATCAGTCATTTAGAACTCAACAAGCTTCTATTTTGAATCTAGAAAAACAAGTAGGTACTCTTGTTAGATTGATGAGTGAAAGGAAACAAGGAAAGCTACCGAGTAATACTGAAGTAAATCCTCGGAATGAAAATGTTAATATGGTTTCAACAAATTCTGAAAAACCAGCATCAGAAGATGGGGAGGTTTTAGATGTAAGTAACAATGAAGAAGTTACACCACCATCACCACCCGAGTATGTAAAGCCAGTGATGGCACCATACAGACCACCCATCCCGTTTCCAAGAAAAGGAGTTGAGTATGAGCAAGTAACAGGTAATAAAGTTTGTGATACCTCTGGAAAGAAGAAGAAGAAGAATAAAAAAGTGCAAGAAACAAAAACAGTAGAAGTAAACCCGGTGAAGACAGTTCCACCAAATCCTCCACCTAGGGTAGGTGATCCGGGTGAATTTATTGTTCCTTGTCTACTTAGTGACTGTGTCATGTATGATGCACTAGCAGATTTAGGTGCGAGTGTAAGTATTATGCCTCTTTCATTATATAAGAGATTAGGTGTGTGATGACTCGGGAATTTCCGACTAAATTTAAACTTAATCTTATACGATTTCGACATGATAAGCACAGTCTATTAAACTGAGTCTCATAATGTTTGAACTATTTCCATGAATGCATTTGCCCTTTGACCATTTCCGACGATTCACGAACAATTGTTTGTAAATAAATATGTAAAGATAAATATAATTATAAGTATATATATATATATACATATATATATATATATATATATATATATATATATATATATATATATATACATATATATATATATATATATATATATATATAATATTTTGAATTAATAAAGTATACTTTAATAATACATAGTATAATTAAGTTACTGTTAAAATATATATATATATATATATATATATATATATATATATATATATATATATATATATGTTATTATAAATCTATATAATATATGACTTTTATGAAATATATATAAAATATAAATTTTTACTATGATATATAAAGTTGTAGAGATAGTATATTGATAAATACTGTTATAGGTTTTATAAATACGTAAACAGAATAGATATTTATAAATATATACCTAAATATAATTATATAGCGTATAGATTTAAAGATAAATATGTTCTGTTTTTGCATTACTGTCATGATGAATGAAGTATTGCTTTATGACCTCAATCCATTACAATTCACAGTTCATTCACAGACCAATCCAAATATGTTAGATTTAGCATATCTGTTTTAAACTTTTACCTACCTAATACACTATGCGTGTACTTGCTGTCTGCCATTTACCAATATCTATATTCTCTTATTTCATATATACATAACATATATGTATATCCTTAGGGAATTCAAATATCAAAAAAAACGAAACCATCACTACCGAATCATTCTTGCTTCGGGTATTGCTATATGAAGATCACTTGAATCCTCATTGAACTATCACAACCCTACACCTTTACAAACCACCACCGCAACTGTCCATCATATGTTTCAACATCTCACTATTGTTGTGAGTTAGTCAACAAACTGAAACCCGAATTCTTGCTTTTCATTCGTGTACCCACAACTCACTCAACACTCAACCATCATCCAATCTATTGTTTGCAACCATCTATAAACACACCATCGATCAACTTGTATTCGGTGAAACCTAAACCAAACCAACCATAACCATTATCATTCGAATATCACCTTTGGTTTATCAAAGGAACGAAACCTACCATATCATCACCGGAGACCAACATCATCACCTTCATCGACACCATACAACAAGTACTCGTTACTTTGCTGAACCGAGAACCACCATGCTCGTGTTCTTATTTTGCAGCCCAAACAAAACTTTACAACCATCGGATCACCATGAACCTTCCATCATCCTTGCTATCAAATAACATAAACTATAATTTACGTTGCTATTTCTTATTCCAATCGGGAAGACTACCATCACCAAACCACCTACAAACACCCAAATTTTCTCTGTATTATTTTTATATATACAATGAACATGCATACAAGATATAGAAATTATATATGCTCGATTACCTCTTCCATTTTCGAACCAACAAATCGGCCACCATCTTCAACCATCACAAACCTTCATCATGATCCCCACCTGCAAAAGAGGGATACTACTACAACTGTAATCGCTATTTTGTTTCGGTTTTGTCCACAATCATGTAACCACCTTCTTCTTAATATATATATATACATACTTGATTTTTTTTTTCCAAGCTAATCCAAACAACACAATCACCTACACGATCAACCATTAAACCACCGTCACCTGCAACGAAGCCTATTTATGTTTTCTGTTTTGGGATTAAAAAAAAAAACCATCAACATCATCAATCACTTATTGCTGCTCAACCCGTCACCTACTAACCTTCGTGAAATCCAAACACCACCTGCAACTCCTCCTATTTCCTTTTCAATTGAACTCAAACCACCTCACTCATGAGCACACCATAGTAACTACAACCCTTGATTGTTACTGCTATATACCTACTTCTGTCGCCTTGCTATTGCTCCTATTAAATTTATGTTTCATGAAGACACAAAGGTGATGGTAAGCATGAATTGTTGATAATAATTGCACCTTTCCTTTTCCTATTCTTTAATAGCCGACACTTTCATACCCCACTCTCTATCACCTTTCGATAGTGGGTAACATGGGATTTAATAAATTCAATAAAGGCAAGATGCTATTAGAATGGGTACTGGTCAAAAGAATCAATTCACAACCACTTGCAATTAAACTAATTTGCATACGTTTTGTTGTTGGACCAAGATAGTCCAAGTGTAACGAATGGGCTGTTAGATTCTGTTTTCTTTGGGCCGAGAATTGGATCACCACAAGCAAGCCCACCATGTTAAGTCTACTAGTGGATAATATTATTATTATGATGAGTGATTCATAGATGATGTCGAGATGAATATGTGAGGGTAACGATGGCGACTAAAATGATGATCGTAATACATGATAGAAATGGTACAATGATACGAAAGTGAAAATGAGAATAATGATACGTATGATGATTTGGTTTATGAAGAACATGAAACAGGATAAAGGGTTAAATATAATTAGGATAGGATTTATTCAAGAAAAACCGAAACAGTGGAGTGGTTTGGTGTTGTTGGGTTAAGCGAGAGGTCTCGGGTTCGAGCTTGGGCGATGGCGTATTTTTTTTTATTTTTTTTAGGCTTGCTTCTTCAAAGGTTGTAATCTAATTTTTTATTTTTATTATTATTATTATTATTATTATTATTATTATTATTATTATTATTATTATTATTATTATTATTATTATTATTATTATTGTTATTGTTATTATGAACATAAATATTATTATTATTAAAAATTATTATCATTATTATTATTTTTACAACAAATAAATGTTATGCATATAAAATTATACTTATAATAATATTACATATAATAAACATATTTTTTCTATAAACATTCATATATAACAAATGATGCATTTTTAATATAATATTAATCATATATAAATATTAATATAACTATATAAATAATAGTCATTTTTAAAGATACATATAAATTAAATATATATAATATATCATTTAAGATATAATATATTTCTTCTATTACAAATATATGTGTTAATATATATAAATGATATAGGTTCGTGAATCCGAGACCAACCCTACACTTGATAAATGATGTCATATGTATTTTTACTACAAAATACATTATGGTGAGTTCCATTATTCCCTTTTTAAATGCTTTTGCAATATATATTTTTGGGACTGAGAATACAAGCGCTGCTTTTATAAATGCTTTACGAAATAGACACAAGTGATCGAAACTACATTCTATGGTTGGATTATCAAATCGAATATCACCCTATATAGTCTGGTAATCTAAGAATTAGGGAACAGAAACTCTAATTGACGCGAACTCTAAAGATAGATCTATCGGGCCCAACAAGCCCCATCCAAAGTACCGGATGCTTTAGTACTTCGAAATTTATATCATGTTCGAAGGAGGATCCCGGAATGATGGGGATATTCTTATATGCATATTGTGAATGTCGATTACCAGGTGTTCAATCCATATGAATGATATTTTTGTCTCTATGCATGGGACGCATATTTATGAGAAATGGAAATATGAAATCTTGTGGTCTATTAAAATTATGAAATGATTATTTATGTTAAACTAATGAACTCACCAACCTTTTGGTTGACACTTTAAAGCATGTTTATTCTCAGGTACGAAAGAAATCTTCCGCTGTGCATTTGCTCATTTTAACGATATTACTTGGAGTCATTCATGACATATTTCAAAAGACGTTGCATTCGAGTTATTGAGTTCATCAAGATTATTATTAATTCAATTATAGGTAGATATATTATGAAACAGTATGCATGTTGTCAACTGTCGAGGAAATGAAGGATTGTCTTTTCAAAAACGAATGCAATGTTTGCAAAATGTATCATATAGAGGTCAAGTACCTCGTGATGTAATCAACTGTTGTGAATCATTTATAATCGATATGGACTTCGACCGGATGGATTAGGACGGGTCTTCACAGTTGGTATCAGAGCAGAGGTCTTAGCGAACCAGGTCTGCATTAGTGTGTCTAACTGATAAGTCGTTAGGAGGCATTAGTGAGTCTGGACTTCGACCGTGTCTGCATGTCATAAGTTTTGCTTATCATTTCTAGTCGGAAATCATTTGCTTATCATCCTTAGTAAATTACCTGCTCATTATTCTTAGTCTAGACATATGTTATTGCATTGACTGCATGAAAAGGGTATAGACAAAATTCATATCTTAGCGTATCTACTAATTCATATCTTAGCGTATCTGTTATTGTTATCTTTGCCTGACAGCTTCCGTAGATTCCTCCGTAACTTATGAGATTTTAGTATTATATATGTATATGTAAATTATGTATTGAAGGATACTAATCTACATCCTATAATCTATTTCTTATCGAAAATCCTTCATCTGATCGTACGAGATGAATCCCTCAACTAGATCGAGTCCCTCGGATTCCGACAGCTATTCCGATAGTTATCCCGACAGTTATTCAGAATGGATAGTCATCTAAGCTCCGAAAGCAACGACACCAGAATGAAACAACCAATCATCCATCCCCAATTCATCTGATGGATTCATAGTCGACTTAATTAATGGAAACGCGCAGAAGGCAATCCCTTCCACCAACCGAATTCACCTCTTGACAATGAACCTGAAGTGTTTACCGGTGAACCTGTTCGAGACACCATTTTCAGTCCCATTTCCAGGGTAACTCGACAAGATCATATTCTATCCACAATTATGAACCTTATTCATCCGCTCGTTCCAACCGACAATCATCCTGGAGTAATAAGTCAACGAACTTCGCGCTCGAATAATCAATTCGGAGAATATGGTGCAAAATGTACCAGCTTCAGCAACATCACCGGCACCAACAGTACAATCAATAACAGCACCAGTACCATCAACAATCCATGCTTCAATATTATCATATGTACTTTGAGTATGATCTTCGTTCTACTTATCGTTCTACCTTATTTATCTTCATTCGACATGGCGATTATGAAATCTCTAATGTTTTAGAGATTATATATTCTGGTTCTAACGGTAAACCAAATGAGTTTAATATCATATTAACTCAATGAATCCATGATTATATCTGAAGAAAATATATATGTATATATGTGTTCATAAAGATTGTAATTAAAAATTCTTTCGTACAAAGTGTTAATTGTGAAAATATTTTAACGGGTAGGTAATACCCGAGGAATATTCAGATTTCACATTAATAAGTTACAATGTACATTATTCGAAGCTGATTCAACAGTCGTTTACTATCCTATTTACATCCACTGATATACAAATCCGTTCACCACAGAATAACCATTTTTATTCAATTTCATATTTGGATTTTTACTTCTCAGAATCCAACAAGTGGCATAAAGAAGAAATAATGGACACAATAAAAATTGATTAGAAACAGATTAATTAACAATATGAAATTCTATTAAGAATCCACGCTAACAAAATCCTAGCTAACTGTTCCTAGCTAACTGTTTATTTATCGCAGTTGATTTATCACAATTTACATTCTCGCTATTTTATTTATCGTCATTTAATCTCTGTTATTTACTTTACGCACTTTATTTATCGTCATTTAATTTCTGTTATTTATTTTACGCACTTTAAATATCGGGACACGTATACAAGGTTTTGACATATCATATCGACGCATCTATATATATTATTTGGAATCACCATAGACACTCTATATGCAGTAATGATCGAGTTCTCTATACAGGGTTGAGGTTGATTCTCAAATAATATATATACCTTGAGTTGTGATCGAGTCTGAGACATGTACACGGGTCACGATATTTATTAATCAATTTGAATATTATATATTAAACTATATATGAATTATTGGACTATCAACTGTGGACTACCAACACTGGACAATTAAAATGAATTAAAATATTAATTATAACATATGAAACTAAACAATTCTTCAAGTTTGCCACTTGATTTCATTTTAAACCCCATTCGTATCATCACAATTACAATCTGCGTTCAAACCTTTCATGATTCTTGAAAACACCTCAATCGATAGGATGAATCAACCGCACTTCATCTACGGGAAAAAAAAAATTGATGCATTTAGTTATGCATCTGAAAAACTCTCAGAAACTGAGTAAACGTTTAACACATAGATGTGCTAATTCATTTAGTGTTATTATTACCCAAAATAACTTTGCAATTCCTTTTCAAAATTAGTCAATTTTGACACAGCTCCATCAAGTCAACTTAAACTTTTCGTTCGAAACAACCTTATTATAATCTTGATATATATACGCGTGCTCTTTTATTGTTACCAGGGAACCTTTCATATTCCATCATATTACCATCAGCGTTTAATCATCTAAAAACACAATTTTCCTGAAACCACCTTGGATTAATAATCGATGATTCAGATATCATAGCATTAAATGCAGAGGAAACAGAAAAATGGTAGATGGTCTAAACGACCAAAAGTTTGATGATAAAGAAAGGAGTGTTGGGAACGCTCGATAGAAAATTGGGTATTGAAAAACAGATTGAGCTATCTATGAAGAAGACCAAGGACAAATACAAGGACCATACCATATATTCAAAGAATCTAGGTAATTCTGGATCCAATGAAACCTTCAATGAATACCTTGCTCCATACTCATGTTAAAATCTTGCGGAAAGTCTTTCCCCATCAACCATCGAACATAGAAATTTCAAAATATCATCATCAATATCTTCGATATTTCTGAGGATATTTTTATAAATATTCTCGTCCGAAATTATATACCTCCTCGTGCTTCCTGTGTATCATTATATTGAAAACATTCAATAGAAATTTAGTACTGAAAAGCGGATTATGCGAAACTATGAAGGAAGCCGTGGACAAATCACAAAGAATAAGTTTGACTTCAAAGAATCCAAATGATTCTATTTCTGATGAAGTCTTTAGCAAATACCTTGCTTTCGAATCTAAACCCTTACGGATAAATCTTCTTCATCATCCATCGATATTAGAAATTCCAAGATATCATCGTATCTTTCATTATAAATATCCTCCATATTTCTGAAGATATTTTCATAAGTATTCTTATCTGAAATCATTAATCTCTTCATGATATCAGTGTTACATCATATAGAAACTGTTAGTTTCTATATTCTGTAAACTTTCGAGCTTAAAATATGAATATTATTGAAGTAATGTTGGGAACTGATGCATGAATTAGTATAATATAATGACACTTGATCAACGTGATTATATTACAGTAAGTCATGCTGAGTTTCTAAATGGAATGTGATGATTCACAGATCATAACGTCATCATTTGCCATGTTACATGACTCTTACATTTTATCTGATATATAAACATATCAAGAACATATTTTCTTGATAGTTCTATCTTTCCCGAATATTCTGGTAATTTGACGAATCAAGATCGTGTTATTACCATTTCTTTCTTAGAACATTAACTATGTTCATTTCGAAATTTATATCTATGAATTCTGGACCGTTGCTCGCTTTACTAGAGGTCGAGAGGATAATAAAAAGGCAAAGAGATCCAAAATATAAGGGAGAATATAAAGCCCAACAACAACACCGAAATTACAAACTGTGAATACCAGTGCGTATAGCAATATAAAGACACGGGAGGATTATAAATACAATAATCCCTAGAGCATAGTAGAAATAAACAGATTCTTCCGGTGGGAGTTGGAAAAGAAGAACGATCATTGCGATAGTCAGAATAAGAACAAGGATTAGAACCGGATTAAGCATTATTATAATCTTTTAGATATATGAACTGAGAAAGAAGGTATAGAAGTGGTGGAAACTAATGGAATGAAAAAGGTAAATTTATAATGCAAATATCAGACAGAGTAATCGAGGCAGATCACCGTATTTAATTATAGAGATCGTAATTTCCTTACTCGCTGAAGAATCAAATCTGTTAGATTTCGAAGATTTTCTTTATATCTCTCGAATTCCGGAATTCAACCAAGACAACGTCAAAAGTTAAAACGAAACTTCATTTATTCATTTCACTCTTTTGTGATAGCTTCATTCGTGCTCTTCGAATAATCGAATTATTTTTATTATTCAATAATGATAAAACTCTATTTATCAGCTCATATTCGTCAGGGAAACATATTTATTGTTAGCCATGACGACCTCACTCAAATTTCGGGACGAAATTTCTTTAACGGGTAGGTACTGTGATGACCCGAGAATTTCCGACTAAATTTAAACTTAATCTTATACGATTTCGACACGATAAGCACAGTCTATTAAACTGAGTCTCATAATGTTTGAACTATTTCCATGAATGCATTTGCCCTTTGACCATTTCCGACGATTCACGAACAATTGTTTGTAAATAAATATGTAAAGATAAATATAATTATAAGTATATATATATATATATATATATATATATATATATATATATATATATATATATATATATATATATATATAGTTTATTTTGAATTAATAAAGTATACTTTAATAATACATAGTATAATTAAGTTACTGTTAAAATAAATATATATATATATATATATATATATATATATATATATATATATATATATATATATATATATATATATATATATATATATGTTATTATAAATCTATATAATATATGACTTTTATGAAATATATATAAAAGATAAATTTTTACTATGATATATAAAGTTGTAGAGATAGTATATTGATAAATACTGTTATAGGTTTTATAAATACGTAAACAGAATAGATATTTATAAATATATACCTAAATATAATTATATAGCGTATAGATTTAAAGATAAATATGTTCTGTTTTTGCATTACTGTCATGATGAATGAAGTATTGCTTTATGACCTCAATCCATTACAATTCACAGTTCATTCACAGACCAATCCAAATATGTTAGATTTAGCATATCTGTTTTAAACTTTTACCTACCTAATACACTATGCGTGTACTTGCTGTCTGCCATTTACCAATATCTATATTCTCTTATTTCATATATACATAACATATATGTATATCCTTAGGGAATTCAAATATCAATAAAAACGAAACCATCACTACCGAATCATTCTTGCTTCGGGTATTGCTATATGAAGATCACTTGAATCCTCATTGAACTATCACAACCCTACACCTTTACAAACCACCACCGCAACTGTCCATCATATGTTTCATCATCTCACTATTGTTGTGAGTTAGTCAACAAACTGAAACCCGAATTCTTGCTTTTCATTCGTGTACCCACAACTCACTCAACACTCAACCATCATCCAATCTATTATTTGCAACCATCTATAAACACACCATCGATCAACTTGTATTCGGTGAAACCTAAACCAAACCAACCATAACCATTATCATTCGAATATCACCTTTGGTTTATCAAAGGAACGAAACCTACCATATCATCACCGGAGACCAACATCATCACCTTCATCGACACCATACAACAAGTACTCGTTACTTTGCTGAACCGAGAACCACCATGCTCGTGTTCTTATTTTGCAGCCCAAACAAAACTTTACAACCATCGGATCACCATGAACCTTCCATCATCCTTGCTATCAAATAACATAAACTATAATTTACGTTGCTATTTCTTATTCCAATCGGGAAGACTACCATCACCAAACCACCTACAAACACCCAAATTTTCTCTGTATTATTTTTATATATACAATGAATATGCATACAAGATATAGAAATTATATATGCTCGATTACCTCTTCCATTTTCGAACCAACAAATCGGCCACCATCTTCAACCATCACAAACCTTCATCATGATCCCCACCTGCAAAAGAGGGATACTACTACAACTGTATTCGCTATTTTGTTTCGGTTTTGTCCACAATCATGTAACCACCTTCTTCTTAATATATATATATATATATATATATATATATATATATATATATATATATATATATATATATATATATATACATACTTGATTTTTTTTTTCCAAGCTAATCCAAACAACACAATCACCTACACGATCAACCATTAAACCACCGTCACCTGCAACGAAGCCTATTTATGTTTTCTGTTTTGGGATTCAAAAAAAAAAACCATCAACATCATCAATCACTTATTGCTGCTCAACCCGTCACCTACTAACCTTCGTGAAATCCAAACACCACCTGCAACTCCTCCTATTTCCTTTTCAATTGAACTCAAACCACCTCACTCATGAGCACACCATAGTAACTACAACCCTTGATTGTTACTGCTATATACCTGCTTCCGTCGCCTTGCTATTTCTCCTATTAAATTTCTGTTTCATGAAGACACAAAGGTGATGGTAAGCATGAATTGTTGATAATAATTGCACCTTTCCTTTTCCTATTCTTTAATAGCCGACACTTTCATACCCCACTCTCTATCACCTTTCGATAGTGGGTAACATGGGATTTAATAAATTCAATAAAGGCAAGATGCTATTAGAATGGGTACTGGTCAAAAGAATCAATTCACAACCACTTGCAATTAAACTAATTTGCATACGTTTTGTTGTTGGACCAAGATAGTCCAAGTGTAACGAATGGGCTGTTAGATTCTGTTTTCTTTGGGCCGAGAATTGGATCACCACAAGCAAGCCCACCATGTTAAGTCTACTAGTGGATGATATTATTATTATGATGAGTGATTCATAGATGATGTCGAGATGAATATGTGAGGGTAACGATGGCGACTAAAATGATGATCGTAATACATGATAGAAATGGTACAATGATACGAAAGTGAAAATGAGAATAATGATACGTATGATGATTTGGTTTATGAAGAACATGAAACAGGATAAAGGGTTAAATATAATTAGGATAGGATTTATTCAAGAAAAACCGAAACAGTGGAGTGGTTTGGTGTTGTTGGGTTAAGCGAGAGGTCTCGGGTTCGAGCTTGGGCGATGGCGTATTTTTTTTATTTTTTTTTAGGCTTGCTTCTTCAAAGGTTGTAATCTAATTTATTATTATTATTATTATTATTATTATTATTATTATTATTATTATTATTATTATTATTATTATTATTATTATTATTATTGTTATTGTTATTATGAACATAAATATTATTATTATTAAAAATTATTATCATTATTATTATTTTTACAACAAATAAATGTTATGCATATAAAATTATAAAATTATACTTATAATAATATTACATATAATAAACATATTTTTTCTATAAACATTCATATATAACAAATGATGCATTTTTAATATAATATTAATCATATATAAATATTAATATAACTATATAAATAATAGTCATTTTTAAAGATACATATAAATTAAATATATATAATATATCATTTAAGATATAATATATTTCTTCTATTACAAATATATGTGTTAATATATATAAATGATATAGGTTCGTGAATCCGAGACCAACCCTACACTTGATAAATGATGTCATATGTATTTTTACTACAAAATACATTATGGTGAGTTCCATTATTCCCTTTTTAAATGCTTTTGCAATATATATTTTTGGGACTGAGAATACATGCGCTGCTTTTATAAATGCTTTACGAAATAGACACAAGTGATCGAAACTACATTCTATGGTTGGATTATCAAATCGAATATCACCCTATATAGTCTGGTAATCTAAGAATTAGGGAACAGAAACTCTAATTGACGCGAACTCTAAAGATAGATCTATCGGGCCCAACAAGCCCCATCCAAAGTACCGGATGCTTTAGTACTTCGAAATTTATATCATGTCCGAAGGAGGATCCCGGAATGATGGGGATATTCTTATATGCATATTGTGAATGTTGATTACCAGGTGTTCAATCCATATGAATGATATTTTTATCTCTATGCATGGGACGCATATTTATGAGAAATGGAAATATGAAATCTTGTGGTCTATTAAAATTATGAAATGATTATTTATGTTAAACTAATGAACTCACCAACCTTTTGGTTGACACTTTAAAGCATGATTATTCTCAGGTACGAAAGAAATCTTCCGCTGTGCATTTGCTCATTTTAACGATATTACTTGGAGTCATTCATGACATATTTCAAAAGACGTTGCATTCGAGTTATTGAGTTCATCAAGATTATTATTAATTCAATTATAGTTAGATATATTATGAAACAGTATGCATGTTGTCAACTGTCGAGGAAATGAAGGATTGTCTTTTCAAAAACGAATGCAATGTTTGCAAAATGTATCATATAGAGGTCAAGTACCTCATGATTTAATCAACTGTTGTGAATCGTTTATAATCGATATGGACTTCGTCCGGATGGATTAGGACGGGTCTTCACAAGGTGTAGGTGAGTTAAGTCCAACGGATATGAGTGTTCGACTCCTTGATCAAACCATTAAGCACCCAGTTGGAACTGCTGACAACATACCCATTCAAGTAGGTAATTTAACCTTTCTAGTCGAATTCATTGTCATTGACATAGAAGAGGACTCAAACGTTCCTCTAATTTTAGGTCGACCATTCTTAGCGTCCACCGGGGCGTTATTTGATGTAAGAAAGGGTAGAATGACACTTAGTAATGATGAGAAATCGATCACCTTTATGATTCGAAAGTCTAAATCTCCACCAACCAAAACCGTTGAACCACCAAAAACGATTGGTAAGATCCATGTTGTTTTACCAACTCCAACGGTAGTGCTTAACAATAATAGAACGCCTAAGTGTGGGGAAAATGAAGTAACACCTAATGATAACTTGATAATAAAGAACCCCATAGTTGATACGAAATTAAATGACCCCGTTATTAACAGTTCAATGAAGAAACTTTTTAAACGGGTTATTGATGCTAAAAGTAAGGGGAACTTTAAGTTATATAGCCGGTTAGTATCCAATCTGTCGCCTAAAGAAAAGGCGAAGCTAGTTGAATTTGTGGATATTACGGAAAAAGCTGGTCACTGGTTTAAAGCAAAAGTCACAGATATGCAAGTTGATTATGGTCCAAGAGAAATTGACGATGAAGTTAATCACAATTTCGACACCACATCTACCTAAGTGTGAGGAGATTCAAATATTCTAAAAAGAAAATGCTGTTTGGAGTTAGTTGTTCTGTTCTCGTGTAGTTCCGAGAATGGAATCCGATTGGTCTTTTCCACTAGCAGACACTAAAGAACTAGTTTTCTCCCCCCATTCTGAATTTTTTTGTTTTTTAGGTTTTATATGAAATTAATATGTTTTCTTTTTAAGTTTTGTGTGAATTTAAAAACAAAAATTTACTTTATTTCATTAAGTTGAAAAAAAATGATTTCTAAAATTCGTCGTGAGTTGAAGACTAGGTCGTTGAGCCGAAATTACTTTACCCGAGGGCGGGGCGAAAAATTTTGTCATCATTATTTTTAATTTTATTTATTTAAATTATGCAAAAAAAAAAATAAATTTGATTTTATAAATTTTTGAACGTGGGGTAATATACCCAACTTTAAAAATATGTATATATGTTTGTATTTTATCATGTAAACAATAGGGTAAAACAACGCACTTTTAAAGACTAACATTAAGTTCAGCAAAAGCTACTGATTTTGACGACAAGATGCAAAACAACAAATGTGATATAATAAATGAAGGAATGAACGATGAGGCACGCCATCTATCATTCGACGAGCTTTGTAATTACAAACTGGGTATTTTTAATCACTTTTCTACACTAATCACCCTCATGAATTTATAATTATAGTCTGATTTCATGCAAATGAGGGCATTGCATGATCTCAAGTGTGGGGAAGGGTTATAAATTCTCTCGGGTTTATACTTGGCTTATTTTCTAAATATTATGAAATTTTTAAAATTTTTTTAACTAAATGAATTCAAAATCATGTTTATACATATTTATGAACGATAAAACTAGGTGTTAATGCCGAAATTATTGTTACCTCGGAAAGGACATAAATTGAGAAACAACTAAAACGCTTGAATTTATTTATTAAGATATAAAATGACGCATGAAAAAAGCCAAGTGTGGGGAGAATGTACCAAGTTATTCAATTAAAAACTATATATCACATGTTTTTGTAAAGTTATTGCAGGTGCTTTTACTTTGGACTAAATTAACTGGTTTACCCGATTTACTGTAAGAAAGATGGATCTACACGATGAATCAATTCCATCATTAAAAGGAAGTAAAGTCTTCCGAAAAAGACACGCGCTTCTTGATTTAGGTCAAGAAGTTGTCATCCAGACCAGCTGTAGGTTGACGAAAAATCTAGAAAAGTCATCTCTAAAATCAGCAGGAAATCCACGGACCTCAGCATCAAACAGGGTCGCCAAGTGGTCAGATTTATCCTAACCATGAGAAGGATTTATCTCGTACAATGGGGGGCACCGTGCAAATTAGCTTGATAAGACTAATGAATCAGATCCCCAGAGAGGATAATCTCCTTAAAGATTAAAAATCAGCTTTTAAGACTGATATTACTCAATCCTTGAGATTGACCTTAAAGATTGAGAATTCAAACTCATGGAATTCGATGATATCTAAACTCGAGCTTGAACGAGAAAATATTTTGATCAAAATATAAACCGATTTGTTTTCTGAAAACCTATTTTCAATGCGTTCATTACCATTGAACGTAAAATCCTGAGAATTCATCAGAATTCATTAGGTCACCTGAACCAAATCGGGTGTCAACCGTAAGAACGGTGGTTGCATAGCATGGTCAGAGACAGGACCTTGTGCCAAACCGACAAATTATAAGGGTGAGCTTTACTATTGCTCCTACAAAGGATAGTAAAAGCATCCGACACGTTTTAAGACCATAATTAAAAGCATGTCACGGGACATTGCCTTAACAGTTTCTTGTTCATCGCTTTCCTTTACAACCGGAAGGTAGTTTGCCGAAAGGTAATATACGGGACAAGTAAACTGGACGTGTTGCTTTCCTAATACAAGGTTAGCAAGTGGGCAACACAAAACCACAAGTGTTGAGCTAAAATTTTCAAATCTGAAACCCACACAACCCACAAAAATATTTTGCAAACACCGGTGAAGGGTTATTCCGGAAAACTTATCTAGGGTAAAAGCTAGATTAAATTTTCAAAAAGATCAAATGTTTTCATAAAGATCCAATTTCCTTAAGGATCTACATTTTCATAGTCATGTGGGACTGTAAACCGCCTTTCAAATGTGCACTTTGCTTTGGAAACCGAAAGTAAATCGGCTATTTGATTGCAAGTGTCGTTGACCTAAACCCGAGGCAACTGTGGATGACACACCCACCTTTAACCATGGTTCTATCGTTACTATTATTGTTTATACCACCATATCAAAATCACTGATGTACAAAGTGTGATGAATAAAAAAGTGATTCATGTATGTTTTTATTTCAAGTTCTGTATTGCTTGAGGACAAGCAACGCTCAAGTGTGGGGATATTTGATAAGGCTAAAAAGGAACATATATTTCATAGCAATATCCCTTCTAAATAATAGGTTTTCATATGTAATTGTATTATATTTTCATTGTAATTGTTTAAATAAATAAGTGCGAAGACAAAAGGCGAAAACGAAGATTTGAAGACACAAACGTCCATAAAGCTCAAATGTACAAGATACAATTCAAAAGGTTCAATTTATTGATGAGAAACGTCTAAAAATGACAAGAGTACAAGTTACAAAATGCAAAGTACAAGATATTAAATTGTACGCAAGGACGTTCGAAAATTCGGAACCGAGACATGAACCAACTTTCAACGCTCGACGCAACGGAGCTAAAATTACAAGTTAACTATGCTCAAGAATATAATATAATATTTAAATAATTCATAATAAGAATAATAATAAATAATAAAAAGTTGTTAATTGAGCATAGTTAAGGGGTCATAAGTGAAAATTTCAAATCACCAATTGTCTATAAAATGAAATTCACGGTGTAATGAAAAGAACACCTTTCTTCATATTTCTTTCTCTCTTCTGTAATATGTAATATATATTTATATTATAATTTTAATATAAGTTAATTTTAATAATAAAGTTATGGTTTAGTTGGGTTATTGTAAGAAATGTTTTACGGGTTTTAAAGTCGAAACTCTGTCCGTGTAACGCTACACGATTAATAATCACTGTAAGTTATGTTATTCCTTTTTAAATTAATGTCTCGTAACTAAGTTATTATTATGCTTATTTAAGCCGAAGTAATCGTGATGTTTGACTAAATATTAAGACGGGGTTATTGGATTTTGTACCATAATTAAGGTTTGGGCAAAAGACCGACACTTGTGGAAATTGGACTATTGACTATTAATAGATGGGGGGTATTGTCTAATTGAGTGACAACTCATTGGAGTCTGTCGAACCTATCTTCAAATTAATTATCCTAATAATTAATAATGATTATGGTTGTCCTATTTAGTGACGTTCATATGGAATCTATTATAATCATTTAATTAATTATTCGGGTTGGGTAATTGATTATTCAAACTGATCAAGTGGGTAAATTAATATTCATATCTAATCAAAACAGTGGTGGATTACATACAGTGATAACCGGTGTAATTGTTGACAGAAGTGATAACTGCGTCACAGTTTAAATCCTTAATTAGTTGGAATATTTGACTTCGGGTATAAGGGTAATTTGACGAGGACACTCGCACTTTATATTTATGACCGATGGACTATTATGGACAAAAACCAGATAGGTATCAAATAAACCATGACAAAGGACAATTAACCCGAGTAACAATTAATTAAAATCAAAACGTTAAACATCATGATTACGGAAGTTTAAATAAGCATAATCCTTTTATTTCATATTCTATCGCAATTTTATTTATTGTTATTTTATTTATCGTCATTTATATATTTTACGCACTTTAATTATTGTCATTTATCTTTACGCTTAAAAATATAAAATCGACAAACCGGTCATTAAACGGTAAAAAACCCCCTTTTATAATAATATTACTACTTATATATATATATATATATATATATATATATATATATATATATATATATATATATATATATATTTATATATATATAGTTTTATAAAAATATAGTACGTAATCACTAGCTCCCTGTGGAACGAACCGGACTTACTAAAAACTACACTACTCTACGTTTAGGTACACTGCCTATAGTGTTGTAGGAAGGTTTAGGTATATCCCATCCGTAAATTAATAAAACTTGTGTCATATTTTGTAGTATTTCCTAGTAAAAATAATACTATTTCGTACCCTTACGACACAACATCAATAATAAATCTTCCCGTACTAAGCTATTATGTGTGAATCTTAACTACTCAGTTAATTCATATTACAAATATGCAATGATGTACGTCCTTAGTCCGCAACTTAACCATCGTTAAATACAATCTCTGTCTCAATTCAATAAAAATCCAATTCATAATAAATCAAGTGTATTATTCGAATATATGTTCGATTTTACACTTTCATCATCGATGTACTCGAAACTTTTCAAATAACATCATTCGTACCTTGCGAAGTTCACAAGAATTTCACGAAAACCAACAAATAACAAAGTAATGATTCATAATTTCAATATTATTGAAGAAATACTTATGCAATTTATAAAGTTTTAGGGATTACTCAATTCTAGTTCCAACCATAAAACAAATGAGTTTAATTTAATATTAACTCATTAAATCTATATTACATCTAAAGAAAATATACACATATATTTTCATAAAGACTGTAATAAACTTCTTTTGTACAAAATATTAATTGTGAAATTTTTTTAACGGGTAGGTAATACCCGAGAGATATATAAATTCACAATTAATATATTACATTTTTCGAAACTGATTCAGCAATCATCAACTATACTCCCTACTTTCACAACAATATCCATTCTTTCATATAAATCAAAACAATCATACTCATTCAAATACAATTACATATTCTGATTTTGAAATCGCATAATTCAATTCGAAATATAACCAGTATCATCACTCTTAGATTCTTATATCTTTCAAAGCTATACTTTGACTTCAAAACTATGTTAGAACATCATATGTATTAACGATTACAATATGTGCTCAAAGCCTTCGAAATTCCTGGAGACACTTCAACTAAGGAACAATCGAGATGATGATCCAACCACATGTTACCCACAGTTATACACCTGAAAAACTCTCAAAACCCAAGTCATAGTTCGACACGTATCCGTGTTAGACCCTTTGGCATTTACTAGCTAAAATAACTTTTCAATTCCGTTTCAAAATAGACAGTTTTGTCACAGCTCCAGCAAGTCAACTTCGACTTCTCAATCAAAACAGTCTTATTATAACCTCGATAGATACGTTGCCCTTTCGCCAACGTTACCGGGGAATCATTTATATTCACCACATTAGCAATAAACTTACCAATAACTTCACTGATCTTTGACTTTCAAAAAAAAAAATCATTATAATTATCGAAACCCTATCATAAACTCAGTCGTACCTTATAACAAGAATTGCCATACTAATTATTGAGAATCAGCAATCAGTATTTTGAAACCTCGCAGCATGTCTACATCAATAATTATATATACACACAACGTCTACCTCCAAGACTTACATTCTTTGAATGAGAAATTTCTGAAAAACACCCTAAACTGCGAACCAGTTCTCGAAATATTGAAAAATGCTGATGTAGCAGCAAAAACTGTAAACGACCTTAACATTAAAAAGTTGGATGATAAAGGATAGTATATTGGCAAAGCTCAGAAAAAGAGAAGCTTTGGAACTGGAAAACGGATTGAGCAAAGTATGAAGGAGGCTGTGGACAAATCACAAAGGCTGAACCTGCCTTCAAAGAATCCAAATGATTCAGTACTTACTGAAGTCATTTACGAATACCTTGCTCCTGACTCTAAACCCCTGCTGACAATATCCTTCATCATCCTCTGATATTAGACATTCTAAGATATCATCGTATCTTTCATTATAAGTATCATCCATACTTCTGAAGATATTTTTATAATTATTCTTATCTGAAATCATTTACCTCTTCGCGCTATCTGTATTATATCATAAAAGAAACTATTTTAGTTTCTAAATTCTGAAACATTCGAGTTTAAAATAGGAATATTCTTGAAGAAGTGTTGGGAGCTGAAGCATAAGTTAGTATAATATAATGACACTTGATCAACGTGATTATATTACAGTAATTCATGCTGAGTTTCTAAATGGAACATGATGATTCACAGATCATAACATCATCATGTGCTATGTTACACGACTCTTGTATTTTCTTTGATCTCTAAATATCAAGAAAATATTTCTTGATGATTCGGCCTTTTCCGAGGTATTCTGGTAAGTTGACAAGTCAAGATCGTGCCATTACAATTTCCTTCCTAGAACATTAACAATGTTCATCCGAAATTTATATCTGCGAATTCTGGACCATTACAAGCGGTGCTTAATCGCGAGAAGAAGAAACGAAAGGACAAAGCTCCGAACTAGAAATGGGAGTATAAATCATAGCAAATAGAAGAGAGCATTAACTGTGGATGACAATGATTATAGAAGAAGCAAGGACTTTGAAATATAAGGGAAGATATAAAACCCAACAACAACCCAGAAATCACAAACCGTATATATCAATGCATATAGCAATATAAAGACACGGGAGAACTAAAAACACTATAAAACCAAGAGTATAGTAGAAGTAAATAGATTCTTCCGGAGGCAGATGAAAAAGAAGAGCGACAGATATGAAAGTGAGGAGTATATCAAGAATCAGCACTGGATGAAGCATATTGACAAATACTTTAAAATATGAGTTGAGAAGGTGTGAGTTGTAAAAAAAACAAATGAGGTGGATTTATAGTGAAATATTCGACAGAGAAATCAAAATGGATTATAGCATTAATTCGAAGAGGATCATAATTTCCTTAATTGCCGAATAATCAAATCCAATATAGATTACAAAGATTTTCTTTTCGGAGATCAATCGTGATGACGTCAAAAGATACGACGAATCACTATTATCTTATTTCATTTATTTACGATAACTTCACTCACACGCTTCGAGTAATCGAATTATTTTAACCATTCTTCTTGAACATGATAAAACTCTATAATCGTTATAATAACATTATCATTGTTAGTCATGACGACCTCTATCAAATTTCGGGGACGAAATTTATTTAACGGGTAGGTACTGTGACGACCCAGAAATTTCTGACCAAATTTAAACTTTAATCTTTATATTATTCCGACACGATAAGCAAAGTTTGTTAAGTTAAATCTCAAGAATTTTAAACTGTGTTCATACATTCATTATAACCTCGACCAAATTCCGACGAGTCACGAACCGTTATATATAAATAGATATGTATATGTATATATATATATATATTATAACTTGAGAATATTAATAAAGTATTAAACGTATAATACTTTACACGAATGTATTTGTTTCAATATAATTTTCGACAAAATTAAAAAGAAATATATTAAATGATTGAATTATCAGAAACATTGAATTATGATTACAAGTCTCTGTTGAGAGGTTCACTATGATTTGAGAAAATCTATTCCTCTTAATGATATTCAGAATAATTTGTAAAGCTATTTATAAATAAAAACAAAAAGTGTCATTTACGAAAGTTAGACAAAAGTTAGTGGAGAATTGGTTTCCATAATATTCTATTAATCTATTTTCAAACGTACAAAGACGTTTTCAGTTTAAAAAGAACTTTATTATTAAAACGTATATAACTTTTATAAATATCTAGAATCACTTTTGACAACTCATTACTTAACCAGTATAATAAATATAACGATATTTATATTTTATTTCATTAAATATATATAACGATTTAAATTAATATTATATATATTTATACGCGTATTATATATACATAGTTTTTATACTTTTACTATACTTTAACTTTATCTTTACTTTACTTTTACTTTACTTTAACTTTAATAATTCACTTTAATAATTCATACTTTAATAATTCACTTTAATAATTCATACTTTAATAATTCACTTTAATAATTCATACTTTAATAATTCACTTTAATAATTCATACTTTAATAATTCACTTTAATAATTCATACTTTAATAATTCATACTTTAATAATTTACTTTAATAATTCAAAAATCTATTATAAATAGAATTCAATAGGTTTCATTATTTCATAGAAACTTGAAAATATATTTCTCTAAACTCTCTCAATCGATATATATATATATATATATATATATATATATATATATATATTTGCTCTGTATTATTTCAAGATATTATTAGTATACATAAAATATTATGACGGAGTGATGTCCGAGTGATTTCAAAATAGTTTTTTTGAATGAGTCGAAGCTAAGGAAATTATGGGTTATAGCTATGAAGGTGATGGGTATGGTTCATGGGTATGCTCGTGAGGTCAATCTAGTGTTTATCATTTCCGTTGCGTCTACGTACTTTCCTGCAATATTGAATCTCAATATTGATACGTTCGTGAATCCGAGGCCAACCTTGCACTTGTTAAATGACATTATATGTATTTTTACTACGAAATACAGTATTGTGAGTTTCATTTGCTCCCTTTTTAATTGCTTTTGCAATATATATTTTTGGGCTGAGAATACATGCGCTGTTTTATAAATGTTTTACGAAATAGGTACAAGTACTAAAACTAATTCTATGTGGGTTTAAACCAGAAATATATTCTTAGCTTGGTAACATTAAACTACTTGTCTATGTACGGTAGGCGCGAATCCTAAAGATAGATCTATTGGGCCTGACAAACCCCATCCTGACTATGGGATGCTTTAGTACTTCGAGGTTATATTAAACACACTTGATCTGGTGTACTTCAGAGGGTAAAACATGAACGTTAAGGCTTGTTACCGGGTGCCTACAATTTATAGAATACTTTTATACACTTGCGAGTGTACATATATTTATAAACGGAAATCTTGTGGTCTATTAATATATTGAAATGATTGTTATGATAAACCTATGAACTCACCAACCTTTTGGTTGACACTTTAAAGCATGTTTATTCTCAGGTATTAAAGAAATCTTTCACTGTGCATTAGCTCATTTTAAGGATATTACTTGGAGTCATTCATGGCATATTTTGAAAGACGTTGCATTCGAGTCATTGAGTTCATCAAGATTATTATTAAGCCAATTATAGTTGGATGTATTATGAAATGGTGTGCATGCCATCAACTTTCATTGTAAAGAAAGTTTGTCTTTTAAAAACGAATGCAATGTTTGTAAAATGTATCATATAGAGGTCAAATACCTCGCGATGTAATCAACTATTGTGAATCGTTTATAATGTATATGAACGGGTCCTTTCACCTTAACACTTCGACACTTCACCCCGAGTGGTGTCTTAGCACATCGACACTTCACTCGCTACATCTCTCGAAGTGGCATCTTAACACATCGTTGCTTCACTCCCGAGTGGTGTCTTAACACATCAACACTTCACACGCCACGTGAGAAGTGGTGTCTTAACACATCGACACTTCACAACTCATAATTCACAAATAAATACATCATATATGCACGCATATAATTATTCTACTCACCTTAACACTTCGGTGGTGATTTAATGCTTCCGTATGCTTCAAGAAAAGTACCTAATACATAAGCACACATTCAATACACAACTAGTGGAACTAACCACATTACTTAACTCTTGAGCATTTGATGACCCAAATGCATTAAATGACCCATTTACACCAAAACCGCCCATCAAAGGCCGAGACTCATTATTAATCACTAAAAGCTAGTGATTAGAGTCTACTAACACCAACTAACACCAACTTAGGGTATTTCATACCCAATTCACCCAATTAGGTCAATCATTACCCATTTGACCCATTTTAACACTTATACCCACAAACTTGGTCAAACATGACCCATTTACAACTCTTTCAACATTAAACTAGTGTTTTAATGCCTAACAACACAATTAACCCTTACAAATCTCAATTCATGAGACCAAACCCTAGATTATGGCTATTAGGGTTTACTTTCATCAATCTAACCCAAAACCCACCCATTTAACCTCCAAATGGGTCATACAAGTTCCAAATGAACCAAACCCTAGCATAAACTAATTAAAACTCAAAACATAGAGTTAAGACTTATCAAGACTATCAAAGTGTAGCTAGAGATGCAAGGAACAACTTTAAAACTTGGGTTCGGGAGAGATTCGGTCTTCTTCTTCTCCAAATGAGCTTTCTCTCACTAAACCCTAGCTCACTCTCTCTAAAATTGAATGAGATGTGGTTGAGAAAGTGTTTAATGTTTTAGGATAAGCTTGAACCAGCCTTTAAGTCTCCAAAACTGGACATAAGTGAAAAGACCTAAACACCCCCAAAAGATTCCATTTAAAATGGACAAAAAAGTAAAACAGCGACCTCTGTCGCGTTTCGCGACAATTTGTCGCGTTACGCGACAACCAGAACGCGAAAATCCTCACCAGAACGCGACAAAGTGGACAGGTTGAAGGATTTTAACCTGTCACGTTCCAGCTTCACCTGTCACGTATCGCGACGAGCTGAAACGCGATACATAGTGCCCAGACGCGACAGGAGGCCTGATCACGCCATTTTCAACATTTTCTAACATTTAAACTATAAACAAACGATCATAGATGCAATATTAAATGTACACGAGGTTAAATACGCACCTTGAGTCATATTCGAGGAAAACGGGATGTTACAACTCTCCCCCACTTGAATCGGAGCGCGTCCTCGCGATCCAAGCCGCATGACAAGCCGGAAGATAAACCAAAACGAATTCTTCGGATTCCCATGTAAACTCGGAACCCTTTCGATGTCGCCATTGCACCTTGAAAGTTCTAACTTCTTTGTTCCGCAACATTTTAACCTTCTCATCAAGGATTGCAATCGGCTCTTCGGCATACTCTAACTTATTATTCAACTTAATCTCATCTAACGGCACCCAAGTCGAGTCATCCGCAAGACACCTACGGAGATGGGAAACATGAAACGTATTATGAATCCCCGTAAGCTCTTTGGGAAACTCTAGTCTATAAGCAACCTCACCAACACGTGCCAAAACCTTGAAAGGACCAATAAACCGAGGAGCTAACTTTCCTCATTTTCGAAACTGAATAACTCCTTTCCATGGCGAAACTTTAAGCATCACCATGTCGCCTTCTTGAAACTCAATCGTTCGCCTCCCTTTATCGACATAAGATTTTTGTCTATCTTACGCCGCCTTAAGTTGAGCCCGAATCATCTCAATTTTACTATTCGTCTCTAGGACCAAATCGGTACTCCCGATTTCTCGTTGTCCCACTTCACCCCAACAAATGGGAGTTCGACACCTACGCCCATAAAGCATCTCATAAGGTGGCATTCCAATACCAGTGTGGTAACTATTATTATACGAGAATTCCACCAATGGTAATCGCTCATCCCAACTACCACCGAAATCAATAACACACGCCCTTAACATATCCTCCAACTTTTGATTTGTACGTTCGGTTTGACCGTCCGTTTGAGGATGATACGCCGTGCTCATTTTCAATTGAGTACCCATATCTTCATGAAACTTATTCCAAAACCGAGAAGTGAAACGAGAATCTCGATGCAAAACAATAGATATAGGAACCCCATGTCTCGATATCACCTCCTTGATAAACAGCTTCGACAAAGTCTCTGACGATATTGTTTCCCGAATGAGAAGAAACAAAGCACTCTTCGTCAATCGATCAACTATCACCCAAATCGTATCATATAGGGTTCTCGCCGTCTTTGGTAACTTTGTAATGAAGTCCATGGTAATGTGCTCCCATTTCCATTTCGGGACTTCCAATGGTTGTAACTTACCGTACGGCTTTTGGTGTTCGGCTTTAACTTGCAAACATGTGACGCATTGTTCAACATACTTAACAACATCACGTTTCATGCCCGGTCGCCAATACTCCTTCTTTAAATCAAGGTACATTTTCGTCGCGCCCGGATGAATGGAATACTTTGACTTATGTGCTTCATCAAGCAGCACCCGTCGGTAATCACCCATCTTAGGCACCCACACTCTTCATTGAAAAGACAACAAACCATGCGGGCCTAAAGTAATGAACTCCGTTTGCCCCACGATTCGTTCCTCACGCTTGTTGTGAACATACGCTTCTATTTGAATCTCACCAAGCTTTACAAGGAAATCGTTAGTAATGATCATGCGTAACGATCCTACTCGTACTGCCAGATGTTGACTCTTTCGACTTAGCGCATCCGCGACCACGTTCTCCTTCCCCCGAATGATAAAGTATTTTACAATCATAATCCTTTACCACATCCATCCACCTACGTTGACGATAATTCAAATCTCGTTGATCAAAGAGATGTTTCAAACTCTTATGATCCGAATAAATCGTACACTTGACACCATACAAGTAGTGGCGCTAAATTTTCAACGCATGTACCACCACCGCCAATTCAAGATCATGAGTCGGGTATCTCTTTTCGTGTTCCTTTAATTGTCAAGAGGCGTAAGCGATGAATTTACCCCTTTGCATTAGAACACACCCGAGCCCATTTAAAGAAGCATCACAATAAACCGTCATGTCTTCTACCCCTTCCGGAAATACTAACACCGGAGCTTGACACAACTTCTCTTTTAACAATTGAAAAGCAATTTCTTGCTCGTTTTCCCAGTTGAACCTTACGTTCTTCCTTGTCAACTTCGTCAAAGGAGAAGCGATCTTAGAAAAGTCTTGGATAAACCGAAGATAATAACCAGCCAATCCGAGAAAACTTCGGATTTTCGTAGGCGTAGTCTGTCGTCCCCAACTCTTCACCGTTTCTATCTTCCCCTGATCTACTTGAATACCTTCTTTATTCACAATATGGCCAAGGAATTGAACTTCCCTTAGCCAAAATTCACATTTGGAGAATTTAGCATACAACTTCTCCTTCCGCAATGTCTTCAACACTTCACGCAAATGGTGTTCATGTTCCTTCATACTCTTAGAATAAACAAGTATGTCGTCAATGAACACGATTACCGACTTGTCCAACATAGGTTGGCACACTCGGTTCATAAGATCCATAAATGCCGCCGGTGCATTCGTAAGACCAAAAGGCATAACTACGAACTCAAAATGCCCATATCGCGTTCGAAAAGCCGTTTTCTCTATGTCTTCCTCACGGACCCGTACTTGATGATAGCCGGACCGTAAGTCAATCTTAAAAAAATATGTTGCACCTTGGAGTTGGTCAAACAAATCGTCAATCCGAGGCAATGGATAACGATTCTTGATCGTCACTTTGTTCAACTCCCGATAGTCGATGCACATCCGCATACTACCATCCTTCTTTTTCACGAATAAAACCGGAGCACCCCATGGCGAGGAACTCGGTCGAATGAAACCCTTTTCAAGAAACTCTTGGGTTTGATTTAACAATTCTTGCATTTCCATCGGCGCTAAACGATAAGGAGTTTTAGCAATGGGAGTAGCCCCCGGAACCAACTCAATGCGAAATTCAACTTGTCTTTCCACCGGAACACCTGGTAACTCATACGAAAAAACGTCTTCAAATTCATTAACCACCGGAATTTCACGAATGGATGGTGGCTCATTACGAGTATCAACAACATGGACAAGAAAAGCCATGCCGCCACTAACAAGGAAACGACGTGCCCGTGCATAAGTGCATATCGGCACAAGTCTTCTTCGCTTATCACCATGAATAATTAATTCTCCCCCACTTGGGGTCTTTACACAAATGAATTTATCATGGCATGCAATATCGGCTCTATAACGATCGAGCCAATCCATACCAACAACAATATCGAAATCACCCAAAGTCATCGGAATGAGATCGATCTTAAACGTTTCGGTACCAAACACAACATTACAATCATTACAAACATCGACCCCTAGCACCATCTTACCTTCCGCTATTTCGACTTCTACCGGATGACTTAACTTAGCTAGCGGTTTATTTAACTTAGGCACAAATCTTGGAGACACAAACGACAAGTTAGCCCCACTATCAAAAAGCATACGTGCCGGACTAGAGTTAACCATGAAAGTACCTGAGACGACTTCATTAGATTGCTTGACTTCGTCATTCGTCATCAAATAATTTCACCCCTTTACCGTGCCCGCCGCCTTCTCTAACCTCTTAACATGATCACCCCGTAAATCGGGACACTCTGACTTCTTATGCCCTTCTTTACCGCAATTAAAACAAGTGAGCTTGGTTGTGGATGATGGTTTCGGGCACTCACGAGCCATGTGCCCCCTTTGCCCATAATTGTAGCAAGCAAAAGTAAAATCATCAGAAGCACCCTTCCTCACACTACCAACACTCTCGGAGCCCTTCTTGTGCTTCTTGTTAGAAAAGTTCGAATGACTAGTGGCTTTGTAACGACCCGGATTTTTCCGATCGTTTTATACTTATGAGATTAATATTTACATAAAATAAACCTTACCAACATGATAAGCAATCCAAACTGTTGAGACTTATGTTTTTGAAAAGAGTTTCACACAACGTTTGACCGTCCAATTTGACCGATGATATCACGAACTATATAACACACGATAATTATACGATTATGTATATGTACATATCTTTACATATTTAACATGATTTAAGGATGGTTTAACATTTCATTGTGAACTAACAACAATGAGTTATAAGTATACTTTGAGACCACTAACTTAAGTTTTCAAAACGATAACTATATGTAACGTTCTTTGACATATATACTTACGATTATGTGGAGTGCACACTTGTTTGAACTTATCTTGATTATGACGGGGGTTCGGGGGCAGCGCCCCTGATAAGCGGGGTCCAAGGGGTGGCAACCCCTGGCGGGGTCCAAGGGGCAGAGCCCCTGGCTGGGGTCTACATTGCTTTATTAAAAATGTCTTAAAATTTTATTTTGGCCCGGTTTGACCCAAAAATAAAAGCCCAGTTTTGAGCCTCTTTTACAGTTATAAACCCGTCCATATTTGAATTCTCGTTCCGATTCCTCAAAATTTCTACAAGTATATCTAGGGTATATGTAACCGTATCATACCCAGCTTCTATACGTATTTACTATTGGTATATACCAACAATAAACTTCAATGATCAGCCACTAGACATGATGTTACATGTGGGAACCAGCCATTTAACCTCATGTGTGACTTTTGTGCAAGAAAACAAACTAAATCTCCTATATATCCATCCCATAATCATGCTATTTTGCACACACACACATACAATTTCATTTCCAATTTTCTTTCAAGTTAATTCACTCCCTAATCTCTCTTCATTTACCTACTCAAGAACGTATCAATATAGTCATCCGATTTCAAGGAGATTACTTCCAATCTTTCAATCCCACTCCACCACTCTTTTGATTCCAAGATTTTTCTTACCTTTTCCAGTAGCTTTGTCCAAGTAACTTGAGGTAGTAACCTTATTCATAACCTTATTCGATTCATATTTATATAGCTATCTTATTTTGTGTTGTAAAATTTTAACAACAAGAACATAGTTTGAGTGATTTCAAACTTGTTCGCAAACTAAATAGATCCTTCTAATTTGATTTTTAAAAACACTTCAAGACCTGTAATATATCATATTATGACAAAATCGGATTAATCATATCTTGGCTAATTAACATAATATTTAATATATATTTACTTATGATTTGATTTTATATATTTCAGGACCACCCGTAAACAACACGAGAAGATTAATCATAAGATCTCATGATTGTACGCAACACGTCATTTGACAACACGGTACTTTATGTACGCAACACGTCATTTGACAACATGGTACCATGGGTCAAGATTAATTCTGATCAATACGAATACGATAGGGTCTTTATTTATTTTATTTAAGCAACTAATTGTGGACCACTAACATCGGACTGCTAACTATGGACTAAGAAAATATTAAAAGTATTAAAAGTATATATATATATATATATATATATATATATATATATATATATATATATATATATATATATATATATATATATATATATATATATATATATATATATATATATATATATATATATATATATATATATATATATATGTAACGATTACTTGAAAAGAAAATATGTTGATATATTATATATATGGTTAGGTTTGTGATATCAATCGGAGACCAAGTCGTGATAAATACCTTCAAGGCAAAAGTGAGTATATAGTCCCACTTTTAAACTCTAAATATTTCGAGATGAGAATACATGCATTTTATGATTTACGTTATGGACACAAGTGATTAAAAATATATATTCTACGTTGAGTTGTACCACTGGCATACTTCCCTGTAACTTGGTAACTATTATTTACATGAGGTATTGTAAATGCGAATCCTGTTGATAGATCTATCGGGCCTGACAACCCCAACCGGACTGGACGACCAGTATTCAACGGTTTCACAGTACTTCGTTTCGGTGACTACACTTGGTACGGTGTAGTAAGATCTCATAATAAAGGGAATATGCGACGTTGATTAAATGTTAAGTATGGTTATCAAGTGCTCAACAACTTAGAATATTTTTATTAAAACGTTTATATATGAAATCTTGTGGTCTATATTTATAACGATGCCGGCATTAAACCTATATCTCACCAACTTTATGTTGACGTTTTAAGCATGTTTATTCTCAGGTGATAACTAAAAGCTTCCGCTGCAATATGTTGAATTTAAGCAAGATCTTGAGTATGCATATTTGTGTCAAAAATAAAACTGCATATCGGAGGATTTGTAATATAAAATATGTTGGAGGTCGTATTGTTATTATCACATGTAAAGTTTGTAAGTCTAAGATTATCGCTAAACGATAATCATTATTAAGTTGTTTAAACCTTGTATTTGTAATAAAAGCTATGGTTTGTATTGTAAAAACGAATGCAGTTTTTGAAAAATGTCGCATATAGAGGTCAATACCTCGCGATGAAATCATATGTTATTGTATTCGTCCTTATGGTTAAGGTCGGGTTATGACAGGCTTCAAACTTCTTTTTGTCTAAGGTAAAGCCACTCTTTCTCAAGATGAGCGACTCGAAACCTTTGGCCATATCAAACAACTCATCAAAACTCTTCACCACGTTCACACTAATCTTCTCTTGGTAATTGTCATTCAAGATTCGATAGAAGTCTTCCTTCAACATTTTATCATTCCCGACATACTCCGGGCAAAACTGGGTTTTTGACAAGAAAACGGATTTAAGAGTGTTCAAATCTATCGACCCTTGCCTCAAGGAACGCAACTCGTCCTTAAGTCTAGTAAGATCGGCCGAAGTTCGGTACTCTTGGAAAAACTCCGCCTTAAACTCTTCCCAAGTAAAATCCATACATTGTTCTTCACCATAAAGTTGGATTTTCACATCCCGCCACAATTTAGTGTCACCTCTTAACATGCTACTACCATACCTCGCCTTTTTATTAAGAGGGCATTCACAAGTTCGAAAAGCCCCCTCCATATCGGAGATCCACCGGGCACTCTTTAACGGGTCTCTTTCGCCCTCAAAAGTAGGAGGTTGAGCATCTTTAAAGGATGTAAACCATTCCCCACATTTCGTTAGAACATACAACAAGTTTAACGTTTTACACAAGGCACGAAGGCCATCAAAAAATGTAATACAAGTTTGACCCATTCAAAAATGATAGTTTTAATCCAAACAACACTTCGAGCATGGTTTGGTGCTAAACTACCCAAAATGCTAGGCCAACTTCAAAAGCTTCACAATTATCCAACACGTGGAACTAGTATCCAATAACCCCCTTCCCTTTGTCTGCACCTGCATCTAAAAAGATAAACAACGAGAGAGGTAAGCTAATGCTTAGTGAGTGCAACAATTATACGATTACATATACAACCTACTTACTTGCAATCACTTACGGATTTACCGCATGCATGCTAGCAATATAATTAATTATACCATCACAAGTATAATACAAAACCTTCCACCGTACGAGCTAGCATAACAATAGCATATAGTTAAAATAATATAATATGCTACAATCCACACACAACCATGGTTAACCAATCGAACGAGGGAACGGTATTTAAAGGACCATCGGAGTTCATAACAACCATTAGTGCACTTAACACCTCGTACACTAACCCCACTGGTGGCATCTTAACACATCGATACTTCACCCCGGATGGTGCCTTAACACTTCGACACTTCACCCCGAGTGGTGCCTTAACACTTCGACACTTCACCCCGAGTGGTGTCTTAGCACATCAACACTTCACTCGCTACATCTCTCGAAGTGGCATCTTAACACATCGATGCTTCACTCCCAAGTGGTATCTTAACACATCGACACTTCACTCACCACGTCAGAAGTGGTGTCTTAACACATCGACACTTCACAACTCATACTTCACAAATAAATACATCATATATGCACGCATATAATTATTCCACTCACCTTAACACTTCGGTGGTGATTTAATGCTTCCGTATGCTTCGAGAAAAGTACCTAATACATAAGCACACATTCAATACACAACTAGTAGAACTAACCACATTACTTAATTCTTGAGCATTTGATGACCCAAATGCATTAAATGACCCATTTACACCAAAACCGCCCATCAAAGGCCGAGACTCATTATTAATCACTAAAAGCTAGTGATTAGAGTCTACTAACACCAACTAACACCAACTTAGGGTATTTCATACCCATTTCACCCAATTAGGTCAATCATTACCCATTTGACCCATTTTAACGCTTATACCCACAAACTTGGTCAAACATGACCCATTTACAACTCTTTCAACATTAAACTAGTGTTTTAGTGCCTAACAACACAATTAACCCTTACAAATCTCAATTCATGAGACCAAACCCTAGAATATGGCTATTAGGGTTTACTTTCATCAATCTAACTCAAAACCCACCCATTTAACCTCCAAATGGGTCATACAAGTTCCAAATGAACCAAACCCTAGCATAAACTAATTAAAATTCAAAACATAGAGTTAAGACTTACCAAGACTATCAAAGTGTAGCTAGAGACGCAAGGAACAACTTTAAAACTTGGGTTCGGGCGAGATTCGGTCTTCTTCTTCTCAAAATGAGCTTTCTCTCACTAAACCCTATCTCTCTCTCTCTCTCTAAAATTGAATGGGATGTGGTTGAGAAAGTGTTTAATGTTTTAGAATAAGCTTGAACCAGCCTTTAAGTCTCCAAAACCGGACATAAGTGAAAAGACCAAAACACCCCCAAAAGATTCCATTTAAAATGGACAAAAAAGTAAAACAACGACCTCTGTCGTGTTTCGCGACAATCTGTCGCGTTACGCGACAACCAGAACGCGACAATCCTCACCAGAACGCGACAAAGTGGACAGGTTGAAGGATTTTAACCTGTCGCGTTCCAGCTTCACCTGTCGCGTATCGCAACGAGCTGAAATGCGATACATAGTGCCCAGACGCGACAGGAGGCCTGATCACCCCATTTTCAACATTTTCTAACATTTAAACTATAAACAAATGATCATAGATGCAATATTAAACGTACATGAGGTTAAATACGCACCTTGAGTCATATTCGAGGAAAACGGGATGTTACATATTTTGATACACGTTTGACTTTGGCCATAATTAGAATATTATGACTACGTAATACTAATTGTTATTTTACAATGACAATTACTTGGGTTATTGATTGCTTAATTACGCTTAGTAATTTAATTATGCTCACTAGTTAGTCTTGTTGGACTTTCTACCTTATTGGACTTTAGCCCACCCTACTCTAGCTAATGGACCATTTAATTAGCCCAATTTTAAATGGATTATGACCCATTAAGATGTAGGACAAAAACCCATTTATAAGAGCCAACATACTAGCATTTTTGTTAACCATTACCACACATGTTGCATGGGATCCTAACAATAAGCACCACCTTTAGACCACCACTAACCAAAAAGAAAAAAGTTGTCCCCTTGTCCCCCATCTAAGGCCTACGGTTTTAGGGCACCCACCACCACCTCCACCACTATAAATACAAGCCTTATTTCACCCATTTCACACTTGATCTCATTCACATTTTACACACACTTACTCTCTAATTCTTTCTCTAGTCTTTCTCACACTAAAAATTGTAAGTTTTAAATTTTCTTCTTCTTCTTCTTCTTCTTCTCTTCTTCATGTACACGACATCATCATCATCATCATCATCATCATCATAAGATCAAGCTTTTTAGCTTCTTGATCTTGTTATATCTTGTAGATTCAAACTTTGATTTGAATCCTTCAAGAACATGAAATATTCAAGCTTTCTAGATTGAATCTTCATTTACTTTGTTGAATCTAAGTTTTTGAGTTTATGTTCTCTTTATTTTGTTAAAAAGATCAAAACTTGTGTTTATGAACTTCATATAACTTGTAGATCTAGCTTTTTGCTTTAAGGATCTTCAAGAACATTAAAGATCCAAGCTTTCTAGCTTAGGGTTTCATTATTTTTTTAAATATCTAAGCTTTTTAGCTTATTGTCTCATTACTTTTACTAGATCTTAGCTTTCTAGCTTATGGTCTTATTAATCTTGTAAAGATTCAAGTTTTCTAGCTTAGGGTTTTCTTAATACTTGAGATCTAAGTTATCATTGTAGATCTCACTTACTTGGAACCTTTTTGTGATTGTTTTGATGATAAATATCAAGTCTTCATCATCTCATATGATGAAGATGCATAAAACTTGTGTCAAAAGGACAAAGGTTAAAGCTTTATGGTGTTTATGCAATAAAGAGGCAGCCTTGATGTTCAAAACTTGTAGAATGTTGACTTTTACTCTTAGTTGTGTGTTGATGGTTGAAACTTGGTCAAAGTTATGCTAAAACATCAAAGTGTTGTACACTTGAAGCTTACACGCATCAAGGATGAGAACCGTGATAAGCATCAAGCACCAAGAAACCCACCGGAGCACTTGTTTACTGTTTTTCGGGGTCTGATCTGACTCCTGGGACTTTTGAAAAATTGATTTTCAGATAGTTCGTTTTGATTAGATGACTTTTCGTTCAAGACTCTCCTAAATCCGATATACGGTTTAGGATTTATAGCCTTCCGAAAGTCACTACGCCTTTGTAACGACGTGCTAAAAATTCTGACCTACTCGCGCTTGAACCGTCGCCACGGTCAAACGACATTGATTTAGGATGTGAAAATTGGAAAGTGGTTAGAGGACTCACATACAGAGCCTTGGCCACTAACCAAGAATCTTTTTGTTTTGTATAGAGGTCGTAGCAGCTGTCCGAAGTCAGCCTTTTATTTCGATCTCTATACTTGTTGAAAACTTACTTTATCTTTTACGAATGATGATGATGATGATACTTAAGACTTAATTTATTCACTTTTAAACTTTTGGGGACAATATACTGACTTAGTGACCTTTGACTTAGGTTGACGACCTTTCGGACTGACTTACTACTTGCATACTTTTCGTATCGACTTTTACTGCTTATTCACTGTGAGTTATAGCTTCCTTTTTTAATTTTAACTATTTTTGGGACTGAGAATATATGCGCTTTTTATATTTTACATACTAGACACGAGTACTTAAATTTTATATATGTGTGGGTTATATAACGGCACAAAGATTCCCCTTAGCACGGTAACGTTTAATCATTGGTTTTTGAACCGGTGAACGCGAATATTAGATATGGATCCATAGGATTTGACATCCCCACTCGGGCTAGTCGCGCTAGCATTCAACGGGTGTTTAATACTTCGTAAACAGACACACTCGCCAAGTGTACTTTTAGGGGGTGATAATACGTTAAGTTAGTTACCGGGTGCCCACGATCAAGCATATACTTTATCATACTGATTTGAAATACTGATTTAAACTGCTGGTTGAAGCACTGAAATCTCGTGGCCTACATTACATTACTGATTACAAAAAAACTATAGCTCACCAACATTCGTGTTGACTTTTTAAGCATGTATTTCTCAGGTGCTTAGACGTTGTTGCTTCCGCTGTTAGTCTCACTGTTAGACTTGGTGTATTAGTCTTGGTGCTATAGACTTGCTGTTACAGACTCGCTGTGTTAGACTTCCGCTGCATTACTTAGAGATGTCTCAATCATGGAACTTTTATTTTGCATTCGCAACTTATGTTATTTTGAATAATGGATTTGTAACGACCTTTGTGTCACGCTATCTTTTGTAAAACGTTATCTTTTCATGAATGTAAAACTTGTTTTAAAACAGCATGTAGTATTATACCGTGTAATGGACCTGTTGTTGACATTTTGTACATGATGGTTTTGTACAGGGCGTCACATAATAACAATATTATGTCAACTGTTGGTCATACATTTCTTTGCAAACTTACTGAGGTTTTCTAGAATCATAAAAAGTGAGTAAATAAAGCTTATCAAATGCATGCATTATTTTGCCTAATAACAATATTATGTCAACTGTTGGTCATACATTTCTTTGCAAACTTACTGAGGTTTTCTAGAATCATAAAAAATGAGTAAATAAACATATCAAATTTTCAGTTTATTATTATCATATAAACATGCAAACTGATGCTCATTTTTCAGCCATACGTATATCACCTATACACATAATTAATGTATTTATATATAGTACGAATCAGTCATTAAATACCAAAAAACTAACTAAAAAACATACATTCTGAACAGGGATCTTGAACCATCCTGGAGGAGTCCTCTTGTATGGTTTAGATGATGCTAATATACCTTTTTGTTAGTTCATAAACAATGACATATTTCAGGTGGTAACTATGCACAGAAGCCATTGATTTAATAAAAGAACAGTTCAATCATAAGCAAATTGGACAGTTCAACCATATTCTTTATTTAGTGATATTCTCTATTCAAGATAGTTACATCTTACATGTTCATCTAAAATGTGTATCTCGTTAATAACTTTTTTAGCATATCAGTTTAGCATACAGACACAAATAAAACCATAATCTAAACACATAAAACATGTAATAATGCAGCAGACTATGAAAACATACAAATTTATGTCTTCATAAATCGGATCAAATTCAAATTTCAGATACAAATTGATAAGAAAAATATATCGAATTAATATTAACGCATTAAATTCTAAACACATAAAAATGGATAAATTCAATTTTTAAATACAAATTGAAACTCTACTGATTTGGTAACTGAAATTGAGGTTATAAAACTGAGGTTATAAACTGTAGTGGTGTAATACGACTGTTAACAGTACGAAACACAACTGATACAAAATAAATAGCAAAAACAACAAAATCAATACATGTTCTTCCTTTTTACATATCAAGAGACGGTGATAATCAACAATTAATCATACGACACTCGTTTTACCCATTGAACACTGATAATCAATCAATACGAAAACTTGCGATTGCAGGTATTCCTGTTTGCGATTGCAATGCTTTTCGGTTTAGAAGCTATGGTCGGATTGGATTTTGGGAGAATAGTAGTAGGATTATATTTAGAAGATCATTAGGGTTTTTTCTCCTAAAAAAATAGCGAATGATTTTGATTAGGCCGAATCCCTATTAGAAAAGAGGCCGCCACTTTTTTTGTGTGTAAGGGAATCATAAGAGAAGAAAAGTTCACAGAAGGTTGATAGTTTGTAATAAGACAACTCAAGGTTAGGATTATGAGGTCATAAGCAAGATTAAGAAAAAATTAAGGGTGTAGATCATTGATGATTAATTTAATGGGTGGCCAAGATTAATTTGAGCTTTTTAAAATGACCTATTTTAGCTTTTGGTATTATATATAAAAGAGATTATTATTATTATTATTATTATTATTGTTATTATTATTATTACTCACTGTTAATATTATTATTATTATCAGTTCATATATCATCATCATATACTCACTGTTATTATAATTATTATTAGTAAATTATTATTATTATTAAAATTAAACCATATCATATCTCTGTTATTAGTATTATTAATAATATATATATATATATATATATATATATATATATATATATATATATATATATATATATATTATTAATAATAATATGTTTTAATAAATATATAGGGAAAGCGGTGATGGAAGAAAGTTCGAGGAAACGAAAGGTCTGGTCACAAAAAGAGGTTTTGTGGTTGGCGGAGTGTTTTTGAGATGCTTCGGAGAATCCGATTGTTGGTCGGGGGCAAAAACAAAAAAGTTTTTGGGCCTCGGTCTTGGAAAAGTTCAATGATAACCAACGTGGATGGGTACGCAACGAGGATTCGGCTTCTTCAAAATGGCGCGATGTGAACAAGGCATGTGGAGTTTTTGCCAATCTATAACGATATTAATGATAATTGGCGTAGTGGAGCAAATGATGAGGATGTTTACAATAACCCGTTGCAATCATATTATAATACAACCGGAAAACATTTTGTTCACAAGGACACATTTTTTTCGTTAGTGAATATCCTAAGTGGAATGTACCTAAGGATCCGGTTGCAAGAGTTCAAGATGAGTACTTGAATATTGAGGATAGTCAAGGAGATCCTGTAAATCTATCTCAAGATTTCAAGGCGGAGTTTTTTGGGGACGTGCCGATGCCACGTCCAATAGGACGTGATAAAGCAAAGAAAGCCCAAAAAATCGGCTTCTTCGAACGGGGGTGCGTCTTCCCGTGGTAAGAGTTCGACTTCTTCAAGGGTGGATGAATTTTTGGACGAAATGACTGGTGTGGCTGAAAGAAAGATTACTTCGCTTGATAAATTCAATCATTATGTTGATATGCAAACCACGTTAACACAAATTGATTTGTTGGTCAACGGCAACAATAGAAGAACCCGAAGACATGATACGTCTTCAAAATATCAAAAAGTATGTTCGTACCCAAATGAAAGACTTCGGCCCCCCGGGTGTGTAGAATTTAGGGATTTCGATTTCACGTCTATTGTCTTTTTTATTTTCTAGGATTTTTAGTTTTGTATTTTTTTAATTGTCTTTCTTTTTTCGTCTTTAGGATTTTTAATTGTTTTTAATGGTATTTAAGTTAATTTTCTTTTTATATTATGAATAATATAAAAAACATTAATATAACAAAAAAAATTAAAAATATAATGTCACATCAGCATTCCACTAACAACCCACATCAAAAACCCACACCAACACTACTTCATACAAAAAACTCACACATCCTACTCATCAAAAAAGTGCAAAAAGCAACCCACTCCACCAACCCACGCCCTTAACTGCTACGAGTGGTCTAAATGCAGTGAAATTCGAATGCTTCAGGATCTCGATCTCAGACACCGCATGAAGTGAAACCGATAAGAAATCAACTGAATAGCCTTTTGTTCTATATGTATCACTCTACCACACTACTTGCCTACAATTAAAAGATAAAATTAGAGAAAATAAGTAAGCTAATGTGATAGTAGGGAATAAGTGTGTAGAATTAGGGTTTTATGTACTTGGTGGAAATATATAGTGTGCCAGGGGATTCAGGAGTACAGTTGCCGAGAACAATGGACACGTTTGGTTGGACGTGCATAAGCTCCTCGCCGTTGTCAGTGTCGAGAATGGCACCGTCGTCTGATCTGCCCGTCAAGTGTTGTAATCCACCTGCCATGGTTTCCTCTGTTTTGTTATTTATTTATTTTTTCAAAATAACTAGGACTTGTATAATAAAAATTCAAAATGTTTTTGAAATAAAAATGTCTTCAACCGAAGAATACAAGAGGATACACCGATTAAGCTCGTACTTAAAAAGCGACAAAACGAGCAAACTATTTATATCGAATCTCAACTACGCAATAACAAAACAATCTTACATACTAAAGATCACTCTAAGTGATAAACTAATAAACAACCTGATACTAATGACATACGAAGTATTAACCAAGACCCTAACGATCACGATTACAACAAATGCTACAAGCCGTAAGGTTTATGGATGGTAAAGGTGTTGGTGATTGTGATTTTAGTGTCATCCAACATACATTTTAGTGAATTGGGATTTACTTGAATGCAAGAGTTAACTAGTTATACTTAACAACGGGTTCGGAGAGTGTGGAGTATACGCATGTAAGAGTTGGCTACTAACTGTCGCGCAAATTGCGGGGTCCAAGGGGCAGCGCCCTAAAGCCTCAACAGAAAAGACACTATTTGTTATGTTGAAAAGTGTATCTGGACAGAATACCAGCCAAATGTTATAACTTTTCATATAACAACTTTTTCCGCTTAAATGAAAGGTCACAACCTTTCAAACATCAACTGCCAATATATCAGTTTTCTAGAAACGTTTTAGTATTCTGCATTCATATTAAACATACAGAAAACACACACAGATTCTCTAATTCATGATTTTGATTTCTTTTTTCCTGGAAACAAAATCGTTCTTATCTTATTTCAATTAGGATTTCTTGAAACAATGTAGAAAATGAACCAATAAAACAGACCGCACACGATCTAACAGAAATACAAATACAGTATAAAAACTAGAAACACTTCAAATAAACGGTAAGCTCACTCGATAAACCTATAACATATTTTTTACAAACCAACAAAAAGTAGTACTTTCGTCATACTTGCCGCAATTGCGAGAGAATTAACGTCATAGTTCATTAAACGTTGGATCATTGTGATTTTTGAATATGTGGTTGAAAACACATAGACACACATCTAATCGTTGGATTTCGATTGAAGACTTTGACACAAAAATATGAATTTCCGAAGTTGTTGCAATTTTTACTCCTACTCTTTTATGTCCTCTTTTATGTCATGTTACCGAAATCGCTTTAACACCAAAAACGGTCTACCGCCATCGACGATTTGTCATCATAACCACTGAAAACGGTTGTCGCTTTTCTTCAAAACGTCTCACCAAGTTTCAGATCCAGTTTCACCATTTATCTTTCTCTCGTTCAAACTAAGAAGACATCTTAGACGATATATCGAGATTAGATTTGTTAGAGATTATTTAGTAATTATATGTAGTTAACATTTATTCATGTTAGTTTTATTTAACTTTCATTTAGAATTAGGTTATTTTTTCAACAAGTTGTTTAAGTTTATATATAGCATATCGTGTACTTAATTTATAATTAGGTTAATTTTAATAACATGAAATGTTCAACAAACTTTGTTTTATTCTAAGCATATCATGAAATGTCATAAGTTGATTCTTGATAATTGTACAAATTACTGATCTTAATAGCATCCAGTAGACAACGACAATAATCATGGAAGAGTAAAACTTAGTTAATTATATACATTTAGATTTAGATTTAGTGCATTATTAGGCATAAACAACCTCAACAATAACACAACACGAATAATTATGCAAAAAAGTTTACTAATTATTAAGCTTTAACACCACTACCACCATTTGATCTAACCCTAAACACGTGTTCTTCACCTGTACATTTATCAACTTTAACCACCCAATGACTCTTCCTTGAACCACCACCACAACCGCCGTGTCCACCGTTTCTCCGACCACCGTTGTCACACTTTCCGGCAACTCTCATCAACAACAACCCTTCACCAATTGGCAACAAATGACTATTCAATCTACTCCATACCCATGAGTCTCTCCAATAAGCATTGTACCCCAAAACAATAGTACTTTTTTCCCTTTCATTTTGTTGTAAAGCTTCTAATATCCCTTCATGGTTTTCCAAGTTACAATCAATGACAACAAAGTCTGCGGATTTATATTCGTTTAGTAACAGATTTTGAGCCTTTCCTACCACAAATTCAACGTGGACTGCATCGGATCCAAGTGCTCGTATGGATGATTTAAGTTCTTCTTGTCCTTTGACTATGCAAATAAGCCTACCACCAGTTTCATGAGTGGCGGCAATGAGACCTAATGTCGTCGAACCAGCTGTGGATGCACATGCAACCACCATGAGTTGTGCGTTGTTTCCGGCTGCAATCGCTGAGATAAACTCGGCTACATCTGGCTCGTTTGCTTTCTTACACTGCAAAATCAAATTAAGGAATGAATATTAGTTTTTATTTCATAACGTTGTTAACCAATAACGCTAATTAAGAGCATAAAAAGGACAAGTTATCTCTATTCAGGAGTTTAGGCTATGTGGGGATGAGGAATTGTGTTTACTCACTACAAATAATGTTATAGTTTTAAACACTTTATTGAATGAGTTTTTCACCATTAAAAATGTCAATATAAGTTAAAAGCGTGAAAAAATATGGTGTCAAAAGTTTTAAGTGTTACTCCGTATTAACTTTTTGATACTTTTAAGTGTCATTAGGTTTTATCTTTTTTGACGCTTTTCGATGTCAAAAGTTTTGTGACAATTATAGGTGCCAAAAACATGTCAAGTTATTCACGCTTCAAAATGTCAAAATTACTGAAAGTGTCAAAAATGAAACATTATTTTGTAGTGACTCAGATTTGCGCAATCTATTCGGGTTATCCTATGACCATTCCAACCCCTTTTCTCTTGTCACCCCAAGATAATCTGACTCTAGATAAAGAATTGTTTTAAGTATTGTAAAAGTTTGTATGAACTTACCATTTTCATGGTTTTGATGTATGCTTCAGTGGCATTTTCAGCTGACCAGTAACCCATTTTTTTTTTTTTTTGTTGAGTTGTGTGGTCTTGTTGAAAGGCTTGATAAAAGTAGTAGAAGGCAAAGAACAAAGTTGAAGATGAATGCTTTGTATTGTTTGGGCATATATATATATGTGGGTATTGGCTATATAAATAAATGGGATTTATAATGGAAGCAATAAATAAGTGGGATGGATAGGTTATGGCACAAGTGGGGTCAATGTCTTGACTCACTCCTTTTTGTTAATTAGTGTGTTAGGACATTTAGATAACCTTACAAGATAATAATGAAAGATGTAGTTGGGCTATTACTCAGTGAAAGGGAAGTGTATAGAACTAGGTAATATTTAATAGTATTATATACCCTATTAGTGAAATGTAGTTGGCCTAGCTATTACATCATGAGTATATGGGTTAAGGATAACATGGTGAAATTCTCTAATTACAGTCCTTGCTAACTTCATCACAAAGGCTACTGCTTTGACACCATTAACTCGACCCCGTTGCTAATTCCTAGTAGTTTCAAGGACACTGATTTGGCGTGCCGAATGCTAGAAAACACAAGGTATCAAACATATGCTGTTAAGTTTAGGAATATGGTTGGTCTATAGAAATGTCTTCAATGTTTATGACTCCATAGTTTAACTCGTCAGACTCCTTAGTTAGTGTTCGTGCGATAATAGCTTAGTGGTTGGAAATATATATGCAACATAAAGAAGAGGTTGTGGGTTCAATTCGAGTTTCATATACCTTAAACTATGAGTTACGCGATTTTCTTATCTCATGTTGGCTTATAGACCGGTTGGTGGGGGTCAATAGAGGCATGGTTACGTTTTTCTCTAGACTTCTCCTTTAGTTCCAACGAGGAAAAAAAAAACTCGCGCTTCGTTGCGGAGTGGTTTTGGTCAGTTAACAGCCGGGTAATTGAATGTCGAAAAATAAAAAAAACGAAAAAGGAGGAGAAAAAAACGTGTACAAAAAAGCCGCCCCCCCCCCCCCCCCCCCCCCCCCCCCCCGAAGTGGGGATTGATTACGGTGGATTGCCACTGTGAATAATATTTTTATCATGATTCGTATATATTAGTATATATAGATATAGATAATAGATAATATAGTTTAATTGTATCGGATTGGTAAGGTTCTCTTCCAACTGAATTGATCATTTTCTTTTGGCAAAAAGCATGATAAAATTAGAATCAAAGTGAAAAATTGAGAAATACATCAATACGCAAGGACTTACTGATCATTTATAAATGGCTACCACGGCGACTTAAACGCTGTTACAAACCAAAGATCTTCCTAAACCGAACAACTCTTTTAAACATGCACTTTTTCATGTCATCTTTGATCTTAATCGATATCCAATGTTCACGGCACCATTTGAGCCTCCGCCTCAAGGGGGAGATGATATTTCCAACATGATTTTCACTTCTTCCACCATCATATCATGGTACTTTCCTAAAATATCCCTTATTAAATTATATTAAAATGCTTTAAAAAATTTGTGCAAGTGTATCATTAAGGGCAGTTTAAATATTTAAAGTGGAGGAAGTAAAAGTGATGTTGGAAATATCAATCCTCCAAGGGTCCAATACCATTTCAAGCATATGTTATGTCCGTACACCTTGTTTCAAGGCTCCAATACCCTCTCAAGCATATTTAACCGTCCGTACACATCTACCATATCTTTGCTTAATATACAATTATCCTTAGATTTCAAGGACACTAACTTCATAATTAAATTACAAGAATTGTTTTAACATTTAATTAATGCAACAGCTTCCTTGGTGTTTCTTGCCTAATTGCACATACTGCAATGCATCAATATGCACTCTTATTAGCTGTCATGTTCTATAGCAGAGGAACAGTTGTAAGCTTCAATAAGACCACCCCATATGGTTAGTTACCGCCCATTACCCGCTCATTACCCGTAACTAACCATAGACACCACTTAGTTGCCCGCGTTAGTTACCCGCTTTCACCATAGATTTAACGGAAGAGTTATAGGAATTGCGGGTCCCAGTGCTTTTTATTGTTGGACTTGATGCTTTATTGCTTGTACGTTGTATATTAAGAGGAGTATTGTTTTAGCCATGATAGGGAGTGTTTAGTTATGAGTTAGTTATAGGATATTAGTGTTGATGTGGCGCTGATGTGAAAGGTTAAGAGGATGAATAGTTTAGTTACGATAGGGAGTGGCCTAAAACAATCTGACTTTGATATAATTTGTTTAAACAAAACCCATGTTAGTCCTGACACGAATCAAGCAGAATCTGAATAATTTTATCTCTTAAAAGTCTTCCTATTTGATTATCCAAACAACTAGTAATAATTATAATCATTTGGGTTTGAAGCTCTTATTAAAAGATGTTAATCTTATCTTAAAGATTATAAAATAATAATAAAAGGGGTGTTGTGTTTAATTTGCAGAAGCAGGAGTGGGTAGTACAGTTCTGCCTCCCAAAATCTCAACATAGATCTACAACTATTGTTTATGTTTCCTTCACCCAAACTTTTAATAGATTCATCAACATTATGATATTAATTTTTGTCATGTTGTCTATGTACTACGGAGTATCTTGCTAGTCATGAAATTATGAGCACTAATTAAAAATTTCGCTATAAATTTCTTCAAAAGTTTAATAACCATTACTGCCTAGTGGATGAGGCTCTGATTTCTTAACAAGAGTGCTAGCGAGTAGCGACCACCCTTTTTATTGTTTGGTCCGTAGTATTTGTATTTGCCTTAGGACTTGACCCATGTAGTGGCGGAACTTGAGCTCAAAGACAGATGGGACAGATGCAAAAATTTAATAAATTTTTTATTTCATGCGGGGTAAACACTAATAAAAACCTTGCTTTTTAGTTAAAAAAAATAAAAAATTAGTGTAAAAAATTTTTTCCCGTTAAATTCAGGTGAGATGGATACACCCTTTGGGTTACCTTAAGCTACGCCCCTGGACCCATGGTTCCTCTGAGACGACCCAAAATTAACCTCAATTTTTTTTATCATAGAGTAGTGCATTTTGCTACACAAATGGTACAAACAGGATAAACAAAATTTTAATATTTTTTTTAACAAAAAATACTCCATATCTTTTTAGAGTTTCTTACGAAGGAAGGAACTCGGCAGAAGATCGGTCTGCAAGAAAGGCCTACTTATCCACGGGTTCATTGACAAAACCGCCACAGTGGTCTCTGACCAGGACCAGGAACCAATTCGAATTTTGATCTTGACATGTCGGTGGTTTTTAACCGTATACGCAAATAGAAGAAAACGCAAAATTACAAAAAAAAAAAAAAAATAAATAAATAAATAAATAATAATAATAATAATAATAATAATAATAATAATAATAATAATAATAATAATAATAATAATAATAATAATAATAATAAAATAACAAGATCGTTAAGAGATGCACATTGTATTATAATTTTTGTAGCATCAACATCAATATGAGTTACCCATAACTTTTTTCATGTGCCACAAGTTAAGGCTAGCCATCATGGTCCATGTTCATCTCATACTTCCTTCACCATCCCCATTTCTTAATGTCCAAAATCAAAAAAAAAAAAAAATCAAACCCATTTGTTATAAACACAATTCCATACTGAGTACTCGCTGTATAGTAGATATTATAGAACTAGTCAGTATTTATTTGAATCCTTAATTTTGCTTATGTGATTGTCCTACGTTTTTAATCTTAGCCAATCACGTGTGATTGTCCCGCATTTTTATCCTAGCCATTGATTATGTTGATCCAAGTACTGAGATTTATCATCTGGTTTTCAAGCAAAATTAATGATGAAATGAATATATCTCACTACTAATAATAATATAACAATAACAATAATAATATATAATATAAATGATAACAATAACAATAATAATAATTATTATAATAATAATAATAATAATAATAATAATAATAATAATAATAATAATAATGAAATAATATAAATATAATAATAATAATAATTATTATTATTATTATTATTATTATTATTATACTAATAATAATAATTAGCATTAGTATCAAAAATAATTATTATTATTATTACTAGTTTAATTATTATTATTATTATTAACGGAAAAATCAAAAAATAAATCGGAATGTAACTTGCAATTAGAACTTTTGGCTTGGGTTTTTTTTTTCGAACGGCTAAAATTTTATAAAAAAAGTAGAGAGCTACAAAAGAAAATTACAAGAAATACAAATAATTACAAAGAAAGTAAAAGAGATTGAAGTCATGATTCCAATTACAATTTTTCTTGCGGACTCTTGCGGATATCTAATTGAAGTAGTTTGACACCACAATGCTATCAGTCACATGATATTTTTGAAAACTTTATCTTCAAAATCATACTTTCTTGACAAGCGTTTTTCTTAGGTAAATATTGATGTAATTACCTGTTGGAGATATGGAGAACTTTAAACAATTAGAGGGAAGATTCCAGGAAACTCACACGAAGCTTCCACGAAGTTGTTAGGAAACTCACATGTAGCTTCTACGAAGTTGTTAGGAAACTCACATGTAGCTTCCACGAAGTTATGAGGAAATTCACATGTAGCTTCCACGAAGCTGTCAGGAAACTCACATGTAGCCTCCATGAAGCTGTCAGGAAACTCACATGAAGCTTCAAGGAATTGTTTTTAGCTTACTTCTTAAATCATTCTATAAATAGACCCTCTTGTAACTCATTGTAAACACACCACAAATATTCAGTAAATACATTCTCTAGTTGGTCCGTGGACTAAAGCAATCACAACGATTGCATATAACCACGTTATCTCTTGTGTCGATTTACATTTCTTGCATTTATAATCTTTCGTTCATTAAGTGGGTTAGTAATCTTGTAGAATTACTATCGGTGAGTGATCTTGTTGAATCACTTGCGTTGTTTTGGGTCCTAATATCCTTACAACTGGTATCAGAGCACAAGATTTCGTTAAGGGAACGATGGCGGAAGACGGGAAGTTTAGAATCGACCGATTCGATGGGAGAGACTTTGGCTTTTGGAAGATGCAAATTGAAGATTACTTGTATCAAAAGAAGCTACACCAACCCTTGTTAGAGACCAAGCCTGAAAGCATGAATGATGCCGATTGGACGCTTTTGGATCGTCAAGCTTTGGGCGCTATTCGTCTTTCACTTTCTAAGAACGTTGCTGATAGTGCTCCAAATGAACATATATTTAGTAGCAATATCGTTCCAATATGTAAAGTTTTTAAATGTAATTTCCTTATTTTTAGTTGTAATAGTTAAATAAATAAGTGCGAAGACGAAAGACGCAAATCGCTCGAAAATGAAGATTTAAAGACAAAAACGAAGATTTGAAAGACCAAAACGTCCAAAAAGCTAAAAAGTACAAGATACAATTAAAAGGTTCAAATTATTGATGAAGAACGTCTAAAAATGACAAGAGTACAAGTTACAAAACGCAAAGTACACGATATAAAATTGTACGAAAGGACGTTCGAAAATCCGGAACCGGGACATGAACCAACTCTCAACGCTCGACGCAATGGTGTAAAAATTACAAGTCAACTATGCACAAGAATAAAATATAATATTTAAATAATTCATAATAAGAATAATATTAATTAATAAAAAGTTGTTAATTGAGCATAGTTCAGGGGTCGTAAATGAAAATTCAATTTCTAATTTAGCCTATAAAAAGCTATGTAACGATCGATTGAAGATGACCCATTTTTTTTGATCCTAAATCTATCTTTCTATTTCTATATCTTTCCCCTTAATATCAAATATCAATATCTATATTCTATATCTCTATCATAATGTTAACTTAATAAGATATAACAATAATCTTAATTTTAATTTTAAATTATGATAATAATAAGATTTATGATAGAGATCGTTTGAGTGTGTAAGTCGAAATTCTGTCCGTGTAACGCTACGCTATTTTTAATCATTGTAAGTTATGTTCAACCTTTTTACATTAATGTCTCGTAGCTAAGTTATTATTATGCTTATTTAAAACGAAGTAATCATGATGTTGGGCTAATTACTAAAATTGGGTAATTGGGCTTTGTACCATAATTAAGGTTTGGGCAAAAGACCGACACTTGTGGAAATTGAACTATTGACTATTAATAGATGGGGGGTATTGTCTAATTGAGTGACAACTCATTGGAGTCTGTCGAACCTATCTTCAAATTAATTAACCTAATAATTAATAATGATTATGGTTGTCCTATTTAGTGATGTTCATATGGAATCTGTTATAATCATTTAATTAATCAATTGGGTTGGGTAATTGATTATTCATTCTGATCAAGTGGATGAATTAATATTCATAAACTAATTAAAACAGGGGTGGATTACATACAGTGATAACTGGTGTAATTGTTGACAGAAGTGATAACTGTGTCACAGTTTAAATCCTTAATCAGTTGGAATATTTGACTTCGGGTATAAGGGTAATTTGACGAGGATACTCGCACTTTATATTTATGACCGATGGACTATTATGGACAAAAACCAGATAGATGTATCAAATAAACCAGGACAAAGGACAATTAACCCATGGTAATAAATTAAAATCAACACGTCAAACATCATGATTACGGAAGTTTAAATAAGCATAATTCTTTTATTATATTTCTCATCGTATCTTTATTTACTGTCATTTTATTACTCGCAATTTTATTTTCTGTCATTTTATTTATCGCAATTTATTTTACGCACTTTAATTTTTGTCATTTATTTTTACGCTTAAAATCGACAAACCGGTCATTAAACGGTAAAACCCCCATTTTATAATAATACTACTACTTATTTATATATATATTTTTACAAATAAACTTAATAATATAGCGTTAACTTCACCAGCTCCCTGTGGAACGAACCGGACTTACTAAAAACTACACTACTCTACGATTAGGTACACTGCCTATAGTGTTGTAGCAAGGTTTAGGTATATCCCATCCGTAAATTAATAAAACTTGTGTCATATTTTGTAGTATTTTGTATTAAAAATAATACTATTTCGTACCCTCACGCTACACCATCAAGTTTTTGGCGCCGCTGCCGGGGAGCGCTAAAACGCTATATTTTTAATTATAATAATATTGAAATAAAATATAATAATATAATAATATTGAAATAGAATATAATAATATAATAATATTGAAATAGAATATAATAATATAATAATATTTAAGAATCAAAAATATACGTAAATTTTAAAAAAAAGTCGTATTTATTAAATACTTCAGGGGTATATTATGTAACTTATAATTAATAATTGCTATCATGTCGCTTTCATGTGAATAGTAAATTAATTAATTTATTTTCATTTACTATTCATGAATAGTAAATGAATTAAAAAAAAAATCGTTTTTTTTTTAAAAAAAAAAAAAAAAAAAAAAAAAATTTTGTGTAAAAAAAAATCGTTTTTTTTAAAAGAAAAAAAAATTCGTTTTAAAAAAAAAAAAATTTGAAAAAAAAAAAAAATCGTTTTTTTTAAAAAATTTTAAAAAAAAAAAAACGTAAAAAAAAAAAAAAAAAAAAACAAAAACGTAAAAAAAAAAAAAAAAAAAAAAACGTAAAAATAAAAAAAATATATATTTTTAAAATTTTGTCTCTAAAAAAAAAAAAAAAAAAAGTTGATTTTTTTAGTTTTATTACCTTTAGATTTTTAGACTATAGTCGCAACTTTTAGTATTAAGTTTAGTTTTGCCATAGTTATTTTTACTTCTAGAATTTTTAGGCTTTGCCGTAAAATCCCTTAAGTGCTTATTCCTTAGACTAAGTTTTAGGTGCTTTAGAATTTTACGACGCCGTATTTCGCACTACTTTCTTATTTTTATTTTTCGACGCCTATTTTTCGACCTTTTATTTTTCGATCTTTTTCGACGAACTCTTTTTCTTTCTTATTTCTCGCTATTCTAGTTTTAGGACATAGATTTTTATTCTACTTCTTATCTAAATTTCTTAAAATTACGAAAATTTATTTTAAGTGGTTAAATTAATAGACATCAAAATTTTCTGGTTCGTAGTAATAGTTGGATTTGTACGTGGACCGGGTTATTGGAGCCAAACAGTACTCAATTATATTGAGACCAAACGAATCCTGCCCCTCTGCTGCATCTTTTGGCTATTCGAAACGTGGGCAAAATCAGAAAAGTCTATTAATTGGATAACTTATATAATTTTTCTTTCCTTTTAAAAACTAATAGGATATTCAGTGAATGCACCGAGTAAAACGTTCACCACCTTTCATACGTTCACCACCTGTAACTCGATCAAGACATTTAGCAAATATTGTCGCCGTTGATTTTTCTTTAGAATCGTCATCTAGTCGAACAAGAACTCCAACTCAAATTTCCGATAATCCATCTTTTGAACCCGACTTCACAATTAAGAACCCGGAGCATATTCAAGGACAATTCCAAGATCCTGAACCACAAACCGTTAAATCAGAGTCCTCTAGTGATTCGTATTCAACGAATTCAATTATGGAAGTAACGGAACCTCTAAGTATGGAAGATCGAATGAGAGCCACACGCACGGGCCAAGGTCACGCCATTATTAAACCAGAAGTTAATGCTCCAGATTATGAAATTAAAGGACAAATCCTACACATGGTAACTAACCAATGCCAATTCAGTGGTGCACCGAATGAAGATCCTAACGAACACCTTCGTACGTTTAAAAGAATTTGTACACTATTCAAAATCCGAGAAGTGGAAGATGAGCAGATCTATCTCATGTTGTTTCCCTGGACTTTAAAGGGAGAAGCCAAAGATTGGTTAGAATCGTTACCTGAAGGGGCGATTGACACATGGGATGTTTTAGTTGAAAAATTTCTTAAACAATTCTTTCCGGCATCTAAAGCCGTGAGACTTCAAGGAGAAATTGTTACGTTCGCGCAAAAGCCAAATGAAACATTATATGAGGCGTGGACAAGATTCGGAAGGATGTTGAGAGGATGTCCTCAACACGGTTTAGACACTTACCAAATAGTACAAATATTCTACCAAGGTGTCAACGTTGCTACACGAAAAGACATCGACATAACAGCTGGTGGTTCCATTATGAAGAAAACCGCAACTGAAGCTTACAAAATTATTGATAACACAGCCTCCCACTCGCATGAGTGGCACCAAGAAAAAGATATTTTTCGTTCATCTAAAGTGGCTAGAGCCGATTCTAGCCATGACTTTGATTCCGTTTCTGCAAAAATAGATGCTTTCGAAAGACGAATGGAAAAGATGAATAAAGATATTCACGCAATACGAATCAGTTGTGAGCTATGCGGTGGACCACACTTATTGAAAGATTGTCACATTGAACCAACATTGGAACAACGAGAGAATGTTTCCTATATGAACCAAAGGCCTGGAAATAATTATCAAAATAATTATCAACCGCCAAAGCTAAACTTCAATCGAAATCAAAACATTCTTTACAATCCAAAAGGACCCGAAAATAACTGGTATAACCAACAAGGTCCGAATAACCAACCAACTCAAAACAACACTTTCAATCAACAAAGACCTGGCTTATATAAACCACAACAACAAACCGAAGAGAAAAAGTCAAATATGGAAGACGTGGTATTCAAGCTAGTTGAATCTCAAACACAATTTATTGAAACTCAAACCCAAACGAACGAGAGATTTGATCAGTCATTAAGAACTCAACAAGCTTCCATTTTGAATCTAGAAAAACACGTAGGTACTCTTGCTAGCATGATGAGTGAGAGGGAACAAGGAAAGCTACCGAGTAATACTGAAGTAAATCCTCGGAATGAGAATGTTAATATGGTTTCAACGAATTCTGAAAAACCAGCACCAGAAGATGGGAAGGTTTTAGATGAGAGTAACAATGAAGAAGTTACACCACCACCACCCGAGTATGTAAAGCCAGTGGTGGCACCATACAAACCACCCATCCCGTTTCCAAGAAAAGGAGTTGAGTATGAGCAAGTGATAGGTAATAAAGATTGTGATACCTCTGGAAAGAAGAAGAAGAAAAAGAATAAGAAAGTGCAAGAAACAAAAGCCGTAAATATAAACCCGGTGAAGACAGTTCCACCAAAACCTCCACCTAGGGTAGGTGATCCGGGTGAATTTATTGTTCCTTGTCTACTTAGTGATTGTGTCATGTATGATGCACTAGCAGATTTAGGTGCAAGTGTAAGTGTTATGCCTCTTTCCTTATATAAGAGATTAGGTGTAGGTAAGTTAAGTCCAACGGACATGAGTGTTCGACTCTTTGATCAAACCATTAAGCACCCAGTTGGAATTGCTGACAACCTACCCGTTCAAGTAGGCAATTTAACCTTTCTAGTCGAATTTATTGTCATTGACATAGAAGAGGACCCAAACGTTCCTCTAATTTTAGGTCGACCATTCTTTGCGTCCACCGGGGCGTTATTTGATGTAGGAAATGGAAGAATGACACTTAAAAGTGGTAACAAATCAATCACCTTTATGATTCGAAAGTCTAAATCTCCACCAACTAAAACCTTTGAACCAGTAAAAACGATTGGTAATAACCATGTTGTTTTACCAACTCCAACGGTAGTGCTTAGCAATAATAAAACGCCTAAGTGTGGGGAAAATGAAGTAAAACCTAATGATGACTTGATAATAAAGAACCCCGTTGTTGATACGAAATTAAATGACCCCGTTATTAACAGTTCAATGAAGAAACTTTTTAAACGGGCTATCGATGCTAGAAGTAAGGGGAACTTTAAGTTATGTAACCGGTTAGTATCCAATCTGTCGCCTAAAGAAAAGGCGAAACTAGTTGAATTTTGGGATATTACGGAAGAAGCCGGGCACTGGCTTAAAGAAAAAGTCACAGATAGGCAAGTTGATTATGGACCAAAAGAAATTGACGATGAAGTTAATCACAATTTCGACACCACAGCTACCTAAGTGTGGGGAGATTCAAATGTTCTAAGAAAATGTTATCTAGAGTTAGTTGTTCTGTTCTCGTGTAGTTCCGAGAATGGAATCCGATTGGTCTTTTCCGCTAGCAGACACTAAAGAACTAGTTTTCTCCCCCCATTCTGAATTTTTGTTTTTTTTAGGTTTTATATGAAATTAATATGCTTTTAAGTTTTGTGTGATATTTAAAAACAAAATTTACTTTAATTCATTAAGTTGAAAAAATGATTTCTAAAATTCGTCGTGAGTTGAAGACTAGGTCATTAAGCCGAAATTGCTTTACCCGAGGGTGGGACGGCAAATTTTGTTATCATTATTTTTAATTTTATTGATCTAAAGTATGCCAAAAAGATATTAGACTTTATAAATTTTTGAACGTAGGGTAATATACTCAACTTCAAAAATATGTATATATATGTTTGTATTTTATATTATGTACAAAACAGGGTAGAACAACGCACTTTCAAAGACTAACATTAAGTTCAGCAATAGCTACTGATTTTGACGACAAGAAGCAAAATATCAAATGTGATGTAAAATAATATGCTTACAAACTGGGTATTTTTAATCACTTTTCTACACTAATCACCCTCATGAATTTATAATTATAGTCTGATTTCATGCAAATGAGGGCATTGCATGATCTCAAGTGTGGGGAAGGGTTATAAATTCTCTCGGGTTTGCACTTAGTTTATTTGCCAAATTTTGTGAAAATTTGAAAAATTTTCAACTAAATGAATTTAAAATCATGTTTATACATATTTATGAACAGTGAAAACTAGGTGATAATACCGAAATTATCGTTACCTCGAAAAGGACATAAATTGAGAAACACCCTAAAACGCTTGAATTCATTTAAAATGAAATAAAAGAAAATAAAAAGGCAAAGAAAGAAACTAAGTGTGGGAAGAATGTACCAAGTTATTCAATTTAAAACATATATCACATATTTTTGTACAAACAATTGAAAATACTTTTGTTTTGAACGATAATCAACTGTTTTATCCGATGAAAGAAAAGAAGAGATGGATCTACACGATGAATCAATTCCATCATTTGAAGGAAGTAAAGTCTTCCGAAAAAGACATGCGCTTCTTGATTTAGGTCATGAAGTTGTCGTCCAGACCAGCTGTAGGTTGACGAAAAACCTAGAAAAGTCATCACTAAAATCAGCAGGAAATCCACGGACCTCAGCATCAAACAGGGTCGCCAAGTGGTCAGACTTATCCTAACCATGAGAGGGTCTGTCTTGTAAAATGGGGAGGGCACCGTGCAAATTAGCTTGATAAGACTAATGAATCAGATCCCCAGAAAGGATAATCTCCTTAAAGATTAAAAATCAGCTTTTAAGACTGATATTACTCAATCCTAGAGATTGACCTTAAAGATTGAGAATTCAAACTCATGGAATTCAATGATATCTAAACTCGAGCTTGAACGAGAAAATATTTTGATCAAAAATACAAACCGATTTGTTTTCTGAAAACCCATTTTCAATGCGTTCATTACCATTGAACGTAAAATCCTGAGAATTCATCAGAATTCATTAGGTCACCTGAACCAAATCGGGTGTCAACCGTAAGAACGGTGGTTGCATAGCATGGTCAGAGACAGGACCTTGTGCCAGACCGAAAAATCATAGGATGATCTTTACTATCGCTCCTACCAAGGATAGTTCTAGCATCCGACACGTTAAAAGACCATAATCATCTGCATGTCACGGGACATTGCCTTAACAGTTTCTTGTTCATCGCTTTCCTTTACAACCGGACGGTAGTTTACCGAAAGGTAATATACGGAACAAGTAAACTGGATGTGTGCTTTCCGATACCGGGATAGCAGTGGATTACACGAACCTAAATGTTTTTAGCCAAAATATTGATCCACAAATATATTTTGCAACACCAATGGTGGATCAAATCAGAAAACTTATCTAGGGTAAAAGCTAGATTGAATTTTCAAAAGATCAAATGTTTTCATAAAGATCCTATTTCCTAAAGGATCTAAATTTTTATAGTCATGTGGGACTGTAAACCGCCTTTCAAATGTGCACTTTGCTTTGGAAACCGAAAGTAAATCGGCTATTTGATTGCAAGTGTCGTTGACCTAAACCCGAGGCAACTGTGGATGACACAACCACCTTTAACCATGGTTCTATTGTTAATATCATTGTTTATACCGCTTTATCAAAATCACTGATGTACAAAGTGTGAAGAATAAAGAAGTGATTCATGTATGTTTTTATTTCAAGTTCTGTATTGCTTGAGGACAAGCAACGCTCAAGTGTGGGGATATTTGATAGTGCTCCAAATGAACATATATTTAGTAGCAATATCGTTCCAATATGTAAAGTTTTTAAATGTAATTTCCTTATTTTTAGTTGTAATAGTTAAATAAATAAGTGCGAAGACGAAAGACGCAAATCGCTCGAAAATGAAGATTTAAAGACAAAAACGAAGATTTGAAAGACCAAAACGTCCAAAAAGCTAAAAAGTACAAGATACAATTAAAAAGGTTCAAATTATTGATGAAGAACGTCTAAAAATGACAAGAGTACAAGTTACAAAACGCAAAGTACACGATATAAAATTGTACGAAAGGACGTTCGAAAATCCGGAACCGGGACATGAACCAACTCTCAACGCTCGACGCAATGGTGTAAAAATTACAAGTCAACTATGCACAAGAATAAAATATAATATTTAAATAATTCATAATAAGAATAATATTAATTAATAAAAAGTTGTTAATTGAGCATAGTTCAGGGGTCGTAAATGAAAATTCAATTTCTAATTTAGCCTATAAAAAGCTATGTAACGATCGATTGAAGATGACCCATTTTTTTTGATCCTAAATCTATCTTTCTATTTCTATATCTTTCCCCTTAATATCAAATATCAATATCTATATTCTATATCTCTATCATAATGTTAACTTAATAAGATATAACAATAATCTTAATTTTAATTTTAAATTATGATAATAATAAGATTTATGATAGAGATCGTTTGAGTGTGTAAGTCGAAATTCTGTCCGTGTAACGCTACGCTATTTTTAATCATTGTAAGTTATGTTCAACCTTTTTACATTAATGTCTCGTAGCTAAGTTATTATTATGCTTATTTAAAACGAAGTAATCATGATGTTGGGCTAATTACTAAAATTGGGTAATTGGGCTTTGTACCATAATTAAGGTTTGGGCAAAAGACCGACACTTGTGGAAATTGAACTATTGACTATTAATAGATGGGGGGTATTGTCTAATTGAGTGACAACTCATTGGAGTCTGTCGAACCTATCTTCAAATTAATTAACCTAATAATTAATAATGATTATGGTTGTCCTATTTAGTGATGTTCATATGGAATCTGTTATAATCATTTAATTAATCAATTGGGTTGGGTAATTGATTATTCATTCTGATCAAGTGGATGAATTAATATTCATAAACTAATTAAAACAGGGGTGGATTACATACAGTGATAACTGGTGTAATTGTTGACAGAAGTGATAACTGCGTCACAGTTTAAATCCTTAATCAGTTGGAATATTTGACTTCGGGTATAAGGGTAATTTGACGAGGATACTCGCACTTTATATTTATGACCGATGGACTATTATGGACAAAAACCAGATAGATGTATCAAATAAACCAGGACAAAGGACAATTAACCCATGGTAATAAATTAAAATCAACACGTCAAACATCATGATTACGGAAGTTTAAATAAGCATAATTCTTTTATTATATTTCTCATCGTATCTTTATTTACTGTCATTTTATTACTCGCAATTTTATTTTCTGTCATTTTATTTATCGCAATTTATTTTACGCACTTTAATTTTTGTCATTTATTTTTACGCTTAAAATCGACAAACCGGTCATTAAACGGTAAAACCCCCATTTTATAATAATACTACTACTTATTTATATATATATTTTTACAAATAAACTTAATAATATAGCGTTAACTTCACCAGCTCCCTGTGGAACGAACCGGACTTACTAAAAACTACACTACTCTACGATTAGGTACACTGCCTATAGTGTTGTAGCAAGGTTTAGGTATATCCCATCCGTAAATTAATAAAACTTGTGTCATATTTTGTAGTATTTTGTATTAAAAATAATACTATTTCGTACCCTCACGCTACACCATCAGTTGCATACAACGTTGTGAATGAGAAGACGACGTTTGCTTGCTTGAAAGCACTCTCTAACATGTATGAGAAACCTACCGCTTCTAATAAGGTTTTTCTCATGCGACAATTGTTCAATACGAAGATGAAGGAAGGTACGAGTGCAACGGATCATATCAACGAGTTCAACAACATCATATCGAGGTTAGCATCGGTAGATATTGTGTTTGATGATGAGTTAAAGGCACTAATCTTGCTTTCATCATTACCGGAAAGTTGGTCGGGTACGGTTACCGCAGTTAGTAGCTCTACGGGAACTACTAAGCTAGCGTTTGAAGGAATAAGGGATTTGATTCTTGGTGAAGATACTCGTAGGAGAAACTCGGGGGAATCGACATCCGGTTCTTTGTTAAGTACCGACAACCGTGGTAGGAAATTTGATCGCGGTGAGAAGAAGGGTAGAAAGAAGTCTAAGAAGAGGTATCCATCGAAAGATAGAAGTGAAGCTGTTTGTTGGGGTTGCAATCAAAAAGGACACTTTCAAAAGAATTGTAAAAATGGTCCGGCGAAAGGTGTGAACTTGACCGAGGAAGAAAGTGATGATGCACTTTTATGTAGTGTTGAAAATTCTATGGAGTCTTGGATTTTGGATTCGGGAGCTTCGTTTCATGCTACTCATGTCAAAAGCATGATGAAGAATTTTCGTTCATATCAAGGCAAGGTGAGATTAGCAGACGACAAATAACTCAATATAGAGGGCATTGGAGATGTTGTATTGAAGACTACTCTTGGCTCTAATTGGACCTTGAAAAACGTAAGGTACATTCCTAAATTAAAAAAGAAACTTATTTCGGTTGGTCAATTAGATGATGAAGGTAATGCGGTTAGTTTTGAAAACCGCCAATGGAAGATGGTTAAGGGTAGTTGTGTCGTGGCTCGTGGACATAAAAGGGGAACTCTTTATATGGTTGAAGTGTTTGATGAAGACACGGTGGTTGCTATGGTTAATGTTGAGTCCGAATCAACTCTATGGCACCGAAGACTCGGGCATATGAGTGAGAAGGGTATGAAGATGCTTGTTTTGAGTGGGAGAATTCCATATTTGAAAAAGGTAGAACTTGGATTTTGCGAACCATGTATATATGGGAAGCAAAAGAAGGTGACTTTTGGGAAATCGGGAAATGCTCCTAAGTTGGAGAAATTGGAGCTTGTTCATACGGATGTGTTTGGTCCAACCAATGTAGAATCACATGGAGGTTCTCTCTATTATGTCACCTTCATTGATGACTTCACTCGAAAGGTATGGGTTTATTTTCTTAAAGCTAAATCTGATGTATTTAATACATTTGTGAAGTGGAAAGCTATGGTAGAAAATGAGACTAACTTGAAGGTCAAGTGCTTGAAGTCGAATAATGGAGGGGAATATGGTAGTCTTGAGTTTAAAGACCATTGTGCAAAGCTCGGTATTAGAATGTTAAAAATGGTACCAGAGACACCGCAACACAATGGGGTCGCCGAACGTATGAATCGTACGTTAAATGAAAGGGCTAAGAGTATGAGACTACATGCCGGTTTGCCTAAAATGTTTTGGGCGGATGCGGTTAACACGGCGGCTTATTTGATAAATAGGGGACCCTCAACACCATTGGGTTTCCGAATTCCCGAGGAAGAATGGCAAGGTAAGAAGGTGAGTTATGGTCACCTTAGGATCTTTGGGTGTAATGCATATGTGAAGACCAAAGATGCGGATAGAGACAAGCTTGAAGCTAAGTCAAAGAAGTGTATTTTCATTGGCTACGGGTCGGATGAAATGGGTTATCGTTGTTGGGATAACAAGGCTAGAAAAGTAATTCGTTCTCGCGATGTTACTTTTGATGAAGATTCGGTCTATGGCAAACTGGAAACGGGGAGTCCTAAACCGGGTCATGTTACTTTTGATGATGTTTCTATTGATGATCTTGCAGGTTCTAGTGGGAGTACGGGTAACAATGAATTGCCAATTAACGGTGAGGCGTCAGAAAATACTAATGATGGAAATGATTCGAAAAGTGGTGATGATTCCGAACATAGTGCGAGTTCTAGTGATGAGGAGGACACAAATGAAACCGGTCCAACCATTTCGGTTGCTCCTACACTAAGACGCTCGACTAGAGTGCCCAAACCTAATCCTAGGTATTCTCCATCAGCAAACTACTTGCTCTATACCGAGAATGGTGAACCCGAAAGTTACTTTGAGGCAAGGAAGACAAAAGAATCCATACAATGGGAGCTTGCCATGAAAGAAGAGATGGGGTCACTTGAGAAGAATAAAACTTGGTCACTAGTGAAGTTACCTCATGATAAAAGGGCATTGCAAAGTAAATAGGTGTATCGAATCAAGAATAAGTTGGATGGCAAGAAAAGGTACAAGGCTCGTTTGGTGGTTAAAGGCTTTCAACAAAAGAAAGGAGTTGACTACCAAGAGATATTTTCACCGGTGGTGAAGATGACTACTATTCGTTTGGTACTTTCTATGGTTGCATCTGAGGACTTACATCTAGAGCAACTAGATGTGAAGACCGCATTCTTACATGGTAACCTTGATGAAGAGATCTATATGAGGCAACCCGAGGGCTTTGAGGTAAAGGGTAAAGAGAAGTGGGTTTGTAAGCTAAAGAAAAGTTTGTATAGATTGAAGCAAGCACCTCGACAATGGTACTTGAAGTTTGATGAGTTTATGAAGAAGATTGGTTTCTTAAGATGTGAAGCGGATCACTGTTGCTACTTGAAGAAATTCAAGTCTTCTTACATAATCTTATTATTGTATGTTGATGACATGTTACTTGCAGGTTCCAACATGTCTGAAATCAACAAGTTGAAAGGATTACTTTCCCATGAGTTCGAGATTAAAGATCTTGGTGGTACTAGGCAAATATTTGGCATGAGTATTGTGCGTGATCGTGTGAAGGGTACCCTATACTTGTCTCAATCTAAATATATTGAGAAAGTTGTAGAGAGGTTTAACATGGAAAATTCAAAGGCTCGTTCTATGCCTTTGGGTAGCACGATAAAGCTATCGAAAAGTCAATCACCTAAAACGGAAGAAGACAAAATGGAGATGGAAAAGGTTCCATATGCATCGGCCGTGGGTAGTATTATGTATGCCATGGTTTGTACAAGACCCGATATTGCTCAAGCAGTGGGAGTTGTAAGTCGTTATATGTCTAATCCGGGGAAAGAGCATTGGGAAGCGGTCAAATGGTTGCTTCGTTATTTGAAAGGTACTTCTAATATGGGATTGTGTTTCTCCAAAAACAATCTCATACTTAGGGGTTATGCGGATGCTGATTTGGGTGGATGTGATGATTCGGGGAAAAGCACTACGGGTTATGTTTTCACAATAGGGAAGACGGCGGTTAGTTGGATGTCTCGACTACAAAAGAGTGTTGCTTTGTCAACTACCGAGGCCGAATATATGGCTATTGCAGAAGCTTCTAAAGAGCTTGTTTGGTTGAAGAACTTCTTAGGTGAGTTGGGTAAAAGACAAGACTATTGCGTCTTGTATTGTGATAATCAAAGTGCAATACATCTTGGGAAGAATCCGGTGTTTCATAGTCGTACGAAACACATCAATATAAGGTATCATTTTATTCGACAACATATAAATGATGGTACTTTATTATTGGAGAAAATCCTTGGTACGAAGAATCCTGCTGATATGTTTACTAAGGTTGTTACGACAGAGAAATTGAGGTTTTGCATTACCTCAATTGGTCTTCTAATGAATTGATGAGAGAAGACCCCAACTAGAGAATTAGAGAGTTAATATTCTAACAAGTAGTGTTGAAGACCTTGTATCGAAAGTCTGCTCATCCGAAGTATGTGTTGAGTGTGCGTGTCCCAAATGGAGTTTGGCGGTATAATGGTGGTTTAACGTTCTTGGTTAGATCGTTGATATTTTGGGTTGACGAAGGTTGGGTTTGTTCAAAGTCTCCAAGTGGGAGATTGTTGGAGATATGGAGAACTTTAAACAATTAGAGGGAAGATTCCAGGAAACTCACACGAAGCTTCCACGAAGTTGTTAGGAAACTCACATGTAGCTTCTACGAAGTTGTTAGGAAACTCACATGTAGCTTCCACGAAGTTATGAGGAAATTCACATGTAGCTTCCACGAAGCTGTCAGGAAACTCACATGTAGCCTCCATGAAGCTGTCAGGAAACTCACATGAAGCTTCAAGGAATTGTTTTTAGCTTACTCCTTAAATCATTCTATAAATAGACCCTCTTGTAACTCATTGTAAACACACCACAAATATTCAGTAAATACATTCTCTAGTTGGTCCGTAGACTAAAGCAATCACAACGATTGCATATAACCACGTTATCTCTTGTGTCGATTTACATTTCTTGCATTTATAATCTTTCGTTCATTAAGTGGGTTAGTAATCTTGTAGAATTACTATCGGTGAGTGATCTTGTTGAATCACTTGCGTTGTTTTGTGTAAGACCCGTGTATTTTATTGTATATAATGCGTAAATAGTAAACCGGGGTGTAGAGTTTTCGTTATGTTGTAAAATGGAAGAAGTAGCTGAAACAGACCATATGCGCGCCGCGCAGATAGGGGCGCGCCGCGCAGATCCTGTCTGCCAGCTCATTTTTTTGCTTTTAATTAAATGGAAACGAGGGTATTTTGGTAAATGCACTTTAGAGCCGAATTTAATGCCTTTGGATCAGTTTTGGGAGTTCATTAATCACTCCCACAACCACCAACACTTATCCAAATTGATTTTAGTGAGAGAGTGAGTTTTAGAGAGGGAAAGCTCACTTTGAAGAGGAAGAAGAGGGTTTCTTGCTAAAGTCCAAGTTCTAAAGTTGTTCATCTCGTCAATTGCTACATCTTGATAGTTGTGGTATGCCTTAACTTTCAATTCTTGTTTTGATTTCGTGTATGGGTTAGGGTTTGAGTTAGTGTTACTCATAAAACCCATTTGTTGGTAAATTTGGGGGTTCTTGGGTAAATTGGGTCATGTAGACTCAATTATGTGTAAGCTAAGGTTTTAAATGTATTAATTGTTGTTATTAAACCCTAATTGGCTAATAATTTGCTAGAACACCTTAAGGAAGTGAAAATGGGTGTGATTTGGGTATAAATGACCCAAAATGGGTGTATTGACTTTTATTGAGTCAAACGGGTCAAAATGGACCAAGATTGGTTAACGTTAGTGTTTTGTGTTAAAACCTAGTGATTTAAAGTGTATGAAGGCCTTGAGTGCCAAGAGTTAGGGTTTTTGGTAAGAATGACCCAAATTAGGGTTAAGTGTCAAAATGGGTCAAGATGACCTAGGATGGTGTGTGTTATGAGATTAGGCCAAGTTGATTGATTAATTATATGCTTGTGAAATAGGTACGTTACCTTGGAATTCAAGCTTGGTTTAATAATCACCGAAGGTTTAAGGTGAGTGGAATAATTATGCGTATGTGTATATAATGTATTTATTTGTGTTGTGTGAATGTGGCATTGTCGCGGTGTTCAAGACACCACATTCTAGGTAACGAGTAGTATTGTCGTGGTGTTTAAGGCACTACTCATTGTGTAATTGACTTGTGGTATTTGTCGCGGTGTTTAAGACGCCACAATGTCATGGGAGTGGAAGTGTCGCGGTGTTCAAGACACCACTCATTGTATTGAATGAAGTGTGGATTCGTCGCGGTGTTTAAGACGCCACATTGTTGTAAGGGTGAGTTAGTCGCGGTGTTTAAGACATCACCCGGGGACTAGTGATTACGCGGTGTGTAAGTAACACTAGTGGATGTTATGAACTCCAACGGTCTTGTAAGTACCGTTTCCCTTGTTCGAATCGGTTAACCAAGGTTGCGTGAATTATGTAGTGAAAGTGCTTAATTATGAATCGTATGCTATTGTATTATTAGCTACTTGTGGAATTGCGGATATTGGTATATGCATATTATTGTTGCATGATTGTCGAATTGTTGATCCCGGGTATGAGGTTGCGTAAGTGATGCAAGTAGGTAGATTATATATGTATATGTATAATTATTGTGCTCACTAAGCTTTGCTTACCCTCTCGTTGTTTACCTTTTTATAGGTTCGTGTGTGGATAAGGGTAAGGGCATTAACTTGGATTGAGTTTCCCGCTTCGATGATTAAGAAGCGCTTTTGGTTTTGGCTTGGAGTTTGACCGAGATTTGGGTAGTTTAACCCCAAACACCATGCTCGTTGTGTCGTTTGGCAATTAAACTTTTGTGGTCGAAACTCTAATTTGTATTAAACTTGTATTCTTACACTTAGTGGCAATTTGGGCACGTGTGGGCCCCACTTTGTAAAACTCGCTCAAACCTTAGTTATGTGCTAGTTTTACATATATTAATGTACGGTTAAAAGCGTTTTGGCTAAATGTGTCGGGAAGTCGCTCATCTTTTTCGCATTAAAGGCAACCGGCAACAGCCAGCTTTTGCGCGGCGCGCAAGCCGGGGCGCGCGGCGCGCAAACAGTCTGCCAGCAAAAATTTTTTTTAGCTAAAATTTAACGAGGTTTAGTCGGTGGTTGGTTTGGGTCGTCACATTTTGGGTCCTAATATCCTTACATTACCGATACAAACGAAATACTTGTTTTTTTGAAACCAATAGTACTTGTTTTTTGAAACCAGTAAGTCAAAGTCAAGATATAATAAAATAAAAAGATCGTGTCTATTTGTTGGATAGCTTTAATTTAATGAAACTAATAAAGTTTCGGAAATGGAGGAAGAACTAGATGAAGAACAAGAAAACAAGTTGTGGGCAAAGGAGCTTTTGAATTATATGGTGACAAGGGAACATGTTACATTACATCTTGTCAACATCTATTTTGCAATTTGATATGCGATGCATATCATCTAAGACCATTTTTAATGGTAATGGAAAAAAGTAGCGTGTTGAATGGTGGGGTGGAATGCTTGACGTTGATGTGGCACTCGTGTTGATAAATTGAAAAATAATGAGGTGACGTGTTGAGTAGCATGTTGAATAATTTGTCAAAATATAATTGAAAAGTAAGTGACAAATAGTAAAAAAAAACACAAAACAAAAAATTGACCAATTAAAATTAGTGATATGTTGTACACACCTAAATTTTAACACGTGCCTCTAAGCAGCATGTCGGCTTCAAAACACACCATTAGTGGCATGTTAGACTCAAAAAGTGCATAACACGCCTGCGTTAAACAAGATCTAAATGTTTAGAGAACCATATGCTTAACATTTTTCTGGATTTTGACCTCCTAATAAAACTTTGGTTATTATTGAGTCTTAGTGTCGATTAATTTATAATCGATTCAACAATATTACAGTATTTAAAAATGGTCCACTTTAATATATATTTTTTTTCACAGTTAAAAACCTCTTTAGTGACAACCACATTAGGTCCCCATTAGCGAGCAAAACCCTGAGTGACGAGCCCCGGAACGACGACACCCGTGACCGGGTGAATTGCGCACATTGGCGCCCCCTTCGGTTTAGAACCCATTTTAATTCAAGTTTGGACGTTATCAAGATTCGAACCCGAGTCTCCTGCTTCATAAGGAACTCGGTGGCCACTGAATTATGCCCAATGGTTGGTCCACCTTAAATTTTGATAGATTCATTACATTTATGCATTAGCAAATTGTAGTGTACCACTGATTAGTGCATAAATGAAGTGAATTTATCAAAGTTGAAAGTGAAAATATTAACTCCCTTTAAAAATCATGTTCAGACAATAACAAGTACAAAACTAAATAATCGAATAAACATTTTGTATGTATTATATATCTTTGAAACACAAACACAATAATCGTCCAAATACCAGGAATGCGCAACTAAACAATTACTCTCACCTACTTTATTTATACTATACAAACTAGGTTTCAATCTTTAATAACTTGGGCTTGATTACTTGTTCTTGAAATCAAGCTAAATCTCATGAAATTCGTGATCTCCATAACCAAACTTGAATACCTAAAAATTAACAATAATATTCTGATTTGATCTTTACCACTCCTCATTTTGAATTCAACTAGATTCAGTTGATTGACTCTTTCCATAACTAATCGACGTATAAAGTTGGAATCTGATTTTATTCAAAAGTATGAAAAACACACCTAGTATGGTTGTTTTAGATAGTCTGGTCGGACCAGACTAACGTTAGATGGTTCGGAAAATTTCAGACTTTCACACTTAGCAGCTTGTTAGTTCATTATTAATTTGTTGTCGATTTTTTTATAAAGTAACATAAAAATTTTATTGTTCATCACAAACACTAAAAGGAAAATATGTTAAGAAATTTGTAAAGTAACATAAAATTATACTGTTAATCACAAACACATAAAAAGAATATATATATATATATATATATATATATATATATATATATATATATATATATATATATATATATATATATATATATATATATATATATATATATAGTGGTAGGATCAAGATGGAAGTAACCAATCGGGGGAAAACGGGGGGGAAGCAAAAACTTTTTATTTTTTTTTTTTTTTTTTGAAAAAACTTTGTTCATGAACATTATAGATGAGATGAAAATGTGAACATTTGTCATGACCCGGAAATTTCGGTCAAATTTAAACTCTGATAATTCCGACAAGATAAGCAAATTGATGTGTTACATTAAAATATTTTTCATACATTTAATTAACCATTGGACTTTACCCTACGATTCACGAACAACCTATAATTTAAAACTCGAACCCGTCATAATTTATATATGATTTTACTTTCTTAAATGAAAACGTTTTATGATATAATAATTTCTATTATTATAACCTCTTAATAAAATGATTTTGAATATAATTAGTTCTAGAAAACTAAATTTTATAATATTTATATATGAAATGATAAAAAAATTACTATTAAACGATGCTATTTCAAATTAAAAATTTTACGTATTAAGTCGTTTAATTTTTATGATATAATTTTTGTAATTTTTTTTAAAAAACGAAGTTAAATTAAAAATGTACAATTTGTAAAGCACAACGTACAACAACGTGTAGCTTAAATAGTTAAATTTAAATTAATTCATTGACTATTCATTGAATAGTAAATGAAACGAAATTAATTCATCTACTATTCACATGAAAGCGACATGACTGAAATTATTAATTATAAGTTACATAAAATACCCTTAAAGTATTTAATAAATACGATTTTTTAAAAATTTATTCGAAATTTATTATTATATTATTATATTTTATTTTAATATTATTATATTATTATATTGATTATATTATTATATTAAAATTTATATTATATTATATATCTTTGTCCAGTCAAAAACTAGGAAAACACATATTACGCTTATAAACTTTATAAACGAACTTTTTTATAACTAAATTTATAAAGCTTAAGACCAAAACAGATATATATATATATATATATATATATATATATATATATATATATATATATATATATATATATATATATATATATATATATATATATATATAAAAAGTGGAATTTTTATTCATATTTTTACCCGTCAATTATTAGCAACAGAGTACGAAATGCCGGTCCGTGAAAGCTGTCGGCAGATATTATTGAATTCTAATTCACACGTTTTTATTTTCATATTATTATATTATTATTATATTATTATTATATTATTACTTTATTATAATATTATATTATTATATTCTATTTCAATATTATTATATTATTATATTTACTTATATATACTACGTTCATGTCCTAGTTGAAATCACCCATATCACATATAGATCATATGTTACCCCGTAATTAACTATATTATTGTTGTTATTATTATTATAATTATTATTCTTAATATTATTATTCTTAATCTTATTATTAATTAGTAGTATTAGTATTATGGTTACAAAATATACATAAAATACTACGACGAGGTTATGTTCAAGTGATTTCAAAATGGGTTTTTCAAATGGTTTAAAGCTAAGGAATTCATGGGTATTAAATAAGGAGGTTATGGGTATTGATCAGGGGTATTGTTCGTGAATCAAAGGTCAACCTTGCATTTATCATTTCCGTTGTGTCTGCATACTTTTCCTGCAATATTGAACCACAATATTGATACATGAGTTTTCATATCTCCCTTTTTAAATGCTTTTGCATTATATATTTTTGGGCAGAGAATACATGCATATTTTATAACTGTTTTAAGAAATAGGCACAAGTACTAAAACTAATTCTACGTGGGTTTAAACCAGAAATATCCCCTTAGCTTGGTAACTATAACTACTGGTGTATGACTGGTAGGCGCGAATCCTAAAGATAGATCTATTGGGTCTGACAAACCCCAACCTGACTATCGGATGCTTTAGTACTTCGAGGTTTATATAACACACCTGATTCGGTGTAATTTCAGAGGGTAAAACATGAACGTTAAGGCTTGTTACCGGGTGCCTACAACTTATAGAATGCTTTTTATACACTTACGAGTGTATGGTTATTTATGAAACTGAAATCTTGTGGTCTATTGCAACTATTGAAAATCATTATTTATGATAAAACTATGAACTCACCAACCTTTTTAGTTGACACTTTAAAGCATGTTTATTCTCAGGTATTAAAGAAGCTTCCGTTGTTTAACTGCTATGTGCATGGAGTCTTACATGGCATATTTTTCAAGGAAACTTTGCATTCAAACATTAATATGTATTATATTTTGACTGTTTAGTCAACTGATGTATTATTATGAACTATCTTTTATTGGGATTGTCTATATGTAGAAATCACCACAAATCGAAAACATTTATATACATGCTTTAAAAATATATACAGATTTTAAAACTTTCTTATATAGAAAGCGCTTCTTTTGAAATGAATGCAATGTTTGTAAAACGTATCATATAGAGGGCAAACCTCGCAATGGGACCGATGAATGATGTGCTGCGTCAATAGGGATTTTGGTGGGCCATCATGAAAGGACCCGTTCATATCAATTATAAACGATTCACAATAGTTGATTACATCGCGAGGTACTTGACCTCTATATGAAACATTTTACAAACACTGCATTCGTTTTTAAAAGACAAACTTTCATTTCATCGTAAGTTGACAGACATGCCTACCATTTCATAATATATCTAAACTATAAATGACTTGATAATATTCTTGATGAACTCAATGACTCGAATGCAACGTCTTTTGAAATATGTCATGAATGACTCCAAATAATATCTCTAAGATGAGCAAATGCACAGCGGAAGATTTCTTTCGTACCTGAGAATAAACATGCTTTCAAGTGTCAACCAAAAGGTTGGTGAGTTCATTAGTTTATCATAACAATCATTTCTATTATTTTAATAGACCACAAAATTTTTATTTCTCATAAATATACGTCCCATGCATAGAGACAAAAATAATCATTCACATGGTGAACACCTGGTAACCGACATTAACAAGATGCATATAAGAATATCCTCTATCATTCCGGGAAATCCTTCAGACATGATAAAACAACATCGAAGAACTAAAGCATCCGCAACCATGGATGGGGTTTGTTAGGCCCAATAGATCTATCTTTAGGATTCGCGTCAATTAGTAGATCGGTTTACTAATTCTTAGGTTACCAAGCAAAAGGGGCATATTCGGCTTCGATCATTCACTCATATAATGTAGTTTCAATTACTTGTGTCTATTTCGTAAAACATTTATAAAAATTGCGCATGTATTCTCAGCCCAAAAATATAAAGGGTAAAAAGGCAAATGAAACTCACTATTCTGTATTTTGTAGAAAAAATACATATGACGGCACTGAACAAATGCAGGGTTGACCTCGGATTCACGAACCTATATTATTCATATGTATATTAAAACACATACTCGTAATCAAACAATTTCATATATTATAGCTTTGTATATTATATATTTAATTTGTATATATATTTGAAAATAATTATTATTTGTATGGTTATATATATATATATATATATATATATATATATATATATATATATATATATATATATATTAAAAATACCTAAATGGTTATATATGAGTATTTATATAAAGATTGTTAATATAGTTAATTCATACTTATACGTAATATTACTTATTAGTGTATTTTTTATATACATAATAATATATAATATTACTAATAGTAACTAAAAGTCGTATTTGATTATAATGATAATATTACTAATAACATTACTTATAATAATAATAATTATAATAAGAATCATAATAATATTAATGATACCAGTAGTAAAAATGATAATAATAATAATAATAATTATATACTACCTCCGTCTCATTCCAATAGTCCACAGACAAAAAACACGCAGTTTTAGGAAATCCCACTAACTTCATTTCTCCATCAATGAAATATCTTCTCTCTCCAAATCCACCAATGAAATATCATCTTTCCTTTCTATTTATGGAAGTGGACTATCAGAATGGGACAACCCAAAATGGAATACTAGCTTATTGGAATGAGACGGAGGTAGTAATTGTAATGATAACAAAATAACAATTGTTGGTAAAAATGATAATAATTTTTAATATTAACATTACTAATAATGATAATCATATTAATAATACTTTTGTTACTAATAACAGTAATAGTGCTAAAAATGATACAATGCTATTATTCATGAAAATAATATTACTTTGTGGTATGATAGTAATAATAATACTTAACTTAACAATAATAATAATAATATTTATTTTTATAGTTATAATCGTAATAATAATAATAACATTAATATTCATAATAATAATTTATTAATAATAATAATAATATTAGAAATAAAAATAAAATATATACCCTTCAAAAGCTTTTTCTAAAAAAAGTTGCCCTGGACCAGACTCGAACACAGTAGTTTGCAGCAGCCTTCATCGTTCACGTATTGTTTTATCAACACTATTCATTGTCTTCCTCCTTCATCTTCTTCGTTTATTTTGAACCGGAACAGGAAAGAATGGTGGTTGCAGAAGAACGAGAAGGTGGTTAACGTTTATCCTAGTCTCGACTGTAACACATATGTATCAACAAAGAATGATGGTTTCGTGGGTTGAGTTGGATCAGCCATCGAGGAAAATAGAAAACAAAGTGGCGAGATGGGTGACGGTTTAAAAAGAAGAGAGGGAAAGAGAGTGAGTGGCGGTTTTGGTGATTCAAGGGGTGGCGGTTGATGGTAATTTGTGTCTTTGGTGAAGAAGGTGAGGTGGGTTCGTATAAGAAATAGGAAAACATAAACAGAAACATGTCGGGCGGTTTAAATGGTGTTTGATGATGGTTGTTGGGTTTGCAAGGTGGTGATTGGTTATGGTGGCCGAAAGTTTCAAATGGGTTTCGATTTGATATGGTGACATTCGGTTGTTCAACGGAGATGGTGGTTACATGGTGACATTGTGGCGTAACGTGATATCATAGAAACAACGAGGTGGTCGTGAGTTGTTGTTTGAATGATGGTTTCATAAAATGGATAAACTGAAAGTTTTAAGAGAAAGATGGAGGATGGTTTGGTTTTCCTTTTCATGTGGGTTTATGTATATATATATATATATATATATATATATATATATATATATATATATATATATATGTATATATGTATATATGTATGTATTAGGCATATGTTAATATAACTATAATACAGAGAAATAATTAGATAGATGGTGAGGTGATGAAGTGATATACTAAGGTGGTGGGTGTTTAATAGGTTCACACAGAAAATAGAAGGAGGAGAGAAGAGATATGAAGTGGTGTTAGTTACATGATGGTTGTCTGATTGATAATCTATAACAGTAAAAGTAAATCTATTGTATCACTTTTATGAATCAATTATTAAATAAATAAACGTGTTCTATATATATATATTAAGGAAAATATCCATATCCATGATTAAGGAAAATATCCATATCAATTATTAAGGGGTCTGCTGTAACGACCCGGATTTTTCCGATCATTTTACACTTATAAGATTAATATTTACATAAATTAAACCTTACCAACATGATAAGCAATCTAAATTGTTGAGACTTATGTTTTTGAAAAGAGTTTTACACAACGTTTGACCGTCCAATTTGACCGATGATATCACGAACTATATAACATACGATAATTATACGTTTGTGTATATATATGTATTTTTATATATTTAACATGATCTAAGAATGTTTTAACATCTCATTGTGTACTAATAACAATGAGTTATAAGTATATTTTGAGACTACTAACTTAAGTTTTCAAAACGATAACTATATGTGACGTTCTTCGACTTAAATACTTAAAACTTATAATGCTTATACATGTATCGTATAGATATGTATTTTATCACTTTTAAAGGATTTATATACATAAAACAATATAAGTATATTTACAAAAGATAGCTATATTTGAATCCTCGTTCCGTTTTCTCAAGATTTTTATATGTATATCTAGGGTATATGTACCCGTATCATACCCAGCTTCTATACGTATTTACTATTGGTATATACACATCACAATCACTTTATTAGCAGCCATGAGTCAGCCAATTTTGGATCTTAGCATGCATGATTAATCAATTTGGCATATTACAAGACTTTTGCACAATATTACAAATTTATACATCTTTTCACCACCATTTATACTCCATTCCATTTTCATTTTTACTACACATTTTCTCTAACCAAAAACACACTCTTAGGAACCTTAAGTGTTCTTCACAATCTCAGCAAATAACCATGAAGATCTAGCTTCAAAAACAACCCTTAATCATCATAAGAAAATCCATTCAAGAACACTTCAAAAATCCTTCCAAGTAAACAAGTTTACTTCCAACCTTTCAATCCAACTCCACCACTCTTTTGATTCTAGGATTTTTCTCATCTCTTACAGTAACTTTGTCCAAGTAACTTGAGGTAGTAACCTTATTCATAATCTTATTCAATTCATATTCATATAGCTATCTTATTTTGTGGTATAAAATTTTAACAACAAGAACATAGTTTGAATGATTTCAAACTTGTTCGCAAACTAAATAGATCCTTCTAACTTGACTTTTAAAACACTTCAAGACTTGTAATATATCATAATGATATGCTAACTTAACAAGATATAACTTGGTTTTACAAAGAACACCTTAAAAATTGAATCTACGTCGTCGGAGTGCAACCGGGGGCTGTTTTGGGTTGGATAAATAAAAACTATCTTGAACTTTGAATTGGAAGTTCATGTTCTGGAAAAATGATATTTCTTATGAATATGTTAACACATAAAAATTTCATGGTTTAACTCAAAGTGTAAGTATTTTTAGAAAAATGATCATTAAATGTTGTTTTTATGATGGAAAATGATCACTTTCATAAGTTTCACCAAAGTTTGACCTATAACCTGTGATTTCGAATACAAACTAAGGTATTATCAGTTCATATTCTTAAAATTTGACTCGATCCAAGGAAGTGGCAAGTTGAACCAACAAAAACGGAGTTGTGATGAAGAAACTACGACTAAAACAAGATCGGGTATTCGAAGCTAGTTTAGCTACGAAAATATTTGGAGAAAAATTAAATTAATCATATATTTTCTAATTAATATGATATTTCATATATATTTACTTATGATTTGATTTTATATATTTCAGGACCACCCGTAAACAACACGAGAAGATTAATCATAAGACCTCATGATTGTACGCAACACGTCATTTGACAACACGGTACTTTATGTACGCAACACGTCACTTGACAACATGTTACCATGGGTCAAGATTAATTCTGATCAATACGAATACGATGGGGTCTTTATTTATTTTATTTAAGCAACTAATTGTGGACCACTAACATCGGACTGCTAACTACGGACTAAGAAAATATTAAAAGTATTAAAAGTATATATATATATATATATATATATATATATATATATATATATATATATATATATGTAACGATTACTTGAAAAGAAAATATGTTGATATATTATATATATGGTTAGGTTTGTGATATCAATTGAAGACCAAGTCGTGTTTATTACCTTCAAGGAAAAAGTGAGTATATAGTCCCACTTTTAAACTCTAAATATTTCGGGATGAGAATACATGCATTTTATGATTTACGTTATGGACACAAGTGATTAAAAATATATATTCTACATTGAGTTGTACCACTGGCATACTTCCCTGTAACTTGGTAACTACTATTTACATGAGGTATTGTAAACGCGAATCCTGTTGATAGATCTATCGGGCCTGACAACCCCAACCGGACTGGACGACCAGTATTCAACGGTTGCACAGTACTTCGTTTCGGTGACTACACTTGGTACGGTGTAGTAAGATTTCATAATAAAGGGAATATGCGACGTTGATTAAATGTTAAGTATGGTTATCAAGTGCTCAACAACTTAGAATATTTTTATTAAAACGTTTATATATGAAATCTTGTGGTCTATATTTATAACGTTGCCGGCATTAAACCTATATCTCACCAACTTTATGTTGACGTTTTAAGCATGTTTATTCTCAGATGATAACTAAAAGCTTCCGCTGCAACATGTTGAATTTAAGCAAGATCTTGAGTATGCATATTTGTGTCAAAAATAAAACTGCATATCGGAGGATTTGTAATGTAAAATATGTTGGAAATCGTATTGTTATTATCACATGTAAAGTTTGTAAGTCTAAGATTATCGCTAAACGATAATCATTATTAAGTTGTTTAAACCTTGTATTTGTAATAAAAGCTATGGTTTGTATTGTAAAAATGAATGCAGTTTTTGAAAAATGTCGCATATAGAGGTCAATACCTCGCGATGAAATCATATGTTATTGTATTCGTTCTTATGGTTAAGGTCGGGTTATGACATGTGGTATCAGAGCGTTGGTCTTAGAGAACCAGAAAATTTGCATTAGTGTGTCTTATCGAGTTTGTTAGGATGCATTAGTGAGTCTGGACTTTGACCGTGTTTGATTTCAAAAACTATTGCTTATCCTTGTTGGTTAAAAAAAATTAATATATAAATATTATGTGGTACTAACGTGCTAGTTGTTATGTGATAGATGTCTGGCTTAGAACTTGTTATCACATTCAGCGACTCCGAACCAGAATCTTCAGATGGTGTTCCAGTCATTAACCTGTCCGATGATAAAAACGATACCTTTGGGGAAGACTCAAAATTTTCGGATGAATCAATTGAAGAGGAACCGAAAAGTGATCCTGAGGAGGAAGAAATACAGGAAATTACGAAAGACAAGTTTGAAAGAGGAAAGAAACGAAAGGCTACTGAATTGGAAAATCCAAATCCCAAGTTTAGTGAGGATGTTGTGGCACCAACTCCACCAGACACTTCCACCCCTATTCCCGCTATTCCTATTAGTTCTATCCCGGCATCCAGTTCTTCAGCCCCTCCGCCAAAACGCAGGGAGACAGTCAAGATAACCTATAAGCGATTTCTTTGAACACAAACATTTCGAGTTATGACATCTGCCGATAGTTTAAACACGAGGGTTTATCGTGCTCCGTTGGTAATTAGTGATGAATTAAAAGTCTTCGGAAAAATTCCATATGTTTAAATTAACTATATTTATTTATTTTGGTCATTATGATATAAAATTCGATCATTAACTAATAAGTGAAATTTACATTAATTATTCACTCCCAATCCCGAGTAAAATATAAAAAGTGATAAAATTTATTACTTAATCTCTAAATATTTTATTAATAAGCCTAAAGTTTATAAAACTTATTTTCGGATCACCGTTTATTTTAAAATCACATAAGTTTGAATTTAACTTGCTTAATATCGATCGACTGACAAATGAGTGCTATTATTGTTTACTAAATGAATTCGAAACCATATAAATATACATTCAATATACCTTACATATATATATATATAGATTTATTTTAATATAATATATTATTTATTTACATAATTAATTAACTCGTATAATATTTTAATTTATAATAATTAATATATATATATATATATATATATATATATATATATATATATATATATATATATATATCTTTATTTACACACAATGGTTCGTGAATCGTCGGGAATAGTCAAAGGCTAATTGGTTTCGTGAAAACAGTTCGAACATTTTGAGACTCAACATTACAGACTTTGCTTATCGTGTCGAAATCATATTAAGTTTAGGTTTAAATTTGGTCAAAAATTTCCGGGTCGTCACAGTACGTACCCGTTAAAGAAATTTCGTCCCGAAATTTGAGTGAGGTGGTCATGGTTAACAATAAAAATGTTTTCATGACGAACATGAGTTGATAATTAGAGTTTTATTACCATTGAGTAGTAAGGATAAATTACTTCGATTATTCGAAGAGTACGAATGAAACTATCACTAAATAGTGAAATGAGAAAGACATGTTTCATCATAACTTTTGACTAGTCATGGTTGAATTCCGGAATTCAAGGGATTTCAAAGAAAATCTTCGTTATCGATATAAGATTTGATTCGTCAGTGATTAAGGAAATTAAGACATCTTTAATTAAATGCGGTCATCTGCCTCGATTGCTCTGTCGGATGCTTCCATTATAAATTTACCTCTTCCATTTTATTATTCTCACCATTCCTATATTTTGTTCCTTAATCTATACTTCTAAAGATTGTAAAAATGCTTAATCCAGTATTGATCATTGTCCTTCTTCTGACAATCGCTTCTGTCTTCCTCCTTTTTCATCTACCACCGGAGGAATCTGTTAACTTCTACTATTACCTCGGGGTTATAGTGTTCTTCATTCTCCCGTGTATTTATGTTGCTATCCGCATTGATATACACGGTTTGTAATTTATGTGTTTGTGATCGACTTTGTATTTTCCTTTATATTTCGGAGCTCCATGCTCTTGTTTTTCTCTTCCCGACTTCAAGTCAAGCGAATAATGGTCCAGAATTCGTAGATATAGAGTTTTGAATGATTATAACGTTCTAAGTATGAAGTAACGTATTCTCACGATTTGGTTTATCAAATTATCAGATTCACTGAGGATAGAACTATCAAGAATATATTTTCTTGATATGTTCGGGGATTGAACAGATTGAACGAGTCGTCTAGCATGGCACATGATAATGTTATGGTCTGTGAATCATCACGTTTCATTAGAAACTCAGCATGACTTACTGTAATATAATCACGTTGATCAAGTGTCATTATATTATACTAACTCATGCTTCAGTTCCCAACACTACTTCAAAATCATTCATAATTCAAACTTGAATTTTAAAGAAATTTAGAAACTAAAGTAGTTTCCTTTATGATGTAATATAGATAGCACGAAGAGATAAATAATTTCGGACAAGAATATTTATGAAAATATCTTCAGAAATATCGAAGATATTTATGATGATATTTTGGAATTTCTAAGTTCGATGGTTGATGAAGAAAAAATTTTTCGCAAGATTTTAGAGTCAGAAGCAAGGTATTCGATAATGACTTCAGTAGATAATGAATCATTTGGATTCCTTGAAGGCAAGTTTAGTCTTTGTGATTTGTCCACGGCTTCCTTCATAGTTTCGCATAATCCGTTTTTCGGTACTAAAATTTTCAATGAGCATTTCCAACCATCCATTCCTTATTATCAAACTTTTGGCCGTTTAGATCATCTACAATTTTGCTGTTTCCTCTGCATTTAATGCTACCATATCTGAATCAGCGGTTAACAATCCGAGGTGGTTTCAATTGAATTGTGTTTTTAGATGATTAAACGCTGATGGTAATATGGTGGAATATAAAAGATTCCCCGGTAACAATAAAAGAGCATACATATATATCAAAGTGTTAATAAGGTTGTTTCGAACGAAAAATCGAAGTTGACTTGCTGGAGCTGTGATAAAATTTGTTACTTTGAAAGGAATCACCAAGTTATTTTGGGTAATAATAACACTAAAGGAATTAGCACAGATACGTGTTAAATGTTTACTCAGGTTCCGAGAGTTTTTCAGGTGCATAACTATATGCATCAATTTTTTCTTCCGTAGATGAAGTGCGGTTGGTTCATCCTCTCGATTGAGGTGTTTTCAAGAATCATGAAAGGTTTGAACGCTGATTGTAATCGTCCGGATACAAATGAGGTTTTAAGATGAAATCAAGTGGCAAACTTGAAGAATTGTTTAGTTTCATATGTTATAATCATTATTTTTAATTCATTTTAATTGTCCAATGTTGGTAGTCCACGGTCGATAGTCCACAATTAACAGTCCAATAAGTCATATATAGTTTAATATATAATATTCGAATTGATTAATACGTATCGTGACCCGTGTACATGTCTCAGACTCGATCACAACTCAAAGTATATATATTATTTGAGAATCAACCTCAACCCTGTATAGAGAACTCGATCATTACTGCATATAGAGTGTCTATGGTTATTCCAAATAATATATATAGATGCGTCGATATGATATGTCAAAACCTTGTATACGTGTCCTGATATTTAAAGTGCGTAAAATAAATAACAGGAATTAAATAACGATAAATAAAGTACATAAAGTAAATAACAGAAATTAAATGAAAATAAATAAAATTGTTAGAATTAAATTGCGATAAAATAAATTGCGATAATTAAAATGTAATAAGGAATTAGCAGTTAGCTAGGAACAGTTAGCTAGGATTTTGTTAGCGTGGAATCTTAACAAAATTTCTCATAGTTAATTTGTTGTTTCTAACAAATTTTATTTTTGTCCAATGTTTTCTTCATTATGCCACTTGTTGGATTCTCGTAAGTCAAAATCCAAATATGAAATTGAATGAAAATGGTTATTCTGTGGTGAACGGATACGTATATCTTGTGGATGTAAGTAGGATAGTAAATGACTGTTGAATCAGATTCGAAGAATGTACAGTGTAACTTTTTAATGTAAAATTTAAAAATTCCTCGGGTGTTACCTACCCGTTAAAATATTTTCACCAATAACAGTTTGTACAAAAGAATTTTTAATTACAATCTTTATGAAAATATACTTGTATATATACTTTTTTTCAGATGCAATCATGGATTTAATGAGTCAATATAATATTAAACTCATTTGATTTACCGTTAGAACAAGAATATATAATCTCTAAAACATTAGAGATTACATAATTGCCATGAAACACAAAGATAATGATGTAGAACGATACGTAGAACGAAGATAATACTCGAGGTACAGAATGAGATGTTGAGGCATGGATTGTTGATGGTACTGGTGCTGTTAGTGATGGTACTGTTGGTGCCGGTGATGTTGCTGAAGCTGGTACATTTTGCACCATGTTCTCCAAATTGATTATTCGAGCGCGAAGTACGTTGATTTCTTCTATTATTCCGGGATGATTGTCGGTTGGAACGAGCGAATGAATAAGGTTTAGAATTTCAGAAAGAATATAATCGTGGCGAGATATTCGGGAAATGAGAGTGAAAATGGTGTTTCGGATTGGTTCGCCGGTGAATGCTTCAGATTCTTCGCCCAGAGGGCAATATGGTGGATGAAAGGGATCGCTTCTTCTTGTCTCCAATGATTAAGTAGACTACGAACCCATCCCCAATTCATCCAGAATTGAAGATGACTAGTTGGTTGATCCATTTCGTTTATACTGTTTTCGGAGCTTAGGTGAATATCCATGTCGGAATAGCTGTCGGAATAACTATCGAAATAGCTATCGGAATCTGAGGAACTCGAACTGGTTGAGGGATTCATCTCGTACGATCAGATGAAGGATTTTTGTAACAGCCCCAACCCGTATTAAAACCGGCCCATAAAATTTTTCCTTTTAATACGCGTTAAATAATACTTTAGGTCCCAATTGTGTTTCCATAAACATCTTTAATACAATAGATGGTTTATTAAACCTTAAAATAATTAATGCATTAGTTAGTTGTCCAAACGGACATACACGACCCGACTAGTTTAGTTTCCAACCAAAACCGAGCATGGTGATTTGGGACTACGCTACCCAAGCCCTAATCGAATACAAAAGCAAGATCTTCTAAGCAACCTAGCCAAGATCTCTAATCCCCAAGCTTACCCGACCCGCCAAGCATGCGAACCTATAAAAATATCAACAACGAGAGGGTAAGCTAACGCTTAGTGAGTGAAAATATACTACATACATATATATGTATAAGATGGACACACCACATAAATATTAAATACCACATACCGAAGCATCCATGTATAACGCAACTACACTAAGCATACCGTAAGATCACTAAGCAACGAGCTAAAGATACATCAACAAAATATAAGTTCACCAACAACGATGTGAACAATGCCAATAAGCTACACCTAGAGGGTTAGCTACATCACGACAATACAACATTATACGTATACAATATATATATATATATATATATATATATGTATATATATATATATATATATATATATATATATATATATATATATATATATATATATATATATATATATATATATATCGAATAACATAATTTGCTTATGCTTACAACACAATAACCATGGTTAACCAAATCTTCGCAAGGGAATGACTTCGCGAAACAAGTCATCGATGTTCATAACAACCGTTAGCTTCCAAACACGGCTATGGCATGCTAACCCCCGAGGTGTTCCAAAAACGGCTATGGCATCACCCCCAAGCGTTCCAAAAACGGCTATGGCATCACTTGTTCAATGTGTGAGTAAAACACGGCTATTACTCACAATCATGTGCACAAACACGGCTATGTGCAACAATTAATACGGGCAACAACGTGGGAGTAAAACACGGCTATTACTCACCACCATATGCACAACACGGCTATGTGCATAATTATCAATTGAACAAAACGGCTATGTCCCACAACTATGGTCACAAAAACGGCTATGTGACACCATTACTACGGGCACATAAAACATATACATACATACATAGATATTCCACTCACAATATTAACCCTTCGCCATTGGGGTTATATAATCCACATCACACGCCCATGTGATAACGTACACACAAAGTGTGCACCTCGCCAAGGTAGTCAACCAAAACGCACAATCGTGCCAATTGGACCTATACACAAGTCCAACAATTCCACCTATACGAGAAGTGAGCTCTATAAATGAGAACCCCCTTCACCCGACCCGCACCCATCCTACACATACATATGCATATAGGATATTGACACTCACCTTGTCGCCTTGAAGAAATGCTTCCAAGTAATCCGCAACTCGTCAATGGAAGTACCTAATCCATTATCACAAATTCAACAACACACTTAGATTGGATTTACAAACCAACCCAATTTGACACTTAGTGCAAATTCGACCCAAATGCACCTCCAAGTACAAACCGCGCTCAAACTAACCAATAATCACTAACACAAGTGATAATGGTCCTAATATGCCAATTAAACCCGAACACAAGTGTTAAACACTTATCATTCTCAAAATCGCCCATAAACCCTAATTTTCACCCATAAGGTCAAAATCTCATCATTTACAAGTTTTGACACCAAAACGTATTTAACTCGGTTTTTATACTTCAAATTAATCCATTTTAAGTTTACAAACCTCATCGAATCGACATTCGGGTTATAATCCTCAACAAACCCTAATTTCGACTCTAGTCAAAATTAGTCAACCACAAGAACCCTAAAAGTCTCCAAAACATTAATAATCACTAACACTAGTGATTATACACCATTCTCAAGTCTTAAACGTGGTTAAATCATTAACTAACCCAAAACCCGCCTTTAACACTTACAAACCCGAATCTTGGTGTTAATCTCCAATTAACAACTAAATGGGCTCCATCTACGAATCATACAATCAAAAGCCCCAAATTTGAATGATGAACACGAAAATGAAATTCGGAGTTAGAGCTTACAACTAGTATTACCGTGTAGCTAAGAACGAGGAGAACACACTTGTCAACTACGCCAAAGATCAACTCCCGATCCTTCCTTTCCAAAAATCCTTTTGAATCCAATTGGGTGTTTGAGTTTGAGAGGAAAAATGAAAAAAAAAGGGAAATTAAAATGAGAAATGAAATGAATGGACGAGGTTAAGCCTCAAATCTGGCTCAAACGTGAAAAGACTAAAATGCCTTTGCTCCTCATTTAAAATTACACAAAACCGGCACCAGTTTACCCGTATTGCCGCGCCGCGGCCTAAATCGTCGCGCCACGACGATTGCCTTGAACTGGGATCATTTTTAAACGAACTTCTGGTCTGGATTTCTTCGAAACGCCGCGCCGCGGCCCTCTTTGTCGCGCCGCGACACCATGCCCTTTCTGATTCATTTTTCTCGCGTACAACTTCAACACACGAACAAGTCTCAAACCTTTCTTCCACTAGTCGTACGTACACTTTACACCTATAAATCATGTACGGAGAAAAACGAGGTGTTACAACTCTCCCCCACTTAGACTCGATCTCGTCCTCGTGATCCTCGTCACTTAACCAAACGGACCACACTTCACGGTCCTCAAACATAAGTCTCAACCGACTTTCCTAAGCAATTCTTCCCAATTAATTTCCTTTAACAACTAAATCGTCACTCGCGATTTATCAAATTCCATAATTCCGAGCACTAGCACTAACTCAATCCCTCACATCGGGAAAACTCAACCAATCTCGTACCTAGATATCAACCCCTTAGCGTACCCTTACCGAGTACCACGCTAAAAGCAACCAAGTCTCAACCTAAGGTCGACAATCTGAAACGATGATGACCGAACCAAACGACTCCTTACGGATAACACCAAATCACTACCCATCCATTGTAGTACGCAACACAACCAATACGCAATTACCGTAACATCATAATCCAACGGTTAAAACCGATAGCGCCCAAATGACTATGGCAACGCAAATCCCAAGGTGTACCAAATCGACTATTGTCACCCGTAACAACACGTGAGCGAAACACGGCTATCGCACCACTAATCACACAACATGATCCTCACGACCCCACCATCGGTGTATAAAACAACCGATAGATCACTCAACACCTAATGAAGTCAGCGGACCCCGTCAACGGTCATGCTTCACCGATATATCACTACTCCCATGATGAAGTCAGCGGACCCCGAAGGTCATGCCTCACCAATCAACAATACCGTGATGAAGTCAGCGGACCCCGAAGGTCATGCTTCACCAATCAACAATACCATGATGAAGTCAGCAGACCCCGAAGGTCATGCTTCACCAATCAACAATACCATGATGAAGTCAGTGGACCCCGAAGGTCATGCTTCACCAATCAACGCCCTTTTGGCCTCGAACAACGAGTAGCGTAACATCGTGCTCTGCTACGCCATAGTGAATCCTAACGGATACCACTAACCATTCACACACTCGAGAAAGGACCCCCATATCAAACATAGGCACAAAACAATAATTCTCTAGAAGAGAATCCGGCACACACCTCCCTTAACCGAAGGATTTCACCTTACTCACCAAACACGTCCATTATCTCTCAACGAGATTTACCACATTACCACCTCGGTGATAATTCAAATCCAACCCATAAGTACAATTTATCCGAAATTGTAATCTACCACAAATCGACCAAAACCAGGTCTCGACAACATTTTCCGGATCTACCAAAAGCTTCATCCGAAATCTCACACTAAAACTTCCTCGTGCGGGAGTGTAACTCCCCCACTTGGAACTACGTCCCATATCCACAACTCGTACAATCGTACAATGCTACCAAAGGTAGACTTTACAACCGATTGGGCTCACACGACCCATCGTCATATCTTGCTCCAGCCTTGAGCACACGAAGGATTTCAATCAATCCTTAAACACTTCGAACAAAAGTGTACCATGATTTCACAAACCACACCCTCGCAATCATCCAATTGCTCTAGTTTGTCAATTTCCACCCGATCACTCATGTACCTAAGGGTTTCACTTCGGTACCCTAAGTACAATGTAACCGCAACACAATCGGAGTTGAACACCACGCTAGTAGGTATAAAAGAGGCACCTAATGTCGCGTCACGCAGACTCCTTTACCAACATACATCGAGATCAAACACTCGATCGTTCCGGGTTCCAATCCACCCAACGAACCTCATGGTTCATCAACTTCAACACGAAAGCGAACACGCATTTAAAAATCGAACACCAAAACCCATTTCCATGGTTTGGTAGAAACATTTCCCAAATACTAAGGAATGCTTGGTTGCACCAAGTCTTACGCCCTTCGCCCGACAATCAAATGTCACCATAGGGTACTTCCATTAGGAACGTCACACATAATAATAACATGCACAACACAATGCATTTAACAAACTCAAATTCAACGGCACTTAATAGATAGCCAAAGGACATATTTATTAAAACGAAACGTACCTTAACGTCTCCTTACCGCACCCGTCCCCGCTAACTTGGGACATTTCGACTTACGATGTCATTCTTCTTGGCAATTGAAACACACCATACCATCACCCTTTGGTACCGAACATTCCCAAGACTTGTGACCCCTCATGCCACAATTGTAACATCTAGATGCACTAGAATTCGGTATACCCGTCCGCGTACCACCCGTGCTCACACTCGGACCCTTAGTCCTCTTACTCGGAGCACCATACGAAACAACCCTTCTCTCACTTGATGTTCACCAATCTTTGATCGCGTATACGACTCGAAACCTCTAGCCACGGCGAATAATTCCGCAAAAGATTTCGCGTGACCCCGGCTAATCTTATTCTTCAAGTCATCATTCAAGGTTCGATAGAAATCTTGCATCAACAAATTATCATTCCCCAAATACTCCAGGCAAAAACGAGTCTTCACCATAAAGGTCGTCTTGAGAGTATTCAAATCCATAGAACCCTGTTGCAAATTTCGCAACTCATTATGCATTTTCGACAAATCGGCTGAAGTCCGGAACTCCTCGAAGAATTCCTTCTTAAACCCGTCCCACGATAAGGCCATAAACATTTCGCCACCGACAAGATCAATCTTACCATCCAACCAATCCCTCGCCCTACCCCGCAACAAACTAGTAGCGAGTCTCGTCTTTTTCTCGGGAGGGCATTCAATAGTGCAAAAACACCCTTCGACATTCGAGACCCAAGTTGTACTTATCAAAGGATCCGGTTTCCTGTCGTACATCGGAGGTTTAGTCCTCATGAAGCTCTTAAGACAACGCTCCATTTCACTACTACTCCGAAATTCGGAATACTTCCTATCCATTTCTTCTCGAAACGCACTCATTTGCTCCGCAACAGCGGCCGCAACTCTAGAGTTAAACTCCGCGTCGTTCGTCTCGATCCCATTTCCCGTTGCCATTCTAAGGAATGCAAAGCGATTAGATCATGGACGTATAAAACACACACACACCACACTGGTCCATCTTGCTAAACACTCGTCGTACATCACTTGTTAGACACGATTTGCACCCGTAATAAGGTTTGCAAGTCCTTATTACGCATACATGCCGTATCGGCTCGTTAGTACAACGACCGCCCCGCTCGATGATATATGCAAACGCAAACATAAACAAAACACAACGCAATCACATATTAATAATATCCACATATTAATATAAACGTTAGTCCTCCTACAAATAAGGCACCAACTATAACCCATTCCGACCCGTACTCCTACAAGTCCCGCAACAAATAAGCACATACAAAATCTAAGTCTAGGCACCTATCTCAAGTCTCTTAAATCCCTTAGACCATGCTCTGATACCACTTGTAACAGCCCCAACCCGTATTAAAACTGACCCATAAATTTTTTCCTTTTAATACGAGTTAAATAATACTTTAGGTCCCAATTGTGTTTCCATAAACATCTTTAATACAATAGATGGTTTATTAAACCTTAAAACAATTAATGCATTAGTTAGTTGTCCAAACGGACATACACGACCCGACTAGTTTAGTTTCCAACCAAAACCGAGCATGGTGATTTGGGACTACACTACCCAAGTCCTAATCGAATACAAAAGCAAGATCTTCTAAGCAACCTAGCCAAGATCTCTAATCCCCAAGCTTACCCGAGCCGCCAAGCATGCGAACCTATAAAAATATCAACAACGAGAGGGTAAGCTAACGCTTAGTGAGTGAAAATATACTACATACATATATATGAATAAGATGGACACACCACACAAATATCAAATACCGCATACCGAAGCATCCATGTATAAGGCAACTACACTAAGCATACCATAAGATCACTAAGCAACGAGCTAAAGATACATCAACAAAATATAAGTTCACCAACGACGATGTGAACAATGCCAATAAGCTACACCCAGAGGGTTAGCTACGTCACGACAATACAACATTATACGTATACAATATATATATATATATATATATATATATATATATATATATATATATATATATATATATATATATATATATATATATATATATATATATCTCGAATAACATAATTTGCTTATGCTTACAACACAATAACCATGGTTAACCAAATCTTCGCAAGGTAATGACTTCGCGAAACAAGTCATCGATGTTCATAACAACCGTTAGCTTCCAAACACGGCTATGGAATGCTAACCCCCGAGGTGTTCCAAAAAGGGCTATGGCATCACCCCCAAGTGTTCCAAAAATGGCTATGGCATCACTTGTTCAATGTGTGAGTAAAACACGGCTATTACTCACAATCATGTGCACAAACACGACTATGTGCAACAATTAATACGGGCAACAATGTGGGAGTAAAACACGGCTATTACTCACCACCATATGCACAAACACGGCTATGTGCATAATTATCAATTGGACAAAACGGCTATGTCCCACAACTATGGTCACAAAAACGGCTATGTGACACCATTACTACGGGCACATAAAACATATACATACATACATAGATATTCCACTCACAATATTAACCCTTCGCCATTGGGGTTATATAATCCACATCACACGCCCATGTGATAACGTACACACAAAGTGTGCACCTCGCCAAGGTAGTCAACCAAAACGTACAATCGTACCAATTGGACCTATACACAAGTCCAACAATTCCACCTATACGAGAAGTGAGCTCTATAAATGAGAACCCCCTTCACCCGACCCGCACCCATCCTACACATACATATGCATATAGGATATTAACACTCACCTTGTCGCCTTGAAGAAATGCTTCCAAGTAATCCGCAACTCGTCAATGGAAAGTTCCTAATCCATTATCACAAATTCAACAACACACTTAGATTGGATTTACAAACCAACTCAATTTGACACTTGGTGCAAATTCGACCCAAATGCACCTCCAAGTACAAATCGCGCCCAAACTAACCAATAATCACTAACACAAGTGATAATGGTCCTAATATGCCAATTAAATCCGAATACAAGTGTTAAACACTTATCATTCTCAAAATCGTCCATAAACCCTAATTTTGACCCATAAGGTCAAAATCTCATCATTTACAAGTTTTGACACCAAAACGTATTTAACTCGGTTTTTATACTTCAACTTAATCCATTTTAAGTTTACAAACCTCATCGAATCGACATTCGGGTTATAATCCTCAACAAACCCTAATTTCGACTCTAGTCAAAATTAGTCAACCACAAGAACCCTAAAAGTCTCCAAAACATTAATAATCACTAACACTAGTGATTATACACCATTCTCAAGTCTTAAACATGGTTAAATCATTAAGCAACCCAAAACCCGCCTTTAACACTTACTGAAATGTCTCGTTCTTATTGATTAAAAACGTTCCATATTAATTGATTTCGTTGCGAGGTTTTGACCTCTATATGAGACTTTTTTCAAAGACTGCGTTCATTTTTAAAACAAACCATAACCTTTATTTCATCAATAAAGGTTTAAAAAGCTTTACGTAGATTATCAAATAATGATAATCTAAAATATCCTGTTTACACGCGACCATTACATAATGGTTTACAATACAAATATGTTACAACGAAATAAGTTTCTTGAATGCAGTTTTTACACAATATCATACAAGCATGGACTCTAAATCTCGTCCTTATTTAAGTATGCGATAGTGGAAGCTCTTAATATTCACCTGAGAATAAACATGCTTTAAACGTCAACAAAAATGTTGGTGAGTTATAGGTTTAACCTATATATATCAAATCGTAACAATAGACCACAAGATTTCATATTTCAATACACATCCCATACATAGAGATAAAAATCATTCATATGGTGAACACCTGGTAACCGACATTAACAAGATGCATATATAAGAATATCCCCATCATTCCGGGACACCCTTCGGATATGATATAAATTTCGAAGTACTAAAGCATCCGGTACTTTGGATGGGGTTTGTTAGGCCCAATAGATCTATCTTTAGGATTCGCGTCAATTAGGGTGTATGTTCCCTAATTCTTAGATTACCAGACTTAATAAAAAGGGGCATATTCGATTTCGATAATTCAACCATAGAATGTAGTTTCACGTACTTGTGTCTATTTTGTAAATCATTTATAAAACCTGCATGTATTCTCATCCCAAAAATATTAGATTTTAAAAGTGGGACTATAACTCACTTTCACAGATTTTTACTTCGTCGGGAAGTAAGACTTGGCCATTGGTTGATTCTCGAACCTATAACAATATATACATATATATCAAAGTATGTTCAAAATATATTTACAACACTTTTAATATATTTTGATGTTTTAAGTTTATTAAGTCAGCTGTCCTCGTTAGTAACCTACAACTAGTTATCCACAGTTAGATGTACAGAAATAAATCGATAAATATTATCTTGAATCAATCCACGACCCAATGTATACGTATCTCAGTATTGATCACAACTCAAACTATATATATTTTGGAATCAACCTCAACCCTGTATAGCTAACTCCAACATTCACATATAGAGTGTCTATGGTTGTTCCGAAATATATATAGATGTGTCGACATGATAGGTCGAAACATTGTATACGTGTCTATGGTATCTCAAGATTACATAATATACAATACAAGTTGATTAAGTTATGGTTGGAATAGATTTGTTACCAATTTTCACGTAGCTAAAGTGAGAAAAATTATCCAATCTTGTTTTACCCATAACTTCTTCATTTAAAATCCGTTTTGAGTGAATCAAATTGCTATGGTTTCATATTGAACTCTATTTTATGAATCTAAACAGAAAAAGTATAGGTTTATAGTCAGAAAAATAAGTTACAAGTCGTTTTTGTAAAGGTAGTCATTTCAATCGAAAGAACGACGTCTAGATGACCATTTTAGAAAACATACTTCCACTTTGAGTTTAACCATAATTTTTGGATATAGTTTCATGTTCATAATAAAAATCATTTTCTCAGAATAACAACTTTTAAATCAAAGTTTATCATAGTTTTTAATTAACTAACCCAAAACAGCCCGCGGTGTTACTACGATGGCGTAAATCCGGTTTTACGGTGTTTTTCGTGTTTCCAGGTTTTAAATCATTAAGTTAGCATATCATATAGATATATAACATGTGTTTAGTTGATTTTAAAAGTCAATTTAGAAGGATTAACTTTTATTTGCGAACAAGTTTAGAATTAACTAAACTATATTCTAGTGATTACAAGTTTAAACCTTCGAATAAGATAGCTTTATATGTATGAATCGAATGATGTTATGAACATCATTACTACCTCAAGTTCCTTGGTTAAACCTACTGGAAATGAGAAAAATATATCTAGCTTCAAAGGATCCTTGGATGGCATGAAAGTTCTTGAAGCAGAATCATGACACGAAAACAATTTCAAGTAAGATTTCCACTCAAAATAAGATTGTTATAGTTATAGAAATTGAATTAAAGTTTGAATATGATTATTACCTTGTATTAGAAAGATAACCTACTGTAAGTAACAAAGGTTTCTTGATCTTGGATGATTATTTGGAATGGATTTAGAAAACTTAGAAGTAAACTTGCAATCTTGGAAGTATTCTTGATTTTATGAAACTAGAACTTTTGGAATTTATGAAGAACACTTAGAACTTGAAGATAGAACTTGAGAGAGATTAATTAGATGAAGAAAATTGAAGAATGAAAGTGTTTGTAGGTGTTTTTGGTCGTTGGTGTATGAATTAGATATAAAGGATATGTAATTTTGTTTTCATGTAAATAAGTCATGAATGATTACTCATATTTTTGTAATTTTATGAGATATTTCATGCTAGTTGCCAAATGATAGTTCCCACATGTGTTAGGTGACTCACATGGGCTGCTAAGAGCTGATCATTGGAGTGTATATACCAATAGTACATACATCTAAAAGCTGTGTATTGTACGAGTACGAATACGGGTGCATACGAGTAGAATTGTTGATGAAACTGAACGAGGATGTAATTGTAAGCATTTTTGTTAAGTAGAAGTATTTTGATAAGTGTCTTGAAGTCTTTCAAAAGTGTATGAATACATATTAAAACACTACATGTATATACATTTTAACTGAGTCGTTAAGTCATCGTTAGTCGTTACATGTAAATGTTGTTTTGAAACCTTTAGGTTAACGATCTTGTTGAATGTTGTTAACCCATTGTTTATTATAACAAATGAGATGTTAAATTGTTATATTATCATGATATTATGATATATAATATATCTTAGTATGATATATATACAGTTAAATGTCGTTACAACGATAATCGTTACATATATGTCTCGTTTCGAAATCATTAAGTTAGTAGTCTTATTTTTACATATGTATTTTATTGTTAATACACTTAATAATACATTTACTTATCATTTAACATAATTAACCAAGTGTATCAATGTCTTAATATGATTCATATGTACCTAGTAAGACGTTGTTATAACGATAATCGTTATATATATCGTTTTCGAGTTTCTTAAATTAATAGTCTCATTTTTATGTATATAACTCATTGTTAAAATACCTAATGAGATACATACTTATAATAAAATCATTTTAACTATATATATAATCATATATATGTCATCGTATAGTTTTTACAAGTTTTAACGTTCGTGAATCACCGGTCAACTTGGGTGGTCAATTGTCTATATGAAACCTATTTCAATTAATCAAGTCTTAACAAGTTTGATTGCTTAACATGTTGGAAACACTTAATCATGTAAATAACAATTTCATTTAATATATATATATAAACATGGAAAAGTTTGGGTCACTACAGTACCTACCCGTTAAATAAATTTCGTCCCGAAATTTTAAGCAGTTGGAGGTGTTGACGTATCTTCTGGAAATAAATGCGGATATTTCTTCTTCATCTGATCTTCTCGTTCCCAGGTGAACTCGGGTCCTCTACGAGCATTCCATCGAACCTTAACAATTGGTATCTTGTTTTGCTTAAGTCTTTTAACCTCACGATCCATTATTTCGACGGGTTCTTCGATAAATTAAAGTTTTTCGTTGATTTGGATTTCATCTAACGGAATAGTGAGATCTTCTTTAGCAAAACATTTCTTCAAATTCGAGACGTGGAAAGTGTTATGTACAGCCGGGAGTTGTTGAGGTAACTCAAGTCGGTAAGCTACTGGTCCGACACGATCAATAATCTTGAATGGTCCAATATACCTTGGATTTAATTTCCCTCGTTTACCAAATCGAACAACGCCTTTCCAAGGTGCAACTTTAAGCATGACAATCTCTCCAATTTCAAATTCTATATCTTTTCTTTTAATGTCAGCGTAGCTCTTTTGTCGACTTTGGGCGGTTTTCAACCGTTGTTGAATTTGGATGATCTTCTCGGTAGTTTCTTGTATTATCTCCGGACCCGTAATCTGTCTATCCCCCACTTCACTCCAACAAATCGGAGACCTGCACTTTCTACCATAAAGTGCTTCAAACGGCGTCATCTCAATGCTTGAATGGTAGCTGTTGTTGTAGGAAAATTATGCTAACGGTAGATGTCGATCCCAACTGTTTCTGAAATCAATAACACAAGCTCGTAGCATGTCTTCAAGCGTTTGTATCGTCCTTTCGCTCTGCCCATCAGTTTGTGGATGATAGGCAGTACTCATGTCTAGACGAGTTCCCAATGCTTGCTGTAATGTCTGCCAGAATCTTGAAATAAATCTGCCATCCCTATCAGAGATAATAGAGATTGGTATTCTATGTCTGGAGACGACTTCCTTCAAATACAGTCGTGCTAACTTCTCCATCTTGTCATCTTCTCTTATTGGCAGGAAGTGTGCTGACTTGGTGAGACGATCAACTATTACCCAAATAGTATCATAACCACTTGCAGCCCTTGGCAATTTAGTAATGAAATCCATGGTAATATTTTCCCATTTCCATTCCGGGATTTCAGGTTGTTGTAGTAGACCTGATGGTTTCTGATGTTCAGCTTTGACCTTAGAACACGTCAAACATTCTCCTACATATTTAGCAATATCGGCTTTCATACCTGGCCACCAAAAATGTTTCTTAAGATCCTTGTATATCTTCCCCGTTCCAGGATGTATTGAGTATCTGGTTTTATGAGCTTCTCTAAGTACCATTTCTCTCATATCTCCAAATTTTGGTACCCAAATTCTTTCAGCCCTATACCGGGTTCCGTCTTCCCGAATATTAAGATGCTTCTCCGATCCTTTGGGTATTTCATCCTTTAAATTTCCCTCTTTTAAAACTCCTTGTTGCGCCTCCTTTATTTGAGTAGTAAGGTTAGTGTGAATCATTATATTCATAGATTTTACTCGAATGGGTTCTCTGTCCTTTCTGCTCAAGGCGTCGGCTACCACATTTGCCTTCCCCAGGTGGTAACGAATCTCAAAGTCGTAATCATTCAACAATTCAATCCACCTACGCTGCCTCATATTCAGTTGTTTCTGATTAAATATGTGTTGAAGACTTTTGTGGTCGGTATATATAATACTTTTGACCCCATATAAGTAGTGCCTCCAAGTCTTTAATGCAAAAACAACCGCGCCTAATTCCAAATCATGCGTCGTATAATTTTGCTCGTGAATCTTCAATTGTCTAGACGCATAAGCAATCACCTTCGTTCGTTGCATTAATACACAACCGAGACCTTGCTTTGATGCATCACAATAAATCACAAAATCATCATTCCCTTCAGGCAATGACAATATAGGTGCCGTAGTTAGCTTTTTCTTCAATAACTGAAACGCTTTCTCTTGTTCATCCTTCCATTCAAATTTCTTCCCTTTATGCGTTAATGCAGTCAAGGGTTTTGCTATTCTGGAAAAGTCTTAGATGAACCTTCTGTAGTAACCAGCTAGTCCTAAAAACTGGCGTATGTGTTTCGGAGTTTTCAGGGTTTCCCACTTTTCAACAGTTTCTATCTTTGTCGGATCCACCTTAATACCTTTTTTGTTCACTATGTGACCGAGGAATTGAACTTCTTCCAACCAAAATGCACACTTTGAAAATTTAGCGTACAATTCTTCCTTCCTCAATACTTCTAACACCTTTCTCAAATATTCACCGTGTTCTTGGTCATTCTTTGAGTAAATAAGTATGTCATCAATGAAAACAATGACAAACTTGTCAAGGTATGGTCCACACACTCGGTTCATAAGGTCCATGAACACAGCTGATGCATTAGTTAAACCAAACGGCATGACCATAAACTCGTAATGACCGTAACGTGTTCTGAAAGCAGTCTTTGGAATATCATCTTCTTTCACCCGCATTTGATGATACCCGGAACGTAAGTCAATCTTTGAATAAACAGATGAGCCTTGTAGTTGATCAAATAAGTCGTCGATTCTCTGTAGTGGGTAGCGGTTCTTGATGGTAAGTTTGTTCAACTCTCGGTAGTCGATACACAACCTGAATGTACCATCTTTCTTCTTGACAAACAAAACAGGAGCTCCCCACGGTGATGTGCTTGGTCGAATGAAACCACGCTCTAAAAGTTCTTGTAATTGGCTTTGCAGTTCTTTCATCTCGCTGGGTGCGAGTCTGTAAGGAGCACGAGCTACTGGTGCAGCTCCTGGTACAAGATCTATTTGAAATTCAACGGATCGATGTGGAGGTAGTCCCGGTAATTCTTTCGGAAATACATCGGGAAATTCTTTTGCGACGGGAACATCATTGATGCTCTTTTCTTCAGTTTGTACTTTCTCGACGTGTGCTAGAACAGCATAGCAACCTTTTCTTATTAGTTTTTGTGCCTTCAAATTACTAATAAGATGTAGCTTCATGTTGCCCTTTTCTCCGTACACCATTAAGGGTTCTCCTTCTTCTCGTACAATGCGAATTGCATTTTTATAACATACGATCTCTGCTTTCACCTTCTTCAGCCAGTCCATGCCAACTATTACATCAAAACTCCCTAACTCTACTGGTATCAAATCAATCTTAAATATTTCGCTACCCAGTTTAATTTCTCGATTCCGACATATATTATCTGCTGAAATTAATTTACCGTTTGCTAATTCGAGTAAAAATTTACTATCCAACGGCGTCAATGGACAACTTAATTTAGCACAAAAATCTCTACTCATATAGCTTCTATCCGCACCCGAATCTAATAAAACGTAAGCAGATTTATTGTCAATAAGAAACGTACCCGTAACAAGCTCCGGGTCTTCCTGTGCCTCTGCCGCATTAATATTGAAAACTCTTCCGCGGCCTTGTCCATTCGTGTTCTCCTAGTTCGGGCAATTTCTAATAATGTGGCCCGGTTTTCCACATTTATAACAAACTACATTGGCATAACTTGCTCCGACACTACTTGCTCCGCCATTACTCGTTCCGACACCATTTGTTCCTTTCGTTCTGTTAACCCCTGGTCCGTAGACCTCACACTTCACCGCACTATGATCGTTTCTTTTACACTTGTTGCAAAATTTGGTGCAGAACCCCGAGTGATACTTTTCACACCTTTGGCATAGCTGCTTCTGATTGTTGTTGTTGTCGCGGTTGTTATGGTTGTTGGGACGATTGTTGTAGTTGCTGTTATTGTTGTTGTTGTTGTTGTTGTTGTTGGGCCGTTTGCTGTAGTTGCGATTGATGTTGCGATTATTGGGATAGTTGTTGCAATTATTGTTGTAATTGCTGATGTTGTTGTATTGGTGATTCTTATCACCGTTTTTCTCCCACTTTCTTTTGACTTGCTTCACATTGGCCTCTTCAGCCGTCTGTTCTTTAATTCTTTCCTCAATCTGGTTCACTAGTTTGTGAGCCATTCTACATGCCTGTTGTATGGAGGCGGGCTCGTGTGAACTTATATCTTCTTGGATTCTTTCCGGTAATCCTTTCACAAATGCGTCGATCTTCTCTTCATCATCTTCGAACGCTCCCGGACACAATAGGCGCAATTCTGTGAATCGTCTTTCGTACGTGGTAATATCAAATCCTTGGGTTCTTAACCCTCTAAGTTCTGTCTTGAGCTTATTGACCTCGGTTCTGGGACGGTACTTCTCGTTCATCAAGTGCTTGAATGCTGACCACGGTAGTGCGTACGCATCATCTTGTCCCACTTGCTCTAGATAGGTATTCCACCATGTTAACGCAGAACTTGTGAAGGTATGCGTAGCGTACTTCACTTTGTCCTCTTCAGTACACTTACTTATGGCAAACACCGATTCGACCTTCTCGGTCCACCGTTTCAATCCGATCGGTCCTTCGGTTCCATCAAATTCCAAAGGTTTGCAGGCAGTGAATTCTTTGTAGGTGCATCCTACACGATTTTCTGTACTGCTAGATCCAAGGTTATTGTTGGTATGTAGCGCAGCCTGTACTGCGGCTATGTTTTGAAGCTAGAAAAGTACGGAATTCCTCTTCATTCATATTCACGGTGTGTCGAGTAGTCGGTGCCATTTCCTTCAAAATATTCAAATGGAACAAGTTAATCATACAGAATATTAAGAGTAGTTAATAGTATTTCGTAGCATAATATGAACTCATTTATAAAAGCTTTTTCTTCATATTAGCGTTTTATAAGTTTAAATTCGGGTAGTACCTACCCGTTAAGTTCATACTTAGTAGCTAATATACAATTCAACTACTACAATTCTATATGAAAAACTGATTATAATAATATTTCGCGTTCAAACTTTTATACAATATTTTACAAACTTACAATACCGCTTATTTTACATAAAGCATGAAATATAGCACACAATAACTTTGATACAAGATAGTTGTGAAGATAATTCTAGCTAGTACACAAGTCATTCAGCAAAGGCAATAAAGACACGTAATTCATACGTCCAGAAACAAGTCATGCATTCTGGTTTTACTAGGACTACTTCCCATCCTTGGTCTTGTGGAACATAACCGTTATGGCCGTTGATAAGACAGTGTGTTGTAACGTCGTAAAAGGGACGAGGGTTACGTAATGACCTACAGTCTCGTAATAACCTAAAAACCTCATTTCTTACCCCAATTACCGACTCCTTCACTTGTGGGAACGTTTTGTTTAATAACTGTAGCCCGATGTTCTTTTTCTCACTTTGGTGAGAAGCGAACATTACTAACCCGTAAGCATAGCATGCTTCTTTATGTTGCATGTTAGCCGCTTTTTCTAAATCATGAAGTCCTATATGCGGATACATTGAGTCAAAATAATTTCTTAACCCGTTGCGTAAAATAGCATTTGGGTTCCCCGCAATATATGCGTCAAAGTAAACACATCGTAACTTATGGGTTTCCTAATGTGATATCCCCCATCTTTCAAACGAAAGTCTCTTATAAACCAAGACATTCTTGGAACGTTCTTCGAATGTCTTACAAACTGATCTCGCCTTAAATAGTTGTGCCGAGGAATTCTGACCGACTCTAGACAGGATTTCATCAATCATGTCTCCGGGTAGGTCTCTTAAAATATTGGGTTGTCTATCCATTTTGTGTTTTTAAACTGTAAAATAGACAAGAGTTAGATTCATAAAAAAATACTTATTAATACAAGCAATTTTTACATATAACATAAAGTATAAGCACACTATATTACATATATTACACCACACGAATACAACTATCTTATTCTGACTCGCATGTTTCTTCTTCTTTGGTTTTGGTTCGTTTTTCCAAGTTTCTAGGGATATATGATGTTCCCCTAATACTAGCTATCGTTTTCCACAACGGTTTAGAAAAACCTGGTGGTTTAGAGGTTCCCAGGTCAATGTTACAACTTAAGGACTTCGGGGGTTGACGATACATATAAAGTTCATCGAGGTTGGAATTAGATTTCTCTATTTTTATGCCCTTTCCCTTTTTATTTTCTTTTGCTTTTTTAAATTCAGTTGGGGTAATTTCTATAACATCATCGGAATTCTCGTCGGAATCCGATTCATCGAAGAATTGGTAATCCTTCCAATATTTTGCTTCTTTGGCGAAAACACCATTGACCATAATTAACCTTGGTCGGTTGGTTGAGGATTTTCTTTTACTTAACCGTTTTATTATTTCCCCCACCGGTTCTATTTCCTCCTCCAGTTCCTCCTCTTCCGGTTCTGATTCTTCTTCCGGTTCTGATTCTTCTTCCGGTTCCTCTTCGAGAACTTGTGAATCAGTCCAATATATATTCGACTCTTCGTTAATATTAGGTGAGTCAATGGGATTTGTGCTAGAGGTAGACATCTATCACACAATATCAAACATGTTAAGAGATTAATATATCACATAGTATATACATGTTAATAATATATAGTTTCCAACAAAAATGTTAAGCAATCATTTTTAAAGAAAACACGGTCGAAGTCCAGACTCACTAATGCATCCTAACAAACTCGATAAGACACACTAATGCAAATTTTCTGGTTCTCTAAGACCAAAGGCTCGGATACCAACTGAAATGTCCCGTTCTTATTGATTAAAAACGTTCCATATTAATTGATTTCGTTGCGAGGTTTTGACCTCTATATGAGACGTTTTTCAAAGACTGCATTCATTTTTAAAACAAACCATAACCTTTATTTCATCAATAAAGGTTTAAAAAGCTTTACGTAGATTATCAAATAATGATAATCTAAAATATCCTGTTTACACGTGACCATTACATAATGGTTTACAATACAAATATGTTACAACAAAATAAGTTTCTTGAATGCAGTTTTTACACAATATCATACAAGCATGGACTCCAAATCTCGTCCTTATTTAAGTATGCGACAGCAGAAGCTCTTAATATTCACCTGAGAATAAACATGCTTTAAACGTCAACAAAAATGTTGGTGAGTTATAGGTTTAACCTATATATATCAAATCGTAACAATAGACCACAAGATTTCATATTTCAATACACATCCCATACATAGAGATAAAAATCATTCATATGGTGAACACCTGGTAACCGAGATTAACAAGATGCATATATAAGAATATCCCCATCATTCCGAGACACCCTTCGAATATGATATAAATTTCGAAGTACTAAAGCATCCGGTACTTTGGATGGGGTTTGTTAGGCCCAATAGATCTATCTTTAGGATTCGCGTCAATTAGGGTGTATGTTCCCTAATTCTTAGATTACCAGACTTAATAAAAAGGGGCATATTCGATTTCGATAATTCAACCATAGAATGTAGTTTCACGTACTTGTGTCTATTTTGTAAATCATTTATAAAACCTGCATGTCTTCTCATCCCAAAAATATTAGATTTTAAAAGTGGGACTATAACTCACTTTCACAGATTTTTACTTCGTCGGGAAGTAAGACTTGGCCACTGGTTGATTCACGAACCTATAACAATATATACATATATATCAAAGTATGTTCAAAATATATTTACAACACTTTTAATATATTTTGATGTTTTAAGTTTATTAAGTCACCTGTCCTCGTTAGTAACCTACAACTAGTTGTCCACAGTTAGATGTACAGAAATAAATCGATAAATATTATCTTGAATCAATCCACGACCCAGTGTATACGTATCTCAGTACTGATCACAACTCAAACTATATATATTTTGGAATCAACCTCAACCCTGTATAGCTAACTCCAACATTCACATATAGAGTGTCTATGGTTGTTCCGAAATATATATAGATGTGTCGACATGATAGGTTGAAACATTGTATACGTGTCTATGGTATCTCAAGATTACATAATATACAATACAAGTTGATTAAGTTATGGAATAGATTTGTTACCAATTTTCACGTAGCTAAAATGAGAAAAATTATCCAATCTTGTTTTACCCATAACTTTTTCATTTTAAATCCGTTTTGAGTGAATCAAATTGCTATGGTTTCATATTGAACTCTATTTTATGAATCTAAATAGAAAAAGTATAGGTTTATAGTCGGAAAAATAAGTTACAAGTTATTTTTGTAAAGGTAGTCATTTCAGTCGAAAGAACGACGTCTAGATGACCATTTTAGAAAACATACTTCCACTTTGAGTTGAACCATAATTTTTGGATATAGTTTCATGTTCATAATAAAAATCATTTTCTCAGAATAACAACTTTTAAATCAAAGTTTATCATAGTTTTTAATTAACTAACCCAAAACAGCCCGCGGTGTTACTACGACGGCGTAAATCCGGTTTTACGGTGTTTTTCGTGTTTCCAGGTTTTAAATCATTAAGTTAGCATATCATATAGATATAGAACATGTGTTTAGTTGGTTTTAAAAGTCAAGTTAGAAGGATTAACTTTTGTTTGCGAACAAGTTTAGAATTAACTAAACTATGTTCTAGTGATTACAAGTTTAAACCATCGAATAAGATAGCTTTATATGTAAGAATCGAATGATGTTATGAACATCATTACTACCTCAAGTTCCTTGAATAAACCTACTAGAAATGAGAAAAATAGATCTAGCTTCAAAGGATCCTTGGATGGCTTGAAAGTTCTTGAAGCAGAATCATGACACGAAAACAATTTCAAGTAAGATTTCCACTCAAAATAAGATTGTTATAGTTATAGAAATTGAATTAAAGTTTGAATATGATTATTACCTTGTATTAGAAAGATAACCTACTGTAAGTAACAAAGGTTTCTTGATCTTGGATGATTACTTGGAATGGATTTAGAAAACTTGGAAGTAAACTTGCAATCTTGGAAGTATTCTTGATTTTATGAAACTAGAACTTTTGGAATTTATGAAGAACACTTAGAACTTGAAGATAGAACTTGAGAGAGATTAATTAGATGAAGAAAATTAAAGAATGAAAGTGTTTGTAGGTGTTTTTGGTCGTTGGTGTATGGATTAGATATAAAGGATATGTAATTTTATTTTCATGTAAATAAGTCATGAATGATTACTCATATTTTTGTAATTTTATGAGATATTTCATGCTAGTTGCCAAATGATGGTTCCCACATGTGTTAGGTGACTCACATGGGCTGCTAAGAGCTGATCATTGGAGTGCATATACTAATAGTACATACATCTAAAAGCTGTGTATTGTACGAGTACGAATACGGGTGCATACAAGTAGAATTATTGATGAAACTGAACGAGGATGTAATTGTAAGCATTTTTGTTAAGTAGAAGTATTTTGATAAGTGTCTTGAAGTCTTTCAAAAGTGTATGAATACATATTAAAACACTACATGTATATACATTTTAACTGAGTCGTTAAGTCATCGTTAGTCGTTACATGTAAATGTTGTTTTGAAACCTTTAGGTTAACGATCTTGTTGAATGTTGTTAACCCATTGTTTATTATAACAAATGAGATGTTAAATTGTTATATTATCATGATATTATGATATATAATATATCTTAGTATGATATATATATACAGTTAAATGTCGTTACAACGATAATCGTTACAAATATGTCTCGTTTCGAAATCATTAAGTTAGTAGTCTTATTTTTACATATGTATTTCATTGTTAATACACTTAATAATATATTTACTTATCATTTAACATAATTAACCAAGTGTATCAATATCTTTATATGATTCATATGTACCTAGTAAGACGTTGTTATAACGATAATCGTTATATATATCGTTTTCGAGTTTCTTAAATTAATAGTCTCATTTTTATGTATATAACTCATTGTTAAAATACCTAATGAGATACATACTTATAATAAAATCATGTTAACTATATATATAATCATATATATGTCATCGTATAGTTTTTACAAGTTTTAACGTTCGTGAATCACCGGTCAACTTGGGTGGTCAATTGTCTATATGAAACCTATTTCAATTAATCAAGTCTTAACAAGTTTGATTGCTTAACATGTTGGAAACACTTAATCATGTAAATAACAATTTCATTTAATATATATATATATAAACATGGAAAATTTCGGGTCACTACACTTACAAACCCGAATCTTGGTGTTAATCTCCAATTAACAACTAAATGGGCTCCATCTACGAATCATACAATCAAAAGCCCTAAATTTGAATGATGAACACGAAAATGAAATTCGGAGTTAGAGCTTACCACTAGTATTACCGTGTAGCTAAGAACGAGGAGAACACACTTGTCAACTACGCCAAAGATCAACTCCCGATCCTTCCTTTCCAAAAATCCTTTTGAATCCAATTGGGTGTTTGAGTTTGAGAGGAAAAATGAAAAGAAAAGGGAAATTAAAATGAGAAATGAAATGAATGGATGAGGTTAAGCCTCAAATCTGGCTCAAACGTGAAAAGACCAAAATGCCCTTGCTCCTCATTTAAAATTACACAAAACCGGCACCAATTTACACGTATTGCCGCGCCGCGGCATAAATCGTCGCGCCGCGACGATTGCCTTGAACTGAGATCATTTTTAAACGAACTTCTGGTCTGGATTTCTTCGAAACGCCGCGCCGCGGCCCTCTTTCTCGCGCCGCGACACCATGCCCTTTCTGATTCATTTTTCTCTCGTACAACTTCAACACACGAACAAGTCTCGAACCTTTCATCCACTAGTCATACGTACACTTTACACCTATAAATCATGTACGGGGAAAAACGAGGTGTTACAATTTTTGATAAGAAATAGATTATAGGATGTAGATTAGTACCCTGCAATACATAATTTACATATGCATATATAATACTAAAATCCCATAAGTTACTGAGGAATCTACGAAAGCTGTCAGGCAAAGGTAACAATAACAGATACGCTAAGATATGAATTTATCTATACACTGTCTATGCAATAGAGGCAGTAAGACGTGTCTAGACTTTAAGGATGATAAGCAATTAATTTTCGACACTAAATGATAAGCAAAACTTCTGACTTGCAGACGCGCTCGAAGTCCAGACTCACTAATGCATCTAATCAACTATCAGTTAGACACACTAATGCAAGACCTGGTTCGCTAAGACCACCGCTCTGATACCAACTGAAAGGACCCGTTCATATCAATTATAAACAATTCACAATAGTTGATTACATCGCGAGGTACCTGACCTCTATATGAAACATTTTACAAACATTGCATTCGTTTTTAAAAGACAAACTTTCATTTCATCGTAAGTTGATAGACATGCATACCATTTCATAATATATCTAAACTATAAATGACTTGATATTATTCTTGATGAACTCAATGACTCGAATGCAACGTCTTTTGAAATATGTCATGAATGACTCCAAATAATATCTCTAAGATGAGCAAATGCACAGCGGAAGATTTCTTTCGTACCTGAGAATAAACATGCTTTCAAGTGTCAACCAAAAGGTTGGTGAGTTTATTAGTTTATCATAACAATCATTTCCATTATTTTAATAGACCACAAGATTTTCATTTCTCATAAATATACGTCACATGCATAGAGACAAAAATAATCATTCATATGGTGAACACCTGGTAACCGACATTAACAAGATGCATATAAGAATATCCTCTATCATTCCGGGAAATCCTTCGGACATGATAAAACAACATCGAAGTACTAAAGCATCCGCAACCATGGATGGGGTTTGTTAGGCCCAATAGATATATCTTTAGGATTCGCGTCAATTAGTAGATCGGTTTACTAATTCTTAGGTTACCAAGCAAAAGGGGCATATTCGGCTTTGATCATTCACCCATATAATGTAGTTTCAATTACTTGTGTCTATTTCGTAAAACATTTATAAAAATTGCGCATGTATTCTCAGCCCAAAAATATAAAGGGTAAAAAGGCAAATGAAACTCGCTATTCTGTATTTTGTAGAAAAATACATATGACGGCACTGAACAAATGCAGGGTTGACCTCGGATTCACGAACCTATATTATTCATATGTATATTAAAACACATACTCGTAATCAAATAATTTCATATATTATAGCTTTATATATTATATATTTAATTTGTATATATATTTGAAAATAATTATTATTTGTATAGTTTTATATATATATATATATATATATATATATATATATATATATATATATATATATATATATATATATATATATATATTAAAAATACCTAAATGGTTATATATGAGTATTTATATAAAGATTGTTAATATAATTAATTCATATTATACGTAATATTACTTTATAAGTGTATTTTTATATACATAATAATATATAATATTACTAATAGTAACTAAAATTCGTATTTGATTATAATGATAATATTACTAATAACATTACTTATAATAATAATAATTATAATAAGAATCATAATAATATTAATGATACCAGTAGTAAAAATGATAGTAATAATAATAATTATATAATTGTAATGATAACAAAATAACAATTGTTGATAAAAATGATAATAATTTTTAATATTAACATTACTAATAATGATAATCATATTAATAATACTTTTGTTACTAATAAGAGTAATAGTACTAAAAATGATACAATGCTATTATTCATGAAAATAATATTACTTTGTGGTATGATAGTAATAATAATACTTAACTTAACAATAATAATAATAATATTTATTTTTATAGTTATAATCGTAATAATAATAATAACATTAATATTCATAATAATAATTTATTAACAATAATAATAATAGAAATAAAAATAAAATATATACCCTTCAAAAGCTTTTTCTAAAAAAAGTTGCCCTGGACCAGACTCGAACCCGCGACCTCTAGATAACACACAAGCACTCAACACCACTCCTCCGTCTAATACTTCCTTATTTAATTCTCGTATTAAATCCTTTTAACCCCCATGTCCACTGTCTTCTTTAAACTAACAGTCTAAGTTTATCTCGGCCCAACAGCATGTAGTGGCCCAATTGATTCTGCAACCCAACTGAAAGTATCGGCCCAATTAATAATTATTCAAGCCCCATGGCTAATCCTTGCTGGGAAAAAAAAGAATTGCAGCAATTGGGAATCCAACACAGGACCTCTTGATAATCACAATCATCCCTTAACCATCCAAGCAATTTCGTTTTTCTGATATTATTACTAACTTATAACTATTTAATCCATATTTCTAATTCATCTTCTTCTTCCTAAAACAACACCCAGAACTATTCATCGTATCCTTCAACTCGTCACTCTCTTCATTATTATTATCCTAAACTTCCATTATTATCATCGAATACCTAACGTACATCATCCTCATCATACATCGACTTTCCTACATAAAATCACGATCCTAATAAATCTTAACATCATCAATATCTTATAGGATTAGGAGAAAAAAAATATTGTAGGACGTGGCTAACACAACCGTATCCATATTATTTATTCATCACCACCATCATTTGTTTTCGCTAATAATCATCGTTATCTAATTGGAATATGAACACAGTAGTTTGCAGAAGCCTTCATCGTTCACGTATTGTTTTATCAACACTATTCATTGTCTTCCTCCTTCATCTTCTTCGTTTATTTTGAACCGGAACAGGAAAGAATGGTGGTTGCAGAAGAACGAGAAGGTGGTTAACGTTTATCCCGGTCTCGACTGTAAAACATATGTATCAACAAAGAATGATGGTTTCGTGGGTTGAGTTGGATCAGCCATCGAGAAAAACAGAAAACAAAGTGGCGAGATGGGTGACGTTTTACAAAGAAGAGAAGAAAAGAGAGTGAGTGGCGGTTTTGGTGATTCAAGGGGTGGCGGTTGATGGTAATTTGTGTCTTTGGTGAAGAAGGTGAGGTGGGTTCGTATAAGAAATAGGAAAACATAAACAGAAACATGTCGGGCGGTTTAAATGGTGTTTGATGATGGTTGTTGGGTTTGCAAGGTGGTGATTGTTTATGGTGGCCGAAAGTTTCAAATGGGTTTCGATTTGATATGGTGACATTCGGTTGTTCAACGGAGATGGTGGTTACATGGTGACATTGTGGCGTAACGTGATATCATAGAAACAACGAGGTGGTCGTGAGTTGTTGTTTGAATGATGGTTTCATAAAATGGATAAACTGAAAGTTTTAAGAGAAAGATGGAGGATGGTTTGGTTTTCCTTTTCATGTGGGTTTATATATATATATATATATATATATATATATATATATATATATATGTATTAGGCATATGTTAATATAACTATAATACAAAGAAATAATTAGATAGATGGTGAGGTGATGAAGTGATATACTAAGGTGGTGGGTGTTTAATAGGTTCACACAGAAAATAGAAGGAGGAGAGAAGAGATATGAAGTGGTGTTAGTTACATGATGGGTGTCTGATTGATAATCTATAAGGCCATAGATAATGGTGACTGTGACGTGGAGTGGTAGAGTTGCACTTTTTGGGGAAAAACTGTGACTGGGCCATGACATTTTGGGGGGGAGTTGTAATGGGGGGCTTTTGTAAGGGCGTTTGTGGGTGATGTGTCAAAATATGATTGGAGGTTGGGTTAAAAAGTGGTGAAAAAGATAGAAAAGAATTAAAAAAAAATAATACAAACGCACATTTTTATGCCCGTGCTTCCTTGACAAACGCCCCAACACAAACGCCCACAAACGCCCCATTCCGGGCGTTTGTGGGGCGTTTGTGGGCGGATTGAGGCCACGAACACCTGCATTATCTATGGTCTAATAGTAAAAGTAAATCAATTGTATCACTTTTATGAATCAATTATTAAATAAATTAATACAAAAACGTGTTCTATATATATATATTAAGAAAAATATCCATATCCATGATTAAGGAAAATATCATATAAATTATTAAGGGGTCGGCCGACAGTTTAAACACGAGGGTCTATCGTGCTCCGTTGGTAATTAGTGACGAATTAAAAGTCTTCGGAAAAATCCCATATGTTTAAATTAACTACATTTATTTATTTTGGTCATTATGATATAAAACTCGATCATTAACTAATAAGTGAAATTTACATTAATTATTCACTCCCAATCCCGGATAAAATATAAAAAGTGATAAAATGTATTACTTAATCTCTAAATATTTTATTAATAAGCCTAAAGTTTATAAAACTTATTTTCGGATCACCGTTTATTTTAAAATCACATAAGTTTGAATTTAACTTGCTTAATATCGATCGACTGACAAACGAGTGCTATTATTGTTTACTAAATGAATTCGAAACCATATAAATATACATTCAATATACCTTACATATATATATATATATATATATATATATATATATATATATATATAGATTTATTTTAATATCATATATTATTTATTTACATAATTAATTAACTCGTATAATATTTTAATTTATAATAATTATATATATATATATATATATATATATATATATATATATATATATATATATATATATATATATATATATCTTTATTTACACACAATGGTTCGTGAATCGTCGGGAATAGTCAAAGGTTAATTGGTTTCGTGAAAACAGTTCGAACATTTTGAGACTCAACATTACAGACCTTGCTTATCGTGTCGAAATCACATTAAGTTTAGGTTTAAATTTGGTCAGAAATTTTCGGATCGTCACACATCACAACATTTAGTAGAGACACTTTGTGATAAATGTTTTTATTTTGGCGGGAAAACGCTCGAAGAAGTAATATATAACAATTATCTTGTTTTTCGAGCGTATGTTGAGGTTTTAGCTATTGGGGTTTAGATATTAGGGTTTAGATATTAGGGTTTATAGGGTTTAGATATTAGGGTTTAGAAATTTAGGGTTTAGGGTTTAGATTTAGGATTTAGATTTAGGATTTAGATTGAGTTTTTAACACGAACGGTTTAGAGTTTAGGATTTAGGGTTTGGTGTTTTGGGTTTATGGAATAAACTCAAAACACCAAACCCTAAGCCCTAAGCCCTAAACTCTAAATCGGACTAAATTTTACTTCACAAAACATTTAAAAAAAACGTTAACATTATTCACGAACAATATTATCTTGAATGTTATTTTTTTCGATCGTTTTTCCGCCTAAATAATAACATTCATCACGAAATGTCTTTTCTAAATGTTCATATTTTCGTGTGATCTTGATGCCTGAAAAAAAAATTCCAAAAAAAGCAAAATAAAATTTTTTTTGATTCCCTAACTTTCCCCGATTGGTTACTTCTCCATTGATCTAGCCATATTAGTATGTATTCATACCAATAGTAATTCAAAATTCAAATTGAAATTTCATGTGTGATCAAATAATTGAGGGTTAAGTGGGCCATTGCATCATGCATGATCAAGTGGACATGTGTGAGCAGGTTACACGTATTGGCACACGCCCATAGTGATAGATTCTCAACCATATTGGCTTTGGCTATTCCCGATTATATAATACTTAAACTAATAAAGAAATTAAGATTAATATCAAAGAAGGTTGTGTGTGTTTATGATTGTTTATTTTGTCCTTGTTGTTCTCTGGTGGTTGTGTGGTCGTACGTGGGTTTAATCTCTTGGTTAATTTAGAGTTGTTAGACATATCGTCTTTTGTTGTACAGTCTTTTGTTGTACATTTGTTTGTGATTATAATTTTATTTTAGTTCTTTTTATGTTAGTTCGGCTTGTTTATAGATAGTTGTATTGTCTAGGTAACTAGGTTGGATCTAGATGTTGCTTTCTGATTATGAGACATGTCGGGGTCCCTTATATTTTCATGATCTTTCATTGGTTGATAAGTTTTTTTTTTTATATATGTTATTTTTTTTCGGAAAAAAAAAGAACTATCAGTAGAGATGGCAAGATGATTTGATATTCATATTTTTTAATATTTATATCTATATTCATTTTAATTTCAATCCTTCTTGATTCATATAAAAGTTATACTATATAGGTTAATGAATGAGTTAAAGCTACCGAATAGCTTTATATTTTTATTTTTGTTTCAATGTATACTATATACTCAGGACAATATCAGTGTACGTTACATACTTTCAAAAAGTGTTCTAATATAGGCTATTGGTGACCGGTTACTTGCGTGTGCAGTCGCTGGGGCTAACGGACGTTAACAAGAAACATTCATAGACCGAATTGATTAGAGTTACAGGTTCCTGATTATTCCTTCAAACTTCGTGTTGCATCAATTCGTGTTAAAAATCATCTCTGAAGAGTAGATCGAAAAGTCAAAGTTTGTGAGATTTTGTTCAACGATTCAATTGGATCGTTACTCGAATTTTCAGGTCTTGATTTTAGTTCACGAGTGTTAGGTGATGGAATTAGAACAACTTTAGTCAGTTTTTTGTTGTACATAATTAGTCAGTTTTTTGTACATAACATAATTAGTCAGTTTTTTGTTATACACAACTAATATTTTAAAATAAATACTTAAACGCTATAACCCTAACAAAATCAAAGAGAAAATATGTTTTCAATCAAAAATTAAATTAGTTAAAATCAACATAATTTGAATATTCATGTTATTTAATAGTAAAATGTCGGAGTTGAAAACGGAAATTGTAAAGAAAAAGAGAAGAAAAAAGTAATTTTTTTTTAAATAATATATTGTTAAGTAGGTTTAGAAAAAGTGAGAAAAATAAGTGGTAAAAAAAAGGTCATAAAAATATTGTAAGAAATGTTAGATTAAAATAAGATTTTAAAAGTAAAAGAATTACATATATGAGGGGCTGAATTTGAAATAAAAAAACATTATGAGGTGTATTCAAAAAATTGTTGGGGGTGGGGTGTGGTGTGTCTAACGACTCGTCCTAATCCATCTGGACGAATACATTATATTTGGTTACATCGCGAAGTACTTGACCTCTATATGATACATATTACAAACATTGCATTCGTTTTTAAAAGACAAACTTTCATTACATCGAAAGTTGACGGCATGCATACCATTTCATAATATATCCAACTATAATTGACTTAATAATAATCTTGAAGAACTCGACGACTCGAATGCAACGTCTTTTGAAATATGTCATGAATGACTCCAAGTATTATCTCTAATATGAGCAAATGCACAGCGGAAGATTTCTTTCAAACCTGAGAATAAACATGCTTTCAAGTGTCAACCAAAAGGTTGGTGAGTTCATTAGTTTATCATAAAACAATAAAAATTCGTCATTTTGATAGACCACAAGATTTAAATCATGCATGGTACAAATGGGCCCGAATCCTATACCCACCTGTAATGTACATGCGATATCTTTTAAATACAGTACACCTTTTTCGTGTACAAAATCATCTTTCATAAATCTTAGTAATCGTACACATATCTCATGCACAAAAATAACATACACATAACCTGTGTATAAAATCATTCTCTCGATACATAACATTCACTTTTCATTGCTTTCATAGCTTGGCTTGGTAACCGACCTTAACATATAATGCGCATAAATAATATCCCCAAAATAGAACATCTCGTCTGTATAATAATCATATAAACTTCGAAGTACTAAACACCACGCCCACTAGCCCTTCCGAGAATTCGCGTGAATTAGGGCCATACCCAATTCTAATTCTTAGGTTACCAAGCAATAATAATCAGGGGAAAATATTCACAACAATTAGTGGCAATTATAACGTCCAACTAATTCAATAATAATCCACAGAACTTCCGTCTGCATAATAATTCATTCGAGGAATGTTTTGCTTGTGTCTATCTCGTCAAACATTTATAAAAGCATTTCATGTATTCGTAATTCAAAAATGTATTTCAAAATCATTTAATAAAGCAGTTGTAAAAACAGCGCATGTATTCTCAGTCCCAAAAATGTAAAGAGTAAAAGGGAGCAAATGAACTCACAATACGATATTTTGTAGTAAAAATATGCATACGACGATACTGAACAATGCAGGGTTGGCCTCGGATTCACGAACCTATATCATTTATATATAATAACACACATAATTGTAATCGAACAAGTTTATATATTATTTGTTATTTTAGTAAGTTATATGCTTTATTAATTAACTATTTTTATTCTATATACTTTAGATACATAATTAGTATTTATTACAAAAATATTAATATAGTTATGTCATATGTATTTAAATATATTTATATAATAAATATTTATTTGGTAAAATAATATTAATAATAATAAATAAAAGGTGTATTTGATTAATAATAATAATGCTATTACTTATAATAATAATAATAATAATAATAATAATAATAATAATAATAATAATAATAATAATAATACTAATACTACTACTTAATAATAATAATAATAATAATAATAATAATAATAATAATAATAATAATAATAATAATAATAATAATAATAATAAGTTATTTCATTTTTATAACGAAACCAATAATATTGATAATAACACCTAATACTAATAATGAGTAATAATAATCCTAATTATGATAATAATGATAAAAAATAATAATTTTACTAATAATGTTATCCTTAATAACATGATAATTTTAATTAATAATAATGATAATAATAATACATAAGACTACCTTTCAAATGGTTGTATGAGCTGTCTAAAAAAAGCTTGCCCAAGCCCGGACTCGAACCCGCGACCTCTCGCTCAACACCAACAACACTCAACCATCCATCTGCTGCTTACTTTTCTGATGTATCTGCTATCTAATTCTATATAACCCTGCATCTGTTTTCCTTTCTTCTTCCTTCGTTTCATTTCTTTCTCATAGTAACAGAATTAGAAGCAGAATTGGAAAAGCAGTTGTAGCATCATATCAACGTGTTGTCACTATATCTTCATCCTCATAACATTGTACTTCATCATCATCATAATACATCACGATCCTTATATCATCATCGTAATCATAATCACCATCACATCCTTATTATCATGATCTTTCAACATCATCTAACTTCGTTTTGTTTATGATCATAATCATCACTCGTTCATCACAACTTGCCATCATCATCATCATTTTCCAGCTCCTGGTCGTCGATTAGAAATCAGAAAACAGGAACGAGGGCTTGTACTTCGTGGCTCTATTTTCCTCACAAGCCCAAAGAAAAAAAAACAAGCTTATTTGGCCCAATAGCTTTTATCGCCCCAACCATAGAATCAGAATTAGAAACAAAAAAAAAAAAAAAACGGTGGCCCCAAGTGATTTTAGTTGCAACTCGTAAAGGAAACAAATAAAAAAATACATAAACTTTGATTAGTGGGAAACGAGTCACCATTCTTTATTTATTTTATATCAATCATCAAATGGCAGACGTCTTTATTAAACTATAAAAGAAGCAGAAAAAGGGCACTTGAGGGTGGTTGTGTGATGGTTTTTTCATTATAGTGGTGTGAAATAGTAACCAAGAACAAAGACAGGACTCGATCAAAGATATCCTGGGTCAGAAACAGAAACGTAATAGGAGGATAGCAGCGTATTATTTTCATGGTGTTGGTGGAGTGAGGTGGTGATATGTGATGGCCACAGCGGTAGTTGCAACGAAGACATAGTAGGGTTTCAATGGTAATGGTTTAATGGGTCTTGAACTAGCTCGATGGTGATTATGGATTTGAGTTTATGAGAATGACATTTTGCCGGGTGTTGTTTCATTGATTGTGTATAGTGAGAGAGGGAGAAATATATAGAGAGATATGCGGTGATGGTTGTAGGGTGAGGGTGCCTGATGGTTGGTGATTGGTGGTGATTTATGTCGATGTGGTTGTTCACTACGTAACCAGAAAGATAAACAGGAGATGAAAGTGAGATAGAATTGATGAGAGGGAGAGATGGTGGTGGTTTCTAAAGGTGGTGAACGATGATTGTGGTGGGTGTTTGTTGGGTCACGAATAGGCTAAACAAAATAGAAATTGGAGTAGGTTTGTGGTCTTTGAATGGTTCATGGTTATGTTGGTGGTTGAAATCATAAAACGCGAAGTTAGTGATGGTTTGATTAAGAGTGTTAGGTGACGTTTAAAAGGTGTTAGAACCATGGTGACCGTTAGTGATCAAAGGTGGTGCAGGGTGGTGTTTGATCGTAGGAAAAGAGAAGAAGATCATAGGATGGTGAGGTGGTAATATGGTCGATCATAAGTCTGTGTATATACATATATAGATAGAGAATAAAGAGATATAATAGAATAATAAATATATTAATAATATATTATAAATTCAAATAAAACGTGTGGAATGTAACCCACAGTTAAGCAGCCTAAGACTATTCTACTGACACTTTTCTCACGAAGTGCTATATCGTGCCCATTGCTAAACAGTTAAGGTATAAAAGTGTTCCTAAAAATCCCAAACTTTTAGATTAAATATATTTAATTATTTCACTCATTAACTGTTTGAAACCCGATCAAAAAGGTTCGATAATTATTTATTTTCTGTTCCAATTTATATGTACGGAGTACTAATACTCAAACTAAAAAGGTAAAAATATTTTTGTCAAATCTATAATCTTCGTAATCGATTTACAGTTCAACTTTTATCTTAATCCATCATATATATGTATTAGATCTATATGAACACTAAAGAAATGCCAACAGAGTATTACAATTGTTTACTATTTAAGCTCGAAATCATTTATTTCCCATATACTATATGTACATATAAATACATTTTAATATCAGGTTTTATTATACAACTAAATATATATATATATATATATATATATATATATATATATATATATATATATATATATATATATAATAAATATATTTACAATTAACATTCATGTATATATATATATATATATATATATATATATATATATATATATATATATATATATATATATATATGTATCTATTTACAAATAGTTATTCGTGAATCGTCGAGGACAGTCGAAGGTAAATTGAATGTATGAAACAGTTCAAAATTTTTGAGACTCAACCTAACAAACTTTGCTTATTGTGTCGAATTCGTATTAAGATTAAGTTTAAATTTGGTCGGAAATTTCCAGGTCGTCACAGTACCTACCCGTTAAAGAAATTTCGTCCCGAAATTTGATTGGGATCGTCATGGTTGACAATAAGTATGTTTTCATGACTCATATGAGTTGATAAATAGAGTTTTATTACCATAGAGTAATATGGATTAAACAATTTGATTTCGCGAAGAGTACGAATGAAGTTATCACAACAGATTGAGATAGAGATTTAACTTTTGACGTAGTCATGATGGATTTCCGGAATTCTAGGGATTTAATAAAATTTTCGGAATCTATATCAGATTTGATTCTTTGATAAATAGGGAAATTAGAATCCTCTTCGGCTAAATGCGATAATTTGTCTTGATTGCTTTATCTGATATTTCACTATAAATCCACTTCCTTCGTTTCCTTTATATTTTGGAGATTCATATTTTTGTTTTCTTTTCCTGACTTTAAGTCAAGCGAATAATGGTCCAGAATTCGTAGGTATGATGTTTTGAATGAACATAACTATTGTTCTAAGATGGAAATTGTAATAGCACGATTTTGATTGGTTAAATTACCAGAATTCAAAAGAAAAGATAGAACTATCAAGAAATTATGTTCTTGATATGTTTATATATTAGATAGAATGTAAGAGTCGTGTAACATGGTACATGATAATGTTATGATCTGTGAATCATCACGTTCCATTAGAAACTCAACATGACTTACTGTAATATAATCACGTTGATCAAGTGTCATTATATTATACTAACTCATGCATCAATTTCCAACACTACTTCAAAATCATTCATAATTCAAACTCGAATTTTTTAAGAAATTTAGAAACTAAAGTAGTTTCCTTTATGATGTAATATAGATAGCACGAAGAGATAAATAATTTCGGACGAGAATATTTATGAAAATATCTTCAGAAATATCGAAGATATTTATGATGATATTTTAGAATTTCTAAGTTCAAAGGTTGATGAAGAAAGATTTTTCGCAAAATTTTAACATGACTTCGGAGCAAGATATTCTCTAAAGATTTCAATGGATCCAGAATTACTTGGATTCTTTGAATATAGGGTTTGATCCTTGTATTTGTCCTTGGTCTCCTTCAGGGTTAGCTCAATCCGTTTTTCAGTACCAAATTTTCTATCGAGCGTTCTCAAACTTCCATTCTTTATTATCAAACCTTTTGGCCTGTTTAGACCATCTACAATTTTGCTGTTTCCTCTGCATTTAATGCTACCATATCTGAATCATCAGTTATCAATCCGAGGTGGTTTCAAGAGAATTGTGTTTTTAGATGATTAAACGCTGATGGTAATATGGTGGAATATAAAAGGTTCTCCAGTAACAATAAAAGAGTACACATATATATCAAGGTGTTAATAAAGTTGTTTCGAACGAAAAGTCGAAGTTGACTTGCTGGAGCTGTGACAAAATTTGCTACTTTGAAAGGAATCACCAAGTTATTTTGGGTAATAATAACACTAAAGGAATTAACACAGTTACTTGTTAAACGTTTACTAAGTTTCCGAGAGTTTTTCAGGTGCATAACTATATGCATAAATCTTTCCTTCCGTAGATGAAGTGCGGTTGGTTCATCCTTTCGATTGAGGTGTTTTCAAGAATCATGAAAGGTTTGTACGCAGATTGTAATCGTCAAAATACAAATGAGGTTTAAGATGAGATCAAGTGGAAAACTTGAAGAAATGTTTAGTTTCATATGTTATAATTAATATTTTAATTTATTTTAATTGTCCAATGTTATTAGTCCACAGTCGATAGTCCACAGTTTACAGTCCAATAATTCATATATAGTTTAATATATAATTTTCGAATTAATTAATACGTATCATGACCCGTGTACATGCCTCAGACTCGATCACAACTCAAAGTATATATATTATTGTAGAATCAACCTCAACCCTGTATAGCTAACTCAAACATTACTGCATACAGAGTGTCTATGGTGATTCCAAATAATATATATAGATGCGTCGATATGATATGTCAAAACCTTGTATACGTGTCCCGATATTTAAAGTGCGTAAAATAAATAACAGAAATTAAATGACAATAAATAAAATTGCGAGAATTAAAATTGAGATAAATAAATTGCGATAAATAAATGTAATCTGTTAGCTAGGAACAGTTGGCTAGGAACAGTTAGCTAGGAACAGTTAGCGTGGTTTCTTAACAAAATTTCTCATAGTTAAATTGTTTGTTTCTAACAAATTTTATTTTTGTCCAATGTTTTCTTCATTATGCCACTTGTTGGATTCTAATAAGTCAAAATCCAAATATGAAATTGAATGAAAATGGTTATTCTGCGGTGAACGGATACGTATATCTGTGGATGTAAATATGATAGTAAATGACTGTTGAATCAGATTCGAAGAATGTACAGTGTAACTTATTAATGTGAAATCTAAATATTCCTCGGGTATTACCTACCCGTTAAAATATTTTCACCATTAACAGTTTGTACGAAAGAATTTTTTAATTACAATCTTTATGAAAATATACTTACATGTATATTTTCTTCAGATGTAATCATAGATTTAATGAGTTAATATGATATTAATCTCATTTGCTTTTCGGATTGAGCTAGAATAAATAATCTCTAAGACTTTAGAGATTACATAATCGCCATGAAGAACGAAGATAATTGATGTAGAACGATACGTAGAACGGTGATTATACTCGAGGTACAGAATGAGATGTTGAGGCATGGATTGTTGATGGTACTGGTGCTGTTATTGATGGTACTGTTGGTGCCGGTGATATTGATGAAGCTGGTAATTTTTGCACCATATTCTCCAAATTGATTACTCGAGTGCGAAGTTCGTTGACTTCTTCTATTATTTCGAGATGATTGTCGGTCGGAATTGTAGCGACCCCGACAAATCGTCAAATGACGGCGTCATCTACGTATGGTCCCATTACATGGTCGTAAGTCTTTATAACAAAGTTTGACCGAAAAATATGTCGCATTCATTTCATAAATAAGGATGTTTCAAAGTTTACAGAAGTAGTTTCCATAACAAGTACATAACAATGTTTAAAGTTTGTAAGAAACACGTGCGACACAATTAAAAGTAGTCAAAAAGACGCTCCAAGTATGCAAGTATACTCGATATCCAATGCAAGTATCAAAAGTATGAGCGGAAGCATGTATCACCTAAGTTCAAGGACCTGAGAAAAACATAGAGAATCTGTCAACGAAAACGTTGGTGAAATCATAGGTTTAAATAAGTAAGTGAGTAAAAGTAAGTTGAACCACAAGATTTGCAACATCGATAAAGTCATAGTACATTCTAAAAGTTAATATTCACGAGCACTCAATTATCAAAGCTTAACATTCCGTCCGTTGAACCCCGTAATAATAGTGTTAGAACATACACTGTTTCCCGAAAATATATTTCACCCGTAGACGGTAGCGAACCGTCCGAAGTGAGGGTTTGTCAAACCCATATGGCCATATAACATAAGTTCTCGCTTACACCATCTGATGTAACTAATGATAATCGAATTGAGGATTTGTGTTCAAACTCGTATGTAGAATGTTTGTTTTCTCTGTACTTGTGTTCACGTAGTTTAAAAGAACGTTTATGTTTTCTCATCCCAAAAGTAAGTTCAAAAAGAGTAAAAGTGGGACTATGATCTCACCTTGTATGCACGAACCAAAAAGTACTTCGACAAGTAACGTGTGCAAAGAACAATGCTAGTCTTGACCTAAACAAATAGGTTGTATCAATAACGATAGTCACGAAGGGTCAAAGATGTTCAATTAGTCATATGGCTCGTTACGACTCGATTATGTAGCATGTGAATCAAATTGTCAAGTTTCATGCAAGATGCAAGTACAGAAACAAGTTAGGAAGGTTGCATAATCATTTGGTTAAGTTTGACAAAAAGTCAAACTTTGGTCGGTCAAAGTCAACGAAAGTCAACACGTTCGGGTCGGGTCCCGAACTATTTTTCTGAGGTTTTTATTCATATATAAGCATGTTAGAACAAGTCTCATGTGAATTGGAGGTCCATAGTGTGCCAAACATTTTTCGTATTTTGACCAAAGAGGTCAGAGCCTGGACACGGCTTATGCCGCGCCGCGGCCCACAATTGTCGCGCCGCGACAATACACGGGAGCTGGTACCTGGCCAGTTTCAAATGTTCAAGTCTTGATCCAAAATCTTTTTATGCATAAAACACAAACCGCTAACACTTAGGACTCGCACCTTATATCGTTGGAAAGCTCTTTTGACGTAGAATGCAACTAAACACAATTCATCAATCAATCTACCTATTATAACAACCAAAACCGCATCTAATGCTCAACATTAATCGCATACAAGTTCATAAATGCAATTCAATGATTCGGGCAACCAATTTACATGAATGATATGCCGTTTCGAAGGTAATCAAGCATACAATCCAACTAAACACTTACCAACAATAATCCATGGCATTCAATGCATCAAAAGTCCATTTCAAGTTCATCAAACCCTAACCCAAATTCACCAAAATCATAAATCAAGTTCATGAACTTTTCTAAAGCAACCTACACATCAAATTGAAGCTAGTGATACTAGGAACACAATTAGAACATGGACTTTTAACATCTAACAACATATGATCATCCAAAATTCAAGAACACCACACCAAAATTCAAGTTCATGCTAGTTACACTAAAACAACGAGATCGAGCATACAAATTACATACACGACATTACAATGAGCCATAGACACTAACTAACACCATTTCAAGTCAAAAACACGAATTTAGAGAAATCTAGAGTTTTAGAAATGTTACCCAAACGAGATGAAGTTGGTACCAAAATGAAGAGGATGAAGAGAGGATCACGAATATGTAATTTATTTTATTGTAAGCCTCCTAGATTGAATTTAGATGATGATTGAATGAATTTGGAAATTGGGTGTGTGTTCTTGCTAGAGAGAAAGAGAGAGAGATGGAGATGATAATGAATGGGTGAAAGGGGTTTGACCCTTTGACCTAGTCAAGGGTTTGATCCCTTGTCAAGTTTAGTCCCTCAACTTTCGTTCGGGTGCGTGAATTACCTAAACGAGATAATTTAAAACGTGTATCAACGGAAGATGTTATAAACATATAACGGAGTTTAAATTAGTATAACGTAAAAGTAAATGGAAAAAGGCGGGATGTTACATTACCTACTCCTTAAAAGAAATTTCGTCCCGAAATTTAAGTAGGCGTAGTAGTCGTTGTTTCTTCCTCGGAATCCTGCGTTTCCAGAATTGGGAATAAATGGGGGTATTTCTTTTGCATTTGATCTTGCCTTTCCCAAGTAAACTCGGGTCCTCTTTTGGCGTTCCAACGGACTTTAACAATCGGGATTCGGCTTTGTTTCAATGTCTTGACGGAGGTGTCCACAATTTCAACCGGTTCCTCCACAAAATGAAGCTTGCCATCAATAGTAAGTTCCTCGAGAGGGATGACGATATCGGGTTCGGCAAGATACTTTTTCAAGTTAGATACATGGAAGGTAGGATGAACGGAGTTCCATTGAGGCGGAAGATCTAAACGATAAGCAACGTTTCCAATACGCTCCAAGATTTCGAAAGGACCAATATACCGCGGATTTAGCTTCCCGCGTTTCCCAAAACGGATTACACCTTTCCAAGGTGCAACTTTTAACATTACTCGGTCACCGACTTGAAATTCGAGGTCGTTGCGTCTTTTGTCGGTGTAGCACTTTTGACGACTCCGGGCCGTCCGGAGCCTATCTCGGATTTGTACGATCTTCTCGGTGGTTTCGTGAATGAGTTCGGGCCCGGAAATTTGCACGTCACCCACTTCGGCCCAACAAAGAGGAGAGCGACATTTTCGACCATATAACGCTTCAAAAGGTGTGGCCTTAATACTCGCGTGATAACTATTGTTGTAAGAGAATTCGGTGAGAGGTAAGTGATTGTCCCAAGCTTTTCCAAAATCAACAACGCAGGCTCGTAACATATCCTCTAAGGTTTGTATTGTACGTTCACTTTGCCCATCGGTTTGGGGATGATATGCGGTGCTCATGTCCAAACGCGTTCCCAACGCTTCTTGTAACGTACGCCAAAATCTAGAAACGAAACGACCATCTCGGTCGGAGATAATCGATAAAGGTACACCGTGTCGGGCTACGATCTCCTTAATGTAAAGTTGTGCAAGTTTCTCCATTTTGTCCGTTTCTTTCATGGCAAGGAAGTGTGCGGATTTGGTGAGACGGTCAACAATAACCCAAATGGTATCATAACCGCCCGTCGTTTTTGGTAGTTTGGTGATAAAATCCATCGTTATTCTTTCCCACTTCCATTGCGGGATCTCGGGTTGTTGAAGTAGTCCGGACGGTCTTTGGTGTTCGGCTTTGACTTTGGAACATGTCAAACACTTGGAAACATAAGTAGCTACGTCCCTTTTGATGTTCGGCCACCAATATAGTTGTTTAAGGTCGTGGTACATCTTATTGGCACCGGGGTGAATCGAGTATCGTGACTTATGGGCTTCATCTAAAATAAGGCTTCGTAGGTCCCCATAACTAGGCACCCAAATCCTTCCAGCGTAATATCGGAGTCCAGTCTCCCTAATTTCGAATCGAGAGACGAGAATGTTCAAGAGCTCGTGTGAAAGGTTTTCATCCTTGAGGGCCTCATCTTGGGCTACACGAATTTGACTATTAAGGTTTGTGTGGATGGTGATGTTTAAGGCTCGGACACGAAGAGGCACCGCTCTTTCTTTTCGACTTAAGGCATCGGCTACTACGTTTGCCTTCCCGGGATGGTAACGAAGCTCGCAATCGTAATCGTTCAAAGTTTCAATCCATCGTCGTTGTCTCATGTTTAGTTGCTTTTGATCGAAGATGTGTTGAAGGCTTTTGTGATCGGTGAAGATAGTACTCTTGGTTCCATAAAGATAGTGTCTCCACATTTTAAGTGCGAAGACAACGGCTCCGAGTTCGAGATCATGTGTCGTGTAGTTTTGTTCATGAATTTTGAGTTGTCGAGAAGCATAAGAAATGACTTTCGTTCGTTGCATCAATACACACCCAAAACCATGTTTTGAGGCATCGCAATATACAACAAAGTCATCATTGCCTTCGGGAAGTGACAAGATAGGAGCGGTGGTTAGCTTCGTTTTCAAGATCTGAAACGCGGATTCTTGCTCGGTCGCCCAAATGAATTTCTTTCCCTTGTGAGTTAATGCGGTTAGAGGACGTGCAACCAAAGAGAAGTTTTCGATGAATCTACGATAGTACCCGGCGAGACCCAAGAATTGACGAATGTGAGTAGGAGTAGTAGGAGTCTCCCATTTACTAATGGCTTCGATTTTTGTGGGATCGACTTTAATACCTTGATCACTTACAACATGACCAAGAAATTGAACTTCCTTCAACCAAAATTCACACTTGGAGAATTTGGCATAAAGTCGTTCTTGTCTTAGAAGTTCAAGCACAAGTCGGAGGTGTTCCTCGTGTTCTTTTTCGCTTTTTGAATAGACTAAAATATCATCGATGAACACGATAACGAATTTGTCAAGATACGGTTTGCACACGCGGTTCATAAGATCCATGAACACCGCCGGTGCGTTAGTGAGACCAAATGGCATTACAAGAAATTCATAACTACCATAACGAGTTCGGAAAGCGGTTTTGGAGACATCTTCCCCCTTAACCCTTAATTGATGATAACCCGAGCGGAGATCGATTTTTGAATATACGCAAGACCCTTGTAATTGATCAAAGAGGTCATCGATGCGAGGAAGAGGATATCGGTTCTTAACCGTTAATTTGTTTAGTTCACGATAATCAATGCACATTCGTAGGGATCCGTCTTTCTTTTTAACAAACAAAATCGGAGCGCCCCAAGGTGAATGGCTAGGTTGGATAAAACCACGATCAAGTAGTTCTTGGATTTGACTTTGCAATTCTTGTAATTCGGATGGAGCGAGTCTATACGGTGCACGCGCTACGGGTGCGGCTCCTGGAATAAGATCGATTTGAAATTCAACCGGTCGACGAGGTGGAAGACCCGGTAATTCGTCGGGAAATACATCGGAAAAGTCACTAACAATTGGCACATGTTCTATGCGCTTTTCGTCGGCCTCGACTTTCTTAACGTGAGCAAGAATCGGGAAACAACCCTTGCGAAGTACCTTTCGAACTTTAAGGCACGAAACGAGATTGAGTCCGGTGCAATTTTTGTCGCCATAGACAATCAAGGGTTCACCGTTCTCGATAGGGATTCGGATTGCGTGAAGATCGCAAAGAATGTGAGATTTATTTTTGACCATCCAATTCATACCGATTATTACATCAAAACTCCCTAATTCCATGGGTATCAAGTCAATTTCAAATTCCTTACCCAAAATGTTCAAAGTACACCCCCGGTAATATGTGTCGGCACTTAAGAGTTTTCCGTCGGCCACTTCGATGGAATAAGTAGTATCTAAAGGGTGTGGTGGAGTGCGAAGGGTAGGAGCCAAAGTCTTAGACACAAAACATTTATCGGCACCCGAATCGAATAAGCAAGTAACATAAGAGTTGTTGAGAAGAAACGTACCCGTGACTAGTTCATTGTCATCTCGGGCTTCCTCGGTGTTGATGTTAAAGGCTCGGCCTCGGTTGTTGGGGTTGGCTTTCTTTTTCGGGCATTCATTCTTATAATGGCCCGTTTGGCCACATTCGTAACAAGTGACCGTTTTTGGAGGATTGGGCCCCTTTCGAGCAACAGGGGCGGCGCTTGTGCAATTGTTGGCCCTATGACCAACACCTTGGCAACGGTGACAAACTAGCTTGTTACATTCGCCGTGATGATGCTTGTGGCATTTGTTGCAAAAAGGTAAGTTTCCGACATAACCCTTCTTGCCGTCGTTGTTGAAAGGCTTTTTGGTGAAGGTGTTGTTGTTGTAGTTGGTTGATGGAGTGGCTTCCCATTTCCTTTTGTTGCCACCCGACTTGTCCTCGGCCTTAGGAGCCGGCACTACGATTTCGTCAACCGTTTCAATTAGTTGGCGAGCCATGTTCATAGCGGCTTGATGAGTAGTGGGTTTGGATGACATCACCCCTTGTTTGATGCTTTTTGGAAGACCGAGCATGTAGAGCTCAATCCTTTGAGATTCGAGGTTAACAAGATTAGGACACATCAAGGATAGTTCGGCGAAGCGTTGATTATAAGCTTTAAGATCATTTCCGACCGCTTTCAAAGCTCTTAGTTCTTCCTCAAGCTTCCGGGTTTCTTCGCGCGGAAAATATTCAACAATCATCTTTTCCCTTAGATCGGCCCAAGAGAGGGCATGAGCTTCATCGGTACCCACCGATTGAACATAGGTGTTCCACCATGTTAGAGCAACCCCGGAGAAAGTGTGGGTGGAGTATTTGACCTTGTCTTGATCCCGACAACCGCTTATGCTAAAGACGGCCTCCGTTTGTTCAAACCAACGAGTAAGCACAACCGGTCCCCCAGTTCCATCATAAGTGTGAGGTTTGCACCCCATGAAAGCTTTGTAGGAGCACCCTTCGCTAGAGTTACCGGCTCCTTGGTTATTGTTGTTGTGGTTGGTGTTATTGTTGTTGTTAGACGAGTGACCGGCCATGGCCGCATCCACGGCGGTGGCTATCATGCGTTGCAAAGCTTGTTCGGGAGTTTCATTGCGTCGTACACGGCGAGGAGGCATTGTTCCTTCAAAACAACAGAATACCGCTGGTTAGTATTCTAAATAATACTAACCGTGATATGGAATAAAGATAGAGAGAAAATTATCCTTGACCCACCTTAAATTCTTTATGTCATAATGTCGGAATGTTCATATGTGTCACCGTAATATAATCCCGGAAATTATATTACCCTAATTCATATGTGCATTCGACATTACATCATATAGTCAAGGTGGCGTGTCAATCAAATTATACAACGCAAGATTTAGATAGAATAAGAGTAGATATGAGTAGAAGAGTCAGAGTATAAATGCACAATTTGTCAAGTAATTCCTATGTCAAATCTATATGCCGGTTGTAGTCTAGACTCACCAATGTACCCTATGACTCGGGGTCGACACCAATGAACTCTAAATCCCTACAACCAAGGCTCTGATACCACTTGTAGCGACCCCGACAAATCGTCAAATGACGGCGTCATCTACGTATGGTCCCATTACATGGTCGTAAGTCTTTATAACAAAGTTTGACCGAAAAATATGTCGCATTCATTTCATAAATAAGGATGTTTCAAAGTTTACAAAAGTAGTTTTCATAACAAGTACATAACAATGTTTAAAGTTTGTATGAAACACGTGCGACACAATTAAAAGTAGTCAAAAAGACGCTCCACGTATGCAAGTATACTCGACATCCAATGCAAGTATCAAAAAGTATGAGCGGAAGCATGTATCACCTAAGTTCAAGGACCTGAGAAAAACATAGAGAATCTGTCAACGAAAACGTTGGTGAAATCATAGGTTTAAATAAGTAAGTGAGTAAAAGTAAGTTGAACCACAAGATTTGCAACATCGATAAAGTCATAGTACATTCTAAAAGTTAATATTCACGAGCACTCAATTATCAAAGCTTAACATTCCGTCCGTTGAACCCCGTAATAATAGTGTTAGAACATACACTGTTTCCCGAAAATATATTTCACCCGTAGACGGTAGCGAACCGTCCGAAGTGAGGGTTTGTCAAACCCATATGGCCATATAACATAAGTTCTCGCTTACACCATCTGATGTAACTAATGATAATCGAATTGAGGATTTGTGTTCAAACTCGTATGTAGAATGTTTGTTTTCTCTGTACTTGTGTTCACGTAGTTTAAAAGAACGTTTATGTTTTCTCATCCCAAAAGTAAGTTCAAAAAGAGTAAAAGTGGGACTATGATCTCACCTTGTATGCACGAACCAAAAAGTACTTCGACAAGTAACGTGTGCAAAGAACAATGCTAGTCTTGACCTAAACAAATAGGTTGTATCAATAACGATAGTCACGAAGGGTCAAAGATGTTCAATTAGTCCTATGGCTCGTTACGACTCGATTATGTAGCATGTGAATCAAATTGTCAAGTTTCATGCAAGATACAAGTACAGAAACAAGTTAGGAAGGTTGCATAATCATTTTGTTAAGTTTGACAAAAAGTCAAACTTTGGTCGGTCAAAGTCAACGAAAGTCAACACGTTCGGGTCGGGTCCCGAACTATTTTTCTGAGGTTTTTATTCATATATAAGCATGTTAGAACAAGTCTCATGTGAATCGGAGGTCCATAGTGTGCCAAACATTTTTCGTATTTTGACCAAAGAGGTCAGAGCCTGGACACGGCTTATGCCGCGCCGCGGCCCACAATTGTCGCGCCGCGACAATACACGGGAGCTGGTACCTGGCCAGTTTCAAATGTTCAAGTCTTGATCCAAAATCTTTTTGTGCATAAAACACAAACCGCTAACACTTAGGACTCGCACCTTATATCGTTGGAAAGCTCTTTTGACGTAGAATGCAACTAAACACAATTCATCAATCAATCTACCTATTATAACAACCAAAACCGCATCTAATGCTCAACATTAATCGCATACAAGTTCATAAATGTAATTCAATGATTCGGGCAACCAATTTACATGAATGATATGCCGTTTCGAAGGTAATCAAGCATACAATCCAACTAAACACTTACCAACAATAATCCATGGCATTCAATGCATCAAAAGTCCATTTCAAGTTCATCAAACCCTAACCCAAATTCACCAAAATCATAAATCAAGTTCATGAACTTTTCTAAAGCAACCTACACATCAAATTGAAGCTAGTGATACTAGGAACACAATTAGAACATGGACTTTTAACATCTAACAACATATGATCATCCAAAATTCAAGAACACCACACCAAAATTCAAGTTCATGCTAGTTACACTAAAACAACGAGATCGAGCATACAAATTACATACACGACATCACAATGAGCCATAGACACTAACTAACACCATTTCAAGTCAAAAACACGAATTTAGAGAAATCTAGAGTTTTAGAAATGTTACCCAAACGAGATGAAGTTGGTACCAAAATGAAGAGGATGAAGAGAGGATCACGAATATGTAATTTATTTTGTTGTAAGCCTCCTAGATTGAATTTAGATGATGATTGAATGAATTTGGAAATTGGGTGTGTGTTCTTGCTAGAGAGAAAGAGAGAGAGATGGAGATGATAATGAATGGGTGAAAGGGGTTTGACCCTTTGACCTAATCAAGGGTTTGATCCCTTGTCAAGTTTAGTCCCTCAACTTTCGTTCGGGTGCGTGAATTACCTAAACGAGATAATTTAAAACGCGTATCAACGGAAGATGTTATAAACATATAACGGAGTTTAAATTAGTATAACGTAAAAGTAAATGGAAAAAGGCGGGATGTTACAGGAATGAGTGAATGAATAAGGTTTAGAATTTTAGATAGAATATAATTGTGGCGAGATATTCGGGAAATGAGGGTGAAAATGGTGTTTCGGACTGGTTCGCCGGTAAGTGCTTCCGGTTCTCCGTCAAGAGGTGAATTCGGTTGGTGGAAAGGATCGCCTTCTTCGCGTCTACATCGGTTAAGTCATCTACGAACCTATCCCCAATTCATCCAGAATTGAAGATGACTAGTTTGGTTGATCCATTTCATTTACACTGCTTTCGGAGCTTAGGTGAATATCCATGTCGGAATAGCAGTCGGAATAACTATCGGAATAGCTATCGGAATCTGAGGGACTCGAACTGGTTGAGGGATTTATCTCGTACAATCAGATGAAAGATTTTTGATAAGAAATAGATTATAGGATGTAGATTAGTACCCCGCAATACATAATTTACATATGCATATATAATACTAAAATCCCATAAGTTACGGAGGAATCTACGGAAGCTGTCAGGCAAAGGTTATAATAACAGATATGCTAAGATATGAATTTATCTATACACTGTCTATGCAATAGAGGCAGTAAGACGTGTCTAGACTTTAAGGATGATATGAAAATAATTTTCGACACTAAATGATAAGTAAAACTTTTGACATGCAGACACGGTCGAAGTCCAGACTCACTAATGTATCCTAACGACTATCAGTTAGACACACTAATGCAGACCTGGTTTGCTAAGATCACGGCTCTGATACCAACTCTAACGACCCGTCCTAATCCATCTAGACGAATACATTATATTTGGTTACATCGCGAAGTACTTGACCTCTATATGATACATTTTACAAACATTGCATTCGTTTTTAAAAGACAAACTTTCATTACATCGAAAGTTGACGGCATGCATACCATTTCATAATATATCCAACTATAATTGACTTAATAATAATCTTAAAGAACTCGACGAATCGAATGCAACGTCTTTTGAAATATGTCATGAATGACTCCAAGTATTATCTCTAATATGAGCAAATGCACAACGGAAGATTTCTTTCATACCTGAGAATAAACATGCTTTCAAGTGTCAACCAAAAGGTTAGTGAGTTCATTAGTTTATCATAAAACAATAAAATTCGTCATTTTGATAGACCACAAGATTTAAATCCTGCATGGTACAAATGGGCCCGAATCCTATACCCACCTGTAATGTACATGCGATATCTTTTAAATACATTACACCTTTTTCGTGTACAAAATCATCTTTCATAAATCTTAGTAATCGCATACATATCTCGTGCACAAAAATAACATACACATAACTTGTGTATAAAATCATTCTCTCGGTACATAACATTCACTTTAAATTGCTTTCATAGCTTGGCTTGGTAACCGACCTTAACATATAATGCGCATAAATAATATCCCCAAAATAGAACATCTCGTTTGTATAATAATCATATAAACTTCGAAGTACTAAACACCACGCCCACTAGCCCTTCCGAGGATTCGCGTGAATTAGGGCCATACCCGATTCTAATTCTTAGGTTACCAAGCAATAATAATCAGGGGAAAATATTCACAACAATTAGTGGCAATTATAACGTCCAACTAATTCAATAATAATCCACAGAACTTCCGTCTGCATAATAATTCATTCGAGGAATGTTTTGCTTGTGTCTATCTCGTCAAACATTTATAAAAGCATTTCATGTATTCGCAATTCAAAAATGTATTTCAAAAGCATTTAATAAAGCAGTTGTAAAAACAGCGCATGTATTCTCAGTCCCAAAAATGTAAAGAGTAAAAGGGAGCAAATGAACTCACAATACGATATTTTGTAGTAAAAATATGCATACGACGATACTGAACAATGCAGGGTTGGCCTCGGATTCACGAACCTATATCATTTATATATATTAACACACATAATTGTAATCGAACAAGTTTATATATTATTTGTTATTTTAGTAAGTTATATGCTTTATTAATTAACTATTTTTATTCTATATACTTTAGATACATAATTAGTATTTATTACAAAAATATTAATATAGTTATGTCATATGTATTTAAATATATTTATATAATAAATATTTATTTGGTAAAATAATATTAATAATAATAAATAAAAGGTGTATTTGATTAATAATAATAATACTATTACTTATAATAATAATAATAATAATAATAATAATAATAATAATAATAATAATAATAATAATAATAATAATAATAATAATAATAATAATAATAAAAATACTAATACTACTACTTAATAATAATAATAATAATAATAATAATAATAATAATAATAATAATAATAATAATAATAAGTTATTTCATTTTTATAACGAAACCAATAATATTGATAATAACACCTAATACTAATAATGAGTAATAATAATCCTAATTATGATAATAATGATAAAAAATAATAATTTTACTAATAATGTTATCCTTAATAACATGATAATTTTAATTAATAATAATGATAATAATAATAATAATAATACATAAGACTACCTTTCAAATGGTTGGATGAGCTTTCTAAAAAAAAGCTTGCCTAAGCCCGGATTCGAACCCGCGACCTCTCGCTTAACACCAACAACACTCAACCATCCATCTGCTGCTTACTTTTCTGATGTATCTGCTATCTAATTCTATATAACCCTGCATCTGTTTTCCTTTCTTCTTCCTTCGTTTCATTTCTTTCTCATCGTAACAGAATTAGAAGCAGAATTAGAAATGCAGCTGTAGCATCATATCAACGTGTTGTCACTATATCTTCATCCTCATAACATTGTACTTCATCATCATCATAATACATCACGATCCTTATATCATCATCGTAATCATAATCACCATCACATCCTTATTATCATGATCTTTCAACATCATATAACTTCGTTTTGTTTATGATCATAATAATCACTCGTTCATCACAACTTGCCATCATCATCATCATCATTTTCCAGCTCCTGGTCGTCGATTAGAAATCAGAAAACAGGAACGAGGGCTTGTACTTCGTGGCTCTATTTTCCTCACAAGCCCAAAGAAAAAAAAACAAACTTATTTGGCCCAATAGCTTTTATCGGCCCAACCATAGAACCAGAATTAGAAACAGAAAAAAAATAACGGTGGCCCCAAGTGATTTTAGTTGCAACTCGTAAAGGAAACAAATAAAAAAATACATAAACTTTGATTAGTGAGAAACGAGTCACCGTTCTTTATTTATTTTATATCAATCATCAAATGGCAGACGTCTTTATTAAACTATAAAAGAAGCAAAAAAAGGGCACTTGAGGGTGGTTGTGTGATGGTTTTTTCATTATAATGGTGCGAAATAGTAACCAAGAACAAAGACAGGACTCGATCAAAGATATCCTGGGTCAGAAACAGAAACGTAATAGGAGGATAGCAGCGTATTATTTTCATGGTGTTGGTGGAGTGAGGTGGTGATATGTGATGGCCACAACGGTAGTTGCAACGAAGACATAGTAGGGTTTCAATGGTGATGGTTTAATGGGTCTTGAACTAGCTCGATGGTGATTATGGATTTGAGTTTATGAGAATGACGTTTTGCTGGGTGTTGTTTCATTGATTGTGTATAGTGAGAGAGGGAGAAATATATAGAGAGATATGCGGTGATGGTTGTAGGGTGAGGGTGCCTGATGGTTGGTGATTGGTGGTGATTTATGTCGATGTGGTTGTTCACTACGTAACCAGAAAGATAAACAGGAGATGAAAGTGAGATAGAATTGATGAGAGGGAGAGGGTAGATGGTGGTGGTTTCTAAAGGTGGTGAACGATGATTGTGGTGGGTGTTTGTTGGGTCACGAATAGGCTAAACAAAACAGAAATTGGAGTAGGTTTGTGGTCTTTGAATGGTTCATGGTTATGTTGGTGGTTGAAATCATAAAACGCGAAGTTAGTGATGGTTTGATTAAGAGTGTTAGGTGACGTTTAAAAGGTGTTAGAACCATGGTGACCATTAGTGATCAAAGGTGGTGCAGGGTGGTGTTTGATCGTAGGAAAAGAGAAGAAGATCATAGGATGGTGAGGTGGTAATATGGTCGATCATAAGTCTGTGTATATACATATATAGATAGAGAATAAAGAGATATAATAGAATAATAAATATATTAATAATATATTATAAATTCAAATAAAACGTGTGGAATGTAACCCACAGTTAAGCAGCCTAAGACTATTCTACTGACACTTTTCTCACGAAGTGCTATATCGTGCCCATTGCTAAACAGTTAAGGTATAAAAGTGTTCCTAAAAATCCCAAACTTTTAGATTAAATATATTTAATTATTTCACTCATTAACTGTTTGAAACCTGATCAAAAAGGTTCGATAATTATTTATTTTCTGTTCCAATTTATATGTACAGAGTACTAATACTCAAACTAAAAAGGTAAAAATATTTTTGTCAAATCTATAATCTTCGTAATCGATTTACAGTTCAACTTTTATCTTAATCCATCATATATATGTATTAGATCTATATGAACACTAAAGAAATGCCAACAGAGTATTACAATTGTTTACTATTTAAGCTCGAAATCATTTATTTCCCATATACTATATGTACATATAAATACATTTTAATATCAGGTTTTATTATACAACTAAATATATATATATATATATATATATATATATATATATATATATATATATATATATATATATATATATATATATTTTCAAATAAATATATTTACAATTAACATTCATGTATATATATATATATATATATATATATATATATATATATATATATATATATATATATATATATATATATATATATATATATATGTATCTATTTACAAATAGTTATTCGTGAATCGTCGAGGACAGTCGAAGGTCAATTGAATGTATGAAACAGTTCAAAATTTTTGAGACTCAATCTAACAAACTTTGCTTATTGTGTCGAATTCGTATTAAGATTAAGTTTAAATTTGGTCGACAATTTCCGGATCGTCACAGTAGTGGGGGGGTTGTTTAATGAGTAAAAAGAAAGAAGGAAAAATGTGGAAGAGGGTTACTAACCCCTTTTCACTCATGACGATTTGTAACATTGAACATACTTAATACCTTATAATTTATTTAAACCCTAAAAATGCCGGTAAAAAAAACAGATTGAATGTGGGCAAAAAAATTTGCTGCCCCCCGCTTCTCCCCGATTGGTTACTTCCCCGATTGGTTATTTTAATATATTTTTTAGAAGTCGTGAAGTGCGTGACCATCATTCTTGTTACAACCATTGACAATGATCTAAGAGGTTCTGGTCCTACTTTTATTAATGATTGACAACTAAAACAAAGTGAGATGATACTTGATCCTGTCACATTAAGTGTATTTGGTTTACAGACATACAATTCTTACGGGATGAGTTTGATGGATTTCTAAAGAACGCAAAATTTGAATATTCATGCTGATCTATGCCTATGCCCAAACTTGAGACGAAGCTATCTGACACTTCCTATATTAAGTGGGCTTTATTAGAAAAACTTGGTCATGTTATAATTCAATGGGTCATTGGGTCAATTAACAACCATATACATTATATACACAAGTACGATTAAGCACAATCAAGTAATCCAGTCTCTTCTTTGCAATTGGGAGTATATGCAGAAGTACGGCACAAGATAAACACAGCATAATATTATGTAAAAAAAATATTTGCCCGTTTAACTATAAGGGCAAACTTATCATCATGTTGTGTCTATCTTAAATCTTGGTATTTACTTTAGAATTGTAGATGTTTATAAAAGCATTGATGTAAATTGTTAAATAACTGCAACAAAAATTATTTTGCTATCATGTGTATCTTCAAATCCACTGTACATATGCTTATTGGACCACGTATGTCGGCCCGGTGTTGAGCAATGGTGGTCCCGCCAGTTGAATGTACTAAATGTGACCCATGCTCTCCCCTCACCCTTCCTCTATCTTATCGATTCTTACGATACTCGATCAATTTGGTGGATATCCATGCATGCTTTTCTCACAATATCATGAATCTATGTATGCCACGATGTTGGATTTTAATGAATGCACAAGGTGTTAATGTATTGGTGATGACCTGACTTTAAGGGTTCGATTTTCATGAGCTGCAAAAAATTTCCTTGAGGTTACCTGCTAATTTCATGAGCCTCGGAGATCTTGGACGTCTTGCGTTCTATCTCACCCGAGGGGGTTTTATCACACGCGACGCTCGTATGGATTCGCCGTAGGGGTTTTCTCGCAGTGGCGAATCCAGAATGAAAACCCTTTGGGGTCCTAAAAAAAATTTCAAAGCTATTATATTTTTAAGGGTACTTTAGTGGTTATTTACCTCCAAAAAAATCCTATAATTTTAAAATATACGGGTCCTGTAATTAAATTTAGTGATGTCCGATACAATTTGAAGTATACATTGTATAAAAAAATTTCAAAATAGCGGGGTCATCGGACCCCACAGCCCAAAGGCTAAGAGTCGCCCGTGTTTCCTCGTGACCATAGTAAGAGTGTAATGGTTCAGCCCGGGAAATGATCGGGTAGATGGGTTCTGAAATTGCGTTCATACCCCCGTGAGTGACTTCTAACCACCATTAAAAATTACAATATATATATATATATATAATCATGAGGGAAACACTTTTTTGGAGAGAAGTGAGGAAAAGTAATTTTTTCGTTTATCTAAAAAAAAAATTTAACATTAAAATCACATGAAAATATGAACATTTTATAAAGATACTTTGTGATAAATGTTATTATATGGCGGGGAAATGCTCGAAGAAATAAATGATAACATTCATCATATGTAATGTTTTAATTAAAGTTTTTTTAAAGGGTTATAAATTAGGATTTAGAAATTAGGGTTCAAAAATTAGTGTTTAGAAATTAGGGTTTAGATTGAATTTTTAATATGAACGGTTTAGAGTTTAATATTTTAAATATTGGAAATTTAATAACATATAGTGTTTGTTTAGAATATTAATAATAAATCTTACTTATGTAAATAAAAAATATACAAAAATAAACATGTACTATACTTAAGTTAGATAATGATAAAAAAAAAAGATATCACCTAGTAATAAACAAGTTGAGATGGAGTTGAGCTTGAGCATCAATAATACCAAACAAGCACCAGGATCCCAAGCACTACAAAAAAATTGTTTCTTTCTGACGTTTCATTATTTTTGACTCTTTAAAGCGTTCTTAGACTTGGAAAAGGCCTATGATTGTGTCCCGCGCGAGCTGATTTGGGAGACTCTTAATGTTAGGGGCGTCCCAAGTAGATATATAAGAACCATTAGAGATATGTATGAGGGGGTGAAGACTCGGGTACGTACGACGGTAGAAAACACAGAGTTTTCCCGGTAGAGGTAGGTTTACATCAAGGATCGGCCCTTAGCCCATATCTTTTTGCTTTGATCTTAGACGAACTAACTCACGGGATACAAGATAACATCCCATGGTGCCTAATATTCGTCGACTATATTGTATTAGTTTCAGATTCCCAGGATGAGCTTAACAGAAGACTAGAGCAATGGAGGATGGCCCTAGAATCAAAGGGCCTACGGATTAGCAGACTTAAATCGGAGTACCTTAGATGTGATTTTAAGACGAACGAAGAGGAACAAGAGGATATAGTGGATGTACGAATTGGGGATCAGATTTTACCTCCACAAGAGTCCTTTAGATATTTAGGCTCGATGCTTCACAAATCAGGAAGGATAGATGAGGACGTGACGCATCGTATACGAGTAGGATGGTTGAAGTGGAGGGCAGCGAAAGGGGTGTTGTGTGACAAGAAGGTACCCTTTAAATTGAAAGGGAAATTCCTCAAGGTGGCAATTAGACCAGCCATGTTGTACGGCTCAGAGTGCTGGCCAATGACGAAAGCCCAAGAGAGGAGGATGGAGGTGGCAGAAATGAGGATGCTTAGGTGGACGTGTGGTAAGACCATGCTAGATATGATACCAAATGGAGTTTTTAGGGAGAACTTGGAAGTTGGGAACATAACCAACAAGCTGAGGGAATGTCGACTTAGATGGTTTGGGCATGTTATGAGGCGCCCACTTTTAGCCCCGGTTAGGAGAGTCGAGACTCTCGTTGTTGGGGGCGTAAGGAGAAGGGGTAGACCCAAACGTAGATTAGAGAATAGATTGAAGCTCGACATGAAAGAGCTTCTACTGGCGGAGGATGTAGTGACCCGAACTTTTCCATGTTTATATATATTAAATGAAATTGGTATATTTTTATATGATTAAATGTTTTCAACATGTTAAGCAATCAAACTTGTTAAGACTTGATTATTTGAAATGTGCTTTATATAGACAATTGACCACCCAAGTTGACCGGCGATTCACGAACGTTAAAAATTTGTAAAAACTACGTGATGATATATATATGGATATATATATATATATATGGTTAACATGAGATTATGATAAGTAAGTATCTCACTAAGTATATTAAAAATGAGTGATATACATAAAAATGAGTTTATTGAATTAAGAAACTCGCAACGAAATCAATTAATATGGAACGTTTATAATCAATATGAACGGGACATTTCAGTTGGTATCCGAGCGTTGGTCTTAGAGAACCAGAAATTTGCATTAGTGTGTCTTATCGAGTTTGTTAGGATACATTAGTGAGTCTGGACTTCGACCGTGTTTTCTTTAAAAACGATTGCTTAACACTTTTGTTGGAAACTATATATTATGGAACATGTAAATATTATGTGATATATTAACCTCATAATGTGTGATAGATGTCTACCACTAGTACAAATCCCATCGATTCACCTAATAATAATGAAGAGTCGAATATATTTTGGGAAGATTCACAAATTCCCGAAGAGGAACCGGAAGAAGAGGAACCGGAAGAGGAGGAACTGGAAGAGGAGGAACCGGAAGAAGAAGAGGTTCCGGAGGAAGAAATATTGATACCTATAGTAAATGAATTAAATAAAAGAAAATCCTCAACCAACGGACCAAAGTTAATAATGGTCAATGGTGTTTCCGCCGAGGAAGCAAAATATTGGGAAGATTACCAATTTTTCGATGAATCGGATCCCGATGAGGATTTCGATGATGTTATAGAAATTACCTCGACCCAATTTAATAAAGCGAAAGAAAATAATAAGGAAAAAGGTATAAAAATAGAGAAATCCGATTCCAACCCCGATGAACTTTATATGTATCGGCAACATCCGTATTTCCTAAAATGTAACAATGACCCGGGAACCTCTAAACCACTAGGTTTTTCTAAACCATTGTGGAAAATGACGGCTCGTATTAGAGGAACACCATATATTCCTAGAAAATTAGGAAAACGAACCAAGTCCGAAGAAGAAGAAACTAGTGATTCAGATTAGAGGGTTGTAATCATGTTGTGTATTATATGTATTGTAGTGTGCTTGTACTTTTATGTTCTATGTAAAAATTGCTTGTATTGTTTGTTAATTATCTTTTATGAATCTAACCCTCGTCTATTTTTACAGTATAAAAACACAAAATGGACGTTAAGGGTAGACAACCGAATATTTTAGAAGACCTACCAGAGGATATGATTGATGAAATCTTGTCTAGAGTCGGTCAGAATTCATCAGCACAATTAGTTATGGCGAAATTAACTTGTCAAACATTTGAAAGACTTTCCAGAAATGCCTTAGTTTATAAAAGGCTTTCCTTTGATAGGTGGGGTATATCACATTGGGGAGACCGTAAGTTACGCCGTGTTTTCTTAAAAGCGTTAAATGCGGGGAACCCAAATGCAATTTTACGCTACGGGTTAAGAACCTATTTTGACTCAACATATCCCAACATAGGATTTCGTGAATTAGAAAGAGCTTCTAACATGCAACATAACGAAGCATGTTATGCTTACGGGTTAGTGATGTTCGCTTCTTACCAAAGTAAGAAAAAGAACATCGGATTGCAACTTTTAAATAAAACCTTCCCACAAGTGACGGATTCAGAAGTTGGGGTGAGAAACAAGGGTTTTAGATTATTACGGGGCTGTTGGACATTACGAAACCCTCGTCCTTTTGACGACATTACAACATGCTGTCTTATCAACGGTCATAACGGTTATGTTCCACAAGACCAAGGATGGGAAGTAGTTTTAGTAAAACCAGAATGCATGACTTGTTTCTGGATGTATGAATTACGTGTCTTTATTGCCTTTGTCGAACGACTTGCGTATTAACTAGAATTGTCTTCGCAACTGTTTTGTATCAGAGTTTTTATGTGCTATATTTCATGCTATATGTAAAATAGCGGTATTGTAAGTTTGCAAAATATTGTATAAAAGTTTGAATGTGAAATATTATTATAATCAGTTTTTCATATAGAATTGTAGTAGTTGACTTGTATGTTAGCTACTAAGTATGAACTTAACGGGTAGGTATTACCCGAATTAAAACTTATAAAACGCTAATATGAAGAAAAAGATTTTATAAATGAGTTCATATTATGCTACGGAATACTATTGACTACTCTTAATATTCTATATGATTAACTTAATTCTTTTGGCTATTTTTGAAGGAAATGGCACCGACTACTCGTCAGAACTTGAACATGAGTGAGGAAGACTTCCGTGCTTTCCTTGCATCAAATATAGCCGTAGTACAGGCTGCAATGCAAAACAACAATAACTCAGGGCCTAGCAGTGGAGTTAACTCCACAGGAAACCGTGTAGGATGCTCCTATAAGGCTTTCACTGCCTGTAAACCTCTGGAATTTGATGGAACTGAAGGACCAGTCGGACTGAAATGATGGACCAAAAAGGTTGAATCTGTGTTTGCTATAAGCAAATGTGCTGAGGAAGATAAGGTAAAGTACGCCACGCATACCTTCACAGGTACTGCGTTAACATGGTGGAATACCTATCTCGAACAAGTGGGACAAGATGCTGCTTACGCACTACCGTGGTCAGCATTCAAACATTTGATGAACGAGCAGTACCGTCCCAGAAACGAAGTCAATAAGCTCAAGACAGAGCTTAGAGAATTACGAACGAATGGATTCGATATCACCACATACGAACGACGATTCACCGAGTTATGTTTATTGTGCCCAAGAGTGTTCGAAGATGAAGAAGAGCAGATCGATGCGTTTGTAAAGGGGTTACCAGAGAGAATTTAGGAGGATGTGAGTTCAAGCGCGCCCACTTCAATGCAAAAGGCAAGCCGAATGGCTCACAAACTTATAAACCAGATCGAGGGAAGGATTAAAGAGCAGGCGGCCGAGGAGGCCAAAATGAAACAAGTCAAGAGAAAGTTGGAAGAACCTTGTGACAAGAGTCACAATATCAACAATCAACACCACAATCACAACCACAATCGCACCATTTTTCGCAACAACAAACGCAACAAAAACCATTCCAACAACAACAACTACAACAATCATCCCAACAATAATACCAACCGCAACAACAAAAATCCCAACAATAATCTCAATAACAACACTGGTAATCAAAATCTGAAAATTCCGTGTCTGAGGTGTGAAGGGTACCATCCAACTACTTTTTGTCCAGCAACATGTACTAAATGTAATAGAAAGGGTCATGATACAACGAAGTGTGTAATTTATGGACCATCGGGTAAAGGAACAAGTAATGCCCACAATATTTGTTTTGGATGCGGGAAGAAGGGCCACTACAAAACTGCGTGTCCAAACCAGGGAAATAATAATGGGCAAAGCCGCGGGAGAGTTTTTAACATTAATGCAGAAGAAGCGCAGGAAGACCCGGAGCTTGTTACGGGTACGTTTCTTATCGATGAAAAACTTGCTTATGTTTTATTTGATTCGGGTGCGGATAGAAGTTATATGAGTAGAGATTTTTGTGCTAAATTAAGTAGTCCATTGACGCCTATGAATAATAAATTTTTACTCGAATTAGCAAACGGTAAATTAATTTCGGCAGATAAAATATGTCGGAATCGAGAAATTAAACTGGTTAGCGAAACGTTTAAGATCGATTTGATACCAGTAGAGTTAGGGAGTTTTGATGTGATAATTGGCATGGACTGGTTGAAAAATGAGAGAGCGGAAATCGTATGTTACAAAAATGCAATTCGCATTGTACGAGAAAAAGGAAAATCTATAATGGTGTACGGAGAAAAGAGCAACGCGAAGCTAAATCTTATTAGTAATTTGAAGGTGCAAAAACTAATAAGAAAAGGTTGCTATGCCGTTCTAGCACACATCGAAGAAGTCAAACCCGAAGAAAAGAACATCAATGATGTTCCCGTCACAAAAGAATTTCCCTATGTATTTCCGAAAGAATTACCGGGACTACCTCCACATCGATATGTTGAATTTCAAATAGATCTCATACCAGGAGCTGCACCAATAGCTCGTGCTCCATACAGACTCGCACCCAGTGAAATGAAAGAACTCCAAAGTCAACTAAAAGAACTTTTAGAGTGTGGTTTTATACGACCAAGTACATCACCATGGGGAGCTCCTGTTTTGTTTGTCAAAAAGAAGGATGGTACATTCAGGTTGTGTATCGACTACCGAGAGTTGAACAAACTTACCATCAAGAATCGTTATCCGCTACCAAGAATCGACGACTTATTTGATCAACTACAAGGCTCTTCAGTTTATTCGAAGATTGATTTACGTTCTGGGTATCATCAAATGCGGGTGAAGGAGGATGATATTCCAAAGACTGCTTTCAGGACATGTTACGGTCATTACGAGTTTATGGTTATGCCGTTTGGGTTGACTAACGCACCAGCTGTGTTCATGGACCTCATGAACCGAGTGTGTGGACCATACCTTGACAAGTTTGTCATTGTTTTTATCGATGACATACTTATTTACTCAAAGAATGATCAAGAGCATGAAGAACATTTGAGAAAAGTGCTAGAGTTGTTGAGGAAAGAAAAATTGTACGCTAAGTTTTCAAAGTGTGCATTTTGATTGGAAGAAGTTCAATTCCTCGGTCACATAGTGAACAAAGAAGGTATTCAAGTGGATCTGGCAAAGATTGAAACCGTTAAAAAGTAGGAAACCCCGAAAACTCCGAAGCATATACGCCAATTTTTAGGACTGGGTGGTTACTACAGAAGGTTCATCCAAGATTTTTCCAAAATAGCAAAACCCTTGACTGCATTAATGCATAAAGAAAAGAAATTTGAATGGAAGGATGAGCAGGAGAAAGCGTTTCAATTGTTGAAGAAAAAGTTAACTACGGCACCTATATTGTCATTGCCTGAAGGGAATGATGATTTTGTGATATACTGTGATGCCTCAAAGTAAGGCCTCGGTTGTGTATTAATGCAACGAATGAAGGTAATTACTTATGCATCCGACAATTGAAGATTCACGAGCAAAATTATACGACTCACGGTTTGGAATTGGGCGCTGTTGTTTTTGCATTAAAGACTTGGAGGCACTACTTATATGAGGTCAAAAGTATCATATATACCGACCACAAAAGTCTCCAACATATATTTAATCAGAAACAACTGAACATGAGGTAGCGTAGGTGGATTGAGTTATTGAATGATTGCGATTTCGAGATTCGTTACCACCCGGAGAAAGGCAAATGTGGTAGCCGATGCTTTGAGTAGAAAGGACAGAGAACCAATGCGGGTAAAAGCTATGAATATAATTATTCGTACTAACCTTACTACTCAAATAAAGGAGGCGCAACAGGGAGTTGTAAAAGAAGGAAAGTTGAAGAATGAAATACCCAAATAATCGGAGAAACATCTTAATATTCAGGAAGACGGAACCCGGTATAGGGCTGAAAGAATTTGGGTACCAAAGTTTGGAGATGTGAGAGAAAAGGTACTTAAGGAAGCACATAAAACCAGATATTCAATACATCCCGGAGCGGAGAAGATGTACAAAGATCTCAAGAAACACTTTTGGTGGCCGGGTATGAAAGCCGATATTGCTAGATACGTAGGAGAATGTTTGACGTGTTCTAAGGTCAAAGCTGAACATCAAAAACCATCAGGTCTACTTCAACAACCCGAAATCCCAGAATGTAAATGGGAAAACATTACCATGAATTTCATTACTAAATTGCCAAGGACTGCAAGTGGTTATGATACTATTTGGGTAATAGTCGATCGTCTCACCAAGTCAGCACACTTTCTGCCAATGAGAGAAGATGATAAAATGGAGAAGTTGGCGAGATTATACTTGAAGGAAGTTGTCTCTAGACATGGAATGCCAATCTCTATTATTTCTGATAGAGATGGCAGATTTGTTTCAAGGTTTTGGCAGACATTACAACAAGCATTGGGAACTCGTCTAGACATGAGTACTGCCTATCATCCACAAACCGATGGGCAGAGCGAAAGGAAGATACAGACTCTTGAAGACATGCTACGAGCATGTGTTATTGATTTTGGAAACGGTTGGGATCGACATCTACCATTAGCAGAATTTTCCTACAACAACAGTTACCACTCGAGTATCAAAATGGCACCGTTCGAAGCACTTTATGGTAGAAAGTGCAGATCTCCAATTTGTTAGAATGAATTGGGGGATAGACAGATTACGGGTCTGGAGATAATCCAAGAAACTACATAGAAAATTATCCAAATTCAACAACGGTTGAAAACTGCTCAGAGTCGACAAAAGAGCTACGCGGACCTTAAAAGGAAAGATATAGAATTTGAAATTAGGGAGATGGTCATGCTTAAGGTTTCGCCTTGGAAAGGCGTTGTTCGATTTGGTAAACTGGGGAAACTAAATCTAAGATACATTGGACCATTCAAGATTTTAGATCGTGTCGGACCAGTAGCCTACCGACTTGAATTACCTCAACAACTCGCCAATGTACATAATACCTTTCACGTCTCGAATCTGAAGAAGTGCTTAGCCAAAGAAGATCTCACTATTCCTTTAGACAAAATTAAAATCAATGAAAAACTACAATTCATTGAAGAACCCGTCGAGATAATGGATCGTGAGTGATAATGCTAAAAACGAACATATATTTTATAGCATTATCCCTCAAGAAATACAAGCTTTTAGTTGCAATTGTTCTATTTACAAGTAATATTCGTTTAAATAATAAAAGGTGAAGACAAAAGACAGATTCGATGAATTGAAGACGCAAACGACCAAAAAGCTCAAAAGTACAAAGTACAGTCAAAGTGGTTCAAATTATTGATGAGAAACGTCTCAAAATTACAAGAGTACAAGACGCAAAATGCAAAGTACAAGATATTAAATAGTACGCAAGGACGTTTAAAAATCCAGAACCGGGACCAGAGTCAACTCTTAACGCTTGACGCAACGGACTAAAAATTACAAGTCAACTATGCACACAAATATAATATAATATTTAAATAATTCTATAAATTATTTATATATTATATATTATATTAAATACCGTCGGCAAGAAAGAAAACAAAGACATGTGAACTCCCTCAGCTGGCCATGCGATCGCATGGCCTGGAAGAGTAAAAACCATGCGATCGCATGGCCCCAGAAGTCAGACCACATCTATAAATTTCGCGTGTTTTGGCCAATATATCTTTTTCTTCTTCATTCACTCAATGATATATATATATATATATATATATATATATATATATATATATATATATATATATATATTTAATTTTAATTTTAAATTCTAATAATAAGGGTATGTTAGCGAATGTTGTAAGGGTGTAAGACGAAATTCTGTCCGTGTAACGCTACGCTATTTTTAATCATTGTAAGTTATGTTCAACCTTTTTAAATTAATGTCTTGTAGCTAAGTTATTATTATGCTTATTTAAGCCGAAGTAATCGTGATGTTGGGATAAATATTAAAATTGGGTAATTGGGCTTTGGACCATAATTGGGGTTTGGATAAAAGAACGACACTTGTGGAAATTAGACTATGGGCTATTAATGGGTTTTATATTAACTAAACGATACCTCGTTAATTTAATATATAGACTTATAATTTGACGTATTTATATATAACCACATACGCTTGACTGGGTACGGTGGGCGGGATATCTATAAATACCAATAATTGTTCATTTTACCGGACACGGAACTGGATTAATAGTTAATAGACTTGTTGAAACAGGGGTGGATTACATTCAAGGGTAATTGGTATAATTGTTAACAAAGTAGTAAAACCTTGGACTACACGTAGTCGATAACCTGGTGTATTCATTAAACAAAGTATTAAGACCTTGTTACAATTCGAGTCCCCAATTAGTTGGAGTATTTGACTTCGGATATAAGGATAATTTGACTAGGACACTCGCACTTTATATTTAGGACTGATGGACTGTTATGGACAAAAACCAGACGGACATATTAAATAATCCAGGACAAAGGACAATTAACCCATGGTAACAAATTAAAATCAACACGTCAAACATCATGATTACGGAAGTTTAAATAAGCATACTTCCTTTATTTCATATTTAATTTCCATTATTTCATATTTAATTGCACTTTTAATTATCGTACTTTTATTTACTGTCATTTTATTACACTTTTAATTATCGTACTTTTATTTTATCGCAATTTTATTTATCGCACTTTTATTTATCGCAATTTCATTATTGTTATTTACTTTACGCTTTAAATTAAGTATTTTATATATTTAATATTTTACATTAGGTTTTAACTGCGACTAAAGTTTTAAAATCGACAAACCGGTCATTAAACGGTAAAATCCCCCTTTTATAATAATAATATTATTTATACATTTTTGTATTTTTACAATTATAAGTTAAAACTAATATAGCGTTAAACTTGGCTAAGATCCCTGTGGAACGAACCGGACTTACTAAAAACTACACAACTGTACGATTAGGTACACTGCCTATAAGTGTTGTAGCAAGGTTTAAGTATATCCACTCTATAAATAAATAAATAACTTGTGTAAAAATGTATCGTATTTAATAGTTTTTCCTTGTAAAAATATAACTATTTTATACACCACCTCGCGCACATCAGTGAGGTTAAAAGGCTCAAGCAAAATAAGATACCGATCGTCAAGGTTCGATGGAATGCTCGTAGGGGACCCGAGTTCACCTGGGAGCATGAAGATCGAATGAAGCTGAAATACCCGTACCTATTTCCAGAAGATTCGTCAACACCTTCAACAGCTTAAAATTTCGGGACGAAATTTATTTAACGGGTAGGTACTGTAGTGACCCGAACTTTTCCATGTTTATATATATTAAATTAAATTGGTATATTTTTATATGATTAAATGTTTTCAACATGTTAAGCAATCAAACTTGTTAAGACTTGATTATTTGAAATGTGCTTCATATAGACAATTGACCACCCAAGTTGACCGGCGATTCACGAACGTTAAAAATTTGTAAAAACTACATGATGATATATATATATGGATATATATATAGTTAACATGAGATTATGATAAGTAAGTATCTCACTAAGTATATTAACAATGAGTGATATATATAAAAATGAGTTTATTGAATTAAGAAACTCGCAACGAAATCAATTAATATGGAACGTTTATAATCAATATGAACGGGACATTTCTGTAAGACCTGGATACTGATTCTGCGCAGTCGCGCGCCGCGCGGGGTTATGGCGCGCCGCGCCATATGTCGCTGCAGACTCCTTTTGTTATTTTAGAGCTTTTAAAAGGGCATTTTGGTCTTTTCGCGTTTGAGCCAGATTTGAGGACTTAACCTCATCCACCCATTTCATTTCCTTAATTCTTTTTCCTTTTCTTTTCATTTTCTCTCTAAAACTCAAACACCCCATTTGATTTTAAGGGATTTTTGAAAAGGAAGAAGCGGATTTTGATCTTTGGCGTAGTAGACAAGTTTGTTCTCCTCGTTCTTAGCTACACGGTGATACTAGTGGTAAGCTCTAACTCCGAATTTCATTTTCGTGTTCATCATTCAATTTTGGGGCTTTCGATTGTATGATTCATAGATGGAACTCATTTAGTTGTTAATTGGAAATTAACACCAAGATTCGGGTTTGTAAGTGTTAAAGGCGGGTTTTAGGTTGGTTAATGATTAAACCATGTATAAGACTTGAGAATGGTGTTTAATCACTAGTATTAGTGATTATTGATGTTTTGGAGACTTTTAGGGTTCTTGTGGTTGACTAATTTTGACTAGAGTCGAAATTAGGGTTTGCTGATGATTATAACCCGAATGTCGATTCGATGAGGTTTATAAACTTAAAATGGATTAAGTTGAAGTATGAAACCGAGTTAAATACGTTTTGGTGTCAAAACTTGTAAATGGTGAGATTTTGACTTTATGGGTCAAAATTAGGGTTTATGGGCGATTTTGAGAACGATAAGTGTTTAACACTTGTGATTGAGTTTAATTGGCATATTAGGACCATTCTCACTTGTGTTAGTGATCATTGGTTAGTTTGGGCACGGTTTGTGCTTGGAAGTGCAATTGGGTAGAAATTGCACTAAGTGTCGAATTGGGTTGGTTTGTAAATCCATCATAATTGTGTTGTGGTATTTATGATAATGGAATAGGTATATTCCTTCAGCGAGTTTCGGATTATTTGGAAGCGTTCATCAAGGCAACAAGGTGAGTGTTAATATCCTATATGCATATGTATGTGTAGGATGGGTGCGGGTCGGGTGAAGGGGTTCTCGCTTGTAGAGCTCGCTTCTCGTATAGGTGGAATTGTTGGACTTGTGTATAGGTCCAATTAGCATGATTGTGCGTTTTGGTTGACCACTTTGGCGAGGTGCACACTTTGCGTGTACGTTATCACATGGGCATGTGATGTGGACTTATATAACCCCAATGACGAAGGGTTAATATAGTGAGTGGAATAATTATATGCGTAGGTATATAATGTATTTATTTGTTGTAGCGTGAAATGTGAAGTGTCGATGTGCTAAGACACCACATTTCACGTGACGAGTGAAGTGTCGATGTGCTAAGACACCACTCAAAGTAATGTGACGAGTGAAGTGTCGATGTGCTAAGACACCACTCAAAGTAATGTGACGGGTGAAGTGTCAATGTGTTAAGACGCCACCCGAGGTGAAGTGTCGATGTGTTAAGACACCACCCGGAGTGAAGTATCGATGTGCTAAGATGCCACTCCAAGAGAATAACGGGTGAAGTGCCGATGTGTTAAGGCGCCACTCGAGGTGAAGTATCGACGTGTTAAGATGCCACCTCAAGTAAAATGAAGAGTGAAGTGTCGAAGTGTTAAGACACCACTCGGGGTGAAGTGTCGACGTGTTAAGACGCCACCCGGGGTGAAGTATCGAAGTGTTAAGATGCCACCCGTGGGGTTAGTGTACGAAGTGTTAAGTGCACTAATGGTTGTTATGAACATCGATGACTTGTTTCGCGAAGTCATTCCCTTGCGAAGATTTGGTTAACCATGGTTATTGTGTTGTAAGCGTAAGCAAATCATATTATTCGAGATATATATATATATATATATATATATATATATATATATATATATATATATATATATATATATATATATATATATATATATATATATATATTGTATACATATAATGTTGTATTGTCGTGATGTAGCTAACCCTCCGGGTGTATCCTATTGGCATTGTTCACATCGTTGTTGGTGAACTTATATTTTGTTGATGTATCTTTAGCTCGTTGCTTAGTGATCTTACGGTATGCTTAGACTAGCTTGCCTTTATGCTTGGATGCTCCGGTATGCGGTATTTGGTTTTGTGTGGCGTGTCCATTTTATGCATATATATGTATGTAGTATATTCTCACTCACTAAGCGTTAGCTTACCCTCTCGTTGTTTACCTTTTTATAGATTTACATGGATGCGGTGGCTCGGGTAAGCGTGGGACTAGTGGACTCGCTTAGTTACTTTAGAAGGCTTGCTTTTGGATTGATTAGGATTGGGTAGCGTATCCCCAATCGCCATGCTCGGCTTTATTTGGTGTTACAAATCATGTGATTGAAAACTTGTATTTTAGTATGAAAGTCGTAAAATGGCTGATGTGGGCCTGGCCTCGTAAAACTTATTTTATGAATGGAACGTGTTAGTTTTTCATATATGAATAGGTTGTGAAAAGCATTTTGTCTAAATACGTCGGGAAGTGGTCAAACATTTTCGCATTTCATGACTTTTTGGACAGGCCAGTTTGGCGCGCCGCGCGGCCATATGGCGCGCCGCGCCATATGCTGTTTCAGCAAAAAAAAAATTGATATTTCCGCGTGATCGTTTGTATTACGGGTTGGGTTGTTACAAGTGGTATCAAAGCATGGTCTAAGGGATTTAGGTGACTTGAGATAGGTGCCTAGACTTAGACTTTTGTGTGTGCTAAATTTGTTGCGGGACTTGTAGGATTACGGGTCGGAATGGGTTTAGTTAGTGCCTTGTTTATAGGTTGACTAACGTTTATATTAGTAATGCGGATATTATTAATATGCTATTTTGCTGTGATAATGATTCTTGTGTTATGTTTGGTTTGTGTTTGTGGGTGCATATATCATCAAGCGAGGCGGTCATTGTACTAACGAGTCGATACGGCGTGTATGCGTAATAAGGACTTGCAAACCATATTACGGGTGCAAATCGTGTCTAACAAGTGATGTACGACGAGTGTTTAGCAAGATGGGGTGGTGTTGTGTGTGTGCTTTATACGTTCGTGATATAATCGCTTTGCATTCCTCGGAATGGCGACGGGAAATGGGATCAAGACGAATGACGCGGAGTTTAATGCTAGAGTTGCGGCCACCGTTGCGGAGCAAATGAGTGCGTTTCGAGAAGAAATGGATAGGAAGTATTCCGAACTTCAAAGTAGTGGTGAAATGGAGCGTTGTCTTAAGAGCTTCATAAGGACTAAACCCCCAATGTATGACGGGAAACCGGATCCTTTGATGAGCACAACTTGGATCTCGGATGTCAAAGGGTGTTTTCGTACTATTGAATGCCCTCCCGAGAAGAGGACAAGACTCGCTACTAGTTTGTTGCGAGGTAGGGCGAAGGATTGGTTGGATGGTAAGATTGATCTTGTCGGTGGCGAAATGTTTATGACTTTGTCGTAGGATGAATTTAAGAAGGAATTCTTCGAGGAGTTCCGAATTTCAGCCGATTTGTCGGAAATGCGTAATGAGTTGCGAAATTTGCAACAAGGTTCTATGAACTTGAATACTCTCAAGACGACCTTTATGACGAAAGCAAGTTTTTGCCCGGAGTATTTGGGGAATGCTCATTTGTTGATGCAAGATTTCTATCGAACCTTGAATAATGACTTGAGGAGTAAGATTAGCAGAGTTCAGGTGAAATCGTTTGCGGAGTTATTCACCGCGGCTAGAGGTTTCGAGTCGTATTCGCGATCGAAGGTTGGTGAACCTTCAAGTGAGAGAAGGGTTGTTTCTTTTGGTGCTCCAAGTAAGAGGACTAAGGGTCCGAGTGTGAGCATGGGTGGTATACGGATGGGTATATCGGATTCTAGTGCGTCTAGGTGTTACAATTGTGGTGTGAGGGGTCACAAGTCTTGGGAATGTTCGGTGCCAAAGGGTGATGGCACAGTATGTTTCAATTGCCAAGAAGAAGGACATCGTAAGTCCGAATGTTCTGAGTTAGCGGGGACGGGGGCAACAAGGAGACGTTAAGGTACGTTTCGTTTTAATAAATATGTCCTTTGATTATTTATTAAGTGTCGTTGAGTTTGGTTGTTAAATGCATGGTGTTGTGCATGTTGGTGTTAAGGGTGACGTTCCTAATGGAAGTACCCTATGGTGGCGTTTGATTGTTGAGCGAAGGGCGTAAGACTTGGTTCAACCAAGCATTCCTTAGTATTTGGGAAATGTTTCTACCAAGCCATGGAAATGAGTTTTGGTGTTTTGTTAAGCGCGTGTTCGCTTTTGTGTTGAAGTTGATGAACCATGAGGTTCGACGGGTGGGATGAAACCCGAGAAATCGAGTGTTGATCTCGGTGTATGTTGGTAAAGGAGTCTATGTGACGCGACATTAGGTGCCTCTTTTATACCTACTAGCGTGGTGTTCGACTCCGATTGTGTTGCGGTTACATTGTACTTAGGGTACCGAGGAGAAACCCTTAGGTACATGAGTGACTAGGTGGAATTCGACAAACTAAAGCAATTGGATGATTGCGAGTGTATAGTTCGTGTAATTTGTGGTACACTTTTCGTGCGAAGTTTTAAGGATTAGGTTAGGATCCTTGGTATGCTCAAAGTTGAAGCAAGACATGGTGATGGGCCGTGTGAACCCAATTATTGGTAAAGTCTACCTTTGGTAGCATTGTACGGGTGTACGAGATGCGGTTATGGAACGTAGTTCCAAGTGGGGGAGTTACACTCCCGCACGCGGAGGTTTTAGTGTGAGATTTCGGACAATGCTTTTGGTAGATCCGAAATTTGTGTTGGGACCTAGATTTGGTCGATTTGTGGTAGAGTACAATTTCGGTTAAATTGTACCTATAATTTTGGATTTGAATTATCACCAAGGTGGTAATGTGGTAAATCTCGTTGAGAGATAATGGACGGGTATGGCGAGCAAGGTGAAATCCCTCGGTTAAGGGATGTGCGTATCGGATCCTCTTTTAGAGAATTAATGTTTTATGCCTATGTTTGATATAGGTGGTTCTTGCTCGATTGTGTGAATGGTTAGTGGTATCCGTTAGGATTCACTATGGCGTAGCAGAGCGCGATGTTACGCTACTCGTCGTTCGAGGCCAAAAGGGCGTTGATTGATGAAGCATGCCCTTTGGGTCCGCTGACTTCATCATGATATTGGTGATTGATGAAGCATGACCTTCAGGGTCCGCTGACTTCATCATGGGATCGTTGATTAGTGGAGCATGACCTTCGGGGTCCGCTGACTTCATCATGAGATCGTTGATTGGTGAAGCATGACCTTCGGGGTCCGCTGACTTCATCATGGGTGTAGTGCTATATCTGTAAAGCATGACCGTTGACGGGGTCCCCTGACTTCATCCGGTGTTGAGTGATCTATCGGTTGTTTTATACACCGATGGTGGGTTCGTAAGGACCTTGTGGTGTGATCTATCGGTCGTTTTATAATATAGTGGTATATAAACTATATTATGATTAACTAAGTAAATGAAGCTTAAAGGTACAAGTTTTATGTTTTGGTGGCTATTTAACGATTTAGCCAAATCAGAGAAGGCTAAATGTAAAAACAATATTTTTGGTCTTTTAAGTTTATAAGATGAAAATAAGTGCAAAGAAAGTAAGTAAGATAGATTTGATATCACTTTAAGGAAAAATGCTCATCTAGACTTTTTACCCTCGATGTTGAATGTTATTTAAGATTAAGACCGGATTGATTGGTTATGCACGAGAACTAATTGATCGGTTCACCAAGAGTAGTCTTGAGTAAACACTCAAACGGGATTACAAGACGCAAGTGATGTTCTTGCCATCTAAGACCTCCTATTTGTAATCAACTAATTCAACTAGTCTAAAGACTTGAAGAATGATCAAGTCAATGGTGTGTTGATCATGATCCACTCCTATGTTAACTTATGAATTAGCCTAGTTCATTCCCTTGATCCGGTTAAATGCTCAATTCACCCAACCCAAGTAATCAATTTAGTGTGGTAATAAGATCCCTATAAACGTCACTAGATAAGGCAAATTACTAACACCTATTAGTTATATGGAATCGAGTAATGAAAATATGTATAACATAATCTAGGGAATTGATCGTTCACCTAAATAACTACACATATCAATTGGGCTATCCGAAAGTATCTACAAGAGTCGTTCTTACATCTCTATATATAAACTAACCATTTGAACTCAACTTATCCCTTTTGGTAAAAGATGGATAAACACATGTCACTAGGTGTAAATCAATACATTAATTTAACAAGATGATGTTTCTTAATCAAATGAACATATCAACTAGTTGAATCGAAAGGATTAAGCTTTAACAAGAATGGTTCTTGTATTCAAACATCAAACTATCGTGCATAATAACAATCAATCAAAAGTAAACATTCAACATCTCAGTTATTTATCTAGATTAACATTATAGAGTTTAGCCAACAATCATAATTACAAACAAAATAACAATCAACTGATAAGTAGATTTCATTGTTGGAGGACAAGAAAACAACCTAATAGAGAATGAATCTTGGATGGAGAAGGTTTTGATCTTTGAAGACTTGATGTTGATCCTCTTTCAAGAGCTTGGAGTTCACCAAATTTGCTCCCAAAATTGTTTCAGTAACCTCTGGTTTCGTATATGATAAAACAGTCCCTCAATCAGTAGGTTTTAAAGTGGAGAAAGTAGGTCAAAAGGCAAAAGTAGCTGAAAACCTACTACAGGACGGCATCCTAAAGGCTGGACGGCGTCCCGTTCTTAAGAGCTGGACGGCGTCCCAAAGACTTGGACGGTGTCCCACATTAAAAGGCTGGACGGCGTCCCAAAGCCTTGGACGGCATCCCAATGTAACGAAAATTGCTGTTTCGTTTTCTTTTCAATCTTCTTTCATTTGGACGAAGCCTAACACCTTTGATGCCTTGTTTTACCATTTTAGAGCATAAATTAGACCTTAACTTGTATCAGGATCAACCAAGGTCATAAATCATCAAAACTCTTTATAAATCACTCTCCGATACAAATTTGCACATCTTGTCCTATTACTTGTAGAAACGCCTTCATTATCCTTGATTCTAGAGCATTTTTACACGATATTGCGATAGATATATATGATGTTATTGAGAAATATCAAAACACCCCACACTTAAACCTTGCTTGTCCTCAAGCAATTCTTTCTTTACAAAGTAGAACAATATCAAACACAATCACACAATATAGATTACAAACATTACATAAATCACTCGAAGCACACGATACACACACGTTGATATGGAACGCAACTCACGCTATATGAAACACACGCTTTAAGTATAACACACCTTTATTGTAATCACACTCATGCTATATACACAATGGAAACACACACACACATTTTTGGGAGATTAGAGCCAAGCATTCGAAAAATTTGATCCTACGGAAATCAGGACCTTATGAAAACGTTTTATGGTTTTTGAAAATATCATGCTAGTTTTAAAACTAGGCACGTTTTCCGATTTTGTCGGATTTTCTGAATTTTGAAAAATGAGTGCGGGTTTCCCGATATTGGTCAAGCCAATCCCTCCCACGGTACCTAACACCACGCGATGCCGGTAAGAAAATAATGTGCTTAGGAGGATACACATTACGTCCGGATATCATTGACAATTATGAGGTAATCATCTAATCCGTTAAATCAATCATGAAGATTGAGGTTCATCAGTCTTAAAAGTTGATATCTTACCTTTCCGGAGGTTATCCACTGGGAATCTGATCAATTCACTGACATTTTGTGTATCATGGTGCGCTTCCCATTTTACTAGTAAATCTCCCTCATTGAGACAAACTTTGACTACCAGTTTCCCTGTTTGACGTTGAGGCCTGGTAGATTTCCAGTCGATGTTAGTAATGAATTTTCAAGATTTTTCGTCACCCTACAACTGGTCTGGACTACATCTTCTGAATTAAATCAGTAAGTGTGTCATTCGGAAGACTTTACTTCCTTGAGGATGGAATAGATACATCCTATTGGTCATAAGAAGTGGTCGGACGCAACATTGTCCTTGTTAGGAGAAACAATGAGGATCGTCCTTAGGGTTTTCGATCTGGCGCGAGATCCGGTTTCCGACCACGCTATACAATCACCGCTCTCTCACGGTTTACACTCGTTTTGGTACAAGTGACCTACAAGTTAGCTTTACTAAACTAGTAGGATTTTCATCCAAATAATTGAATGATAGAGCAACTTCAAAGACTATTAATAATTTAAAACATAAATCAACATTTATTTTCTAGATTTTAAGACCACAATGTGTGTAACATGGTTTTTGGACATTTAATCGTTTTTAAGGCTACTTGAAAATTTTAAATTTTTTTTTAAATAAACGCCTTAATTTTAGTAAAACGAGTTCCCGATAAATTTCTATTCCCCACCCCACACTTGAGATCATGCAAGGCCCTCATTGCATGAAATCAGAAAAAGGATTAAATTTAGAGGGCAAAGTGATAGGGTGATTGTAGAAATTTTCAATTTTTAACCTGCAAATCGTGGAACATGTAGACGGATGCCGCTGAACTTACTGACAGCATAAGAGCATCGTCCATTCCGCGATTATCATCATACACACATCATAATATCAAATGTTGCTGAACTTAATGCCAGTCTTTGAAGTTCAATCACGCTGCACAATTTAACAAACCACACAAATAATACTAAAAATAATGGTGTTTTTTCAACCACACCCATTATCAATCCACACAATTAGTTAATTATTACAAACCAAATATTGTCTAAAAACACACCATACAAATTAAATTGTCTGAAAACAGTGTACAAAATGATCAAAGGCACGCAGGCCTTAACTGGATTAGTTACCATATGGCCAAAAGTAGTTTCCCGAACCATCTCTGTACGGGCGTCCTTGCGGGTATTCCTGATCAAACCGGTTCCTAGCATCCTGCATCGCAGCGTTATTATCATAAATCGGATGAGGAGGAGGTGGGTTTTGAGGATCCGTGTAATATTGGGGTGTCAGACGTGTCGTCCTATAGTACTGCTCGGGGTTGGAATAAAACAACTCTGAGTTATGGTTATTCCAATCAATACCATAACTCATCCATCCCTGATCGTGCACTTGAGCAATCTGTCGTTGCTCCATTCGCTGCTGACTATCCCACATTTGATCGTTGTGTGTCCTTTGCTCACTCGGACTCAACCTCATATTATTAACACTACTAATCAAATTATCCCAACTAGATTGGGACGGATGCCAAGGGCCCTGATCACCAACGTTCGTTTGCGCCTCCATTTCTGCTTCTTCCTCTACCTGCTGTTCTTGCTGCACGCCACTACCACTCGCGCCACCTGCGCCACCTGCCACAAAAGGTACCAAATGCCCATTTCTATCTTTCATAAGAATTTCAGCATTGATATAAGAAACCTTCTTTAATGGTTTCATGACGTTAGTACACTTCTGTAATCGGCTGAAATCTATGTTGAAGTGTCGAGCAATTCTGGTGATGTAGTGGCCTCCAAGAAGCGGCTTTTCTCGCCGTGTCTCGGTAGCGATGGTCAGGAAATAGTTTCCTATCAACCCAGGAATGTCGGTATAGCGACCCCATTTAATTTGGTCCATTATCCATAGATCTAAAGTTTTAACCTTTTCATTGCCTTCGACTCTCGCATTGAAAGTGCATGCAATGAGTCGATGCAGAAGTCTATCATCCCTGGATGCAATCTCATTATACCTGTGTCTGCTCGATTTGAATGGTGTAGATGCATTTGGCCTACAAATTCTTCGCCAATAAACAGTGTCATTAAAATCATATCGACCAACGTAATCGGAACCCCGCAAGTATTCACCTAACTGGGTGTCGGTGAGTTCCTCAAAAATACCCAAAACTCTGCATAGCTCAAAACTGCTTATACCCCTATATTCGCCCCCCAACCGAAACTGGAGAAAATCATTTGACAAATAATCACGGACATTATTAAACCGTACCGTTGAGTAGAATTCTTTTAGTAGTACGGGATAAATTGGTTCGTTGATGCTGAAAACTTGTTCCCATGTGTGGGTAACTATCCTACCATAGGGGATGGCTAGTAAGTTGGAAACATGGCGGTGCATACCCGCCTCATCCAACGGGCCCCAGATAAAATACCACGTGGCATTAATAGGCCTACTATTTACCTTCTCAAATGTTTCTGCGTAGTCGTCGTCATTTTGAACCAGTCTCAACCAAACTCAAAGATCATTTAGATCCTCCTCTTCTTCCTCTCCAGATGATGATGATGAATGTTGTTGCGGTGGTGGTGGTGGTGGAGCCAAACCTGCGGTCCTGCCTCTCTTTGCTGGTCCTCCTCGGCTAGATTGTCCCTGCAAAACATAATAACACCAAACCAAAAGAACATAGAGACCGTTGTGTTAATGTTAGCTAAAAACATAACCGAATAGCAAGAGAACTTAATCATTCCATTCAAAGTTCATAAGTATTATGAATCATTTAAACAAAAGCGTATGTTCACAATTTTTAACCAAAGTTAACCAAAGTCAATATGAACTCGCTAATACACTTTCAAAAATGAAAATTACAACTTCACAATTTAGCATCAACTTAGGACTCAAGCATGTTGCGTTAATAGGTCATAACATTTAAACTTACATTCTAATGATATTCATCACAAATCATAACACAATTTTCACAATTTTAGCTCAAATGACCATTATAACGTCATACATTATGGCATTCCATTCCAACAATTTACTTCAACAGGCCTAAACTAGTGAAAGTTAAGCATACATATTTCATAAGTTCATTACATTTCAACAATATGCTAAAAATTCAAGAACATTCAAATTATGACCCGGCCAAATCGACATCTATATCACCAACAATAATTAAACACGTCACAACCTTCATTAACATCATACATAAACTCAACATTATGAATTAACCACCCTAAATTCGGATTCAATTTCCACAAACCCTAGAATCATGAGCATACCCTTAAAAACATGTAATTTTTGCAAAATCAACTCAATATGGGTAATTAAACAACTAAGGCATGTTAATCTAAACAATAATCATGCAAATCAAACACCCCACACTTATCTTTCACCAATTAGACATATAAACATACAATTCAAGTAATTGAGAAAGAAAAATGTGAAAATGAAGTAACCATACCCTAGAAAACATGATTGGAGCTTGGATTTGGTAGAAGAAAACGCGAATTTGAGGTAGGAAATTAGGGTTTTTGGAAGTGTGTTCGTGTTTGGCAGGGAGAAGTTGATAAAAAATGTGTTTTGTGGTTGAGAAATGGGGTGGATAGGGTATTAAACGCGTATTTTTTTTTCTGAGTCAGAGGTCTTGGACGACGTCCAGTACCTGGGACGGCGTCCAAGTTTTAAAGATGGGACGGCGTCCAGGATCATTAAAGTGGGACGGCGTCTAGGAAAATGGGACGGCGTCCCAATTAACTAAAACTCACTGACCTGCTTTCTTCGACACTCGCCAATTTTAAGTCCAAACGTAAATGATTTTGCACAACACTAAAAATTATCGTACACATAATTCAAAATATTTACATTTGTGAACCATTTTTTTAACGAGTCGTTCACCCAACTCGTCTCCATTTCGATTTACGCTTTGTTCTCGAAGTTGAGGCTAACCTCATCTTCGATTTCTAGGGGACCATCAACATAGTGCTTGACCCGGTGGCCATTCACCTTAAACGTTTCACCTTTTGAATTCCTTAACTCCACCATTCCATATGGAAAAGCCTTATTAACAACAAATGGTCCCATCCATCGGGACTTGAGTTTTCCAGGGAAAAGTTTAAATCGTGAGTTAAATAGCAAAACATGATCACCCTCTTTAAAATCTTTCAGATTCCTAAGACGGTTGTCGTGCCAAACTTTTGTCTTTTCCTTGTATATGAGCGAGTTTTCATAGGCATTTTGTCTCAACTCATCCAACTCATTAAGTTGGTTTAAACGAAGGTTTCCTGCTTCTTCAAGATCGAGGTTACATGTCTTAAGAGCCCAATGTGATTTGTGCTCTATCTCCAAAGGGAGATGACATGCCTTCCCATAGACTAGGCGGTAAGGTGTGGTTCCAATAGGAGTTTTGTGGGCGGTTCTAAACGCCCACAAAGCATCGTCAAGCTTCGTTGACCACACCTTAGGTTTTGATCCAACCGTTTTCTCAAGGATCCTTTTTAGTGCCCGATTTGTATTTTCAACTTGCCCACTTGTTTGTGGGTGATAAGATGTAGAAATTTTATGGGCTACCACATATCGTTTCAACACCTTTTCCAATTGGGTGTTGCAGAAATGGGTACCACGGTCACTAATTAACGCTTTCGGGGTACCGAATCGGGCAAAAAGCTCTTTAAGGAAAACTACAACAACTCGTGCGTCGTTTGTGAGGAGAGCCTTTGCTTCCGCCCATTTTGACACGTAGTCAACAGCAACGAGTATGTATTGGTTGGAATTAGATTTTGGGAATGGTCCCATGAAATCAATGCCCTAAATATCGAAAACCTCACAAACTTGGATTATGTTTTGAGGCATTTCGTCTCTTTGACTAATTTTTCCTGCCCTTTGGCAAGAATCGCATGATTTACAAATTTGGTGGGCATCCTTGAAGATGGTAGGCCAATAAAAACCTGCCTCATAGACTTTTCTCCCCGTGATTTGGGGCCCGAAATGTCCACCAGTGGGACCAAGATGACATTGGAGAAGAATTTGATTGCATTCTTCCCCGAAGACACAACGACGGATTATCCCATCGGGACACCGTTTAAAGAGATACGGGTTTTCCCAAAAATAGTATTTTATGTCACTGAAAAATTTCTTTCATTTTTGATGTGACATACCGGTTTCTAGGAATCCACCCGCAAGATAGTTGGCTATGTCTACAAACCAGGGATCATCAATTTTCTCGATTTTCATGAGATTTTCATCAGGAAAATTATCTTGAATAACGGTCTCATGGAGAACCTCAAGATTCGGGTTCTCAAGTCGAGAAAGGTGATCGGCTGCTAGGTTTTCGGCCCCCTTTTTGTCTTTAATATCAATGTCGAATTCTTGCAAAAGCAAGACCCAACGTATTAACCGGGGTTTAGCATCTTGCTTAGCAAGCAAGTACTTTAATGCCGAATGGTCTGTATAGATAACCGCCTTTGCTAGTATCAAATAGGATCGGAATTTATCAAACGAAAAGACAATTGCCAGGAGTTCTTTCTCGGTGGTAGTGTAATTAAGTTGGGCTCCTTGCAATGTCTTACTAGCATAATAAATGGGCTTGAAATGTTTTTCAATTCTTTGCCCCAAGACTGCACCAATAGCAAAGTCACTAGCATCACACATAAGTTCGAATGGAATTGACCAATTCGGCGATATGAGAATGGGTGATTGCGTGAGTTTTGCTTTAAGGAGGTTAAAGGCGTTAAGACACTCGTCTGTAAATACAAATGGAGCATCTTTCTCAAGAAGTTTGTTCATCGGGGTTGCAATTTTGGAAAAATCTTTAATGAACCGCCGGTAAAAATCGGCGTGCCCCAGAAAACTTCTTACACCTTTCACATTTGACGGTGGTGGTAATTTGGCTATGACTTCCACTTTAGCTCTGTCCACCTCCAGTCCCGCAGAGGAAATTTTATGACCTAAAACAATGCCCTCTCTTACCATAAAATGGCATTTTTCCCAGTTAAGAACAAGATTAGATTCTTCACACCGAATCAACATACGCTCAAGATTATGAAGACATGAATCAAAAGAATCACCGAAGACTGAAAAGTCATCCATGAATACTTCCATAAAGTCTTCAATCATATCATGAAAAATAGCTCCCATACACCTTTGGAAGGTAGTAGGAGCATTGCATAAGCCAAAGGGCATACGTCGATAGGAGAAAGTACCATAAGGGCATGTAAAGGTGGTTTTCTCTTGGTCCTCGGGTGCTATAGGGATTTGGAAATATCCAGAGAAACCGTCAAGAAAACAATAAAAATTCTTTCCTGCCAACCTTTCCAACATTTGATCAATGTAAGGAAGGGGAAAATGGTCTTTTCGGGTAGCATCATTTAATTTTCTGTAATCAATGCATACCCTCCAACCCGTGATAGTCCTGGTGGAAATTAATTGGTCGTCTTCATTGGTGATAACGGTCATGCCACCCTTTTTGGGTACACATTGGACTGGACTCACCCAAGGACTATCCGAAATTGGGTAAATAAGACCTGCATCAAGGAGTTTGACAATCTCCTTTTTAACGACTTCCTGCATATTAGGGTTCAGTCGCCTTTGTCTTTGTACACATGGTTTATAGTTATCTTCCGTTAATATCTTATGCGTACAATAAGAGGGACTTATACCCTTGATGTCATGAATTTTCCATGCTAGAGCCGGTTTATGGGCTTTTAACATGGAAACAAGCTTAGACTTCTCACTTACAGAGAGTTCGGATGAAATGATAACCGGAAGAGTAGAACCCTCTTGAAGGTAAGCATATTCCAAGTGTTTTGGAAGTGGCTTGAGTTCTAAAACGGGGGGTTCTTCAATCGATGTTTTACATCGGTATTCATTTCCCAAATCCAACTTTCTGTACTCTTCATCATTTGGCTCATAACCGTTAGCCATCAAGGTGGTCAACATCTCCACTTCTTCCACCATATTCTCTTCATCACCTTCCGCAAAAATGCATTCTCCCGTACCTTGCAATTCTGGAAATTCCTGCAACAACTTCGAATATGTGTCTACGGTTTGCAAATAATAACATTGATCATCAGTAGACTCGGGGTATTGCAAGGCATGGTCAACGGAAAAGGTAACCTTCATATCCTCAATACTAAGGGTCAATTTCTGCCCATGAACATCTATCATAGCTCTAGCGCTATTGAGGAAAGGTCGACCTAATATAAGAGGCACACGTGTGTCCTCCTCCATGTCCAAAATTACAAAATCAGCCGGAAATACTAGGGTACCCACTTTTACTAACATATTCTCTAAAATTCCACGGGGGAATTTAACGGAGCGGTACGCTAGTTGAATTGCCATTCGGGTTGGTTTTAGTACCCCGGGGTTTAGCTTAACATATAATGAATAAGGCATTAAATTTATGCTAGCCCCTAAATCCGCTAATGCTTTAATGCATTCCAAATCTCCCAGGAGACATGGTATTGTAAAACTTCCAGGATCAGCTAACTTCTTTGGTATTTTGTTCATCAAAATTGCTGAACAATTGGCATTCATGGTGACGGATGAAAGTTCCTCCATTTTCTTCCGATTAGTAAGTAAGTCTTTTAAGAACTTAGCATACTTGGGCATACCCGAGATTACATCAATGAAAGGCATATTTATGTTAATTTGTTTAAACATATCTAGGAATTTTGACCTTTCGGCCTCTAGCCTTTCTTGTTTTTGCTTTCTTGGGTATGGGAGCGGTGGTTGATATGGTTTCACTACGGGTTTTTCCCGTTCTTCCTTTTCAACCACTTGTTCCGGGTCTTTAACCGGTTCATCATTTTGGTTCAACGGAACACTGAAATTAGAATTTTTGAGCATTTTTGGAGCATCGTATGCTAAACCACTCCGTGTGGTGATAACATTGGCGTGCTCATTTCGGGGGTTCTTATTGGTATCGCCCGGTAAACTTCCTGGTTTTCTCTCACTAAGTAAACTAGCTAACCCACTCATTTGCTTCTCCAAGTTCTGTATTGAGGCTTGTTGGTTTCTAAACTGGTGTTCGTTTTTCTCGTTGGTTTAGTTTATGTTTGTGACAAGCTGAGTTTGTGATGCAATTAACTTTTCCAACATACTCTCCAAATTTGACTTTTTCTCTTCCTGTTGAGGTTTTTGATAAAAACCCGGAGTTTGTTGTTGGTACCCGCTACTTGACCCTTGTTGGTAACTGGAATTTTGACCTTGAGGGTTGTAGGGGTTGTTAAAGTTCCGGTTAAACTGGGCTCTTCCTTGAAATTGATTATTATTTCTTTGTCTTATGAAAGCCACCTCTTCTTTTTGAGCCATAGTTAAACCGGCATCACAATATTTTCCTAAATGGAGTCCACCGCAGTATTCACAACCTACTTTCATACTATGAATTTCCTTGGTGATTTTGTCCATGTTTCGAGCAACACCGTCTATTTTCACACTTAGGGAACTAAGGTCATCATAAGCACCGGCGCTTTGGACTTGAGCATTACGAGTAATTGGGCGTTCTTGATGCCACTCATGAGAATAATTAGCTAGCTTCTTGATTATCTCATAAGCCTCTTGCTCGGTTTTGTCCATGAGTGAACCTCCGGACGCTTGATCAATGGAAATTCGGGTTGCAACATCACAACCCTTGTAAAAGATTTGGACTTTTTGAAAGGTATCCAAGCCATGGTTTGGACAACCTCTTAGCATTTTGGAAAATCGATTCCATGCTTCGTACAAGGTTTCCATCGACTTTTGACAGAATTGGGTAATTTCATGTTGGAGTCTCGCGGACTTAGAAGCTGGAAAATATTTCTTAAGAAATTTTTCCAACATACCATCCCAAGTTTCTATCGTAGCCTCGGCCAATGAATCTAACCAACTTCGTGCTTCCCCGTGGAGTGTCCATGGGAAAAGTCTTAAAAATATGGCCTGGTCAGTGTATGGTTTAAGTTTGAAAAGAAGACATATCTCTTGAAAGAGTCGAATATGTTCGTTTGCATCTTCATTGGCACCACCACCAAATTGACACCTGTTATTAATCATTTGAAGAATAGGTCCCTTTATTTCAAAATTTACCTCACCAGTGGGCGGAGTAATGGCACTACCTTGGCCGGTTCGGGTTGCTTTCATCTTAGTCGCCATTGATTGTCTTGGTACCAACGGTCTTTCTCCTTCCATTTCAAAATTTGGGGGTTGAACGGGTTTACCAAAATCTGAATATCGAGGCTTGGTTGTACTTGATTCTGAATCAAAAGTTTCTTGCTTTGATGAAGATTCAAAAAGTTCAAGTACTTCTTTTGGAATTCTACCAAGCTTTCTATCAGATTCCGTAAACGGTGTAAGTAATGGAGATTCTGAACTTCGGGTATGTGGCATATGCAACCTATAATCTGTCAATCACACAACTAACAAAAACTATTAAACATACCGATTCTACAAGATTATTCAAAGACTATTAATAATTTAAAATAATTAAGAAACTACTTAATCACAAATTAGTTAATAATTCTATTTTGACACAAAACTGTCCCCGGCAGCGGCGCCAAAAACTTGATGTGCGAAAAGTGGTATATGAATTGTTGTATAAAATAATATGGAAAAATACCGATTAGAGATTGCTACACACTAACGGGCAGTGTACCCGATCGTGTAGTAGTATAGTAACTGGTTTAGTTCCGTGTATCGTTCCAAGGACAGTTGTATTAGTCAAACTAGAATTATAAACTATATTATGATTAACTAAGTAAATGAAGCTTAAAGGTACAAGTTTTATGTTTTGGTGGCTATTTAACGATTTAGCCAAATCAGAGAAGGTTAAATGTAAAAACAATATTTTTGGTCTTTTAAGTTTATGAGATGAAAATAAGTGCAAAGAAAGTAAGTAAGATAGATTTTGTGATGACCCGGAAATTTCTGACCAAATTTAAACTTTATCTTTAAATGATTTAATGTTTTCGACAAAATAAGCAAAGTCTATGAAGTTGAATCACAAAATTTTAGAACTGTTTCATGTATTAAATTACATTTGACTGCTCTCGACGATTCATGAACAATTATATGTATGTATATATATATATGTACAAGTAAAAATGACTTTGCTACAGTAAACGCTATTTGCTACAGTAAAACACTATTTGCTACAGTAAACACTATTTGCTACAGTAAGCACTATTTGATGTCGACGAACTAGCAAACAAAAACAGGATAAGGCGGCCATGCGATCGCATGGAAAAAACACTGAAAACTCATGCGATCGCATGAGGTACTGTAGCAGGCCACATACTATAAAAGCTCGATTCATTCCTCTGTATTATTATTATTATTATTATTATTATTATTATTATTATTATTATTATTATTATTATTATTAATCTTATTATAATATTATTATTAGTAGTATATATACCTAAAATACTACGACGAGGTTATGAGCGTGTCACCTTCAAAATGGGTGTTTGAGCGGGATAGAGCTAAGGAAATTATGGGTTATTGCCAAGGAGGTTATGAGTAATGTTCAAGGGTATATTTGTGAATCAAATCTAGTGATTATCATCTCTGTTGCGTCTACGTACTTTCCTACAATATTGAATCTCAATATTGATACGTAAGCACTCATATTTTATCTTTTATACATTAATTGTGTATTCATGTCTAGTGCTCGAGTATATATATTTATGCATGCATGTATGCTAAATTTCATCGTTAAACAGTTTATAATGAATCACGAATTAAATACATATATTACTGGTAAAAGGTATATGATATACATGTTTTTGGAAAGCTGGCGAAAAATCAATAACTTTTCATTTAGATATCGAATAATTTCGATGAACGGATTAAAAGATATGATCAACTGAATTATGATTAACGTTAATTGAAATTGCTTTTGAATCTATAATTAAGATTTAAACAACTTGTTTACGAGATTGATAAATTGGATTTTTGAATATTACCAACCGAGTAAATGAATCCTTATATAAGGTATGTCTCGTTTTGTTGAACTATTGTCAAAATTGACTTTTTGAAACGACTTTGGATAACTTTTGTATGTCGATCTCGAGCATTAGGATTGTTATACACTATGACCTGACCTAGCTTGATAGACATTTATTGACCAACATATGTTCTCTAGGTTAAGATCTACGATTATTTGGTAATCCGAGTTTCGATCACATTTTGGTGAACGAATTTATATGCTGCTAAGGTGAGTTTCATTGATCCCTTTTTTAATTGCTTTTGCAATATATATTTTTGGGCTGAAAATACATGCACTTTATTTTAAATGCAATGGATACAAGTACATACTAAATTCTACACTGAGTTTGAACCGAAAATCCCTTAGCTTTGGTAACTGTTAACTGCCAGTTATAAGAACTGGTGGGCGCGAGTAGTAGTATATGGATCCATAGGGCTTGATATCCCCGTCCGAGCTAGAGCACTAGCCTTTTAACGGACGTATGCTATTTGAGAAGCGTACACGTTGGTTTGCGTGTATTATTAAGATGATTATACAAAGGGTATAAAATATATATACGTTAAGTTTAGTTACCAGGGTGCTCAATTTCGTAGAATATTTTGATAAACGTTTCTGGATGAAACAACTGAAAACTTGTGATTCACCTTTACATACAGATTATACGAAACAATAAAACTATGAACTCACCAACCTTTGTGTTGACACTTGTTAGCATGTTTATTCTCAGGTTTACTAGAAGTCTTCCGCTGTTGCTTATATGTAATCTCTAAAATCTTAGAGATTATTTATCCCAGTTCTAACCGTAAATCAGATAAATAGAAGGAAGAATAGAAACCCTGACAAGAATGATGCGTAAGGTACAAGCTAGACTTGTTTTACCAACAGCATCAATAGTACCCTTAGCCTCACCAGCACAGTTAGTGCTGTCAACATCATTAGAATCATCAGCACCTCTAACATCACAAGCTCCGCCAGTTCAAGAAAGCACCGTGGATATTATTACAAGTCAACAACGCGTATATTTGTATCAACGAGTTATGAAATATTAACTCATTCCCTCTGAAGAATTTATATGTATATCTTATATATATTTTAAAACCATCATAAATCTTTTCGTACTAAGCTATTAAGTATGAATTGAAAAAGGGTAAATACTACTCGGTTAAATTCATATTACTAATATGCTATGATGTACATCTTTCGTTAACAACTTAACCTTCGTTAACTACAATCTCTGTTTCAATCCAAAGAATTCCGTTTCATAATAAACTAAGTGTGTTATTCAATAATATGGTTGATTTTACACTTTCATCTTCAATGCACTCGAAACTTTCTAGAAAACATCATTTGCACCTTGCGAAGTTTGCAAGAATTCCACGAATATCAACACCCTTCACCAAGGAATATCAATAAGAATAAATAATGAAGTATTGATTTTATTAGCGAAATACTCCGCAAAGATTATGTAATCTTTAATATTTTAGAGATTATTCATTTCTAATTCAAGCCGAAATACAAATGAGCTTAATATGATATTAACTCATTAAATCTGTATTACATCTGAAGAAAATATACATACATATATTTTCATAAAAACGGTAATAAAAAATTCTTTTGTACAAAGTATTAATTGTGAAATCTTTAACGGGTAGGTAATACTCGGGAAATATATAAGTTCACAATTAATATGTTATATTGTACATTCTTCAACTTTGATTCAAAAATTATTAACTATGCTCACAGCGATATACAATCGTTTACATACAAATTCAATTACATATTCTGATATTGGCGGATCAGAATCCGAGTCATAACTCTGAACTGGTGAAATCATTCTTAGATCTCTACATCTTTCAAAGCTATACTTTGACTTCAAAACTGTGAAAGATCCTTTGGTATTGTTTTTACCAAAAATAACCTTGCAATTCCTTTTCAAAGTATCCAGTATTATCAACCATTCAACCAGTCAACGACGACCTTTTAGACTTGTAATTTTGGCATATACGTTTTCGTTACTGGGGAACCTTTCATGTTCCACCACATTAGCAGTAAATTTACCAACAACTTCATTGATCTTTGACCTTCCAAAAAATCCTTATACTCATTGAAACTGTATCATGTACTCATCCACATCTTGCAACGGTGATTGCCATACCAACTATCGAGAATTAGCAATCAGTATTTTGAATCTCGCAGCATTTTCTACGACAACAGTTATATATAGATAACATCTATCTTCTAGACTTACAGATTTCGAATGTGAAGTTTCTGAAAAACACCTTAAACTATGAACTAGTTCTCGAAATCTTGAAAAATGCTGATGAAGCAGCAAAAACTGTAAACGACATTAACAGTAAAAAGTTTGATGATAAAGGATAGTGTGCTAGCAAAGCTCAGAAAAAGAGAAAGTTTGGAACTGGAAAACGGATTGAGCAAAGTAGGAAAGAGGCTGTGAATAAATCACAAGGACGAAATCTGTCTTCAAAGAATCCAAATGATTCAGTATCTGCTGAAGCCATTAACGAATGCCTTGCTTCCGAATCTAAACCCTTGCGGACAATATTCTTCATCATCCTCTGATATTAGAAATTCTAAGATATCATCGTATCTTTCATTATAAATATCCTCCATATTTCTGGAGATAATTCCATAATCATTCTTATCGAAAATCAATTTTCTCCTTACGATATATGTGTTACACCATAAAAGAAACTATTTTAGTTTTTAAATTCTGAAACTTTCAAGTTTAAAATATAAATGTTTTGAAGTTTGTTGGGAATTGAAGCATGGGTTAGTATAATATAATGACACCTGATCAACGTGATTATATTACAGTAAGTCATGCTGAGTTTCTAATGGAACATGATAAAGGTTCACAGATCACACCCTCATCATAAACCATGTTACATAACTCTTTAATTCTATATAATCTCTAAATATATCAAGAAAATATATTTCTTGATGATTCGGTGTTTTCCGGATATTCTGGTAATTTGACAAGTCAGATTGTGCCATTACCGTTTCTTTCTTAGAACGTTAATTATGTTTTTTTCCAAAATTCATACCTACGAATTCTGGACCATTATTCGCTTGACTTAAGGTCGGGAAGAGAAAACGAAAGCATGAAGCTCTGAAATATGATGGAGAACATAAAGCCCGATAATAACCCCGAAATTACAAACCGTGTATATCAATGCGTATAGCAATATAAAGATACGGGAGAATGAAAAACACTATAACCCCAAGGTAATAGTAGAAGAAAATAACTTCCTCTGGTGGCAGATGAAAAAGAAGAATGAAGGATACGATAGCCAGGAAAATATCAGGAATCAGAACTGGATTAAGCATTTTTACAATCTATTGGGATGTATGAAATAAGAAAGAAGATTATAGGAGTGGTGAAAATAAATGAAACGGAAGAGGTCAATTTATAGCAATCGAGACAGATTACGCATTTAATCAAAGAAAATCCTAATTTCCCCAAATTCCGAAGAATCAAATCTTATTTAGATTATGAAGATTTTTCTATTCCTTAAATTCCGGAAATCAATCGTAACTAAGTCAAAAGCTAAGACGAATCTCTATTCTTTCATGTCACTCTTTTACGATAACTTCTCTCATACGCTTCGAGAAATTGGATTGTTTTATCCATATAATTCAACGGTGATAAAATTCTATTTATCAACTCATATTCGTCATGAAAACATTTCTATTGTTAGCCATGAAGACCTCACTTAAATTTCGGGACGAAATTTCTTTAACGGGTAGGTACTGTGATGACCCGGAAATTTCTGACCAAATTTAAACTTTATCTTTAAATGATTTAATGTTTTCGACACGATAAGCAAAGTCTATGAAGTTGAATCACAAAATTTTAGAACTGTTTCATGTATTAAATTACATTTGACTGCTCTCGACGATTCATGAACAATTATATGTATGTATATATATATATATATATATATATATGTACAAGTAAAAATGACTTTGCTACAGTAAACACTATTTGCTACAGTAAAACACTGTTGCTACAGTAAAACACTATTTGCTACAGTAAACACTATTTGCTACATTAAACACTATTTGATGTCGACGAACTAGCAAACAAAAACAGGATAAGGCGGCCATGCGATCGCATGGCAAAAACACTGAAAACTCATGCGATCGCATGAGGTACTGTAGCAGGCCACATACTATAAAAGCTCGATTCATTCCTCTGTATTATTATTTTTTTTATATTATTATTATTATTATTATTATTATTATTATTATTATTATTATTATTAAGATTAATATTATTATTATTAATCTTATTATAATATTATTATTAGTAGTATATATACCTAAAATACTACGACGAGGTTATGAGCGTGTCACCTTCAAAATGGGTTTTTGAGCGGGATAGAGCTAAGGAAATTATGGGTTATTGCCAAGGAGGTTATGGGTAATGTTCGAGGGTATATTTGTGAATCAAATCTAGTGATTATCATCTCTGTTGCGTCTACGTACTTTTCTACAATATTGAATCTCAATATTGATACGTAAGCACTCATATTTTATCTTTTATACATTAATTGTGTATCCATGTCTAGTGCTCGAGTATATATATTTATGCATGCATGTATGCTAAATTTCATCGTTAAACAGTTTATAATGAATCACAAATTAAATACATATATTACTGGTAAAAGGTATATGATATACATGTTTTTGGAAAGCTGGCGAAAAATCAATAACTTTTCATTTAGATATCGAATAATTTCGATGAACGGATTAAAAGATATGATCAACTGAATTATGATTAACGTTAATTGAAATTGCTTTTGAATCTATAATTAAGATTTAAACAACTTGTTTACGAGATTGATAAATTGGATTTTTGAATATTACCAACCGAGTAAATGAATCCTTATATAAGGTATGTCTCGTTTTGTTGAACTATTGTCAAAATTGACTTTTTGAAACGACTTTGGATAACTTTTGTATGTCGATCTCGAGCATTAGGATTGTTATACACTATGACCTGACCTAGCTTGATAGACATTTATTGACCAACATATGTTCTCTAGGTTGAGATCTACGATTATTTGGTAATCCGAGTTTCGATCACATTTTGGTGAACGAATTTATATGCTGCTAAGGTGAGTTTCATTGATCCTTTTTTTAATTGCTTTTGCAATATATATTTTTGGGCTGAAAATACATGCACTTTATTTTAAATGCAATGGATACAAGTACATACTAAATTCTACACTGAGTTTGAACCGAAAATCCCTTAGCTTTGGTAACTGTTAACTGCCAGTTATAAGAACTGGTGGGCGCGAGTAGTAGTATATGGATCCATAGGGCTTGATATCCCCGTCCGAGCTAGAGCACTAGCCTTTTAACGGACGTATGCTATTTGTGAAGCGTACACGTTGGTTTGCGTGTATTATTAAGATGATTATACAAAGGGTATAAAATATATATACGTTAAGTTTAGTTACCAGGGTGCTCAATTTTGTAGAATATTTTGATAAACGTTTCTGGATGAAACAACTGAAAGCTTGTGATTCACCTTTACATACAGATTATACGAAACAATAAAACTAAGAACTCACCAACCTTTGTGTTGACACTTGTTAGCATGTTTATTCTCAGGTTTACTAGAAGTCTTCCGCTGTTGCTTATATGTAATCTCTAAAATCTTAGAGATTATTTATCCCAGTTCTAACCGTAAATCAGATAAATAAAAGGAAGAATAGAAACCCTGACAAGAATGATGCGTAAGGTACAAGCTAGACTTGTTTTACCAACAACATCAATAGTACCCTTAGCCTCACCAGCACAGTTAGTGCTGTCAACATCATTAAAATCATCAGCACCTCTAACATCACAAGCTCCGCCAGTTCAAGAAAGCACCGTGAATATTATTACAAGTCAACAACGCGTATATTTGTATCAACGAGTTATGAAATATTAACTCATTCCCTCTGAAGAATTTATATGTATATCTTATATATATTTTAAAATCATCATAAATCTTTTCGTACTAAGCTATTAAGTATGAATTGAAAAAGGGTAAATACTACTCGGTTAAATTCATATTACTAATATGCTATGATGTACATCTTTCGTTAACAACTTAACCTTCGTTAACTACAATCTCTGTTTCAATCCAAAGAATTCAGTTTCATAATAAACTAAGTGTATTATTCAATAATATGGTTGATTTTACACTTTCATCTTCAATGCACTCGAAACTTTCTAGAAAACATCATTTGCACCTTGCGAAGTTTGCAAGAATTCCACGAATATCAACACCCTTCACCAAGGAATATCAATAAGAATAAATAATGAAGTATTGATTTCATTAGCGAAATACTCCGCAAAGATTATGTAATCTTTAATATTTTAGAGATTATTCATTTCTAATTCAAGCCGAAATACAAATGAGCTTAATATGATATTAACTCATTAAATCTGTATTACATCTGAAGAAAATATACATACATATATTTTCATAAAAATGGTAATAAAAAATTCTTTTGTACAAAGTATTAATTGTGAAATCTTTAACGGGTAGGTAATACTCGGGAAATATATAAGTTCACAATTAATATGTTATATTGTACATTCTTCAACTTTGATTCAAAAATTATTAACTATGCTCACAGCGATATACAATCGTTTATATACAAATTCAATTACATATTCTGATATTGACGGATCAGAATCCGAGTCATAACTCTGAACTGGTGAAATCATTCTTAGATCTCTACATCTTTTAAAGCTATACTTTGACTTCAAAACTGTGAAAGATCCTTTGGTATTGTTTTTACCAAAAATAACCTTGCAATTCCTTTTCAAAGTATCCAGTATTATCAACCATTCAACCAGTCAACGACGACCTTTCAGACTTGTAATTTTGGCATATACGTTTTCGTTACTGGGGAACCTTTCATGTTCCACCACATTAGCAGTAAATTTACCAACAACTTCATTGATTTTTGACCTTCCGAAAAATCTTTATACTCATTGAAACTGTATCATGTACTCATCCACATCTTGCAACGGTGATTGCCATACCAACTATCGGGAATTAGCAATCAGTATTTTGAATCTCGCAGCATTTTCTACGACAACAGTTATATATAGATAACATCTATCTTCTAGACTTACAGATTTCGAATGTGAAGTTTCTGAAAAACACCTTAAACTACGAACTAGTTCTCGAAATCTTGAAAAATGCTGATGAAGCAGCAAAAACTGTAAACGACCTTAACAGTAAAAAGTTTGATGATAAAGGATAGTGTGCTAGCAAAGCTCAGAAAAAGAGAAAGTTTGGAACCGGAAAACGGATTGAGCAAAGTATGAAAGAGGCTGTGAATAAATCACAAGGACGAAATCTGTCTTCAAAGAATCCAAATGATTCAGTATCTGCTGAAGCCATTAACGAATGTCTTGCTTCCGAATCTAAACCCTTGCGGACAATATTCTTCATCATCCTCTGATATTAGAAATTCTAAGATATCATCGTATCTTTCATTATAAATATCCTCCATATTTCTGGAGATAATTCCATAATCATTCTTATCGAAAATCAATTTTCTCCTTACGATATATGTGTTACACCATAAAAGAAACTATTTTAGTTTTTAAATTCTGAAACTTTCAAGTTTAAAATATAAATGTTTTGAAGTTTGTTGGGAATTGAAGCATGGGTTAGTATAATATAATGACACTTGATCAACGTGATTATATTACAGTAAGTCATGCTGAGTTTCTAATGGAACGTGATAAAGGTTCACAGATCACACCCTCATCATAAACCATGTTACATAACTCTTTCATTCTATATAATCTCTAAATATATCAAGAAAATATATTTCTTGATGATTCGGTCTTTTCCGGATATTCTGGTAATTTGACAAGTCAGATTGTGCCATTACCGTTTCTTTCTTAGAACGTTAATTATGTTTTTTTTCCAAAATTCATACCTACGAATTCTGGACCATTATTCGCTTGACTTAAGGTCGGGAAGAGAAAACGAAAGCATGAAGCTCTGAAATATAATGGAGAACATAAAGCCCGATAATAACCCCGAAATTACAAACCGTGTATATCAATGCGTATAGCAATATAAAGATACGGGAGAATGAAAAACACTATAACCCCAAGGTAATAGTAGAAGAAAATAACTTCCTCTGGTGGCAAATGAAAAAGAAGAATGAAGGATACGATAGCCAGGAAAATATCAAGAATCAGAACTGGATTAAGCATTTTTACAATCTATTGGGATGTATGAAATAAGAAAGAAGATTATAGGAGTGGTGAAAATAAATGAAACGGAAGAGGTCAATTTATAGCAATCGAGACAGATTACGCATTTAATCAAAGAAAATCCTAATTTCCCCAAATTCCGAAGAATCAAATCTTATTTAGATTATGAAGATTTTTCTATTCCTTAAATTCCGGAAATCAATCGTAACTAAGTCAAAAGCTAAGACGAATCTCTATTCTTTCATGTCACTCTTTTACGATAACTTCTCTCATACGCTTCGAGAAATCGGATTGTTTTATCCATATAATTCAACGGTGATAAAATTCTATTTATCAACTCATATTCGTCATGAAAACATTTCTATTGTTAGCCATGAAGACCTCACTTAAATTTCGGGACGAAATTTCTTTAACGGGTAGGTACTGTGATGACCCGGAAATTTCTGACCAAATTTAAACTTTATCTTTAAATGATTTAATGTTTTCGACACGATAAGCAAAGTCTATGAAGTTGAATCACAAAATTTTAGAACTGTTTCATGTATTAAATTACATTTGACTGCTCTCGACGATTCATGAACAATTATATGTATGTATATATATATATATGTACAAGTAAAAATCTATTTGCTACAGTAAAACACTATTTGCTACAGTAAAACACTATTTGCTACAGTAAAATACTATTTGCTACAGTAAACACTATTTGCTACAGTAAACACTATTTGATGTCGACGAACTAGCAAACAAAAACAGGATAAGGCGGCCATGCGATCGCATGGCAAAAACACTGAAAACTCATGCGATCGCATGAGGTACTGTAGCAGGCCACATACTATAAAAGCTCGATTCATTCCTCTGTATTATTATTATTTTTTTATATTATTATTATTATTATTATTATTATTATTATTATTATTATTATTATTATTATTAAGATTAATATTATTATTATTAATCTTATTATAATATTATTATTAGTAGTATATATACCTAAAATACTAAGACGAGGTTATGAGCGTGTCACCTTCAAAATGGGTTTTTGAGCGGGATAGAGCTAAGGAAATTATGGGTTATTGCCAAGGAAGTTATGGGTAATGTTCGAGGGTATATTTGTGAATCAAATCTAGTGATTATCATCTCTGTTGCGTCTACGTACTTTCCTACAATATTGAATCTCAATATTGATACGTAAGCACTCATATTTTATCTTTTATACATTAATTGTGTATCCATGTCTAGTGCTCGAGTATATATATTTATGCATGCATGTATGCTAAATTTCACCGTTAAACAGTTTATAATGAATCACGAATTAAATACATATATTACTGGTAAAAGGTATATGATATACATGTTTTTGGAAAGCTGGCGAAAAATCAATAACTTTTCATTTAGATATCGAATAATTTCGATGAACGGATTAAAAGATATGATCAACTGAATTATGATTAACGTTAATTGAAATTGCTTTTGAATCTATAATTAAGATTTAAACAACTTGTTTACGAGATTGATAAATTAGATTTTTGAATATTACCAACCGAGTAAATGAATCCTTATATAAGGTATGTCTCGTTTTGTTGAACTATTGTCAAAATTGACTTTTTGAAACGACTTTGGATAACTTTTGTATGTCGATCTCGAGCATTAGGATTGTTATACACTATGACCTGACCTAGCTTGATAGACATTTATTGACCAACATATGTTCGCTAGGTTGAGATCTACGATTATTTGGTAATCCGAGTTTCGATCACATTTTGGTGAACGAATTTATATGCTGCTAAGGTGAGTTTCATTGATCCCTTTTTTAATTGCTTTTGCAATATATATTTTTGGGCTGAAAATACATGCACTTTATTTTAAATGCAATGGATACAAGTACATACTAAATTCTACACTGAGTTTGAACCGAAAATCCCTTAGCTTTGGTAACTGTTAACTGCCAGTTATAAGAACTGGTGGGCGCGAGTAGTAGTATATGGATCCATAGGGCTTGATATCCCCGTCCGAGCTAGAGCACTAGCCTTTTAATGGACGTATGCTATTTGAGAAGCGTACACGTTGGTTTGCGTGTATTATTAAGATGATTATACAAAGGGTATAAAATATATATACGTTAAGTTTAGTTACCAGGGTGCTCAATTTCGTAGAATATTTTGATAAACGTTTCTGGATGAAACAACTGAAAACTTGTGATTCACCTTTACATACAGATTATACGAAACAATAAAACTATGAACTCACCAACCTTTGTGTTGACACTTGTTAGCATGTTTATTCTCAGGTTTACTAGAAGTCTTCCGCTGTTGCTTATATGTTAGACAAGCTATGTGCATGGAGTCTTACATGACATACTTTTCAAGGAAACGTTGCATTCACCAAATCATCACCATGTATCTTATTTTGACTGCATTGTCAACAGAAGTACTATTGTAAACTATTATTTACGGTGATTGTCTATATGTAGAAATCATCAGATGTCCAAAACTTTTGATTTAAATATTCATTTATGGTGTGCCTTTTCAAAAGAATGCAATGTTTACAAAACGTATCATATAGATGAACATTATAGAGTTTAGCCAACAATCATAATTACAAACAAAATAACAATCAACTGATAAGTAGATTTCATTGTTGGAGGACAAGAAAACAACCTAATAGAGAATGAATCTTGGATGGAGAAGGTTTTGATCTTTGAAGACTTGATGTTGATCCTCTTTCAAGAGCTTGGAGTTCACCAAATTTGCTCCCAAAATCGTCTCAGTAACCTCTGGTTTCGTATATGATAAAACAGTCCCTCAATCAGTAGGTTTTAAAGTGGAGAAAGTAGGTCAAAAGGCAAAAGTAGCTGAAAACCTACTACAGGACGGCATCCTAAAGGCTGGACGGCGTCCCGTTCTTAAGAGCTGGACGGCGTCCCAAAGACTTGGACGGCGTCCCACATTAAAAGGCTGGACGGCGTCCCAAAGCCTTGGACGGTATCCCAATGTAACGAAAATTGCTGTTTCATTTTCTTTTCAATCTTCTTTCATTTGGACGAAGCCTAACACCTTTGATGCCTTGTTTTACCATTTTAGAGCATAAATTAGACCTTAACTTGTATCGGGATCAACCAAGGTCATAAATCATCAAAACTCTTTATAAATCACTCTCCGATACAAATTTGCACATCTTGGCCTATTACTTGTAGAAACACCTTCATTATCCTTGATTCTAGAGCATTTTTACACGATATTGCGATAGATATATATGATGTTATTGAGCAATATCAAATTGATATCTCGGTTCGAGATTGGTCGAGTTTTTCCCGATGTGAGGGATTGAGCAAGGTTTTAGTGCTCGGTTGGTGGATTTGATAAATCGCGGGTGACGATTTAGTTGTTAAAGGTGATTCATTGTGAAGAATTGTCTAGGAAAGTTCAGATTGGGACTTATGATTGAGGACCGTTGAGTGGGTCCGGATTGGTTAAGTGGTGAAGATCACGAGGACGTGATCGATTTTAAGTGGGGGAGAGTTGTAAGACCTGGATTCTGATTCTGCCCAGTCGCGCGCTGCGCGGGGTTATGGCGCGCCGCGCCATATGTCGCTGGTAGACTCCTTTTGTTATTTTAGAGCTTTTAAAAGGGCATTTTGGTCTTTTCACGTTTGAGCCAGATTTGAGGACTTAACCTCATCCACCCATTTCATTTCCTTAATTCTTTTTCCTTTTCTTTTCATTTTCTCTCTAAAACTCAAACACCCCATTTGATTCTAAGGGATTTTTGGAAAGGAAGAAGCGGGTTTTGATCTTTGGCGTAGTAGACAAGTTTGTTCTCCTCGTTCTTAGCTACACGGTGATACTAGTGGTAAGCTCTAACTCTAAATTTCGTTTTCGTGTTCATCATTCAATTTTGGGGCTTTCGATTGTATGATTCATAGATGGAACCCATTTAGTTGTTAATTGGAAATTAACACCAAGATTCAGGTTTGTAAGTGTTAAAGGCGGGTTTTGGGTTGGTTAATGATTTAACCATGTATAAGACTTGAGAATGGTGTATAATCACTAGTATTAGTGATTATTGATGTTTTGGAGACTTTTAGGGTTCTTGTGGTTGACTAATTTTGACTAGAGTCGAAATTAGGGTTTATTGATGATTATAACCCGAATGTCGATTCGATGAGGTTTATAAACTTAAAATGGATTAAGTTGAAGTATGAAACCGAGTTAAATACGTTTTGGTGTCAAAACTTGTAAATGGTGAGATTTTGACTTTATGGGTCAAAATTAGGGTTTATGGGCGATTTTGAGAACGATAAGTGTTTATCACTTGTGATTGGGTTTAATTGGCATATTAGGACCATTCTCACTTGTGTTAGTGATCATTGGTTAGTTTGGGCACGGTTTGTGCTTGGAAGTGCAATTGGGTCGAAATTGCACTAAGTTATTAAACTAACCCAGAAGCACACAACAACATTGATTTTTACCCAAAAGCTAGATGAAGTAATAATAACAACCAAACAGCAGTAATGACCCAAATTACATAGATAGTTAAAAATATTGACCCAAATCATATAAACAGCTGTAGCTGCCACAGAAATGACCCAAATTCGAAATAAGTCTGAAGTTATGACCTGATAGACAACAGTAGTAGCAATCTTGACCCATTTCCCACAAATAATGACAGAGTTGACCCATATCCATAAAAAAGTAACCATTATGACCTGATAGATAACAGCAGCATAAATATACATAAACAGCTAATACATTAATTTAACACCATCATATATGCATATATAAACAAATCGAGGAGTTTTACGTTACTTTAACATCATCATATACATAAACAAATCCACCTACTGCAGCAGTTTAACAATACTAAAATGACACACATAAACAAAACCATATAAAAATATAACTATCAATATTTTACTCACACAGTAATATAATTACAAAATTCTTTCAACAAAGATGTGATTTGGGAACACTTACCGAAGCAGAGCGCAAAGTAACGAAACAACTTCATGGGAAGTTTCCTTTTGTGTAGTACACCCCGAATAAGTCTGCATTCTCTTCTTCAAATTTTTGCAAAAGTAACACCCAAAAGAAACTTTATGTTAGTAAACATGATACCATGGTTATCATTAAAGTTCCCTTTAACATATTAATGCATTGTAGATTAGATATTATTGCAGTGAAATAGACATAACTGAAATCACATATCAATAAAAAGAAATAAGAAATTGTATCCTAATAAAGATAAGCGACTTGGAATTGTATTCTAAAGTTAAGCCATCAAAAGTCAGTAACATTCCAAACGGCATAAAATATCATATATGAATGTAACACAATTGTGAAACACACATATTGATAACCTAAATTGAAATGTCCCGTTCTTATTGATTAAAAGTGTTCCATATTAATTGATTTCGTTGCGAGGTTTTGACCTTTATATGAGACATTTTTCAAAGACTGCATTCATTTTAAGACAAACCATAACCTTTATTTAATCAATAAAGGTTTAAAAAGCTTTACGTAGATTATCAAATAATGATAATCTAAAATATCCTGTTTACACACGACCATTACATAATGGTTTACAATACAAATATGTTACAACAAAATAAGTTTCTTGAATGCAGTTTTTACACAATATCATACAAGCATGGACTCCAAATCTCGTCCTTATTTAAGTATGCGACAGCGGAAGCTCTTAATAATCACCTGAGAATAAACATGCTTAAAACGTCAACAAAAATGTTGGTGAGTTATAGGTTTAACCTATATATATCAAATCATAATAATAGACCACAAGATTTCATATTTCAATAAACATCCCATACATAGAGATAAAAATCATTCATATGGTGAACACCTGGTAACCGACATTAACAAGATGCATATATAAGAATATCCCCATCATTCCGGGACACCCTTCGGATATGATATAAATTTCGAAGTACTAAAGCATCCGGTACTTTGGATGGGGTTTGTTAGGCCCAATAGATCTATCTTTAGGATTCGCGTCAATTAGGGTGTATGTTCCCTAATTCTTAGATTACCAGACTTAATAAAAAGGGGCATATTCGATTTCGATAATTCAACCATAGAATGTAGTTTCACGTACTTGTGTCTATTTTGTAAATCATTTAAAAAAACTTGCATGTATTCTCATCCCAAAAATATTAGATTTTAAAAGTGGGACTATAACTCACTTTCACAGATTTTTACTTCGTCGGGAAGTAAGACTTGGCCACTGGTTGATTCACGAACCTATAACAATATATACATATATATCAAAGTATGTTCAAAATATATTTACAACACTTTTAATATATTTTGATGTTTTAAGTTTATTAAGTCAGCTGTCCTCGTTAGTAACCTACAACTAGTTGTCCACAGTTAGATGTACAGAAATAAATCGATAAATATTATCTTGAATCAATCCACGACCCAGTGTATACGTATCTCAGTATTGATCACAACTCAAACTATATATATTTTGGAATCAACCTCAACCCTGTATAGCTAACTCCAACATTCACATATAGAGTGTCTATGGTTGTTCCGAAATATATATAGATGTGTCGACATGATAGGTCGAAACATTGTATACGTGTCTATGGTATCTCAAGATTACATAATATACAATACAAGTTGATTAAGTTATGGTTGGAATAGATTTGTTACCAATTTTCACGTAGCTAAAATGAGAAAAATTATCCAATCTTGTTTTACCCATAACTTCTTCATTTTAAATCCGTTTTGAGTGAATCAAATTGCTATGGTTTCATATTGAACTCTATTTTATGAATCTAAACAGAAAAAGTATAGGTTTATAGTCGGAAAAATAAGTTACAAGTCGTTTTTGTAAAGGTAGTCATTTCAGTCGAAAGAACGACGTCTAGATGACCATTTTAGAAAACATACTTCCACTTTGAGTTTAACCATAATTTTTGGATATAGTTTCATGTTCATAATAAAAATCATTTTCTCAGAATAACAACTTTTAAATCAAAGTTTATCATAGTTTTTAATTAACTAACCCAAAACAGCCCGCGGTGTTACTACGACGGCGTAAATCCGGTTTTACGGTGTTTTTCGTGTTTCCAGGTTTTAAATCATTAAGTTAGCATATCATATAGATATAGAACATGTGTTTAGTTGATTTTAAAAGTCAAGTTAGAAGGATTAACTTTTGTTTGCGAACAAGTTTAGAATTAACTAAACTATGTTATAGTGATTACAAGTTTAAACCTTCGAATAAGATAGCTTTATATGTATGAATCGAATGATGTTATGAACATCATTACTACCTTAAGTTCCTTGGATAAACCTACTGGAAAAGAGAAAAATAGATCTAGCTTCAACGGATCCTTGGATGGCTCGAAGTTCTTGAAGCAGAATCATGACACGAAACAAGTTCAAGTAAGATCATCACTTGAAATAAGATTGTTATAGTTATAGAAATTGAACCAAAGTTTGAATATGATTATTACCTTGTATTAGAATGATAACCTACTGTAAGAAACAAAGATTTCTCGAGGTTGGATGATCACCTTACAAGATTGGAAGTGAGCTAGCAAACTTGAAAGTATTCTTGATTTTATGTAACTAGAACTTGTAGAATATATGAAGAACACTTAGAACTTGAAGATAGAACTTGAGAGAGATCAATTAGATGAAGAAAATTGAAGAATGAAAGTGTTTGTAGGTGTTTTTGGTCGTTGGTGTATGGATTAGATATAAAGGATATGTAATTTTGTTTTCATGTAAATAAGTCATGAATGATTACTCATATTTTTGTAATTTTATGAGATATTTCATGCTAGTTGCCAAATGATGGTTCCCACATGTGTTAGGTGACTCACATGGGCTGCTAAGAGCTGATCATTGGAGTGTATATACCAATAGTACATACATCTAAAAGCTGTGTATTGTACGAGTACGAATACGGGTGCATACGAGTAGAATTGTTGATGAAACTGAACGAGGATGTAATTGTAAGCATTTTTGTTAAGTAGAAGTATTTTGATAATTGTATTGAAGTCTTTCAAAAGTGTATAAATACATATTAAAACACTACATGTATATACATTTTAACTGAGTCGTTAAGTCATCGTTAGTCGTTACATGTAAGTGTTGTTTTGAAACCTTTAGGTTAACGATCTTGTTAAATGTTGTTAACCCAATGTTTATAATATCAAATGAGATTTTAAATTATTATATTATCATGATATTATCATGTATGAATATCTCTTAATATGATATATATACATTAAATGTCTTTACAACGATAATCGTTACATATATGTCTCGTTGAAAAATCATTAAGTTAGTAGTCTTGTTTTTACATATGTAGTTCATTGTTAATATACTTAATGATATGTTTACTTATCATAGTATCATGTTAACTATATATATATCCATATATATGTCATCATATAGTTTTTACAAGTTTTAACGTTCGTGAATCACCGGTCAACTTGGGTGGTCAATTGTCTATATGAAACATATTTCAATTAATCAAGTATTAACAAGTTTGATTGCTTAACATGTTGGAAACATTTAATCATGTAAATATCAATCTCAATTAATATATATAAACATGGAAAAATTCGGGTCACTACATAAATGGTTAAACTTGTTACCTGAAGTTATAAAACCAGGTACTACCCTCACACGAGTTAAACGAATTTTCAACACCTCATCTTTATTCATATACAATGCCACACAATGTTACATAAAATTTTGGACCTGCAATATTCAAGAAGATATTAGCATCTGCCAAATTTGAAATTTAATAACAAAAAACCGCATAATAATTAAGGATGAACGTACCCGGTTCTCACGCCATTTTTGTTTCGATTTAAAACCCTAAACTGGATTTCGCACACATAACCGATTAAAAATACATACGAAATTGCATCTATCGAATTCGATGATATCATAGTATGGCTTGAAGTCGACTGATTACCTTTGATGGTAGGGTATGTACCGCCGGAAATCGGATGAGATGATATCATTATGAATCGCCTTTTTTGGGAGGAATGGCAATCAGCGGTATTCCTCTAGAATGAAGGGTGATCGGAATAACCGCCGGAGACATTATTTGGGTTTTTTATGTTCTACAGTTTCATCTGAAGATGGCATTTGGAAAGGTCGAAACTGATTTATTGGATGGGTGCCATGTGGCAATAAGCCACATGGTTTGTAAAGGATATTACTAATGTGACCAATAAGAAGATGTCATTTGGAAAGGTCGAAACTGATTTATTGGATGGGTGCCATGTGGCAATAAGCCACATGGTTTGTAAAGGGCAGAGATAGAGAAATAGAGAAAGTTATTGTTTTTTTGCTATAAAAAAAAAAAAAAAAAAAAATTACACACAAAGTAACGTACATACATCAAAACGTGTTTTACCTCTCTGGTAACTTTTCTACTCAACCCTAACACAAATTTTGTAGCTGCCCTCCCTCTTGTTTCATCCAGCACCACTCAAATCAGCCGCCACCACTCTAACCGGTGGTTTCCGGCTCAAAGTTTGAAAATTATACACCTTCGTCAATTAGATCTGAAATTTTTTCTTATTTTTTTTTTAATTTTCTGGCTTTATAACAGTCTGTAGTGGTTTCTGGCCGCATTACAGTTGGTTGTAGCCGACGCTGTTGGTGGTGGTTGGTGGTTGGTGGTTGGGGTAGTACGTAGTATTTGATATGTGATAAAAATTTGTTTATCAATGTTCAGTAGTTATTAATTTTAGTTTATCAATTTTGTTTCAAAATCATGTTTATTAGATTAGTTTGAAGATATTGTTTATCAAATTTGTTTAAAAAACTTGGTTACCAGATTAGTGTTCATCTGATTTAGTTGATTTGTTTTTTGTTTTTGGTTTTGTTTTTGTAAAAACCCGATAGTAGTGGTGACAGGAGATTGTTGAATGTTTATATGATGTAAAATGACAAATTACCCCGAATTGAACATTGTGTATTACGTAGTACTAGTAGCATGTATAGTAGTTATAAATGTTAAGGGCACTTTTGTCAATTTGGGGAGCACTTTTGTTAATAAACATTTCTTGTGAATAGATGTAAAACATTGATTGGCTAGTATTAAAAATGAATAAAAAAAGAAAAAAAAAATCAAAAGACATTTGAGGACTCATTACGTGGGTTATGTTCATGCTTTTTCTCTTTTAGAGAAGGGGTGAATTGATAAGAAGCCGGTTGAACTATGCTCGTTGCTTCCAAAAAAATGGAGACCTATTCACTGAATATTGAGTTTGAAGAATATGAAAAGGTAACGTTTTCGGTGGAGGGTCCTCACATCATTCATCTTTTGGGGTTCTTTTATGGAGAAAAAACTAAATTCTGATGGAGATGACTATGACTCGTATCCTTTTATTATATAATTCGTTTATAAAATTTATATTATGTATTGCTTTGTTATATGACTGCTTTTCTCTAACAAGAATTTTGAAGTGATTCCGATGATGGTAGCTTTGAGGGAGTAGATATTTTTTTTTTTTTTTTTTTTTTTGAAAAGCAAGTAAAACTTTTATTAACCAACTGGAAAACGTTACAAGGCCCTATAAATCTATACAAGTGAAAGTGAGGGAGTAGATATTGGCTCTGGTTCTGAAGATGATGGTGAGTTTGATTTTGATGATGTGGATGACCTTTCTGATGATGACATAGACGTTCTCCATTCGTCGAATGCTTCCAATAGTGGAGGTATATCTTATTGGTTAAAAGCTTTGTTGTATATTAGTTGTACTAATATATAAACCTGCATATTGTAAAAAAAAATCTTTCAATATATAGTGTATTTTTAAGATTATGAAGTTATAAAAGTGAGAAATAGGAAGGAAAATCAGTCAATTGACCAATAAGGTTTTATAAAAGATTTAAGTGAAGTATTTAAAAAATTATGCATTTATTAAACTGCAGTGAGAATTGAGGAGATTGTTGATGAAGAGAAACTTGATGAGAAAGTTGTATCTCAACAATCGAAGAAGAAAAATAAATGAGTTTCTGATAATGATGAAGGTGCTCAGAAGCAAATTGTACTAAAAAGTTTCTGACAGTGTTCCAGTTCTGGAAAGTGAAGATGAAGATGGCTTTCCAATATCTTCTCCTGCTAATGATAAGAACAATGTTCAAAGTGGCAAACAAGGTTTGGAAAAATCAACAAGGGTGAAAAAGGGCAAGCCAAGAGGAAAATAGGTGTGGATGGTTCTAAAAAGTTAATAAAACGAAAGAAAGATGCTTCTGTTGCCAGGTAATTTCTATACATTCTTCTACATCAAATTATGAGTTAAATATTCATTTATATTTTATATAATATGTTAGGATTGGTTCACCGCTTCTTTATTTTGTTTTGCATATAAACGTAAATATGTATCATTGAGTATTTTTGTCCGCGTGGGTTAATTAAACGGCTTGTTGTCTAACAATCACTTCATTTAATATTAATTGAATATAATGTTAGGGGATTTATGATAGTTCTAACCAACGAGAAGCTGTGATTAGATATCGAGTATACTTGTTAATTACCAGCTGTTTATGAAACACAAGTGTTTACACCTCTAAAGTTGAAAAAATTCATTGCATATCTTGAAATTGATAAAACGGAAGAAGAATCGTAATGTGATGTGGTGACATTTCTCGAAAAAAGGATTTGTGCCTTACTATTACACACAAAGTAACTTTGTTAGCCACCTGGTCTGATATCGTTGAATCGTTTACTTGCGAAGCTTTAAAGGCAAGTGACATCATATTGGGATTATTTAATGATTCTTGTAACGATAGATCGTTTGTTGCTTATACTTTCAAAGTTATGCTTCATAAGTTTCAAATGACTAGGGGTGATCCAAGAAAAATATTTAATAAGATACAAAAACAACACGAATATTTTCGTGCTACATGTGTATCTTTAGACTCTTGGACATCGTATAATTGGAGTGATCGGATGTTAAAGCATGCAAATACATGTGTGAAAATATATATGCTTTAACAGTTGGACAAAGTCGGTTTGAAAACGAGCCAAGTTATGACTCAATAAATTTCCCGAAGACAACATAAATGTGGTTGATGGATTTGAAAGGAATTGCGCTACTGTTGATGACTTAAAAAGGAATGTCAAGTCGTTTAGTACAACCGAATCAAACTACAACAAGGCATTGCGTATAGTTTACGACTTATATGTGCTTGTGACAAAGATTATTTCATGAGAATTAACAATATCCTACATGTCATTTGAAAAAACAGAATGTGATGAAAAGGAACTAATGGCAATAGGCATGACTGTATTGATGCAGTTTGTGAAGGAAAAATCACAGAGTTTGAATATCAACGAGGCTTCTGATTCAGCAGCTCTCCCTGAGAAAATGTTTCTTTTTTTAATTTGATCTTTTTTTACCTCTAAGACAATACTTTTGACCAACTAGTCCAACTATGAACGAAAGTCGAATAGGTTTTGGAAAATTAGGGTCTTTCAGAACCTCTTCGACTTTCTTTCATAGTTAGTCTCTTGGTCAAAAGTATGGTCTTTGAAGTAAAAAAAGATCGAATTAAAAAAGCGGGACAATTTCTCTGGGAGAACTGTTGAATCAGAAGCCTCGTTGCTTTCCAAACTCTGTAATTTTTCCTTCGTGATGCAGTCGTGTATCTTCCTATTAGTTCCTTTTCATCACACTCTGTTTTCTAGTGATAAGTGGGATATTGTTGATTCTCATGAAATAATATTTGTCTCAAATAAGGATAAGTCGTAAACTATACGCAATGCTCTATGGTAGTCTGATCAGGTTGTACTAAATGACTTAACATTCTTTTTTAAGTCATCAACGGTAGGGAATTCCTGTCGAATCCATCAACCAGATTTATGCTGTCTTCGAGAAATTTTTCGAGGCATAACTTTGCTCGTTTTAAACTGGCTTTGCCCAACTGCCAAAGCGCATATCGAAAATTTTCACAAATCTATTGACACACTTTGACATCTGGTTCACTATAATTAGACCATATCCTAAGAGTCCAAAGATACACATGTAGCACGAAAATGTTCGTGTTGTTTTTGTATCTTATGCGATAATTTTCTTGGATCACCCCAGTCATTTGAGACTTACGCAGCATAACTTTAAAGTGTGAGCAACAAACGTTCTATCGTTACAAGAATCATTGAATAATCCCAATACGATGTCAATTGCCTTTAAAGCTTTACAAGTAATGATGCAATGATATCAGATCAGGTGATCAATGAAGTTATATTGTCGTGTAATAGTAAGGCACAAATCCGTTGCGGGAAATATCACCACGTCACATGACGATACTTCTTCTTCTGCTTTATCAATTCAAGATATGCAGTGTGATTCTTCCAACTTCAAAGGTGTAAACTTGTGTTTTTTTAAACAGCTTAGTAATTAACAATTCTACTCGATATCTAATCACAGCTTCTCATTGGTTAGACAACTATCATAACTCCCTTAACATCATATTCATTTATTATAAAATAAAATGACTGTTAGACGATAGACCATTTAATTAACTCACACGAAAAACATAAAAATACTCAATGATGCATATATTTACTTTTATATGCAAAATACAGAAGTAGTCAACCAATCGTAACATATTATATAAATGAATATTTTAACTCTTGATAATTTGATGTAGAATAGAATGCAGACCTCAAAAGAACCTCAATGTTCTCCCAAAACACAAGATTAACATCAAATTCGACTGGAATGGTTTTGTCCCCAAGATTAATCGGAATGAGACAGAATCTGATGTAGATTATTCAACTCCGACGATTCTTTGAAGATTATCGTTTTCATATTTACCCTAACGTCTATGAACTCAGGTAATCACATCTTAATCATTAAATATGTATCGATTCATGTAATCAAATAGGTTTTAATTAGTTTTTGAGAGTTTGTGATCCACATGGGTTTTAATTCTATATGTTTTCTAAACGCTAACACTAACAAAAAAAAATTTCATCGAAGTCCTTTGATCGTTTTATAATTAAGATACGCAAACTATGATTCGTTTCGTATCTGATAATGAAGGTTTTAATTTTTAGTGTTTGTGGGTAGTATGGTTTTGATGTTCAGTCCTTTGATCGTTTAATTTATGGGTATTATTATTATTAATTTTCTCGAGGGTAAATGGGTAGGATGGGAGGTTGGTTTTCATTGTCAAAAAAGATACTCATGTGAATGTGGGTACTTTTTTCTACACATCTGTTTTTGCAATTCACAAATTTTTCTTGCGGTTTGCTTAATATAAATATAATATAACAGTCATACTTTAAATTTCGAATAATTGTTGAAATAAAATAATTAGGGAGATTTGTTTGATCCGGAGGCAAATATAAATTAATTTGAGTCAAATCTCAATGTCCAGTTTCGTGTCAATGGGTAGTTTTTGGTATCGTTTGAAATGGGTAAAGTTTTGTTGGCATTGATCACTAATATTAGAGGTTCTAAATTTTTTATTTATTAATATATCAGGTGTAGTTTCAAAAGTTAAATCACTTCAAAAATATGTTTAAAGGGGTAGGATGGGATGTTGGTTTACGTAGCTTCGTTGCATAAGACTACATATATTTTCACCATAAGTTTGAAAGGTTATATTTACCATTTCTTCCATAAGACTATATATTTTCTCATGGACAGTTGTACATAGTTGTTTCTCGGGTTACGAGCAAAAAAGGGTTGAAAGTGATCATATTAGACGAGAACGGAAACAATTCTATAACCACAAGGAATGTGGTGTACAAAGAAGTGTTGTGGTCCGTCTAACTGACATGTTTAGTATTTCACATCTGATATTTTTTTAACTTGTTTTTTGGTTTACCAAACACTTTTTAAGGCTGCTACGATTATAAATTAATTCTAAATTTATCTTTCTGTGCAGCTTTTCATTTCGCCTGTTAATGGTTACGTCATACGTTTAGACATAGATTCCTGGATATTTTGGTCTACGAAGATGGCGCGGGAGTTACATCTAAGGTTTGTTAACTTTTGGTTGTAATATTGACATTTTGATTAAGGGTTTCTTCCACTTTGAATTGTAAAGATTGCAATTCTACTACTAAGGAATTAAGTGGTGTTTAAGTTTTTGAAAATGTCCGTTGTTAGGTTGTGGTATAGTTTTGTAAAATATATATTGTTTGTGTCAAGTAATTGAAATATTCATTTATGTAGTCATCATGTTACCCTTTTGAAATACAAACGAAAGTTTTTAGATACATCTACGAAAGTGCAGGCCTTCTGGTATATAGAGAGTTATAATTGGAGGCGAAAGTGCAAGCCATTTAGAACCTTGTAGTTCATATGTTTCTTGATAAAGTTACCGAAGCGTGCTATTTTCAAAAACTTGCCAATCTGCTCAAACATGCAATTTGAGCAGATTATTTTCTGCCTACTTTCCATGACATTTAGGATATTCGTTGCCTAAATTAGATATTTGATTGCCACTGAAAACGCTCAATTGACAAGTATTGGATTGGATAATACAAGTATATTTTTTTGATGGTCTGTTTGGACTTTTATCTTACATGAAAACCTAACAGTTTGGAGTTACTGGTCTTTTGATATCCACATCCATTGCCACTGGTACATACATTCATAGCAGCTAATTAAAAAATTATCTATCATTTCAAGTGCTAGGTTGCTGGTGTGGCTGTTTCCAATGATTGACCTATAGGGTTTGACTTTATTCGTTTGAAATAAAGATTTCCATTGTTTAAGAGAGATCAAAATTTTTTTATTGGTTTGATCTTGCTTACATTATGGCAACCGATCTAACTCTTCTTTTTACAATCCCAAGCACACACTCAAATTCTTCAACTGAAAGATCAACATTTGTTATGCAGAGTATATATGTGGTAATTTTGACCCATTTACCATATAATGCTAATTGTTTCACATCATCAATTTTAAAATCACCCATTTCCAAGCCCATACTAATGTATCATGGAGAAGTAAATCATACTTGAATGATGTAATGTCAGACAAATCCAATGTGGCACTTAAACATCTGGTAGGTAGATATATATATTATATTATGATGCTATGGACGCCATAAATTTTCATTTAACTTAAAAGATTGTCCTATTACTATGTAGAGTTAGGAGCATCATTGAATACACCGCCAAATATGAAGAAGTTGGAGAGCTCAATCATGTTAAAAGTGATCATCATCACGGGTCACTGATTACTTTCTGAAAATGTTAAATTCTACGGCGGACACCATAAGTCAACTTGTGGCTCAGGTTGGGTTCAAATTTTATCATCTTATATACTTGATTGGCAAAATTATAAATCAGTAACACACTATGTGACAAATCAATGCAAGTTGAGAGGGTTGGTTAACGGGTAACAAAAGGGAAAGGATTAGAACGTGTGTTTTAAAGGTGTTGCCTTTGATCTGGACTGATCGGAAACATTTTGTAGTGGAAATTACATGGCATTCTGGTCTCTTCAAAAAATTGATTTTATCGTGTTCTTTTCATATTCCTTGGGCTCTTCTGTAACTATTTTTATCTATAGACCATTATATGCATCTGAATACAATTTTGATTTGTGTTAATGGTTTGTTGTTAAAGAGATCATTTTATATATTTGTTTGGTATGAATGATTCGGTTGGTATATATATATGATACTTTTGACCAAATTTAAATTTGTGGTAAATTGTAATACGTGCATAAAAAAGTTTGTTACGCGTTGTTACCTTGAAGCATATTCAAAGTATACTCATAATAAAGCAAACGGCTTTTGCTCTCTTTACAATTCATCACCACGTTAAGAGATAAGAATCATGGAGTTGGCTATGAGAAACTCGAGCTAAACTTTAAATAGAAAGTCTGATATTATGGTTTACAACTTTGTTTTATTTGGTTTTTGCAATATTAATAGATTATTATTATTATTTTTAATAGATCATTTTTATATGGAGATTGACTCTTGATAGACTTCCCACTCGATAAAATCTATCACGACGATGCTTAGAAATTGAGTCCATTTCTTGTAGCCACGCCATCGAATTTGTTCATCACTTAATGTTCGAATGTCAGGTGTCTTCGGAGCTTTGGAGAAAGGTGAGATTATGGTTTGATTTGTTGTTACCGCGGTTCTCAGAATGGACGGAATGGATAGCTTGCTTTGAAGATTGGTGCGAATCGAAAGATATTAACGTCAGATTGTATGTCATCATTGCATCTACAGTTTGGCACATTTAGAGATTCGAAAATAGCAAGTTGTTTCAACCTCACCCAATGAAAAGGAGTGTTATATTTGATTCTATTTGTCTTTTCTTTTTCCTTTTTTTTTCATTTGGTATAGAAGTAGAGGCAAAAGCTTTGTAAATTGAAACAATAAAACTATAATGATGATGATGATAATGAGGATGACGATGACGATGACGAAGCATTGTTTCCTTATTTATCATAAATAATATTATGTATAGTTTTCTTATTTAGTTTTAATAATAATTTGATTTTTTGATTATTATGGTCGTACCACGTAAACAAAATTAATATGATCGAGTCACACAAGCAGATAAAATTTTTATTCTATATAACGTATAGATGTAGAGAGATACATAGATAAATAGGTGCATGTTCAAATTCTGGAGAAGAGTTTTCTCCAAGGTTCTTGTGGTATCATTCACTTTGTGCGGGCCAAACAGTTAACCTAAAACATTAAAGGCACGCTTTGATCGATGGATGCGAGGAGTTTATTCCCAACGGGTGTGTGAGTGGTAAATAAGAGAATTCGATGCCAAAATTGTCTTTCTTAAAAAAAGATAGATTTTTTCGTTAATAATTATACATTAGTATAAAATAGGTATTTTGTGGCCACCTCCAAAATAAGTACCTTAAAAGTATAAACGATCATTAAATCTAGGAATGTTGTATGAAAATTAATGGTAGTGAAGAATCTGAAGTTGAAAAAGAAGAAATTGCGCATAACATCTGGAGGCGTTAAATGACAAAATTACCCTTAAGTAATAAAATAATGTTGCGAACAGTAAATTTCTATTATCTATTGATATATATATATATATATATATATATATAAAATTCTTAATTGAGGTAAACAAACAAATGGGTTCGCGCTCTACTGCATGCGAAAAGCTTTATCTTGTAGATAACTATATGTTTTCAAAAAATATTTTAATGATAATGATCCCAACCTAATAAAAAAAATAATCCGTTTCAAAAGACGAAACCTACATTCTTTAATCTTCAATAATCATAATCAAACTAATTAAAAGTCACATAAATCGAATTTTTTTGTTAATTTGAATATTTTGGTTATTAAGACCATATAGTAAAGTGTGGAGAAAAGATATTGATTATTTTTTTTTTTTTTTTTTTTTTTTGTCATGAACAAATAAAAAAAAGGTTAGGGGAAAATTATAAAATAAAAAATTGATAGTGTTTAAAATAAAAAATTGATAGAGGTGTGAATTAATGTTGATTTTGTTTGAGAATTTTTATATGTTATTATTAAATATTTAACTCTCAAAATAATGCAGGATAAAAGAAAAATGCAGAAGAAAATCGAATATAAGATGTCTCAATTGATAATAGGCACGTTGATCACTCCATTGAGAATTGACTTGTTTATATTAGCTAACACATTATTTATTTAACAGTTAGAGTGCTCCCAATGAAGACATGACTTCTTCCAGGACTAGTCAACCATTTAGCGACACATCATCACTTCCATCCCACTTCCTTCCCAAAACTAAACCCAGAACTAACCACTCCCAACAATGACAATATGATATACCTCCTCAAATAAACTGGACCCACTTAAATTATTTAATTAAAGATGTTACAAGCTTTAATGTGAAATGTCCCGTTCTTATTGATTAAAAACGTTCCATATTAATTGATTTCGTTGCGAGGTTTTGACCTCTATATGAGACGTTTTTCAAAGACTGCATTCATTTTAAAACAAACCATAACCTTTATTTCATCAATAAAGGTTTAAAAAGCTTTACGTAGATTATCAAATAATGATAATCTAAAATATCCTGTTTACACACGACCATTACATAATGGTTTACAATACAAATATGTTACAACGAAATAAGTTTCTTGAATGCAGTTTTTACACAATATCATACAAGCATGGACTCCAAATCTCGTCCTTATTTAAGTATGCGACAGCGGAAGCTCTTAATAATCACCTGAGAATAAACATGCTTAAAACGTCAACAAAAATGTTGGTGAGTTATAGGTTTAACCTATATATTATCAAATCATAATAATAGACCACAAGATTTCATATTTCAATACACATCCCATACATAGAGATAAAAATCATTCATATGGTGAACACCTGATAACCGACATTAACAAGATGCATATTTAAGAATATCCCCATCATTCCGGGACACCCTTCGGATATGATATAAATTTCGAAGTACTAAAGCATCCGGTACTTTGGATGGGGTTTGTTAGGCCCAATAGATCTATCTTTAGGATTCGCGTCAATTAGGGTGTCTGTTCCCTAATTCTTAGATTACCAGACTTAATAAAAAGGGGCATATTCGATTTCGATAATTCAATCATAGAATGTAGTTTCACGTACTTGTGTCTATTTTGTAAATCATTTATAAAACCTGCATGTATTCTCATCCCAAAAATATTAGATTTTAAAAGTGGGACTATAACTCACTTTCACAGATTTTTACTTCGTCGGGAAGTAAGACTTGGCCACTGGTTGATTCACGAACCTATAACAATATATACATATATATCAAAGTATGTTCAAAATATATTTACAACACTTTTAATATATTTTGATGTTTTAAGTTTATTAAGTCAGCTGTCCTCGTTAGTAACCTACAACTAGTTGTTCACAGTTAGATGTACAGAAATAAATCGATAAATATTATCTTGAATCAATCCACGACCCAGTGTATACGTATCTCAGTATTGATCACAACTCAAACTATATATATTTTGGAATCAACCTCAACCCTGTATAGCTAACTCCAACATTCACATATAGATTGTCTATGGTTGTTCCGAAATATATATAGATGTGTCGACATGATAGGTCGAAACATTGTATACGTGTCTATGGTATCTCAAGATTACATAATATACAATACAAGTTGATTAAGTTATGGTTGGAATAGATTTGTTACCAATTTTCACGTAGCTAAAATGAGAAAAATTATCCAATCTTGTTTTACCCATAACTTCTTCATTTTAAATCCGTTTTGAGTGAATCAAATTGCTATGGTTTCATATTGAACTCTATTTTATGAATCTAAACAGAAAAAGTATAGGTTTATAGTCGGAAAAATAAGTTACAAGTCGTTTTTGTAAAGGTAGTCATTTCAGTCGAAAGAACGACGTCTAGATGACCATTTTAGAAAACATACTTCCACTTTGAGTTTAACCATAATTTTTGGATATAGTTTCATGTTCATAATAAAAATCATTCTCCCAGAATAACAAATTTTAAATCAAAGTTTATCATAGTTTTTAATTAACTAACCCAAAACAGCCCGCGGTGTTACTACGACGGTGTAAATCCGATTTTACGGTGTTTTTCGTGTTTCCAGGTTTTAAATCATTAATTTAGCATATCATATAGATATAGAACATGTGTTTAGTTGATTTTAAAATTCAAGTTAGAAGGATTAACTTTTATTTGCGAACAAGTTTAGAATTAACTAAACTATGTTCTAGTGATTACAAGTTTAAACCTTCGAATAAGATAGCTTTATATGTATGAATTGAATGATGTTATGAACATCATTACTACCTCAAGTTCCTTGGATAAACCTACTGGAAATGAGAAAAATAGATCTAGCTTCAAAGGATCCTTGTATGGCTTGAAAGTTCTTGAAGCAGAATCATGACACGAAAACAATTTCAAGTAAGATTTCCACTCGAAATAAGATTGTTATAGTTATAGAAATTGAATTAAAGTTTGAATATGATTATTACCTTGTATTAGAAAGATAACCTATTGTAATTAATAAAGGTTTCTTGATCTTGGATGATTACTTGGAATGGATTTAGAAAACTTGGAAGTAAACTTGCAATCTTGGAAGTATTCTTGATTTTATGAAACTAGAACTTTTGGAATTTATGAAGAACACTTAGAACTTGAAGATAGAACTTGAGAGAGATCAATTAGATGAAGAAAATTGAAGAATGAAAGTGTTTGTAGGTGTTTTTGGTCGTTGGTTTATGGATTAGATATAAAGGATATGTAATTTTGTTTTCATGTAAATAAGTCATGAATGATTACTCATATTTTTGTAATTTTATGAGATATTTCATGCTAGTTGTCAAATGATGGTTCCCACATGTGTTATATGACTCACATGGGCTGCTAAGAGCTGATCATTGGAGTGTATATACCAATAGTACATACATCTAAAAGCTGTGTATTGTACGAGTACGAATACGGGTACATACGAGTAGAATTGTTGATGAAACTGAACGAGGATGTAATTGTAAGCATTTTTTTTTAAGTAGAAGTATTTTGATAAGTGTCTTGAAGTCTTTCAAAAGTGTATGAATACATATTAAAACACTACATGTATATACATTTTAACTGAGTCGTTAAGTCATCGTTAGTCGTTACATGTAAATGTTGTTTTGAAACCTTTAGGTTAACGATCTTGTTGAATGTTGTTAACCCATTGTTTATTATAACAAATGAGATGTTAAATTGTTATATTATCATGATATTATGATATATAATATATCTTAGTATGATATATATACAGTTAAATGTCGTTACAACGATAATCGTTACATATATGTATCGTTTCGAAATCATTAAGTTAGTAGTCTTATTTTTACATATGTATTTCATTGTTAATACACTTAATAATATATTTACTTATCATTTAACATAATTAACCAAGTGTATCAATATCTTAATATGATTCATATGTACCTAGTAAGACGTTGTTATAACGATAATCGTTATATATATCGTTTTCGAGTTTCTTAAATTAATAGTCTCATTTTTATGTATATAACTCATTGTTAAAATACCTAATGAGATACATACTTATAATAAAATCATGTTAACTATATATATGTCATCATATAGTTTTTACAAGTTTTAACGTTCGTGAATCACCGGTCAACTTGGGTGGTCAATTGTCTATATGAAACCTATTTCAATTAATCAAGTCTTAACAAGTTTGATTGCTTAACATGTTGGAAACACTTAATCATGTAAATAACAATTTCATTTAATATATATATATATAAACATGGAAAAGTTCGGGTCACTACATAATGTTAATAGTACAAGTAATATATGCATGTATATCCGTCCATCCGTCCAGGAATATGATTGAAATGGACGAGCAGAAGAACGAAGGAGCTGGGCGACACCCTGGACTAAAGGCTGGACTAAGTGGTGCCAACTGTGATGACCCAGAAATTTCTGATCAAATTTAAACTTAATCTTTAACGTTTCCGAAAGCAAAGTCTATGAAGTTGAATCTCAAAATTTTAAACTATTCAAATACCTTTCGATTGTTCTCAACAATTCGCGAACAATTATATGTAAATAGATACATATATATATACTATAACTTGAAAACATAACAAAGTGTTAAGAAAATGATATTGTGCATTAAACTTATTGGTTTGATTATCTGATTGATATATTTAACTACGGAATTAAAAGATTATGCCAAACGATTGAATTAAAAGATATTTATTAAGTCCCTTAAGAATTATAATATTATTACGAGTTTCTGTTGTGAGGTCCACGTTGATTTGGGAAATCATTCATGTTTAACGGTATTCGGAATAAATGGTAAAGTGTTTGTTTAAATAACGTAATTTGGACACATACAATAATAAGGAATATTAAATGTTAGAATTAGATATATGAATAAATTGCGATATGTATTTTAAGACGTGTTTATAAATATTGAAAATAGATATTAACTTGGTTATGAAACGTTTGATAAATACTATTATATTAATAAATAACGAGACAATGATTTATAGAAGTAAATGATCAAAACACTCGAAAGATTAAGATATACTTTGAGTGATATAGTTTGTTGATAATTTAAGACTATATTTTGACAAAAGTACGAGTCACGAAACATAAAGTGATAGTTTTCTAAGCATACGAAAAAGCGTTCGAGAAACCGGAACCGGGGCATAAGTCGAGTGACAACGTACGAGACATCGGAATGAAAATTTCAAGTCAACTATGCACGAGAATATAATATAATATATAATTAATTAATATAAATTATATATATATTATATATTAATAAATAAATATGTCGACAAACAAGAAAACAAAAGTTTGTGAGCTGGATCAGAGGGCCATGCGATCGCATGGCCTTGATGCCCAAAAACCATGCGATCGCATGGGGTTGGAAATCAGGCCACATCTATAAATTCAGTCGAATTCGTTCCAGTTTTGCACACATACATATTACACTCGTATATATATTTATATTTATATTATTATTATTATTATTATTATTATTATTATTATTATTTTTATTATAATTATAATTATTATTATTAAGATTAATCTTATTATTATTAATCTTATTATTTTTAATTAGTAGTATTATACATAAAATACTACGACGAAGTCATGAGCGTGTCACTTTCAAAATGGGTTTTCATGCGGATTGAGCTAAGGAAAATATGAGTTATAGCTATGGAGGTTATGGGTAATGTTCATGGGTATATTTGTGAATCAAACCTAGTGTTTATCATCTCCGTTGCGTCTACGTACTTTCCTACAATATTGAATCTCAATATTGATACGTAAGCACTCATATTTTATCTTTTATATATTAATTGTGTATCCATGTCTAGTGCCCGAGTATATATATTTATACATGCTTGTATGCTAAATTTCGTCGTTAAACAGTTTATGATGAATCACGAATTAAATACATATATTACTGGTAAAAGGTATATGATATGCATGTTTTTGGAAAGCTGGCGAAAAATCAATGACTTTTCATTTAGATATCGAATAGTTTCGATGAACGGATTAAAAGATATGATCAACTGAATTATGATTGATGTTAATTGAAATTGCTTTTAAATCTGCAATTAAGATTTAAACAACTTGTTTACGAGATTGATAAATTGAATTTTTGAATATTACCAATCGAGTAAATGAATCCTTATATAAGGTACGTCTCATTTTGTTAAACAACTGTCAAAATTGACTTTTTGAAACGACTTTGGATAACTTTTGTATGTCGATCTCGAGCATTAGGATTGTGATACACTATGACCCGACCTAGCTTGATAGACATTTATTGACCAACATATGTTCTCTAGGTTGAGATCTACGATTATTTAATATTTTGAGTTCCGGTCACATTACGATGGACAACTTTATGTGCTGCTAAGGTGAGTTTCATTGCTCCCTTTTTAATTGCTTTTGCAATATATATTTTTGGGCTGAGAATACATGCAATTTATTTTAAACGCAATGGATACAAGTACATACTTAATTCTACACTGAGTTTGAACCGAAAATCCCTTAGCTTTGGTAATTAGTAGCTGCCAGTACATAGGATATGGACTGGTGGGCGCGAATAACAGTATATGGATCCATAGGGCTTGACATCCCCGTTCGAGCTAGAGCGCTAGCCTTTTAACGGACGTGTGTTATTTGAGTTTAGGACACGTTGGTTTGCGTGTATTAAAACGAATGGGGTATTTATCATTATAACGTTAAAGCTTAGTTACCAGGGTGCTCTATTACGTAGAATCTATTGATAAACGTTTCTGGATGAAACAACTGAAATCTTGTGATCCACTTTTATATATAGATTACGCGAAACACTAAAACTATGAACTCACCAACCTTTGTGTTGACACTTGTTAGCATGTTTATTCTCAGGTTCCCTAGAAGTCTTCTGCTGTTTGCTTATATGTTATACAAGCTATGTGCATGGAGTCTTACATGACATATTTTTCGAGGAAACGTTGCATTCACCAAATCATCACCATGTATCTTATTTTGACTACATTGTCAACGGAAGTACTATTGTAAACTGTTATTACGGTGATTGTCTATATGTAGAAATCATCAGTTGTCGAAAATCTTTGATTTAAAAATACATTTATGGTGTGCCTTTTCAAAAAGAATGCAATGTTTACAAAACGTATCATATAGAGGTCAAATACCTCGCAATGAAATCGATGAATGACGTGTTCGTCCATATGGATTTGGAGCGATCGTCACACCAACGGTGTCCTCGTGGACTAAAGCTTGGACGGGCTCTTGGACGTACCATTGGGAGCACTCTTATAACCATCGAATTTCTAAATAATTCTATCCCTGGATTTGGGTTTTACTTCAGATATATTCTAATTGAATATTACCAATTGTCATTTTCAATTGAATATATATAATAACTAGTAAAATGACCCGTGAAATCACGAGTTTGTTTAACGAAACAATTTAATGACATATTTTAGGTATTAAGTAAATGTAAATGTTGAAGTCATTTATTTTAATGACCCATTTGACTAAGAAACTTGTCGTTATTTTGTACAAATATATAGAGATAGGGGTATGCGTGGTATGTTTCCGGACAAAACTTGTTTGGTCCGGTTCCGTCCCGAATCCCAAATTGAAGCAAAAACATGGAACGAGTACCGGACCAAATATTATCGGTTCGGTACGGTACGGTTCGGGTATTTTTTAGTGTTATTTTCGATTTTGGTCCGGTTCGGTCCGGACCGAAGATCAAAAATCTGTAAAATTATGGACCAAGGACCGAACCGAAAAAGCTCGGTTCGGTTCGAAATCGATTCGATCCGGTACGGTATTCGGTTCTTCCCTTACCATGCACACCCCTATATAGAGACATGTATTTTCGCATACATATGTAACGTAATTAATTTCGTAAAAAGGAATCCATATTTGTATATTAATAATTTAATATTTATAATTATAATTATTATATTAAAATTAAATAATAATAATAATAAAGTTCGCTTAAAGTTGAGTATTTATATTTTTAATAATAATAATAATAATTAGTAATAATAAATGTCTTTTAAATTTTTTTAGAAAATTAAAATTACAATTTAGTAGAGATTAGTATTTTCTTTTATAAAAAATTTCCTATTATTTTTTTAATTAAATTAATATATAATTATAACATCATCACTATGAAAATTAAAGAATAATCAACTTAATTATGATATCATCATTTTAGAGCTTTACATGGCTATATATACATGTTACAACGTACCTACCTAGTTTAGCATAGTTAATCTCAAAAAACATCCATATTCTACCGACCAATGTGAAAAAGACTAAGATAGAATGGGCCAAACATGCCCAGTACATATGGCCCAATATTTTAAAAAGCCCATACTAACAAAGGGCTTTTATTCAATATATGTAAATCAAACCACCACATAACTTCCTAACAATTCTTTTTCTAGGGTTTAAGCGAAGTCTACTAACTTTCAATTTCATTTAGCAACCTCTAGCAATGGCGTTTTGGGGTGCGTTTCAGCTACAGATACTTAATTCGATTATTTTGTTTCTATCGTTCACGTATGTTGTATTTTTATGCTAATGTTATTCGTGTTTTGTTTAATTATCAGGAATTGAAATAAAGCCAGGTAAACCCTACCTTCATCAGTATGATGATGAAAGAGGAAGGCTTCGTTTATCTCAGGTCTGTTTTGGTTATTAATTTGCAATATTTGCTGTAATTTTTTGTCCAAATTTAATTATGAGCTGATTATTTTGTTTGTATCATTTTTTTATTTGCTGAATTAAAGCTAGTTTGAGTGATGCTTTGTTTTTTTAAAAGTTATTATGTTCGTATCATTTTTTATCTGATGAATTAAATGTATATTTCTAATTTTGCGTGTTGTGATCTCAAAATTAGCCCTAATTATGTTAGTCTACATGTTAAAAGATTTTTCTTCTAAGATTGAGCTCAATTATAGCTCGAGAAGATACTAATGTGTGTGTGATTGTTTGTATGTATAAATTATATATATCTGTATATATTTAGGTTTTTATAAATTATATTCGACAGATGAATGTTGATAGTATTAATATGTATTGGCAGCTGAATTTATTTAGCTTTGTTATTATATATTATTTAATTAATAATGTATGATTCATTCTTCCGATGTACCTGAATATTTTATGATGTTTAAACTTGTGTATACTTCATTGGGTAGCAACGTGTGCTTGTTGTTTCAAGTAAAGCATGCATGTCTTTAAGCTCTTGTAAAAATAACTTTTGTTTTATGTTATACAAGACAATTGAAGATGATTGTTTTTTCTTTTGTTGCTTAGGCAACACTAGGAAACGTTAAATCGAAAGAGAAGGCTGTCGTTGTTTGTAATGTTGGTGAAAAGAAGCCAGTATACCTATGCTCGTTGCTTCCCAAAAAAATGGAGACCTGCTCGTTGAATATCGAGTTTGAAGAATACGATGAGGTAACTTTTTCAGTAGAGGGTCCTCACAGCGTTCATCTTTCGGGGTTCTTTTATGGAGGAAAACCGGATTCTGATGGAGATGACTATGAATCGTATCCTTTTTCTATATTAAATAAAAAGGCTATAATGTATTGCTTTGTTTTATGGCTACTTTTCTTTAACAAATTATTCTAAGCGATTCTGATGATGGTAGCTTTGAGCGAGTAGAGGTTGACTCTGGCTCTGACGATGATGGTGAGTATGACTTTGATGATGTGGATGACCTTTCTGATGATGACATGGACGCGTTTGTTTCATCGAACGCTCCCAATAGTGGAGGTATGTTATATTGGTTACACACTTTGCTATATATTAGTTGTACTAATTTATGAATCTGTATATTGTACATGAGTTGTTAAATGATCATATGATGTCACAGATAAACACATATATCTGGTTAGAAAATAATTGATGAAATGTATTTAGACAATTGATTAGTAAATTCTTTTTTAATTATATAGCACAAATAATTTGACGTATAACAGCTTATCATATGTTCATATGTCTAGTGTATTATGTTCATAGACGTATCAATAAGTATTTATGCAACTTTTGTAAAGCAAATTTTAAAGTATAAGAAGTAAAGGGATTTATTTGGAAGTAAGTGAGACTGAAATCAAAAAATAGGCTGGAAAAAATCAGTCAAATGACCAATAAGTTTAATTAAAGATTAAAGTGAAGTTTTTAAAGATTTATGAATTTTTTAAATCGTTTTTTTTTTTTTTCAATCAGTGAGGATTGAGGAGATTGTTGATGAAGATAAACCTGATGAAAAAGCTGTATCTCAACAATCAAAGAAGAAAAATAAACAAGTTTCTGATAATGATGAAGGTTCTCAGAAGCAAATTGTGCTAAAAAGTTCTGACAGTGTTCCAGTTTTGGAAAGTGAAGATGAAGATGGCTTTCCGATTTCTTCTGCTGATAAAGATAAGGACAATGTTCAAAGTGACAAACAAGGTTCAGAAAAATCAACTGAAAAGGGTGAAAAAGGACAAACCAAGAGGAAAATAGGTGTGGATGATTCTGAAAAGTCAACAAAACGGAAGAAAGATGATTCTATTGCCAGGTATGACTGTCAATGTTATATATATTACTATATAATTATGTAATATATGTATGAAGTTCATATAAATGGACATAATTGGGGCCTTTTTTAAACCCGTATGTGGAATCTTTTGATTCCCTGAACCTGTTTTAACATGTTACCTAATTTTGGTGTTTTATTATTTATCAGTCAACCAGAAAAAGTGGAAGCTGCTACACCAGAAATGGAAGTCAAGAAATCAAAGAAGAAGAAAAAGAAAGGAAAAGATGCAAAAGAAGACGGTAACAGTAACAATGTGGTTCAGGAGCAGAACACAAATCCGGAAAAAACCCCAGAAAAGTAAGTATTATATCTATGTTTGGGTCAACGGTCAGTCTGAGTTGACCCATTGTGACCCACATAAAACTACTTATGTTGGCCTGAGCCTGTTTTGACTTGTTACCAAACCGACAATTTGGCCACATGTAATCAGGTTACAAACATAGAGAAAACATTGAATATAATTTGTGTTTTACTAATCTTTTGTTGAATATAATATTCACTAGATCAATTACAAAGAAGAACAAACAGCAGGAGAAGACACCTGGTTCAGCTAGCGAACCTAAAGCAACTCAAGTTCGAACCTTTCCTAATGGTTTAGTAATTGAAGAGATTCAGATGGGTAAACCAAATGGAAAACGTGCAGATAATGGAAAAAAGGTGTCTTTATTTCATAATTTTAAAAAGTGTATATTTCAATGAGTTAATAATAATTCCATTGCTTATTAGATTTCTTTAACTAACAAAAAAAAATGTTTTTTGTTTTTGTTTTCAGATTAGTATGCGTTACATAGGCAAGCTGCAGAAGAATGGAAAAATATTTGACTCAAATATTGGGAAGGCACCTTTCAAGTTTCGCCTAGGTACCCTTGTTGTATTATAAGCTAACATTAATTAATAATAATAATATCAAAAATGTGACACTAGTTTATTAATATGCTGATTTTGTTTATTTGTTATTTCAGGTGTTGGGCAAGTGATAGCTGGATGGGATGTTGGTGTCAAAGGTAGTAGCCTCTTTGCTAGTCTTTTTTTATTTATAAAAATGTCGCCTCTTTTAAAATATAAAAAATAAAAAAACGGCAGTCTTTTTGCATTTTATGTTTTTATATTTTTATGCTCTGCCTCTAACGTTTGTGTACTTCAGGTATGCGTGTTGGGGACAAAAGAAGACTAACAATTCCTCCATCAATGGGGTAAGTTCTATTATTCTAATATGGTGGCAATATCAAATCTATATTATCTGATTGGGTTGATTTGAGTTTCTAATCTCTAACGGGTGAAATAAGCAACTTAAGCTAATAAGGGAGTGGTTAAATAGGCTGAACGGGTTAAAAGTTGCCTAAGATATATATTTCTAAACCGTCTTTTGTATGCATTATAATTACTATTTTACTATTGTATGTATAGAACTTACAAAAAACTCATCATTTTATGTAACCAACAACATGAAAAAAATATACAATAGGAACTTTTTGAATTTGGATGCTTACATAGTAAAATGTGTGTGAAGTTTGATACATTACCAGACTACAAACTCTTTTAATGAATTGAATATCTTAAATCCTTTTATAAAGTTTATTTTCAGATATCTAAATTACTGTTTCATTACTTGTATTTTTTATTATTTGAGAAAGTATTTGCAAACCACCTTTTTAGTCGTCATGTAATATTTTCTAAAATTTGTTTTTGTTCCTATTAATTCAGGTATGGTGCTAAAGGTGCGGGTGCAGCCATACCACCCAACTCATGGCTGGTTTTTGACGTTGAGCTGGTGGATGTGAACTAGTTGAAAGTGGCTTTCTGAATTGTTGTTAATCGTTGTGGATTGTGAGATTTTGTTTTGGTTCTACATTTTTGTTTTGTATTCAGGTCAACTGTTAATTAACGGAGTATGATTCGGTTATTAATCAAGTTATATTATGTAGTACTATACTTTCTAATAGATGCAATTTTGTCTTGGATGATTTGAGAGTTGAATTAATGAATTTGTTCCCTGTTTAAGATGATTAAGCTAAGCCTTGAGTTATAAATTGTTTCTTGGTTGTTTTTTTGGTTTGATAGGGTTTAATATTTCTAGTTTCAGTTAAGGAAATAATAATGGGGTTAATAAATCGTAACAAAACCCAGTCTGTAAAAGAAGGCGTAGTTAAACAGGTGCTTTTCAAACTTTCTAGCAGAATATGGAGAATGTGTCTGTTGCGGTACAACTCAAGCCGGGTTGTCATTCGTTTTTATGGAAGTCTTTGGGTCCGCTGTTATTGCTTAAGAAATGATTACAGTTCTAAAAATTAGTAAGGCAACTTTATGGGCACATGAAGTGGTGGGAGTGTAATCCGATGGAGCATATATGGATAATGTTAATTGTCACACTTCAAATAGGGCCAGAGATATTTGTGACCATTCATATCATAACAGTTGTATAACGAGAACGACTCTATATGAGACGTTTTGAAATAAACCTTTATTAATAAAACAGCGGAAGCATTAAGAGTGTTTACATCAAATCTAAACTGAAATAGTAATAGTTTTAAAATGCAAAGTAAATGTAATGAAATGAAGACTCCATGCAGCAGCATTCAATTCATCAAGTAGCAGTCATAACAATCATCTTATTCGTCACCTGAGACAAAACATGCTTAAAGTGTCAACCAAAAAGGTTGAGTGAAATTCATAGGTTTATATAATATGCATTAGACCACAAGATTTAGTTTAAGGTTGATTGATACCAAATATATCAATCTAAAAGTGTTGCTGCAGTTTGTAATATCGCGACTAAACAAAAGTTACCCCTTGACACCTTGTACTGTCAGTGTCGTTGAATCATTATTATGTAACCAAAGACCAGAGGTCAAATGGTTAGAGACGTTACTCTCAATAGGCCTACTCATAATAATTAAGTTTGCGTTATACCAAGCAATTAACGATATTACGGTGAGGATTTGCATGACAAAGCAAGACAGCATAATAACATTTGAGTACTTGTATCTAAACGTAAAATAGTTATAAAGCAAGCATGTGTCTCACCCCAAAAGTTATAAACAGTTAAGTAAACAGTAAAAGTGGGGCTATGAAAATCACCTTAAATAGCTGTTGAAGTATTCCACGCAAGAAAGGAAAGTAAAGCAAGTAAGTGGCCGGGATATCAACCTAGAGGTATAACGTTCGATCAGTAAATGTCTAATCGACCAAGTGTATGTTTATTAATATAATGAATTATATTAATAGAGACAGTTCAAAATAGGAAGATTTCAACTTATGGAAAGTTTATAAGTTCAGGTTATATTCATTAATAAGACGTTGTACAACTTTACTCAAGCTTCGTTGCTATCAAATAAGTCAAGAATGAACAGATGTAACCGGGGGCCCAGGACTCTTGACCAGAATCTAAGTCATGACATTCGAGATCCACAAGCTTACCCATAAATGGCAACCTAGACATCATTCACTTACGACTATAAGTAGCGATGAAGTTTGTATATAGTGCACGTTATCTTTAGAGTATAACCTTCACGTTATGTGCGTATAGAATTACGAAACATTGATATAATTTACTTATATAGTAAATATATATTATATTAAGTTTGAATATATTTAATATTATTAATGTATTATCATTATTAATTTATTTTAAAATTAATCTTATAACAAAGTATTATAAGTTTAATTATGTAGATAGGTTAAATATATAATAATTATGTCTTACATATTTATTACAGATCTTAAATTTATATACTATTATTTGATTAATATAAATCTTATATTTATTATATATATCGAAATTTATATACATAAATTATCTAAATTCAAATTTATATATCAATAAATTATCTAATAATTCTAATTAGTATTTTATTGACTTAAAATCAGTAGATAATTTGTACAAAATTTTATAAAATAATCTATACAATAATACTAGTTTTTATGTATTAATTATTATTTTCAATAATCGTTTAATACTTAAAATACAAAAAAATAGGTAAACGAGTTTAAAATTATATTTTATATTTTTCTCAGTATCTACTAATCTTAATAAACATACAAAATTTTTATAAAATATGTTTATCACGTTTTAGTATTTATTTCTAATATTGTTCTCAGTTTGCATTAAATCAAAATTAATTATGTAATAAATACCAAATCGACTTAAGTAAATTAGTTTATAATTTTCTCAGGCTTCTATATGTTTAATAAACTAAAAAAAATTATTTATGTATTTTTATTGCTGATAAACATATTTATTACGAATTTTATATATTTTTTAATATATAATCGAAATTAATTATAAATAATAATCCACAAATTCTAAAAATCTTTTTTATAACTTTATTAACAGTTCCTAACTATTTTCTATTCATTCTTACAGTTCTAAATAGTTTACACCAATTAATTCTATTTTATATACATATATAATAGTTACCGATAAAAATTAGAGAATAAATATATAAAATAGTAAATAAATTACAATTTCGATTCTACAATTACTTTTATGTTATGTATGACCTGTAAAAATTATCTTTACACATTTTAAGTATATAAAATATTTTCTATTGATTTATTTTGTTATATATATATATAATCCGTATATGATATATATATATTCTTAAATTCTTTTTTAAATAAAAAAATATTAAATCCGTACATATAATTCATGAAAATAATTTTTATATCTAACATAATAGTTAATACTAATTATCAAGTGTTTACTTTATTTTTTTTATAATTGTTTCATATTTTCTATAATTAATATTGGCTAGTACAATAAAATAAATAAATAAATAAATAAATAAACGTATAAAATAAAAAAATAAAAAAAACAAATGTAGAGAACTTACAATATTTCTCCAGAGGATTTTGAAGGTTCTCCAATTTTTTTGTGGCAAAATTTGTGAAGATTGAGTGTAGTATTTATAGTTGGAAAAATGGATAAAGAAATAATAAAAAAATAAAAAGAATTCCTAGTTAATTTGCAAATGGGTTTTAAAAAAATAAAAAGTATACATGTCTAGTTATTTTTGCCATGTTACTAATTAAAATAAAGAAAAGTAATTCTTATCTTTTTTTTATTTATTAAAAGTAGATCTAAAAGTTAAAATAAGAAAAAGTAGTTTGTATTTTTATTAAAAGTAAATCTTAAAAGTTAAAATAAGAAAAAGTAGTTTGTATTTTTATTAAAAGTAAATCTTAAAAGTTAAAATAAGAAAAAGTAGTTTGTATTTTTATTAAAAGTAAATCTTAAAAGTTAAAATAAGAAAAAGTAGTTTGTATCTTTGTATTTATTTATTAAAAGTAGATCTAGTTTTGATTTTCTTTTTTTCTTTTTTAATTCTAAAAATCGTTTAATACATTTCTAAGAACATTTAACATTTTATTTCTATTTTTATTTAATTATTAAATACAAATTTTATATAAAAAAATTATTATTATATTCGGTTTTTATAATTAAAATTAAAATTTATGATTATTACTTTATAGTTTTTATTAGTTTTATAAGTGTTATAATATTATTTATTATTTAGTTAATTATATATTCTATTAACTAAATAACAAAAGTAATATAAATATTATATATATTCATTGATGTAATTATGTTATATTATATAACATAACCTTATTTATAATATTTATAATTATATTATTTATTTTAAGCGTACGTTTATTCGATCAATGTTAAATTTATTCGTATATAATAACTCTAGGTATTTTATTAAAATCGAAAGTCGAAAAGTGAGGGTTGTTATATTAATAATTCTTTTGAAGGTAGAGAGAATCAATCTACTAACAATAATATGCTCAATATAAGGGAAGCTCCGATCATCGAAGATGAAGGTAACAATGGTTTTGGGTCATCGGAATCTGTTCCTGGTACTTCGGCACCGCAAAGATGTGGTGAAAAGGTCCAACAAATTTCAAATTTGGTGAATTTGCAAAAAGGATAATTGTGCAACCAAAGGTCAATGACACATCTTCCAATTTAAACTTATAAGTATATAAGAAGTACAAAGTATATGAGAAGTACAAAGGAGTACCGCATATCATCCGCAAACTGACGGGCAGAGTGAAAGAACAATTCAGACTCTTGAAGACATGCTCAGGGCATGTGTGATCGATTTTGGAAACAGATGGGATAAATATCTACCATTAACAGAATTCTCGTATAATAATAGTTATCATGCGAGCATTAAAGCTGCACCATTCGAAGCACTATATGGAAGGAAGTGTAGATCCCCTATCTGTTGGAATGAAGTAGGAGATCGACGATTAACTGGTCCCGAAATCATACACGAAACTACTGAGAAGATAGTACAAATCAAGGAGAGATTGAAAACAGCCCGTAGTCGCCAAAAGAGCTACGCCGATGTCCGAAGGAAACCATTAGAGTTTCATATCGGTGACATGGTTATGCTAAAGGTGTCACCTTGGAAAGGTGTAATACGTTTCGGCAAAAGGGGTAAACTGAACTCAAGGTATGTAGGCCCGTTCAAGATCATCGAACGCATTGGACCGGTAGCTTATCGACTCGAGTTGCCACAACAACTCACCAGAGTACATAATTCGTTTCACGTTTCAAACCTTAAGAAGTTTTTTGCAAAGGAAGACCTCACCATTCCTCTTGAAGAAATCCAAGTCGACGAGAAACTACAATTCATAGAAGAACCAGTCGAAATCATGGACCGTGAAGTTAAACAGCTCAAGCAGAGCAACATACCAATCGTTAAGGTTCGTTGGAATACTCGAAGGGGTCCCGAGTTTACTTGGGAATGAGAGGATCAGATGAAACAAAAGTACCCACATTTATTTTCCGAGAACGCAAAATAGGTACAACTTTAAAATTTCGGGACGAAATTTATTTAACGGGTAGGTACTGTAACGACCCGGATTTTTCCGATCATTTTATACATATGAGATTAATATTTACATAAATTAAACATTACCAACATGATAAACAATCCAAATTGTTGAGTCTTGTATTTTTGAAAAGAGTTTTACACAACGTTTGACCGTCCAATTTGATCGATGATATCACGAACTATATAACATAAAATAATTATACGATTGTGTACATATACTTATTTATACATATTTAACATGAGCTAAGGATGGTTTAACATCTCATTGTGTACTAATAACAATGAGTTATAAGTATACTTTGAGACTACTAACTTAAGTTTTCAAAACGGTAACTATACGTAACGTTCTTTGATATATATACCTATAATCTATAATGCTTATACAAGTATCATATAAATACGTATTTAATCACTTTTAAAGGGCTTAAATACATAAAACAATATAAGTATATTCACAAAAGATAGTTATATTTGAATTCTCGTTCCGTTTCCTCAAGATTTCTACACGTATACTAGAGTATATGTACCCGTATTATACGCAGATTCTAGATGTATTTACTATTGATAAATGCCAATTATTAGACCACAATTATCTGCTCTTAGCAGCCTTTGTTAGTCAACAACATGTGGGATCAAGTAGGAAGACTTATGAGCTAAAAATCAAAACTTAAAATCTATATATATACATACATATACACGTTTACATATACATACATATACTTCCATATCAACTTTATTTCAAGATAAATGATCTTCTAAACTCTCTCATCTTCAACCTTCAAGTGTTCTTCAAGGTCTTCATAAGTTTCTAACTTCATAATCAAGGTAAAACTATGTTTAAACTTTGATTCAATTCATGTAAGTTAATTATCTTAAATCAAGATATAAACTTACTTACAACCTTTGTTTCTTTCATGATTTCACTTCTTAATCTTCCAAGTCATCAAGAACAAGTTCATATCTTGTTTATTCAGTAACTTTCTTCATCATACTTGAGGTATAACCTTTGTTCATCATCTTGTTCAATTATAACTATCTTATTAAGAATATACAAATTATAACAACAAGAACATAGTTTGAATGATTTCAAACTTGTTCGCAAACTAAATAGATCCTTCTAACTTGACTTTTAAAACACTTCAAGACCTGTAATATATCATAATGATATGCTAACTTAACAAGATACAACTTGATTTTACAAAGAACACCTTAAAACTGAATCTACATCGTTGGAGTGCAACCGGGGGCTGAGTTGGGTTGGATAATTAAAAACCATCTTAAACTTTGAATTGGAAGTTTGTATTCTGGAAAAATGATATTTCTTATGAATATGTTAATATATAAAAATCTCATGGTGTAACTCAAAGTGTAAGTATTTTTGTAAAAATGATCATCTAGATGTTGTTTTTACGACAGAAATGATCATTTTCATAAGATTCACCAAAGTTTGACCTATAACCTATGATTTTGAATGCAAACCAAGGTATTTACAGTTCATATTCATAAATAATGGCTCGATCCAAGGAAGTGGCAAGTTGAACCAACAAAAACGGAGTTGTATTGAAGAAACTACGACTAAAACAAAATCGGGTATCCGAAGCTAGTTTAGCTACGAAAATATTTTGACTAAAACCAAACTAATCATATCTTGGCTAATTAACATGATATTTTATATATATTTACTCATGATTTGATTTTACATATTTCAGGACCACCCGTAAACAATACGAGAAGATTAATTATAAGACCTCATGATTGTACGCAACACGTCATTTGACAACACGGTACTTTATGTACGCAACACGTCATTTGACAACACGGTACCATGGGTCGAGATTAATTCTGATCAATACGAATACGATGGGGTCTTTATTTATTTTATTAAACAACTAATTGTGGACTACTAACATCGGACTGCTAACTACGGACTATTAGATATTGAAAGTATTATAAGTATACATGTAACGATTATTTGAAAAGAAAATATGTTGATATATTATATATGGTTAGGTTCGTGATATCTATCGAAGACCAAGTCGTGTTAAATATCTTCAAGGCAAAAGTGAGTATATAGTCCCACTTTTAAACTCTAAATATTTCGGGATGAAAATACATGCATTTTATGATTTACGTTATGGACACAAGTGATTAAAAATATATATTCTACGTTGAGTTGTACCACTGACATACTTCCCTGTAACTTGGTAACTACTATTTACATGCGGAATTGTAAACGCGAATCCTGTTGATAGATCTATCGGGCCTGACAACCCCAACCGGACTGGACGACCAGTATTCAACGGTTGCACAGTACTTCGTTTCGGTGACTACACTTGGTACGGTGTAGTGAGATTTCATAATAAAGGGAATATGCGACGTTGATTAAATGTTAAGTATGGTTATCAAGTGCTCAACCACTTAGAATATTTTTATTAAAACGTTTATGTATATGAAATCTTGTGGTCTATATTTATAACGCTGCTAGCATTAAACCTATATCTCACCAACTTTATGTTGACGTTTCAAGCATGTTTATTCTCAAGTGATAAATAAAAGCTTCCGCTGCATTATGCCGAATTTAAGCAAGATTTGGAGTATGTATATTTGTGTCAAAAATAAAACTGCATATCGGAAGATTTGTAATGTGAAATATGTTGGAAACCGTATTGTTATCATCAAATGTAAAGTTTGTAAGACTAAGATTATCACTAAACGATAATCATTATTATGTTGTTTAAACTTTTGGTTATAATAAAGATTATGGTTTGTATCATAAAAACGTATGCAGATTTTTAAAAATGTCACATATAGAGGTCAATACCTCGCAATGACACCAATGAGTACGTGACGTTTATATTCGATATGAACGGGACGCTTCAGGTGGTATCAGAGCGTTGGTCTTAGAGAACTAGAAAATTTGCATTAGTGTGTCTTACCGAGTTTGTTAGGATGCATTAGTGAGTCTGGACTTTGACCGTGTTTGATTTCGAAAACTATTGCTTATCCTTGTTGGTTAAAAATTAATATGTAAATATTATATGGTACTAACGTGCTAGTTGTTGTGTGATAGTTTCTTGTGGTATCATTCACTTTGTGCGGGCCAAGCAGTTAACCTAAAACATTAAAGGCACGCTTTGATCGATGGATGCGAGGAGTTTATTCCCAACGGGTGTGTGAGTGGTAAATAAGAGAATTCGATGCCAAAATTATCTTTCTTAAAAATAGATAGATTTTTTCGTTAATAATTATACATTAGTATAAAATAGGTATTTTGTGGCCACCTCCAAAATAAGTACCTTAAAAGTATAAACGATCATTAATTCTAGGAATGTTGTATGAAAATTAATGGTAATGAAGAATCTGAAGTTGAAAAAGAAGAAATTGCGCATAACATCTGGAGGCGTTAAATGACGAAATTACCCTTAAGTAATAAAATAATATTGTGAACAGTAAATTTCTATTATATATATATATATATATATATATATATATATATATATATATATATATATATATATATATATATATATATATATTGGTAGGATCAAGAGGGAAGTAACCAATCGAGGGGAAGCAATTTTTTTTTCTTTTCGTTTTTTGAAAAAACGTTGTTCACGAACATTATAGATGAGATGAAAATATGAACATTTAGTAGAGACATTTTGTGATAAATGTTTTTATTTTAGCGGAAAAACGCTCGAAGAAGTAATATATAACAATTATCGTGTTTTTCGAGCGTATGTTAAGGTTTTAGCTATTGGGGTTTAGATATTAGGGTTTATAGGGTTTAGATATTAGGGTTTAGAAATTTAGGGTTTAGGGTTTAGATTTAGGATTTAGATTGAGTTTTTAATACGAACGGTTTAGAGTTTATGGTTTAGGGTTTGGTGTTTTGGGTTTATGGAATAAACCCAAAACACCAAACCCTAAACCCTAAACTCTAAATCGGGCTAAATTTTACTTCACAAAACATGAAAAAAAACCCGTTCATATTCTTCACGAACAATATTATCTTGAATGTTATTTTTGTCGATCGTTTTCCCGCCTAAATAATAACATTCATCACGAAGTGTCTCTTCTAAATGTTCATATTTTCGTGTGATCTTGATGCCGGAAAAAAAAATTCCAAAAAAACGAAAAAAAAAATTGCTTTCCCCCGCTTCCCCCCCGATTGGTTACTTCCTCATTGATCCTGCCCATATATATATATATATATATATATATATATATATATATATATATATATATATATATATATATATATATATATATATATATATATATATATAATTCTTAATTGAGGTAAACAAACAAACGGGTTCGCGCTCCGCTGCGTGCGAAAAGCTTTATCTTGTAGATAACTATATGTTTCAAAAAATATTTTAATGATAATGATCCCAACCTAATAAAAAAAATAACCCGTTTCAAAAGACGAAACCTACATTCTTTAATCTTCAATAATCATAATCAAACTAATTAAAAGTCACATAAATCGAAATTTTTTGTTAATTTGAATATTTTGGTTATTAAGACCATATAGTAAAGTGTGGAGAAAAGATATTGATTTTTTTTTTTGTCATGAACAAATAAAAAAGGTTAGGGGAAAATTATAAAATAAAAAATTGATAGTGTTTAAAATAAAAAATTAAATGAGGTGTGAATTAATGTTGATTTTGTTTGAGAATTTTTATATGTTATTATTAAATATTTAACTCTCAAAATAATGCAGGATAAAAGAAAAATGCAGAAGAAAATCGAATATAAGATGTCTCAATTGATAATAGGCACGTTGATCACTCCACTGAGAATCGACTTGTTTATATTAGCTAACACATTATTTATTTAACAGTTAGAGTGCTCCCAATGAAGACATGACTTCTTCTAGGACTAGCCAACTATTTAGCGACACATCATCACTTCCATCCCACTTCCTTCCCAAAACTAAACCCAGAACTAACCACTCCCAACAATGACAATATGACATACCTCCTCAAATAAATTGGACCCACTTAAATTATTTAATTAAAGATGTTACAAGCTTTAATGTTAATGGTACAAGTAATATATGCATGTATATCCGTCCATCCGTCCAGCAATATGATTGAAATGGACGAGCAGGAGAACGAGGGAGCTGGGCGACACCCTAGCCTAAAGGCTGGACTAAGTGGTGCCAACGGTGTCCTCATGAACTAAAGCTTGGACGGGCTCCTGGACGTACCATTGGGAGCACTCTTATAACCTTCGAATTTCTAAATAATTCTATCCCTGGATTTGGGTTTTACTTCGAATATATTCTAATTGAATATTACCAATTGTCATTTTCAATTGAATATTGAATATTGAATATATATATATATATATATATATATATATATATATATATATATATATATATATATATATATATATATATATATATATATATATATATATATATATATATATAACTAGTAAAATGACCCGTGAAATCACGAGTTTGTTTAACGAAACAATTTAATGACATGTTTTAGGTATTAAGTAAATGTAAATGCTGAAGTCATTTATTTTAATGACCCATTTGACTAAGAAACTTGTCGTTATTTTGTACAAATATATAGAGATAGGGGTATGCGTGGTATGGTTCCGGACAAAACTTGTTTGGTCCGGTTCCGTCCCGAATCCCAAATTGAAGCAAAAACATGGAACGAGTACTGGACCAAATATTATCGGTTCGGTTCGGTACGGTACGGTTCGGGTATTTTTTAGTGTTATTTTCGGTTTTGGTCCGGTTCGTTCCGGACCGAAGATCAAAAATCTGTAAAATTATGGACCAAGGACCGAAGCGAAAAAGCTCAGTTCTGTTCGAAATCGGTTTGATCCGGTACGGTCTTCGGTTCTTCCCTTACCATGCACACCCCTATATAGAGACATGTATTTTCGCATACATATGTAACGTAATTAATTTCGTAAAAAGGAATCCATATTTGTATATTAATAATTTAATATTTATAATTATAATTATTATATTAAAATTAAATAATAATAATAATAAAGTTCGCTTAAAGTTGAGTATTTATATTTTTAATAATAATAATAATAATTAGTAATAATAAATGCCTTTTAAATTTTTTTAGAAAATTAAAATTATAATTTAGTAGAGATTAGTATTTTCTTTTATAAAAAATTTCCTATTATTTTTTTAATTAAATTAATATATAATTATAACATCATCATTATGAAAATTAAAGAATATTCAGCTTAATTATGACATCATTATTTTAGAGCTTTATATAACTATATATATATATATATATGTTACAAACGTACCTACCTAGTTTAGCATAGTTAATCTCAAAAAACATCCATATTCTACCGACCAATGTGAAAAAGACTAAGATAGAATGGGCCAAACATGCCCAGTACATATGGCCCAATATTTTAAAAAGCCCATACTAACAAAGGGCTTTTATTCAATATATGTAAATCAAACCACCACATAACTTCCTAACAATTCTTTTTCTAGGGTTTAAGCGAAGTCTACTAACTTTCAATTTCATTTAGCAACCTCTAGCAATGGCGTTTTGGGGTGCGTTTCAGCTACAGATACTTAATTCGATTATTTTGTTTCTATCGTTCACGTATGTTGTGTTTTTATGCTAATGTTATTCGTGTTTTGTTTAATTATCAGGAATTGAAATAAAGCCAGGTAAACCCTACCTTCATCAGTATGATGATGAAAGAGGAAGGCTTCGTTTATCTCAGGTCTGTTTTGGTTATTAATTTGCAATATTTGCTGTAATTTTTTGTCCAAATTTAATTATGAGCTGATTATTTTGTTTGTATCATTTTTTTATTTGCTGAATTAAAGCTAGTTTGAGTGATGCTTTGTTTTTTTAAAAGTTATTATGTTCGTATCATTTTTTATCTGATGAATTAAATGTATATTTCTAATTTTGCGTGTTGTGATCTCAAAATTAGCCCTAATTATGTTAGTCTACATGTTAAAAGATTTTTCTTCTAAGATTGAGCTCAATTATAGCTCGAGAAGATACTAATGTGTGTGTGATTGTTTGTATGTATAAATTATATATATCTGTATATATTTAGGTTTTTATAAATTATATTCGACAGATGAATGTTGATAGTATTAATATGTATTGGCAGCTGAATTTATTTAGCTTTGTTATTATATATTATTTAATTAATAATGTATGATTCATTCTTCCGATGTACCTGAATATTTTATGATGTTTAAACTTGTGTATACTTCATTGGGTAGCAACGTGTGCTTGTTGTTTCAAGTAAAGCATGCATGTCTTTAAGCTCTTGTAAAAATAACTTTTGTTTTATGTTATACAAGACAATTGAAGATGATTGTTTTTTCTTTTGTTGCTTAGGCAACACTAGGAAACGTTAAATCGAAAGAGAAGGCTGTCGTTGTTTGTAATGTTGGTGAAAAGAAGCCAGTATACCTATGCTCGTTGCTTCCCAAAAAAATGGAGACCTGCTCGTTGAATATCGAGTTTGAAGAATACGATGAGGTAACTTTTTCAGTAGAGGGTCCTCACAGCGTTCATCTTTCGGGGTTCTTTTATGGAGGAAAACCGGATTCTGATGGAGATGACTATGAATCGTATCCTTTTTCTATATTAAATAAAAAGGCTATAATGTATTGCTTTGTTTTATGGCTGCTTTTCTTTAACAAATTATTCTAAGCGATTCTGATGATGGTAGCTTTGAGCGAGTAGAGGTTGACTCTGGCTCTGACGATGATGGTGAGTATGACTTTGATGATGTGGATGACCTTTCTGATGATGACATGGACGCGTTTGCTTCATCGAACGCTCCCAATAGCGGAGGTATGTTATATTGGTTACACACTTTGCTATATATTAGTTGTACTAATTTATGAATCTGTATATTGTACATGAGTTGTTAAATGATCATATGATGTCACAGATAAACACATATATCTGGTTAGAAAATAATTGATGAAATGTATTTAGACAATTGATTAGTAAATTCTTTTTTAATTATATAGCACAAATAATTTGACGTATAACAGCTTATCATATGTTCATATGTCTAGTGTATTATGTTCATAGACGTATCAATAAGTATTTATGCAACTTTTGTAAAGCAAATTTTAAAGTATAAGAAGTAAAGGGATTTATTTGGAAGTAAGTGAGACTGAAATCAAAAAATAGGCTGGAAAAAATCAGTCAAATGACCAATAAGTTTAATTAAAGATTAAAGTGAAGTTTTTAAAGATTTATGAATTTTTTAAATCGTTTTTTTTTTTCAATCAGTGAGGATTGAGGAGATTGTTGAAGATAAACCTGATGAAAAAGCTGTATCTCAACAATCAAAGAAGAAAAATAAACAAGTTTCTGATAATGATGAAGGTTCTCAGAAGCAAATTGTGCTAAAAAGTTCTGACAGTGTTCCAGTTTTGGAAAGTGAAGATGAAGATGGCTTTCCGATTTCTTCTGCTGATAAAGATAAGGACAATGTTCAAAGTGACAAACAAGGTTCAGAAAAATCAACTGAAAAGGGTGAAAAAGGACAAACCAAGAGGAAAATAGGTGTGGATGATTCTGAAAAGTCAACAAAACGGAAGAAAGATGATTCTATTGCCAGGTATGACTGTCAATGTTATATATTACTATATAATTATGTAATATATGTATGAAGTTCATATAAATGGACATAATTGGGGCCTTTTTTAAACCCGTATGTGGAATCTTTTGATTCCCTGAACCTGTTTTAACATGTTACCTAATTTTGGTGTTTTATTATTTATCAGTCAACCAGAAAAAGTGGAAGCTGCTACACCAGAAATGGAAGTCAAGAAATCAAAGAAGAAGAAAAAGAAAGGAAAAGATGCAAAAGAAGACGGTAACAGTAACAATGTGGTTCAGGAGCAGAACACAAATCCGGAAAAAACCCCAGAAAAGTAAGTATTATATCTATGTTTGGGTCAACGGTCAGTCTGAGTTGACCCATTGTGACCCACATAAAACTACTTATGTTGGCCTGAGCCTGTTTTGACTTGTTACCAAACCGACAATTTGGCCACATGTAATCAGGTTACAAACATAGAGAAAACATTGAATATAATTTGTGTTTTACTAATCTTTTGTTGAATATAATATTCACTAGATCAATTACAAAGAAGAACAAACAGCAGGAGAAGACACCTGGTTCAGCTAGCGAACCTAAAGCAACTCAAGTTCGAACCTTTCCTAATGGTTTAGTAATTGAAGAGATTCAGATGGGTAAACCAAATGGAAAACGTGCAGATAATGGAAAAAAGGTGTCTTTATTTCATAATTTTAAAAAGTGTATATTTCAATGAGTTAATAATAATTCCATTGCTTATTAGATTTCTTTAACTAACAAAAAAAAATGTTTTTTGTTTTTGTTTTCAGATTAGTATGCGTTACATAGGCAAGCTGCAGAAGAATGGAAAAATATTTGACTCAAATATTGGGAAGGCACCTTTCAAGTTTCGCCTAGGTACCCTTGTTGTATTATAAGCTAACATTAATTAATAATAATAATATCAAAAATGTGACACTAGTTTATTAATATGCTGATTTTGTTTATTTGTTATTTCAGGTGTTGGGCAAGTGATAGCTGGATGGGATGTTGGTGTCAAAGGTAGTAGCCTCTTTGCTAGTCTTTTTTTATTTATAAAAATGTCGCCTCTTTTAAAATATAAAAAATAAAAAAACGGCAGTCTTTTTGCATTTTATGTTTTTATATTTTTATGCTCTGCCTCTAACGTTTGTGTACTTCAGGTATGCGTGTTGGGGACAAAAGAAGACTAACAATTCCTCCATCAATGGGGTAAGTTCTATTATTCTAATATGGTGGCAATATCAAATCTATATTATCTGATTGGGTTGATTTGAGTTTCTAATCTCTAACGGGTGAAATAAGCAACTTAAGCTAATAAGGGAGTGGTTAAATAGGCTGAACGGGTTAAAAGTTGCCTAAGATATATATTTCTAAACCGTCTTTTGTATGCATTATAATTACTATTTTACTATTGTATGTATAGAACTTACAAAAAACTCATCATTTTATGTAACCAACAACATGAAAAAAATATACAATAGGAACTTTTTGAATTTGGATGCTTACATAGTAAAATGTGTGTGAAGTTTGATACATTACCAGACTACAAACTCTTTTAATGAATTGAATATCTTAAATCCTTTTATAAAGTTTATTTTCAGATATCTAAATTACTGTTTCATTACTTGTATTTTTTATTATTTGAGAAAGTATTTGCAAACCACCTTTTTAGTCGTCATGTAATATTTTCTAAAATTTGTTTTTGTTCCTATTAATTCAGGTATGGTGCTAAAGGTGCGGGTGCAGCCATACCACCCAACTCATGGCTGGTTTTTGACGTTGAGCTGGTGGATGTGAACTAGTTGAAAGTGGCTTTCTGAATTGTTGTTAATCGTTGTGGATTGTGAGATTTTGTTTTGGTTCTACATTTTTGTTTTGTATTCAGGTCAACTGTTAATTAACGGAGTATGATTCGGTTATTAATCAAGTTATATTATGTAGTACTATACTTTCTAATAGATGCAATTTTGTCTTGGATGATTTGAGAGTTGAATTAATGAATTTGTTCCCTGTTTAAGATGATTAAGCTAAGCCTTGAGTTATAAATTGTTTCTTGGTTGTTTTTTTGGTTTGATAGGGTTTAATATTTCTAGTTTCAGTTAAGGAAATAATAATGGGGTTAATAAATCGTAACAAAACCCAGTCTGTAAAAGAAGGCGTAGTTAAACAGGTGCTTTTCAAACTTTCTAGCAGAATATGGAGAATGTGTCTGTTGCGGTACAACTCAAGCCGGGTTGTCATTCGTTTTTATGGAAGTCTTTGGGTCCGCTGTTATTGCTTAAGAAATGATTACAGTTCTAAAAATTAGTAAGGCAACTTTATGGGCACATGAAGTGGTGGGAGTGTAATCCGATGGAGCATATATGGATAATGTTAATTGTCACACTTCAAATAGGGCCAGAGATATTTGTGACCATTCATATCATAACAGTTGTATAACGAGAACGACTCTATATGAGACGTTTTGAAATAAACCTTTATTAATAAAACAGCGGAAGCATTAAGAGTGTTTACATCAAATCTAAACTGAAATAGTAATAGTTTTAAAATGCAAAGTAAATGTAATGAAATGAAGACTCCATGCAGCAGCATTCAATTCATCAAGTAGCAGTCATAACAATCATCTTATTCGTCACCTGAGACAAAACATGCTTAAAGTGTCAACCAAAAAGGTTGAGTGAAATTCATAGGTTTATATAATATGCATTAGACCACAAGATTTAGTTTAAGGTTGATTGATACCAAATATATCAATCTAAAAGTGTTGCTGCAGTTTGTAATATCGCGACTAAACAAAAGTTACCCCTTGACACCTTGTACTGTCAGTGTCGTTGAATCATTATTATGTAACCAAAGACCAGAGGTCAAATGGTTAGAGACGTTACTCTCAATAGGCCTACTCATAATAATTAAGTTTGCGTTATACCAAGCAATTAACGATATTACGGTGAGGATTTGCATGACAAAGCAAGACAGCATAATAACATTTGAGTACTTGTATCTAAACGTAAAATAGTTATAAAGCAAGCATGTGTCTCACCCCAAAAGTTATAAACAGTTAAGTAAACAGTAAAAGTGGGGCTATGAAAATCACCTTAAATAGCTGTTGAAGTATTCCACGCAAGAAAGGAAAGTAAAGCAAGTAAGTGGCCGGGATATCAACCTAGAGGTATAACGTTCGATCAGTAAATGTCTAATCGACCAAGTGTATGTTTATTAATATAATGAATTATATTAATAGAGACAGTTCAAAATAGGAAGATTTCAACTTATGGAAAGTTTATAAGTTCAGGTTATATTCATTAATAAGACGTTGTACAACTTTACTCAAGCTTCGTTGCTATCAAATAAGTCAAGAATGAACAGATGTAACCGGGGGCCCAGGACTCTTGACCAGAATCTAAGTCATGACATTCGAGATCCACAAGCTTACCCATAAATGGCAACCTAGACATCATTCACTTACGACTATAAGTAGCGATGAAGTTTGTATATAGTGCACGTTATCTTTAGAGTATAACCTTCACGTTATGTGCGTATAGAATTACGAAACATTGATATAATTTACTTATATAGTAAATATATATTATATTAAGTTTGAATATATTTAATATTATTAATGTATTATCATTATTAATTTATTTTAAAATTAATCTTATAACAAAGTATTATAAGTTTAATTATGTAGATAGGTTAAATATATAATAATTATGTCTTACATATTTATTACAGATCTTAAATTTATATACTATTATTTGATTAATATAAATCTTATATTTATTATATATATCGAAATTTATATACATAAATTATCTAAATTCAAATTTATATATCAATAAATTATCTAATAATTCTAATTAGTATTTTATTGACTTAAAATCAGTAGATAATTTGTACAAAATTTTATAAAATAATCTATACAATAATACTAGTTTTTATGTATTAATTATTATTTTCAATAATCGTTTAATACTTAAAATACAAAAAAATAGGTAAACGAGTTTAAAATTATATTTTATATTTTTCTCAGTATCTACTAATCTTAATAAACATACAAAATTTTTATAAAATATGTTTATCACGTTTTAGTATTTATTTCTAATATTGTTCTCAGTTTGCATTAAATCAAAATTAATTATGTAATAAATACCAAATCGACTTAAGTAAATTAGTTTATAATTTTCTCAGGCTTCTATATGTTTAATAAACTAAAAAAAATTATTTATGTATTTTTATTGCTGATAAACATATTTATTACGAATTTTATATATTTTTTAATATATAATCGAAATTAATTATAAATAATAATCCACAAATTCTAAAAATCTTTTTTATAACTTTATTAACAGTTCCTAACTATTTTCTATTCATTCTTACAGTTCTAAATAGTTTACACCAATTAATTCTATTTTATATACATATATAATAGTTACCGATAAAAATTAGAGAATAAATATATAAAATAGTAAATAAATTACAATTTCGATTCTACAATTACTTTTATGTTATGTATGACCTGTAAAAATTATCTTTACACATTTTAAGTATATAAAATATTTTCTATTGATTTATTTTGTTATATATATATATAATCCGTATATGATATATATATATTCTTAAATTCTTTTTTAAATAAAAAAATATTAAATCCGTACATATAATTCATGAAAATAATTTTTATATCTAACATAATAGTTAATACTAATTATCAAGTGTTTACTTTATTTTTTTTATAATTGTTTCATATTTTCTATAATTAATATTGGCTAGTACAATAAAATAAATAAATAAATAAATAAATAAACGTATAAAATAAAAAAATAAAAAAAACAAATGTAGAGAACTTACAATATTTCTCCAGAGGATTTTGAAGGTTCTCCAATTTTTTTGTGGCAAAATTTGTGAAGATTGAGTGTAGTATTTATAGTTGGAAAAATGGATAAAGAAATAATAAAAAAATAAAAAGAATTCCTAGTTAATTTGCAAATGGGTTTTAAAAAAATAAAAAGTATACATGTCTAGTTATTTTTGCCATGTTACTAATTAAAATAAAGAAAAGTAATTCTTATCTTTTTTTTATTTATTAAAAGTAGATCTAAAAGTTAAAATAAGAAAAAGTAGTTTGTATTTTTATTAAAAGTAAATCTTAAAAGTTAAAATAAGAAAAAGTAGTTTGTATTTTTATTAAAAGTAAATCTTAAAAGTTAAAATAAGAAAAAGTAGTTTGTATTTTTATTAAAAGTAAATCTTAAAAGTTAAAATAAGAAAAAGTAGTTTGTATCTTTGTATTTATTTATTAAAAGTAGATCTAGTTTTGATTATCTTTTTTTCTTTTTTAATTCTAAAAATCGTTTAATACATTTCTAAGAACATTTAACATTTTATTTCTATTTTTATTTAATTATTAAATACAAATTTTATATAAAAAAATTATTATTATATTCGGTTTTTATAATTAAAATTAAAATTTATGATTATTACTTTATAGTTTTTATTAGTTTTATAAGTGTTATAATATTATTTATTATTTAGTTAATTATATATTCTATTAACTAAATAACAAAAGTAATATAAATATTATATATATTCATTGATGTAATTATGTTATATTATATAACATAACCTTATTTATAATATTTATAATTATATTATTTATTTTAAGCGTACGTTTATTCGATCAATGTTAAATTTATTCGTATATAATAACTCTAGGTATTTTATTAAAATCGAAAGTCGAAAAGTGAGGGTTGTTATATTAATAATTCTTTTGAAGGTAGAGAGAATCAATCTACTAACAATAATATGCTCAATATAAGGGAAGCTCCGATCATCGAAGATGAAGGTAACAATGGTTTTGGGTCATCGGAATCTGTTCCTGGTACTTCGGCACCGCAAAGATGTGGTGAAAAGGTCCAACAAATTTCAAATTTGGTGAATTTGCAAAAAGGATAATTGTGCAACCAAAGGTCAATGACACATCTTCCAATTTAAACTTATAAGTATATAAGAAGTACAAAGTATATGAGAAGTACAAAGGAGTTGTTTTGGTGAAGAAATCGGCTAGTGTAAGTGGACAATTTAGAAAAGGTCATCACTCCTAATAACGCTAGAATGTCACCTTTTGTTGAGAATTCCAAAGTCTGTTCAAAGAAGTCAGACACGAGCTCATTGTCCAACCCCAATTTCAATGGGCCAACCCAATTAAATTCCAGTGATGATGTGGATATTCCAAGTGAACCGTCATTTTTCCATTCTGCTATATTCTCACATGAGAAACAAGATACACACCAATGCCCGACCTTAGAGTGCAAATCGGCATGTGCATTTTATAAGAAAAATGCGCAGAAATCTAAGATAAAAGACACTTGAGACGGGTTTTGTACATCACAGTTCATCGAAGTGTCATAAACGCAAGAAAAACAAGTCGAGCGATTTGAATGAAGATGTGGAACTGGAGATGGAAAGCCGATCGGAAACATAGGTGGTAGACCAAAACGTCACGGATCAGAATAATGGTATGCCTTGTAAGCCTATCAAAGTTAGAGGTAAACGTTTAAACCCTAAGAAAAACAATAAAGATGGAAAAAACGATGATGTTTTTAGTAATTTTTTAGATGGTATGTTTGATAGTAATGAAAAACCTAGTGGACATAGTAGACAATGAAGATAGAAATGTGGAACACGTGTGATGCTTTCTTTAAATGTTAAAATGAATTTCGAACGGATCAAGATTGTATGGAATCTTTAAGTCCCTTCCAATGTTGCTATTTTTCATTGGCTTGCAATTCAAGGAAGTGTTCCGGTTGAAGATTTTTTAAGCTATAGATATTGTTTAAGAGATACTCCGTATCTCGGATGACAAGTGTGTGTGGTGTTTGTTGAGGTGTGGAGACATTTAAACAAAGTTGAAAATGTCGCCACAAAAGGTGTGTTAAAGAGGAAGTTCCAGGGCGTGATGCGGCGCATCACTCTTGGATGCGGCGCATCCATGCAGCATTTTGGCCCAAAAGTTTGTGATGCGGCGTGTTAAAGGGATGTGGCGCATTTCTGGCAAGTGATGCGGCGCATCACTTGGAGATGCGGCGCATCTGGTACCTGGAAGTGAGCTGTCAGCATGTTGATCAACTTTTGCACATGGGATCCGTATTTGATTGTCCAAGTTGTCACTTTAGGTGCATGTGGGCTACTTCACACCTTGTTTTAGAGCTGTGATCATGCTAATACAAGGGTGTAAAGAGGATCAAGATGGCTAGTTGATGATTTCATGAAGCATGCTTAAGTTTTCTTAAGTGTTCTTGGTTTCCTATAAATACTCCTAGTTAGAACTCATTGTAGACTCACCACCACGAAATTAATACAAATAGAACACTCTTTGGTTGGCCGTGGACTAAAGCAATCACTTGTGATTGCATATAACCATGTTAAATTCCCGTGTTATTTATCATTCTTGCAAGTTTTACGATTATCACTATATTTTTCGTTTGTTGGAAGTGGGTTAGATAACTTGGGGTTATCTTGTCTTGTTTGGGCTCACCTAGTCGGGTTTCCTAACAAGTGGTATCAAGAGCTCTTGGGTTTACGAGTTTTCGGGAACAATGGCGGAAAAGAGTGATGTGAAGATCGATCGGTTTGATGGAACCGACTTTAGTTTTTGGAAGATGCAAATGGAAGATATGCTCTATCAAAAGAAGCTTTACCAACCCTTGAAGGGTGTTAAGCCGGAAGGAATGGATCAAGGCAAGTGGGAGTTGTTAGATAGGCAAGCCCTAGGGGTTGTTCGAATTTCTCTGGCCAAGAACGTCGCTTACAACATTGTGGGTGAAACCACAACGGCGGGATTGATTGCGGCTTTATCTAACATGTATGAAAAGCCATCCGCTTTGAACAAGGTTTTCCTAGTTAGGCAATTGGTGAATGCTAGAATGATGGAGGGATCCTCGGCGGCGGATCATGTGAACGAATTTAATTTGATTTTAACCCGGTTGAAATCGGTTGATATTAAATTTGATGATGAGCTAGAGGCATTATTTTTACTATCTTCATTGCCTGATAGTTGGTCTGGTTTAGTGACGGTGGTTAGTGGTTCATCCGGAACTACTAAACTCACATTTGAAGGAATCCGTTATTTGACTCTTAGAGAAGGTATTCGTAGGAAAGATTCGAATAGGAGTTGGGGTTCGGTTCTAAGTGTTGGTCGGGGAAGAGCTAAGTCGCGAAGTCCGTCAAAGAGAAAGAGTGTGGTGTGTTGGAATTGTCAACAAGTCGGTCACTATAAGTCTAAGTGCCCGAGTTTAATGTCGGGTGGGAGTTCAACGAATATGGTGATTGAAGATGCGTTGTTGTGCCAAGAAGATGTTCTTGACGAATCTTGGGTTTTAGATTCGGGTACCTCGTGTCATGCTACCCCATACATGAACGAGATGGTGAATTTCAAGTCGTATTCCGGTAAGGTTCGAGTAGCGAATGAGAGTACACTTGATGTTGCAGGTATTGGTGATCTTGTGGTTAAACACACTTGGATCTTGAGGAACGTGAGGTTCATTCCAAAGCTCAAGAGTATCCTCTGGTAGATCTTCTAAAATATTCGGTTGTCTACCCTTAACGTCCATTTTGTTTTTATACTGTAAAATAGACAAGGATTAGATTCGTAAAAGATAATTAACAAACAATACAAGCAATTTTTACATAGAACATAAAAGTACAAGCACACTACAATACATATAATACACAACATGATTACAACCCTCTAATCTGAATCACTGGTTTCTTCTTCTTCGGACTTGGTTCGTTTTCCTAATTTTCTAGGAATATATGGTGTTCCTCTAATACGAGCCATCGTTTTCCACAATGGTTTAGAAAAACCTGGTGGTTTAGAGGTTCCCGGGTCATTATTACATTTTAGAAAATACGGATGTTGCCGATACATATAAAGTTCATCGGGGTTGGAATTGGGTTTCTCTATTTTTATACCTTTTCCCTTATTATTTTCTTTCGCATTATTAAATTGGGTCGAGGTAATTTCTATAACATCATCGGAATCCTCATCGGGATCCGATTCATCGGAAAATTGATAATCTTCCCAATATTTTGTTTCCTCGGCGGAAACACCATTGACCATTATTAACTTTGGTCCGTTGGTTGATGTTTTTCTTTTATTTAATCGATTTACTGTAGGTATCAATATTTCTTCCTCCGGAACCTCTTCTTCTTCTTCTTCCGGTTCCTCCTCTTCCGGTTCCTCTTCTTCCAGTTCCTCTTCTTCTGGTTCCTCTTCTTCCGGTTCCTCTTCGGGAATTTGTAAATCTTCCCAAATTATATTCGACTCTTCATTATTATTAGGTGAGTCGACGGGATTTGTACTAGTGGTAGACATCTATCACACAATATCAAACACATTAAGAGGTTAATATATCACATAATATTTACATGTTAATAATATATAGTTTCCAACAAAAGTGTTAAGCAATCCTTTTTAAAGAAAACACGGTCGAAGTACAGACTCACTAATGTATCCTAAAAAACTCGATAAGACACACTAATGCAAATTTCTGGTTCTCTAAGACCAACGTTCGGATACCAACTGAAATGTCCCGTTCATATTGATTATAAACGTTCCATATTAATTGATTTCGTTGCGAGGTTTTAACCTCTATATGAGATGTTTTTCAAAGACAGCATTCATTTTTAAAACAACCATAACCTTTATTTTATCTATAAAGGTTTAAAAAGCATTACGTAGATTATCAAATAATGATAATCTAAAATATACCGTTTACACACGACCATTACATAATGGTTTACAATAAGAATATATTACATCAAAAATAAGTTTCTTGAATGCAGTTTTTACATAATATCATACAAGCATGGACTCCAAATCTTGTCCTTATTTTAGTATGCAACAGCGGAAGCTCTTAATAATCACCTGAGAATAAACATGCTTAAAACGTCAACAAAAATGTTGGTGAGTTATAGGTTTAACCTATATATTATCAAATCATAATAATAGACCACAAGATTTCATATTTCAATATACATCCCATACATAGAGATAAAAATATCATTCATATGGTGAACACCTGGTAACCGACATTAACAAGATGCATATAAGAATATCCCCTATCATTCCAGAAAATCCTTCGGACATGATAAAAACGAATTCGAAGTATTAAAACATCCGGTAATTTGGATGGGGTTCGTTAGGCCCAAAAGATCTATCTTTAGGATTCGCGTCAATTAGTAGATCGGTTTACTAATTCTTAGGTTACCAAGCAAAAGGGGCATATTCGGCTTCGATCATTCACCCATATAATGTAGTTTCACTTACTTGTGTCTATTTCGTAAAACATTTATAAAACTGCATGTATTCTCATCCCAAAATATTAGATTTTAAAAGTGGGACTATAACTCACTTTCACAGATTTTTACTTCGTCGGGAGTAAGACTTGGCCACTGTTCGATTCACGAACCTATAACAAATATGTACATATATATCAAAGTATGTTTAAAATATATTTACAACACTTTTAATACATTTTGATGTTTTAAGTTTATTAAGTCAGCTGTCCTCATTAGTAACCTACAACTAGTTGTCCATAGTTAGATGTACAGAAATAAATTGATATATATTATCTTGAATCAATCCACGACCCAGTGTATACACGTCTCAGGCTAGATCACAACTCAAAGTATATATATTTTTGGAATCAACCTCAACCCTGTATAGCTAACTCAAATATTACTGCATATAGAGTGTCTATGGTTGTTCCAAATAATATATATACATGGGTCGATATGATATGTCAAAACATTTGTATACGTGTCTATGGTATCTCAAGATTACATAATATATTAGAATACATGTATAATACAATATAAGTTAGCTAGGATATGATTTGTATAGAATTGTTACAATATTTTCCGTAGCTACAACAATAAAAAAAAAATATCCAATCTTGTTTTACCCATAACTTCTTCGTTTTAAATCCGTTTTGAGTGAATCAAATTGCTATGGTTTAATATTGAACTCTATTTTATGAATCTAAACAGAAAAATTATAGGTTTATAGTCGAAAATATAAGTTACAAGTTATTTTTGTAAGAGGTAGTCATTTCAGTCGAAAGAACGACGTCTTGATGACCATTTTGAAAAACATATTTTCACTTTGAGTTTAACCATAATTTTTGGATATAGTTTCATGTTCATAAGAAAAATCATTTTCCCAGAAGAAAAACTTTTAAATCAAAGTTTATCATAGTTTTTAATTATCAAACCCAAAACAGCCCGCGGTGTTACTACGACGGCGTATGTCCGGTTTTACGGCGTTTTTCGTGTTTCCAGGTTTTAAATCATTAAGTTAGAATATCATATAGATATAGAACATGTGTTTAGTTGATTTTAAAAGTCAAGTTTGAAGGATTAACTTTTGTTTGCGAACAAGTTTAGAATTAACTAAACTATGTTCTAGTGATTTCAAGTTTAAACCTTCGAATAAGGTAGTTTTATATATATGAATCGAATGATGTTATGAACATCATTACTACCTCAGGTTTTGTGGATAAATCTACTAGAAATGAGAAAAATAGATCTAGCTTCAAAGGATCCTTGGATGGCTTGAAAGTTCTTGAAGCAGAATCATGACACGAAAACAAGTTTAAGTAACTGAGTTGTTAAGTCATCGTTAGTCATTACATGTAAATGTTGTTTTGAAACCTTTAGGTTAACAATCTTGTTAAATGTTGTTAACCCATTGTTTATTATATCTAAAGAGATGTTAAATTATTACAGTATCATGATATTATGATATATTAATATATCTTAGTATGATATATATACAGTTAAATGTTGTTACAACGATAATCGTTACATATATGTCTCGTTTCGAAATCATTAAGTTAGTAGTCTTGTTTTTACATATGTAGTTCATTGTTAATACACTTAATGACATGTTTACTTATCATTTATCATGATTAAACATAGTGTAACAATATCTTAATATGATTCATATGTATTTAGTAAGACGTTGTTATAACGATAATCGTTATGTATATCGTTTCGAGTTTCTTAATTCAATAAACTCAATTTTATGTATATAACACATTGTTAAAATACCTAATGAGATACTTACTTATCATAATATCATGTTAACTATATATATAATCATATATATATGTCATCATATAGTTTTTACAAGTTTTAACGTTCGTGAATCACCGGGTCAACTTGGGTGGTCAATTGTCTATATGAAACCTATTTCAATTAATCAAGTCTTAACAAGTTTGACTGCTTAATATACTGGAAACACTTAATCATGTAAATAACAATTTCATTTAATATATATAAACATGGAAAAGTTTGGGTCACTACAGTACCTACCCGTTAAATAAATTTCGTCCCGAAATTTTAAGCAGTTGGAGGTATTGACGTATCTTCTGGAAATAAGTGCGGGTATTTCTTCTTCATCTGATGTTCTCGTTCCCAGGTGAACTCGGGTCTTCTATGAGCATTCCATCGAAATTTAACAATTGGTATCTTGTTTTGCTTAAGTCTTTTAACCTCACGATCCATTATTTCGACGGGTTCTTCGACGAATTGAAGTTTTTCGTTGATTTAGATTTTGTCTAACGGAATAGTGAGATCTTCTTTAGCAAAACATTTCTTCAAATTTGAGACGTGGAAAGTGTTATGTACAGCCGCGAGTTGTTGTGGTAATTCAAGTCGGTAAGCTACTGGTCCGACACGATCAATAATCTTGAATGGTCCTATATACCTTGGATTTAATTTCCCTCGTTTACCAAATCGAACAACGCCTTTCCAAGGTGCAACCTTAAGCATGACCATCTCTCCAATTTCAAATTCTATATCTTTTCTTTTAATGTCGGCGTAGCTCTTTTGTCGACTTTGGGCGGTTTTCAACCGTTGTTGAATTTGGATGATCTTCTCGGTAGTTTCTTGTATTATCTCCGGACCCGTAATCTGTCTATCCCCCACTTCACTCCAACAAATCAGAGACCTGCACTTTCTACCATAAAGTGCTTCAAACGGCGCCATCTCAATGCTTGAATGGTAGCTTTTATTGTAGGAAAATTCTGTTAACGGTAGATGTCGATCCCAACTGTTTCCGAAATCAATAACACATGCTCGTAGCATGTCTTCAAGCGTTTGTATCATCCTTTCGCTCTGCCCATCAGTTTGTGGATGATAGGCAGTACTCATGTCTAGACGAGTTCCTAATGCTTGCTGTAATGTCTGCCAGAATCTTGAAATATATCTGCCATCCCTATCAGAGATAATAGAGATTGGTATTCCATGTCTGGAGACGACTTCCTTCAAATACAGTCGTGCTAACTTCTCCATCTTGTCATCTTCTCTTATTGCAGGAAGTGTGCTGATTTGATGAGACGATCAATTATTACCCAAATAGTATCAAAACCACTTGCAGTCCTTGGCAATTTAGTGATGAAATCCATGGTAATGTTTTCTCATTTCCATTTCGGGATTTCGGGTTGTTAAAGTAGACCTGATGGTTTCTGATGCTCAGCTTTGACCTTAGAACACGTCAAACATTCTCCTACGTATTTAGCAACATCGGATTTCATACCCGACCACCAAAAATGTTTCTTAAGATCCTTGTACATCTTCCCCTTTCCAGGATGTATTGAGTATCTGGTTTTATGAGATTCTCTAAGTACCATTTCTATCATATCTCCAAATTTTGGTACCCAAATCCTTTCAGCCCTATACCGGGTTCCGTCTTCCTGAATATTAAATGCTTCTCCGATCCTTTGGGTATTTCATCCTTTAAATTTCCCTATTTTAAAACTCCTTGTTGCGCCTCCTTTATTTGAGTAGTAAGGTTAGTGTGAATCATTATATTCATAGCTTTTACTCGAATGGGTTGTCTGTCCTTTCTGCTCAAGGCGTCGGCTACCACATTTGCCTTCCCCGGGTGATAACGAATCTCAAAGTCGTAATCATTCAACAATTCAATCCATCTGCGCTGCCTCATGTTCAGTTGTTTCTGATTAAATATGTGTCGAAGACTTTTGTGGTCGGTATATATAATACTTTTGACCCCATATAAGTAGTGCCTCCAAGTCTTTAATGCAAAAACAACCGCGCCTAATTCCAAATCATGCGTCGTATAATTCTGCTCGTGAATCTTCAATTGTCTAGATGCATAAGCAATTACTTTCGTTCGTTGCATTAATACACAACCGAGACCTTGCTTTTGAAATTTCCCGTTCATATTGATTATCAACGTCCCATATTAATTGATTTCATTGTGAGGTTTTGACCTCTATATGAGACGTTTTTCAAAGACTGCATTCATTTTCAAAACAACCATAACCTTTATTTTATCTATAAAGGTATAAAAAGCATTACATAGATTATCAAATAATGATAATCTAAAATATACCGTTTACACACGACCATTACATAATGGTTTACAATAAGAATATATTACATCAAAAATAAGTTTCTTGAATGCAGTTTTTACATAATATCATACAAGCATGGACTCCAAATCTTGTCCTTATTTTAGTATGCAACAGTGGAAGCTCTTAATAATCACCTGAGAATAAACATGCTTAAAACGTCAACAAAAATGTTGGTGAGTTATAGGTTTAACCTATATATTATCAAATCATAATAATAGACCACGAGATTTCATATTTCAATATACATCCCATACATAGAGATAAAAATTAATTCATATGGTGAACACCTGGTAACCGACATTAAGATGCATATAAGAATATCCCCTATCATTCCGGGAAATTCTTCGGACATGATATAAACGAATTTGAAGTACTAAAGCATCCGGTACTTTGGATGGGGTTCGTTAGGCCCAATAGATCTATCTTTCAGATTCACGTCAATTAGTAGATCGGTTTACTAATTCTTAGGTTACCAAGCAAAAGGGGCATATTCGGCTTCGATCATTCACCCATATAATGTAGTTTCATTTACTTGTGTCTATTTCGTAAAACATTTATAAAACTGCATGTATTCTCATCCCAAAATATTAGATTTTAAAAGTGGGACTATAACTCACTTTCACAGATTTTTACTTCGTCGGGAAGTAAGACTTGGCCACTGGTCGATTCACGAACCAATAACAAATATGTACATATATATCAAAGTATGTTCAAAATATATTTACAACACTTTTAATACATTTTGATGTTTTAAGTTTATTAAGTCAGCTGTCCTCGTTAGTAACCTACAACTAGTTGTCCATAGTTAAATGTACAGAAATAAATTGATATATATTATCTTGAATCAATCCACGACCTAGTGTATACACGTCTCAGGCTAGATCACAACTCAATGTATATATATTTTTGGAATCAACCTCAATCCTGTATAGTTAACTCCAACATTACTGCATATAGAGTGTCTATGGTTGTTCCAAATAATATATATACATGGGTCGATATGATATGTCAAAACATTTGCATACGTGTCTATGGTATCCCAAGATTAAATTAGAATACATGTATAATACAATATAAGTTAGCTAGGATATAATTTGTATAGAATTGTTACAATATTTCCCGTAGCTACAACAATAAAAAAAAATCCAATCTTGTTTTACCCATAACTTCTTCGTTTTAAATCCGATTTGAGTGAATCAAATTGCTATGGTTTCATATTGAACTCTATTTTATGAATCTAAACATAAAAAGTATAGGTTTATAGTCTGAAAAATAAGTTACAAGTTATTTTTGTAAAGGTAGTCATTTCAGTCGAAAGAACGACGTCTAGATGACCATTTTGGAAAACATACTTCCACTTTGAGTTTAACCATGATTTTTGGATATAGTTTCATGTTCATAAGAAAAATCATTTTCCCAGAAGAACAACTTTTAAATCAAAGTTTATCATAGTTTTTAATTAACTAACCCAAAACAGCCCGCGATGTTACTACGACGGCGTATTTCCGGTTTTACGGTGTTTTTCGTGTTTTTCAGTTTTAAATCATTAAGTTAGCATATCATATAGATATAGAACATGTGTTTAGTTGATTTTAAAACTCAAGTTAGAAGGATTAACTTTTGTTTGCGAACAAGTTTAGAATTAACTAAACTATGTTCTAGTGATTACATGTTCAAATCTTCGAATAAGATAGTTTTATATGTATGAATCGAATGATGTTATGAACATAATTAATACCTAAAGTTTAGTAGGTAAACCTACTAGAAGTGACAAGAAATGATCTAGCTTTAAAGGATCTTGGATGGCTTGAAAGTTCTTGAAGTAGAATCATGACACGAAAACAAGTTCAAGTAAGATTATCACTCGAATTAAGATAGTTATAGTTATAGGAATTGAATCAAAGTTTGTATATGAGTATTGCCTTGATTTATAATGATATCTTACTGTAAACAACAAGGATTTCTTGAGGTTGGATGATCACTTTACAAGATTGGAAGTGAGCTAGTAAACTTGGAAGTATTCTTGATTTTATAAAACTAGAACTTGTAGAATTTATGAAGAACACTTAGAACTTGAAGATGGAACTTGAGAGAGATCAATTTGATAAAGAAAATTGAAGAATGAAAGTGTGTATAGGTGTTTTTGGTCGTTGGTATATGGATTAGATATAAAGGATATGTAATTTTGTTTTCATATAAATAAGTCATGAATGATTACTAATATTTTTGTAATTTTATGAGATATTTCATGCTAGTTGCCAAATGATGGTTCCCACATGTGTTAGGTGACTCACATGGGCTACTAAGAGCTGATCATTGGAGTGTATATACCAATAGTACATACATTTAGAAGCTGTATATTGTACGAGTACAAATACGGGTGCATACGAGTAGAATTGTTGATGAAACTGAACGAGGATGTAATTGTAAGCATTTTTGTTAAGTAGAAGTATTTTAATAAGTGTCTTGAAGTCTTTCAAAAGTGTATGAATACATATTAAAACACTACATGTATATACATTTTAACTGAGTCGTTAAGTCTTCGTTAGTCGTTACATGTAAATGTTGTTTTGAAACCTTTAGGTTAACGATCTTGTTAAATGTTGTTAACCCATTGTTTATTATATCTAAAGAGATGTTAAATTATTGCATTATAATGATATTATGATATATTAATATATCTTAGTATGATATATATACAGTTAAATGTTGTTACAACGATATTCGTTACATATATGTCTCGTTTCGAAATTCTTAAGTTAGTAGTCTTGTTTTACATATGTAGTTCATTGTTAATATACATAATGACATGATTACTTATCATTTATCATGATTAAACATAGTGTAACAATATCTTAATATGATTCATATGTAATTAGTAAGACGTTGTTATAACGATAATCGTTATTTATATCGTTTCGAGTTTCTTAATTCAATAAACACAATTTTATGTATATAACTCATTGTTAAAATACCTAATGAGATACTTACTTATCATAATATCATATTAACTATATATATAATCATATATATGTCATCATATAGTTTTTACAAGTTTTAACGTTCGTGAATCACCGGTCAACCTGGGTGGTCAATTGTCTATATGAAACCTATTTCAATTAATCAAGTCTTAACAAGTTTGATTGCTTAACATGTTGAAAACAATTAATCATGTAAATAAAAATTTCATTTAATATATATAAACATGGAAAAGTTCGGGTCACTACAGTACCTACCCGTTAAATAAATTTCGTCCAGAAATTTTAAGCAGTTGGAGGTGTTGACGTATCTTCTGGAAATAAGTGCGGGTATTTCTTCTTCATATGATCTTCTCATTCCCAGGTGAACTCAGGTCCTCTACGAGCATTCCATTAAACTTTAACAATTGGTATCTTGTTTTGCTTAAGTCTTTTAACCTCACGATCCATTATTTCGACGGGTTCTTCGATGAATTGAAGTTTTTCGTTGATTTGGATTTCTTCTAACGGAATAGTGAGATCTTTTTTAGCAAAACATTTCTCCAAATTTGAGACATGGAAAGTGTTATGTACAGCCGCGAGTTGTTGTGGTAATTCAAGTCAGTAAGCTACTGGTCCGACACGATCAATAATCTTGAATGGTCCTATATACCTTGGATTTAATTTCCCTCATTTACCAAATCGAACAACGCCTTTACAATGTGCAACCTTAAGCATGACCATCTCTCCAATTTCAAATTCTATATCTTTTCTTTTAATATCGGCGTAGCTCTTTTGTCGACTTTGGGCGGTTTTCAACCGTTGTTGAATTTAGATGATCTTCTCGGTAGTTTCTTATATTATCTCTGGACCCGTAATCTGTCTATCCCCCACTTCACTCCATTAAATTGGAGACCTGCACTTTCTACCATAAAGTGCTTCAAACGGCGCCATCTCAATGCTTGAATGGTAGCTGTTGTTGTAGGAAAATTCTGCTAACGGTAGATGTCGATCCCAACTGTTTTCGAAATCAATAACACATGCTCGTAGCATGTCTTCAATCGTTTGTATCGTCCTTTCGCTCTGCCCATCAGTTTGTGGATGATAGGCAGTACTCATGTCTAGACGAGTTCCTAATGCTTGCTGTAATGTCTGCCAGAATGTTGAAATATATCTGCCATCCCAATCAGAGATAATAGAGATTGGTATTCCATGTCTGGAGACGACTTCTTTCAAATACAGTCGTGCTAACTTCTCCATCTTGTCATCTTCTCTTATTGGCAGAAAGTGTGCTGATTTGGTGAGACGGTCAACTATTACCAAAATAGTATCAAAACCACTTGCAGTCCTTGGTAATTTAGTGATGAAATCCATGGTAATGTTTTCCCATTTCCATTCTGGGATTTCGGGTTGTTGAAGTAGACCTGATGGTTTCTGATGCTTCGCTTTGACCTTAGAACACGTCAAACATTCCCCTACGTATTTAGCAACATCGGCTTTCATACCTGGTCACCAAAAATATTTCTTGAGATCCTTGTACATCTTCCCCGTTCCAGGATGTATTGAGTATCTGGTTTTATGAGCTTCTCTAAGTACCATTTCTCTCATATCTCCAAATTTTGGTACCCAAATTCTTTCAGCCCTATACCGAGTTCCATCTTCCCGAATATTAAGATGCTTCTCCGATCCTTTGGGTATTTCATCCTTTAAGTTTCCCTCTTTTAAAACTCCTTATTGCGCCTCCTTTATTTGAGTAGTAAGGTTAGTGTGAATCATTATATTCATAGATTTTACACGAATGGGTTCTCTGTCCTTTCGGCTCAAGGCGTCGGCTACCACATTTGCCTTCCCTGGGTGGTAACGAATCTCAAAGTCGTAATCATTCAACAATTCAATCCATCTGCGCTGTCTTATGTTCAGTTGTTTCTGATTAAATATGTGTTGAAGACTTTTGTGGTCGGTATATATAATACTTTTGACCTCATATAAGTAGTTCCTCCAAGTCTTTAATGCAAAAACAACCACGCCTAATTCCGAATCATGCGTCGTATAATTCTGCTCGTGAATCTTCAATTGTCTAGACGCATAGGCAATTACTTTCATTCTTTGCATTAATACACAACCGAGACCTTGCTTTGAGGCATCACAATATATCACAAAATCATCATTCCCTTCAGGTAATGACAATATAGGTGCCGTAGTTAACTTTTTCTTCAACAATTGAAACGCTTTTTCTTGTTCATCCTTCCATTCAAATTTTCTCCCTTTATGCATTAATGCAGTCAAGGGTTTTGCTATTCTGGAAAAGTCTTGGATGAGCCTTCTGTAGTAACCAGCTAGTCCTAAAAACTGATGTATGTGTTTCGGTGTTTTCGGGGTTTCCCACTTTTCAATAGTTTCAATCTTTACTGTATCCACCTGAATACCTTCTTTGTTCACTATATGACCGAGGAATTGAACTTCTTTCAACCAAAATGCACACTTTGAAAACTTAGCGTACAATTTTTCGTTTCTCAGCAACTCTAGCACTTTTCTCAAATGTTCTTCGTGCTCTTGATCATTCTTCGAGTAAATAAGTATGTCATCGATGAAAACAATGACAAACTTGTCAAGATATGGCCCACACACTCAGTTCATGAGGTCCATGAACACAGTTGGTGCGTTAGTCAATCCAAACGGCATAACCATAAACTCGTAATGACCGTAACGCATCCTAAAAGCAGTCTTTGGAATATCATCATCCTTCACCCGCATTTGATGATATCCAGAACGTAAATCGATCTTCGAATAAACAGACGAGCCTTATAGTTGATCAAATAAGTCGTCGATTCTCGATAGTGGGTAGCGGTTCTTGATGGTAAGTTTGTTCAACTCTCGGTAGTTGATACACAACCTAAATGTATTCTTGACAAACAAAACAGGAGCTCCCCATGGTGATGTGCTTGGTCGAATGAAACCACGTTCTAAAAGTTCCTGTAACTGACTTTGTAATTCTTTCATTTCGCTGGGTGCGAGTCTGTATGGAGCACGAGCTATTGGTGTAGCTCCTGGTACAAGGTCTATTTGAAATTCAACGGATCGATGTGGGGGTAATCCTGGTAATTCTTTCGGAAATACATCGGAAAATTCTTTTGCGACGAGAACATCACTGATGTTCTTTTCTTCAGGTTTAGCTTCCTCGATGTGTGCTAGAATGACATAACAACCTTTTCTTCTTAGTTTTTGCGCCTTCAAACTACTAATAAGATTTAATTTCACGTTGTTCTTTTCTCCGTACACCATTAAAGGTTTTCCTTTTTCACGCATAATGCGAATCGCATTTTTGTAACAAACGACCTCTGCTCTCACCTTTTTCAACCAGTCCCTGCCAATTATTACATCAAAACTTCCTAACTCGACTGGTATTAAATCAATTTTAAACGTTTCATCCCCCAGTTTAATTTCTCTCTCCCGACATATATTATCTGCTGAAATTAATTTACCGTTTGCTAATTCGAGTAAAAATTTACTATCCAAAGGTGTCAATGGGCAACTTAATTTAGCACAAAATTCTCTACTTATATAGCTTCTATCCGCACCCGAATCAAATAAAACATAAGCAGATTTATCATCAATAAGAAACGTACCCGTAACAAGCTTCGGGTCTTCCTGTACTTCTGTCGCATTAATATTGAAAACTCTTCCACGGCCCTGCCCATTAGTATTCCCCTGATTAGGGCAATTTCTAATAATGTGGCCCGATTTTCCACATTTATAACAAACAGCGTTGGTATTACTTGCTCCGACACTATTCGTTTCGGCATTACTTGTTCCGACATTATTTGTTCCTTTAGTTCTGTTAAACTTTGGTCCGTAGACCTCACACTTTGTCGCACTATGACCATTTCTTTTACACCTGTTGCAAAATGTCGTGCAAAACCCCTGATGATTTTCTTCACACCTATGACATGGCTGTTTTTGGTTTTTGTTGCCGTTGTTGTTATTGAGGTTGTTGTTAGGATTGTTATTGTTGTTGAAACGGTTGTTGTAGTTGTTGTTGTTGTTAGGATGTTTGTTGTAGTTATTGTTAGGATTGCGGTTATTGTTGCGATTGTTGTTGCGGTTGTTGGGATAGTTGTTGCGATTGTTGTTGTAATTGTTGTTGTTGTTGTACTGGTGACTCTTGTCACCGTTTTTCCTCCCACTTCCTCTTGAGTTGTTTCGTGTTGGCTTCTTCGGCCGCCTGCTCTTTAATTCTTTCCTCTATCTGATTTATGAGTTTATGAGCCATTCGACTTGCCTTCTGTATAGAAGCGGGCTCGTGTGAACTCACATCTTCTTGAATCGTTACTGGTAACCCTTTTACAAACGCGTCGATCTTCTCTTCTTCATCTTCGAATGCTCCCGGACACAATAGGCACAACTCTGTGAATCGTCGTTCATACGTGGTAACGTCGAACCCTTGTGTTCGTAACTCTCTAAGTTCTGCCTTAAGTTTATTAACTTCGTTTCTAGGACGGTACTGCTCGTTCATCAATTACTTGAATGCCGACCATGGTAGTGCGTAAGCAGCATTTTGTCCTACCTGTTCAAGATAGGTGTTCCACCACGTTAACGCAGTACCTGTGAAGGTATGCGTAGCGTACTTAACTTTGTCCTCTTCAGTACACTTACTTATGGCAAACACCGATTCGACTTTCTCGGTCCACCGTTTCAATCCAATTGGTCCTTCGGTTCCATCAAATTCCAAAGGTTTGCAGGCAGTGAATTCTTTGTAGGAGCATCCTACATGATTTCTTGCGCCGTTAGCTGCATTGCTAGATTCAGAGTTATTGTTGGTATGTAGCGCAACCTGTACTGCGGCTATGTTTGCAGCAAGAAAGGTACGAAATTCCTCTTCGCTCATATTCATGGTGTGTCGAGTAGTCGGTGCCATTTCCTTCAAAATAGCCAACTGAATCGAGTTAATCATACAGAATATTAAGAGTAGTCAATAGTGAAATGTCCCGTTCTTATTGATTAAAAACGTTCCATATTAATTGATTTCGTTGCGAGGTTTTGACCTCTATATGAGACGTTTTTCAAAGACTGCATTCATTTTAAAACAAACCATAACCTTTATTTCATCAATAAAGGTTTAAAAAGCTTTACGTAGATTATCAAATAATGATAATCTAAAATATCCTGTTTACACACGACCATTACATAATGGTTTACAATACAAATATGTTACAACAAAATAAGTTTCTTGAATGCAGTTTTTACACAATATCATACAAGCATGGACTCCAAATCTCGTCCTTATTTAAGTATGCGACAGCGGAAGCTCTTAATAATCACCTGAGAATAAATATGCTTAAAACGTCAACAAAAATGTTGGTGAGTTATAGGTTTAACCTATATATATCAAATCATAATAATAGACCACAAGATTTCATATTTCAATACATATCCCATACATAGAGATAAAAATCATTCATATGGTGAACACCTGGTAACCGACATTAACAAGATGCATATATAAGAATATCCCCATCATTCCGGGACACCCTTCGGATATGATATAAATTTCGAAGTACTAAAGCATCCGGTACTTTGGATGGGGTTTGTTAGGCCCAATAGATCTATCTTTAGGATTCGCGTCAATTAGGGTGTCTGTTCCCTAATTCTTAGATTACCAGACTTAATAAAAAGGGGCATATTCGATTTCGATAATTCAACCATAGAATGTAGTTTCACGTACTTGTGTCTATTTTGTAAATCATTTATAAAACCTGCATGTATTCTCATCCCAAAAATATTAGATTTTAAAAGTGGGACTATAACTCACTTTCACAGATTTTTACTTCGTCGGGAAGTAAGACTTGGCCACTGGTTGATTCACGAACCTATAACAATATATACATATATATCAAAGTATGTTCAAAATATATTTACAACACTTTTAATATATTTTGATGTTTTAAGTTAATTAAGTCAGCTGTCCTCGTTAGTAACCTACAACTAGTTGTCCACAGTTAGATGTACAGAAATAAATCGATAAATATTATCTTGAATCAATCCACGACCCAGTGTATACGTATCTCAGTATTGATCACAACTCAAACTATATATATTTTGGAATCAACCTCAACCCTGTATAGCTAACTCCAACATTCACATATAGAGTGTCTATGGTTGTTCCGAAATATATATAGATGTGTCGACATGATAGGTCGAAACATTGTATACGTGTCTATGGTATCTCAAGATTACATAATATACAATACAAGTTGATTAAGTTATGGTTGGAATAGATTTGTTACCAATTTTCACGTAGCTAAAATGAGAAAAATTATCCAATCTTGTTTTACCCATAACTTCTTCATTTTAAATCCGTTTTGAGTGAATCAAATTGCTATGGTTTCATATTGAACTCTATTTTATGAATCTAAACAGAAAAAGTATAGGTTTATAGTCGGAAAAATAAGTTACAAGTCATTTTTGTAAAGGTAGTCATTTCAGTCGAAAGAACGACGTCTAGATGACCATTTTAGAAAACATACTTCCACTTTGAGTTTAACCATAATTTTTGGATATAGTTTCATGTTCATAATAAAAATCATTTTCTCAGAATAACAACTTTTAAATCAAATTTTATCAAAGTTTTTAATTAACTAACCCAAAACAACCCGCGGTGTTACTACGACGGCGTAAATCCGGTTTTACGGTGTTTTTCGTGTTTCCAGGTTTTAAATCATTAAGTTAGCATATCATATAGATATAGAACATGTGTTTAGTTGATTTTAAAATTCAAGTTAGAAGGATTAACTTTTGTTTGCGAACAAGTTTAGAATTAACTAAACTATGTTCTAGTGATTACAAGTTTAAACCTTCGAATAAGATAGCTTTATATGTATGAATCGAATGATGTTAAGAACATCATTACTACCTTAAGTTCCTTGGATAAACCTACTGGAAAAGATAAAAATGGATCTAGCTTCAACGGATCCTTGGATGGCTCGAAGTTCTTGAAGCAGAATCATGACACGAAAACAAGTTCAAGTAAGATCATCACTTGAAATAAGATTGTTATAGTTATAGAAATTGAACCAAAGTTTGAATGTGATTATTACCTTGTATTAGAATGATAACCTACTGTAAGAAACAAAGATTTCTTGAGGTTGGATGATCACCTTACAAGATTGGAAGTGAGGTAGCAAACTTGAAAGTATTCTTGATTTTATGAAACTAGAACTTTTGGAATTTATGAAGAACACTTAGAACTTGAAGATAGAACTTGAGAGAGATCAATTAGATGAAGAAAATTGAAGAATGAAAGTGTTTGTAGGTGTTTTTGGTCATTGGTGTATGGATTAGATATAAAGGATATGTAATTTTGTTTTCATGCAAATAAGTCATGAATGATTACTCATATTTTTGTAATTTTATGAGATATTTCATGCTAGTTGCCAAATGATGGTTCCCACATGTGTTAGGTGACTCACATGGGCTGCTAAGAGCTGATCATTGGAGTGTATATATGATAATGCTAAAAACGAACATATATTTCATAGCATTATTCCTCAAGAAAGACAAGCTTTTAGTTGCAATTGTTCTATTTACAAGTGATATTCGTTTAAATAATAAAAGGTGAAGACAAAAGACAGATTCGACGAATTGAAGACGCAAACGACCAAAAAGCTCAAAAGTACAAAAGACAATCAAAGAGGTTCCAATTATTGATAAGAAACGTCTCGAAATTACAAGAGTACAAGATTCAAAACGCAAAATACAAAATATAAAATTGTACGCAAGGACGTTCGAAAATCCGGAACCGGGACCAGAGTCAACTCTTAACGCTCGACGCAACGGACTAAAAATTACAAGTTAACTATGCATATAAATATAATATAATATATAATTAATTATATTAATTATATATATATTATATATATATATATTATAAAACCGTCGGCAGAGAAACTCCAAGGGTGTGAGCTGTAAATACATCCTCCGCGACTCGCGGAGTTTGAAGAGCATTTTACCGCAAGTCGCGGAGCCCCAAAAATCAACTCTGGCTATAAAGCAAACCGAATTCTGATCAAAATTTCATATTCTATTTTCTCTCTTCTCTATCTATACGATATATATATATATATATAATTTATATTTTAATTTTAATTTTAATTATAATTCTAATAATAAGGGTATGTTAGCGAATGTTGTAAGGGTGTAAGTCGAAATTCTGTCCGTGTAACGCTACGCTATTTTTAATCATTGTAAGTTATGTTCAACCTTTTTATATTAATGTCTCGTAGCTAAGTTATTATTATGCTTATTTAAATCGAAGTAATCATGATGTTGGGCTAATTACTAAAATTGGGTAATTGGGCTTTGTACCATAATTGGGGTTTGGACAAAAGAACGACACTTGTGGAAATTAGACTATGAGCTATTAATGGGCTTTATATTTGTTTAACTAAATGAAAGTTTGTTAATGTTAATATAAAGATTTACAATTGGGCGTCCCTATAAATTACCATATACACTCGATCGGACACGATGGGCGGGGTATTTATATGTACGAATAATCGTTCATTTAACCGGACACGGGAATGGATTAATAGCCACTAGAATAATTAAAACAGGGGTGAAATTACATTCAAGGGTAATTGGTGTAATTGTTAACAAAGTAGTAAAACCTTGGTTTACACGCAGTCGATAACCTGGTGTATTCATTAAACAAAGTATTAAAACCTTGTTACAATTCGAATCCCCAATTAGTTGGAATATTTAACTTCGGGTATAATAATAATTTGACAAGGACACTTGCACTTTATATTTATGACTGATGGACTGTTATGGACAAAAACCAGACGGACATATTAAATAATCCAGGACAAAGGACAATTAACCCATGGGCATAAAACTAAAATCAACACGTCAAACATCATGATTACGGAAGTTTAAATAAGCATAATTCTTTTATTTCATATTTAATTTCCTTTATTTTATATTTAATTGCACTTCTAATTATCGCACTTTTATTTATTGTTATTTAATCGCACTTTTTAATTATCGCAATTTTATTTTATCGCATTTTTATTATTCGCAATTTCATTATCGTTATTTACTTTACGCTTTAATTTAAGTCTTGTATTTATTTTATATTTTACATTAGGTTTTAACTGCGACTAAAGTCTTAAAATCGACAAACCGGTCATTAAACGGTAAAAACCCCCCTTTATAATAATAATATTACTTATATATATATTTGTATTTTTATAAAAGTAAACTAATATATCGTTGAGCTTTGTTTAAAGATTTCCCTGTGGAACGAACCGGACTTACTAAAAACTACACTACTTTACGATTAGGTACACTGCCTATAAGTGTTGTAGCAAGGTTTAAGTATATCCATTCTATAAATAAATAAATATCTTGTGTAAAATTGTATCGTATTTAATAGTGTTTTCTGCTAAAATTAATAACTATTTTATATACACCTCGCATAACATCAAGTATTTTTGGCGCCGCTGCCGGGGAACACTCTTAAAAGCCGGAAGCGCAACGCTAATATAAAAAAAAAAAAAGATTTTTAGCTTACTTCTATTAAAAATTCGTTTTTGTAAAAATACGTTTTAAAAATTCGAAAATATAAAAAGAAAAACAAAAATATAAGTATTTTTTTTTTTTTAAGATTTTGTTAAATATTTAAGTTTTATAAGTTTCTTTATTTTTATTTTAGTTTATAAAAATATAAGTTTAATTTTAATATCTTTTATTTATATAAAAATTAAAAACAGAAAATAAAATAAATAAATAAATAAAGAAAAACGCGTTGAAGATAAAACCTGTCAGCTGAAATTCTGAACCCCGCGACTCGCGGGGTTTTCTTCATTAATCACCGCAACTCGCGGAGATTCTCTGACACGCGAACAGGAAGCCCTAATCGAGCATTAATTACGGTAATTATTAATTATTATTATTTTAACCTAATTATTATTATTATTATTATTAGTTTTATTTTAACTTTTACTTTTTATTTAATTTGTATTTTTAGTTTAAATTAGTTTTATTAAATTGTAAAATTAATAGTTTAATAAAATAAATAATATAAAAATAATATTTTTATAAAAATTGTACTTTTTACAACTTTTTGTATATTTTTATATTTTGTCCCTTTTTAATCGTTGTAGCATAACTTTTGTATTTTTAGCTCATATTTAATTTTAAACTTAGTTTTTGCTTTAGTTATTTTTACTCCTAGATTTTTAGGCTTTGCCGTAGAATTCCTTAAGTGCTTTTTCTTTAGACTAAGATTTAGGTACTTTAGAATTTTGCGACGCCTTTTTAAGTTTTAGTTTCTTTTTAAGTTATTTCCATTTGGGATTTAGTTTTTCCTGTAAGCTTTAATATTTTTAGACCTTTTACTATGTACCAATTATCATTCCAATTAGTAATATCAATTTGCGATTATAATTTTAAGTTAGTTGTAGTAATAAGGTTAGGTTAGTCAAGTATTTTTAAGTTTTTATAAGTTTCTTTTATTTTTCCGTCACCTTTTATTTTTCAACCATTTTTTTTTCTTTTTCGACCTTTTGCGACGAACTCTTTTTCTCTCTTATTTCTCGCCATTCTAGTTTTTAGGACTTAGAATTTTTTCTACTTCTTATCTAAATTTTTTAAAATTACGAAAATTTATTTTAAGTGGTTAAATTAATAGACATCAAAATTTTCTGGTTCGTAGTAATAGTTGGATTTGTACGTGGACCGGGTTATTGGAGCCAAACAGTCCTCAATTATATTGAGACCAAACGAATCCTGCCCCTCTGCTGCATCTTTTGGCTATTCAAAACGTGGGCAAAATCAGAAAAGTCTATTGATTGGATAACTTATTATAATTTTTCTTTCCTTTTAAAAACTAATAGGATATTCAGTGAATGCACCGAGCAAGACGTTCATCACCTTTTGTACGTTCACCACCTGTAACTCGATCAAGACATCGTTTAACAAATATAACCGCCGTTGATTTTTCTTTAGAATCGTCATCCAGTAGACCAAGTACTTCAGTTCAAATTTCCGATAATCCATTTTTTGAACCCAACCTCACAATTGAGAATCCAGAGAATATTCAGGAACGGTTCGTAGATCCTGAACCATTAAACTTTCCTCCGGAACCACCAATCATTCAAACAGAGATTGTTGAGGAACGAACCATTAAATCAGAATCATCTAGTGATACCGATTCAACAAATTCAATTATGGAGAATCTGGAACCTTTAAGTATGGAAGACCGAATGAGAGCTAAACGCACTGGCCAAGGTCACGCAATTACTCATCCAGACATTAATGCGCCAGATTATGAAATCAAAGGACAAATTCTACACATGGTGACTAATCAATGCCAATTTAGTGGTGCGCCGAAGGAAGATCCAAATGAACATCTACGTACCTTTAATAGGATCTGCACACTATTTAAAATACGAGAAGTGGAGGATGAACAGATATATCTCATGTTATTTCCCTGGACTTTAAAGGGAGAAGCCAAAGATTGGTTGGAATCGTTACCTGAAGGGGCGATTGATACATGGGATGTTTTAATTGACAAATTTCTTAAACAATTCTTTCCTGCATCTAAAGCCGTAAGACTTCAAGCAGAAATTGTTACGTTCACACAGAAACCAAATGAAACTCTATATGAGGCGTGGACAAGATATGGAAAGTTATTAAGAGGATGTCCGCAACATGGTTTAGACACCTGTCAAATAGTACAAATATTCTACCGAGGATGCGACATCACTACAAGAAAAGACATAGATATAGCAGCTGGTGGTTCTATTATGAAGAAAACCGAAACTGATGCTTACAAAATTATTGATAATACTGCTTCCCACTCACATGAGTGGCACCAAGAAAAAGATATCATTAGATCATCTAAAGCAGCTAGAGCCGATTCTAGCCATGACTTAGATTCCATTTCCGCAAAGATAGATGCTGTGGAGAGACGAATGGAAAAGATGACTAAAGATATTCACTCAATACGAATTAGTTGTGAGCAGTGTGGAGGACCACATTTGACAAAAGATTGTCTCAGTATTGAATTAACAATGGAACAAAGAGAGAATATTTCATACATAAACCAAAGGCCTGGAAATAATTATCAGAATAATTATCAACCGCCAAGACCAATTTACAATCAAAACCAGAATTATAACCGAAATATTCCATACAACAACCAACAAGGTCCTAGCAATCAACAAGTATCCAATAATACTTACAATCAGCAAAGACCGAATTTTCAAAACAAACCACCACAACAAACCGATGATAAAAAGCCGAATTTAGAAGATATGATGACGAAGCTAGTTGAAACTCAAACACAGTTTTTCACATCTCAAAAACAAACCAATGAACAAAATGCTCAAGCATTTAGAAATCAACAAGCTTCTATTCAAAATCTGGAACAAGAAGTAAGTAACCTAGCAAGATTAATAGGTGAAAGAAAACCGGGAAGTCTACCTAGTGATACAAATGCTAACCCCCGGAATGAAACAGCTAAAGCTATTACCACAAGAAGTGGTACAACACTTAAACCACCTGAAATACCTGTAACTTCTGATGAAACCATTCCTACTCCACAAGAACCACAACCTGATCAAGATAAGGAAAAAGAACCGGTAGTTGAAAAGGTTAATGAAGATAACACAGTTAAGGATAAACCTTATGTTAAACCATACCAACCACCACTTCCTTATCCGAGTAAAATGAAGAAAGAAAAACTTGAAGCCGAGCAATCCAAATTCTTGGATATGTTTAAACAAATAAATGTAAATCTTCCTTTCATTGATGTGATTTCAGGAATGCCTAGATATGCTAAATTCTTGAAAGATCTAATCTCAAATAGAAAGAAAATGGAAGAACTCTCGGCTGTTACTATGAATGCTAATTGTTCAGCAGTGCTGTTGAATAAGATACCAGAAAAACTATCTGATCCAGGAAGTTTCACAATTCCATGTTTTCTGGGTAGTCTTAGTTCAATAGAAGCATTGGCAGACTTAGGTGCTAGTATAAATCTAATGCCGTATTCACTATACACTAAACTAGACCTTGGAGAATTGAAACCAACCAGAATAAGCATACAACTAGCCGATAGATCAATAAAATATCCTAGAGGGATAATGGAGAACATGCTAGTTAAAGTTGGTACTTTAGTATTTCCAGTAGATTTTGTTGTTTTGGACATGGAAGAAGATTCTCAAGTTCCTCTCATATTAGGAAGACCATTCTTAAACACGGCTAAAGCAATGATAGACGTGTTCGGTAAGAAATTGACCCTAAGTATAGAGGATGAGAGTGTTACCTTTTCAGTTGATAGAGCAATGCAACAACCACAATCTGCAGATGATACATGTTATTATATTCAAACTATAGATGCACATGCAGAATTATTAGAAGAATTTCCAGAATTACAAGGAACAGGAGAATGTTCTTTAGGAGAAGGTAATGAACCAATTGATGAAGCTGAAATGTTAGCTACACTTATAGCTAATGGATATGAACCAACAACAGAAGAAATTCAAATGCTAAAAGAAGAAGACAGATATCGATATAAATCATCAATAGAAGAACCTCCGAAATTAGAGTTAAAGCCACTTCCAAACCATTTGGAATACGCTTATTTACATGGTGAATCTGAATTACCTGTAATAATATCGTCTTCTCTTACTGAAAATGAGAAATCACAACTCATTTCTGTGTTGAAAGCTCATAAACCAGCCATTGCATGGAAGATTCATGATATTAAAGGAATAAGTCCTTCGTATTGCACACATAAAATCCTTATGGAAGAAGGTCATAAAACGTATGTGCAACGCCAACGAAGACTAAATCCTAATATGCAAGATGTAGTTAAGAAAGAGATTATTAAACTGCTAGATGCAGGTTTAATTTATCCAATCTCTGATAGTCCATGGGTAAGCCCAGTTCAATGCGTACCTAAGAAGGGTGGCATGACTGTCATTACAAATGAGAAAAATGAGCTTATTCCTACTAGGACTGTAACAGGATGGCGTGTATGTATTGATTATAGAAAATTAAATGACGCCACCAGAAAAGATCACTTTCCCTTACCTTTCATAGATCAAATGTTGGAAAGATTAGCCGGAAATAGTTACTATTGTTTTCTAGATGGATTTTCCGGATATTTTCAAATTCCAATAGCACCCGAGGATCAAGAGAAAACAACATTCACGTTCCCTTATGGTACTTTTGCTTACAAACGCATGCCATTTGGACTTTGTAACGCCCCTGCAACCTTTCAAAGGTGTATGATGGCGATTTTTCACGACATGATAGAAGAATGCATGGAAGTATTCATGGATGACTTTTCAGTCTTCGGTGATACATTTAAATCATGTCTAGTTAATCTGGAACGAATGCTAATTAGATGCGAAAAATCAAATCTAGTACTTAATTGGGAGAAATGCCATTTCATGGTTAAAGAAGGCATCGTTCTTGGACATAAAATTTCAAAAGAAGGAATTGAAGTGGATAGAGCTAAAGTAGATGTAATTGCTAAACTTCCACATCCCACTAATGTTAGAGGAGTTAGGAGTTTTCTAGGGCATGCCGGTTTTTACCGACGTTTCATAAAAGATTTTTCTAAAATTGCCACTCCTATGAATAAACTCCTAGAAAAGGATGCGCCATTCATCTTTTCAGATGAGTGTATCAAATCTTTTAATATTCTTAAAGAGAAACTCACTAATGCGCCGATCATGATAACACCAAATTGGAATCTACCATTTGAACTAATGTGCGATGCAAGTGATTTTGCAATGGGAGCCGTTTTAGGACAAAGGATTGAAAAACGATTTCAACCTATATATTATGCTAGTAAGACGTTACAAGGAGCACAAACGAACTATACAACTACTGAAAAAGAACTCCTTGCTATTGTCTTTGCTTTTGACAAATTTCGATCATATCTCGTTCTAGCAAAAACGGTGGTCTATACAGACCATTCTGCTCTTAGATACCTATTTTCAAAACAAGATGCTAAACCAAGACTAATCCGTTGGATCTTACTCTTACAAGAGTTTGATATTGAAATCCGAGATAAAAGAGGAGCAGAAAATCTCACCGCTGATCATCTTTCTCGTCTTGAAAATCCCGAATTAGAAGTTCTGAATGAATCGGCCATACAAGACAACTTTCCTGATGAATATCTATTGAAGATAGATTATAAAGAAATCCCATGGTTTGCAGACTATGCAAACTACTTAGTTTGTGGATTCCTTGAAAAAGGATTATCGTACCAAAGACGAAAGAAATTCTTCAGTGATATAAAACACTATTTCTGGGAAGATCCACATCTGTTTAAAAGTTGTCCCGATGGAATAATACGCCGATGTGTATTTGGAGATGAAGCTAGTAAAATTTTAAACCATTGTCACACAGGACCAACAGGAGGGCATTATGGGCCTCAACTAACAGCAAGAAAAGTTTATGAAGCTGGATTCTATTGGCCTACAATTTACAAAGACGCACACCTTCTTTGCAAATCCTGTGATGCATGTCAAAGGGCCGGAAAAATAAGTCAACGTGATGAAATGCCACAAAATGTCATCCAAGTATGTGAAGTATTTGACATTTGGGGTATTGACTTTATGGGTCCATTTCCAAAATCTCATAATAATCTATATATACTCGTAGCCATTGATTATGTATCTAAATGGGCGGAAGCACAAGCTCTCCCAACTAACGATGCACGAGTTGTAGTCAACTTTTTAAAACTTCTTTTTGCAAGGTTTGGAACACCGAAAGCTTTAATAAGTGATCGGGGTACTCATTTCTGTAATAATCAACTTGAGAAAGTTCTTAAAAGATATGGAGTAACTCATAAAATCTCCACCGCATATCATCCATAAACAAGTGGCCAAGTTGAAAATACCAACCGAGCTTTAAAACGTATTCTAGAGAAAACCGTAGGATCAAATCCGAAGGAATGGTCCATTAAATTGGAGGATGCACTCTGGGCTTTTAGAACAGCCTACAAAACTCCAATTGGAACCACACCTTTTAGACTTGTTTATGGAAAAGCATGTCATCTTCCAGTAGAAATTGAACACAAAGCATTTTGGGCTTTGAAGACATGTAATCTTGATTTACATGAAGCCGGACGTCTACGATTAAGTCAACTAAACGAATTAGAAGAATTAAGACATGAAGCATACGAAAATTCGTTAATCTATAAAGAAAGAACGAAGAAATGGCATGATAAAAGAATCAGAAGTTCAAAGGAATTTAAAGAAGGAGACAGAGTTCTTCTTTTCAATTCACGATTCAAGCTATTTCCTGGAAAATTGAAATCAAGATGGTCTGGACCATTCATAGTCAAAAGAGTTTTCCCATACGGAACGATAGAATTAATAAATTCAAATGGGATTGAATTTAAAGTTAATGGTCACAGAGTTAAACATTACATACATGGTCCGATGGAAGTCGACAACGAAGTTAATCACAATTTCGACACCACAGCTAACTAAGTGTGGGAAGAATCAAGTCTTTAAAGGATAATATGTATTTCTGTTAGAGTTAGATTGTCTGTTTTCGTGTAGTTCTCGAAAATGGAACACGTATGGTCTTTCCCTAGCAGACCCTAAAGAACTAGTCTTCTCCCCCCATTCTGAATTTTTATTTTTTTTAGGTTTCTACGAAATGAAGACTGCCTGTGAACTAAACCATGGTCTAATGCTACACGCTTTGATCACTAAACGTAATAATGACATACTACCGAGCGAAATAGTATCAGTAATCAGAGAAAGAATGGACGGAGTTAGAAAAGAATCCAGATGCGAAGATAACAAGTTACAATTTGGTAAAGGAAAATCAAAATCCGCAGCAAAAAGAAGAGCACGACACCTAGAACGATGTCACAAATGTGGAAAATGGTCACATGGAGGTAAATGTTCCAATAATCAAACCTATTCAAATACCGAATTTGTTACTTTATGCAGAGACGGACCGTTCATATGTTTAGAAGAAAATACACTGAATGCTCGAGGTTACGCCTATGAAGCCATGGAAAACCAATTAAACCGACTATCTTATGAATGGGATAGATCATATAACTAAGAAATCTATTTCACAGGTATGTCTGTACAGTTTTTTTTTTTTTTATTTTTTTTTTATTTTTAACCTTTTGATAATAAACGCTAATTTGTTCGCTAAAAAGTATTAAATTGGTATTAAATAAAATTAGGTTTGGCGACCGAAATTATTGATATAATTCAAAAATTTATTACATCACTGCGAAATTTAACGTTTATTCTTAAGGTATAAATATCTTTAAACAATCAACCCAAAATATTTCAAAAATTCGTCATGAGTTAAATTAGGTTTTGGAACCGAAATTACTTTACCGAAAAGAGGGGCGCATATTTTTGATAATATTTGATTGATTAAAGTGGGATAAAAAGCCAAAAAGATTTTTAATTTTATTTTTACCATGTTTTTAAAATTAATATTTAAATCTTAAATTAATATTGTAAACTTTGTAAAAACAATATATTTAAAATATTTGAAAAATTAATATAAGTTTGATATGAATTTATGAATTTTTAAATTAAGTTTGGTGTGAATTTTTAAAATATAAATTTTTAATTTTATGCATTTCAAATTTTAAGTTTGGTGTGAATTTTGAATTTTTAAAATATAAAATTTTAATTTTATGCATTTTAAATTTTGAGTTTGGTGTGAATTTTTAATATTAATTTTGAATTTCATATTTAAGTTGTGTGAATTTAAAAACAAAAATTTACTTTATCTCATTAAGTTAAGAATATGATTTTTAAAATTCGTCGTAAGTTGAAGACTAGGTCTTTGAACCGAAATTGCTTTACCCGAGGGAGGGACGAAAACTTTTATTATCATTATTTTTAATCTTATTGATTTAAAGTATGCCAAAAACATTAAAAAACCCAAAAATCTTAGCTTTTAAAACAATCGCTACAAAAAGACAAATTTTAAAATTTTGTCGAGGGACGGACTAGGACATCGATCCGAAACGACCTCGTCCTAAATAACAAGGGAAACAAAATTTTAAAATTAATTACTTAATTGTTTTAATAAGTTAATGATTATAAAAAAAAAAAAAAAAAAAAAAAACAAAACAAACTCCGCGACTCGCGGAGTTTGAAGTGCAAAACCTCCGCGACTCGCGGAGGGACCGAAAATCAGGAAAAAAAAATATAAAGAGCTGAACGATCAGTGCACTCCAAAACCCAAAACACAGAAAAAATACTGCGAAAAACACCCCGAAAAACCCGAGAAAAAACCCCAAAAATCCCAATTTTTAACCGTTAATCACCAAATTTTTTGCTAAAATCATGTTGAGAAGGATGCTATCTAAGAATTACTCAAGAAAAACGGTAAATTTCTACACCTAAACACCATTTAATTCGAAATTTGATGTTCTTGAGCTATTTTTTCCCCAATTTGATTTTGATGCTTTTTAGTGTAATTAGACTTAAATTGTTTATGTATTATGCTTGTATAACCTAGATTGATGCTGTTTAACATGATTAGAAGCCTTAAACTTCAGATTTTGAATAATCTAGGGTTTGTGTTCTTGAACAAATTTGGGGCTTTTTGATATAAACAGGTTATGGCCGATTTTTGTCATGAATTGTTGCTAAATTGAGTAGTGTAACATGTCTAGGTAGTTAAATGATCCAAACTTTGAGCCTAAACATGATTTTGAGAATTAAAGTGGACTTTTTCAAGTCTAAAATTCATGAACTTGATTTTTGAAAGATAATGCCATTTGAGACTTGTTTAATTGCTAGTAATGATTATTTTGACATGTTATTTGAGTTGAATGCTTATGAACTTGGCGAAAATTTTCGTATATGCTTATTTGAAAAAGTGTAGATTTGATAAAAATGTGAAAATAAGCTTAAGTTTGATATAAATTGATAATGTCATTGTAATTATTTTGATTGATGATTTTGCTGACACTAATGCATATTTGGATGCACAAAATTTGTGTTTGATGTGTTTTGCAGAATGAAAGGGGTGAATCTTCATCCCAAGCCCGCAATGATCCTGCTGAGAATTTGGAACAACAGGAGGTGGATAACTACTACAAGCAGGATGTACCTCATCCAGTCATGACCTTTTCCGATATGCATTTGGAAGAGTTGCACCCGAACCTGAGATTTGACAGACTTTGGATAGATTATCCAAAATATCAACGGGGTTTGCATACTCTTCACTCTAAGGTTGTTGAGGTACCGAGGGTCATAGAATGGGGACCCTTAGAAGCTGTAGAATTGGCCGGGCCAATTAGGGAATTACTTGTACAGAGGTATGGTAATTCTTCTTTTAATGACTGGATATGTTTATTCACCATACGTAGACCTGTATATAAAGTATGGTGTGAAGAATTGTTATGTAGTATAGAGTTGAATGATCGGGTAGCTAGTTTAACCGATCGTTCTTTTATTAGATTTTTGTTAGGCGGTTCGATGCGCCACATGTCTTTACTGGACATGGCTCAGGCTTTACGTATATATACGCCTGAGGAGTTAGCGTCTGCCGATTGTAGAGGATTGATACTAAACGGTAGAAAGATAGATGAGAATTTTGATACACACGGTGTGTGGAGTCAAATGACAAGCCATCACCGTTTCAAAGGGGGAAATTACTCTTATTTGGATATAGATAGAGCCGAATTAAGAGTGATACATAGGTTTTTAGCTAATTCGATTACACAAAGGGGTAAAAACAAAGAAAAGGTAAATGAACAAGATTTGTTTTACCATATGTGTATTCGAGACCCACAAAGCGCTGTAAGTATACCATATTGTGTGGGTTATTATTTATCAGCTATGGTTCGGGGGATGCGACCACATAGCATAATAGGAGGTGGTATTTTTATTACTTTGATTGGTGAATATCTCGGTGTGGATATAAGTCGGGGGGGATTATTACTAGAAGAGCCGGAACCCCGCGATACTATAGGTTTAAATGTATACCATGGTGCGAAAGTTTTGAAGAGGCGGAATAACGCCGCAGTACGATACCATGGTAGACATCCACAGGTGGAGAGAAACCAACAACAAGGTAATGTAGGAGGGGGGAATGAGATGCAAGAAATGCATAGGTTTATAGCTTCTCAGGAATACGAAAATGCTAGACAGAGAGCATTTGAAGATTGGAAAGTTCATCAGAACCAGATCATAGCTCATTGCCAACATATAGGTAGAAACTATATTCCTACACCGAAACCCATCTTCCCTCCTTGGTCAATAGAGATGCAGCCACCATATCCTACGTATGACCCTGCCGAAGCATTCTATAGCACTTATGGTTATGCCTGGAACCCCTATTGGTACCAATATCATCCTTAGTTTACTTATTATATTTTTTTTTATTTTGTAATTTGTAATTATTGATACGTTTAATACTTTTGTTAATATTGTAATCATTTTTATAATTATCTAACTTTTATTCTTAGACTTTAATAATTTTTGAATGTGGGGTAATATACCAAACTTCAAAAATATGTATATATGTTTGCAGTTTATCTTATGTACACAACAGGGTAAAACAACGCATTTTCAAAGACTGGCATTAAGTTCAGCAAAAGCAACTAATTTTGACGACAAGATGCAAAATATATGTGAAATAACAACAAGACGGAATGAACAAATAATGTGCACCATTTATCATTCAGCAAACAAACGCCAATATATTTGGAAACTTTGGTAAAATTTAATCATTTTCACACAAATCACCCTCAATAATTTAAATTGTTACTGATTTCTTGCAAATGAGGGCATTGCAAGATCTTAAGTGTGGGAAGGGGTTAAATTCTTTCGGATTTTAAAATTTTTATATTAAACACTTGGTTACCATTAAAAATACTAGTAAAGCAGTAGTTGTATTAGAATCTAGTGCTCTCTGATAAAAAAGAACAGCCCTAGTCTTATATACTGACTACCCAATTCTAGTAAAATTTTTCAAAATTTTCAATTAAATGAATTCAAAATCATGTTTATACATATTTATGAACGATAAAACTAGGTTTTAACACCGAAATTATTGTTACCTCGGAAAGGACATAAATTGAGAAACAAACTAAAATGTTAAAATTCATTTAAAATGGAATAGAGGACGATAAAAAGGAAAATAAAAGCCAAGTGTGGGAAAATTTACCAAGTTATTTTAAACATATGTCACATATATCTGTAACAAATAACTGAAAATACTTTTGCTTTGGACTAAACTAAACTGTTTTACCCGATGAAAGAAAAGAAGAGATGGATCTACACGATGAATCAATTCCATCATTAAAAGGAAGTAAAGTCTTCCGAAAAAGAAACGCGCTTCTTGATTTAGGTCATGAAGTTGTCATCCAGACCAGCTGTAGGTTGACGAAAAATCTAGAAAAGTCATCACTAAAATCAGCAGAAAATCCACGGACCTCAGCATTAAACAGGGTCGCCAAGTGGTCAGATTTATCCTAACCATGAGAAGGATTTATCTCGTATAATGGGGGGGCACCATGCAAATTAGCTGGATAAGACTAATGAATCAGATCCCCAGAAAGGATAATCTCCTTAAAGATTAAAAATCAGCTTTTAAGACTGATATTACTCAATCCTAGAGATTGACCTTAAAGATTGAGAATTACAAACTCATGGAATTCGATGATATCTAAACTCGAGCTTGAACGAGAAAATATTTTGATCAAAATTATAAACCGATTTGTTTTCTGAAAACCCTATTTTTAATGCGTTCATTACCATTGAACGTAAAATCCTAGGAATTCACCTGGAATTCATTAGGTCACCTGAACTAAATCGGGTGTCAACCGTAAGAACGGTGGTTGCATAGTGGTCAAAGACAGGACCTTGTGACAGACCGAAAAATTATAAGGGTGAGCTTTACTATTGCTCCTACCAAGGATAGTAATTGCGTCCGACACGTTATAGACCATAATCAAAAGCATGTCACGGGACATTGCCTTAACAGTTGCTTGTTCAACGCTTTCCTTTACAACCGGATGGTAGTTTACCGAAAGGTAATATACGGGACAAGTAAACTGGACGTGTTGCTTTCCAAATACAAGGTTAGCAAGTGGGTGACACAAAACCGCAAGTTTTAAGCTAAAATTTTCAAATCTGAAACCCACCAAACCCACAAAAATATTTTGCAAACACCGGTAAAGGGTTATTCCGGAAAACTTATCTAGGGTAAAAAACTTGATTTCAAAAGATCAAATGTTTTCATAAAGATCCAATTTCCTTAATGGATCTAAATTTTTATAGTCATGTGGGACTGTAAACCATATCGTTACTACCATTGTTTATACCGCCGTATAGAAATCACTGATGTACAAAGTGTGAAGAATAAAGAAGTGATTCTAGTATTTCAAGACAATATTGCTTGAGGACAAGCAACGCTCAAGTGTGGGAATATTTGATAATGCTAAAAACGAACATATATTTCATAGCATTATTCCTCAAGAAAGACAAGCTTTTAGTTGCAATTGTTCTATTTACAAGTGATATTCGTTTAAATAATAAAAGGTGAAGACAAAAGACAGATTCGACGAATTGAAGACGCAAACGACCAAAAAGCTCAAAAGTACAAAAGACAATCAAAGAGGTTCCAATTATTGATAAGAAACGTCTCGAAATTACAAGAGTACAAGATTCAAAACGCAAAATACAAAATATAAAATTGTACGCAAGGACGTTCGAAAATCCGGAACCGGGACCAGAGTCAACTCTTAACGCTCGACGCAACGGACTAAAAATTACAAGTTAACTATGCATATAAATATAATATAATATATAATTAATTATATTAATTATATATATTATATATATATATTATAAAACCGTCGGCAGAGAAACTCCAAGGGTGTGAGCTGTAAATACATCCTCCGCGACTCGCGGAGTTTGAAGAGCATTTTACCGCAAGTCGCGGAGCCCCAAAAATCAACTCTGGCTATAAAGCAAACCGAATTCTGATCAAAATTTCATATTCTATTTTCTCTCTTCTCTATCTATACGATATATATATATATATATATATATATATATATATATATAATTTATATTTTAATTTTAATTTTAATTATAATTCTAATAATAAGGGTATGTTAGCGAATGTTGTAAGGATGTAAGTCGAAATTCTGTCCGTGTAACGCTACGCTATTTTTAATCATTGTAAGTTATGTTCAACCTTTTTATATTAATGTCTCGTAGCTAAGTTATTATTATGCTTATTTAAAACGAAGTAATCATGATGTTGGGCTAATTACTAAAATTGGGTAATTGGGCTTTGTACCATAATTGGGGTTTGGACAAAAGAACGACACTTGTGGAAATTAGACTATGAGCTATTAATGGGCTTTATATTTGTTTAACTAAATGAAAGTTTGTTAATGTTAATATAAAGATTTACAATTGGGCGTCCCTATAAATTACCATATACACTCGATCGGACACGATGGGCGGGGTATTTATATGTACGAATAATCGTTCATTTAACCGGACACGGGAATGGATTAATAGCCACTAGAATAATTAAAACAGGGGTGAAATTACATTCAAGGGTAATTGGTGTAATTGTTAACAAAGTAGTAAAACCTTGGTTTACACGCAGTCGATAACCTGGTGTATTCATTAAACAAAGTATTAAAACCTTGTTACAATTCGAATCCCCAATTAGTTGGAATATTTAACTTCGGGTATAATAATAATTTGACAAGGACACTTGCACTTTATATTTATGACTGATGGACTGTTATGGACAAAAACCAGACGGACATATTAAATAATCCAGGACAAAGGACAATTAACCCATGGGCATAAAACTAAAATCAACACGTCAAACATCATGATTACGGAAGTTTAAATAAGCATAATTCTTTTATTTCATATTTAATTTCCTTTATTTTATATTTAATTGCACTTCTAATTATCGCACTTTTATTTATTGTTATTTAATCGCACTTTTTAATTATCGCAATTTTATTTTATCGCATTTTTATTATTCGCAATTTCATTATCGTTATTTACTTTACGCTTTAATTTAAGTCTTGTATTTATTTTATATTTTACATTAGGTTTTAACTGCGACTAAAGTCTTAAAATCGACAAACCGGTCATTAAACGGTAAAAACCCCCCTTTATAATAATAATATTACTTATATATATATATTTGTATTTTTATAAAAGTAAACTAATATAGCGTTGAACTTTGTTTAAAGATTTCCCTGTGGAACGAACCGGACTTACTAAAAACTACACTACTTTACGATTAGGTACACTGCCTATAAGTGTTGTAGCAAGGTTTAAGTATATCCATTCTATAAATAAATAAATATCTTGTGTAAAATTGTATCGTATTTAATAGTGTTTTCTGCTAAAATTAATAACTATTTTATATACACCTCGCATAACATCAAGTATTTTTGGCGCCGCTGCCGGGGAACACTCTTAAAAGCCGGAAGCGCAACGCTAATATAAAAAAAAAAAAAGATTTTTACATTTAAATACATATTAAAACACTACATGTATATACATTTTAACTGAGTCGTTAAGTCATCGTTAGTCGTTACATGTAAGTGTTGTTTTGAAACCTTTAGGTTAACGATCTTGTTAAATGTTGTTAACCCAATGTTTATAATATCAAATGAGATTTTAAATTATTATATTATCATGATATTATCATGTATGAATATCTCTTAATATGATATATATACATTAAATGTCTTTACAATGATAATCGTTACATATATGTCTCGTTTAAAAATCATTAAGTTAGTAGTCTTGTTTTTACATATGTAGTTCATTGTTAATATACTTAATGATATGTTTACTTATCATAGTATCATGTTAACTATATATATATCCATATATATGTCATCATATAGTTTTTACAAGTTTTAACGTTCGTGAATCACCGGTCAACTTGGGTGGTCAATTGTCTATATGAAACATATTTCAATTAATCAAGTCTTAACAAGTTTGATTGCTTAACATGTTGGAAACATTTAATCATGTAAATATCAATCTCAATTAATATATATAAACATGGAAAAGTTTGGGTCACTACAGTACCTACCCGTTAAATAAATTTCGTCCCGAAATTTTAAGCTGTTGAAGGTGTTGACGAATCTTTTAGAAATAGATGCGGGTATTTCTTCTTCATCTGATCTTCACGCTCCCAGGTGAACTCGGGTCCTCTACGAGCATTCCATCGAACCTTAACAATTGGTATCTTGTTTTGCTAAAGTCTTTTAACCTCACGATCCATTATTTCGACGGGTTCTTCGATGAATTGAAGTTTTTCGTTGATTTGGATTTCATCTAACGGAATAGTGAGATCTTCTTTAGCAAAACATTTCTTCAAATTCGAGACGTGGAAGGTGTTATGTACAGCCGCGAGTTGTTGAGGTAACTCAAGTCGGTAAGCTACTGGTCCGACACGATCAATAATCTTGAATGGTCCAATATACCTTGGATTTAATTTCCCTCGTTTACCAAATCGAATAACGCCTTTCCAAGGTGCAACTTTAAGCATGACCATCTCTCCAATTTCAAATTCTATATCTTTTCTTTTAATGTCAGCGTAGCTCTTTTGTCGACTTTGGGCGGTTTTCAACCGTTGTTGAATTTGGATGATCTTCTCGGTAGTTTCTTGTATAATCTCCGGACCCGTAATCTGTCTATCCCCCACTTCACTCCAAAAAATCAGAGACCTGCACTTTCTACCATAAAGTGCTTCAAACGGCGCCATCTCAATGCTTGAATGGTAGCTGTTGTTGTAGGAAAATTCTGCTAACGGTAGATGTCGATCCCAACTGTTTCCGAAATCAATAACACATGCTCGTAGCATGTCTTCAAGCGTTTGTATCGTCCTTTCGCTCTGCCCATCAGTTTGTGGATGATAGGCAGTACTCATGTCTAGACGAGTTCCTAATGCTTGCTGTAATGTCTGCCAGAATCTTGAAATAAATCTACCATCCCTATCAGAGATAATAGAGATTGGTATTCCATGTCTGGAGACGACTTCCTTCAAATACAGTCGTGCTAACTTCTCCATCTTGTCATCTTCTCTTATTGGCAGGAAGTGTGCTGATTTGGTGAGACGATCAACTATTACCCAAATAGTATCAAAACCACTTGCAGTCCTTGGCAATTTAGTGATGAAATCCATGGTAATGTTTTCCCATTTCCATTCTGGGATTTCGGGTTGTTGAAGTAGACCTGATGGTTTCTGATGCTCAGCTTTGACCTTAGAACACGTCAAACATTCTCCTACGTATTTAGCAACATCGGTTTTCATACCCGGCCACCAAAAATGATTCTTGAGATCCTTGTACATCTTTCCCGTTCCAGGATGTATTGAGTATCTAGTTTTATGAGCTTCTCTAAGTACCATTTCTCTCATATCTCCAAATTTTGGTACCCAAATCCTTTCAGCCCTATACCGGGTTCCGTCTTCCCGAATATTAAGATGCTTCTCCGATCCTTTGGGTATTTCATCCTTTAAATTTCCCTCTTTTAAAACTCCTTGTTGCGCCTCCTTTATTTGAGTAGTAAGGTTATTATGAATCATTATATTCATAGATTTTACTCGAATGGGTTCTCTGTCCTTCCTTCTCAAGGCATCGGCTACCACATTTGCCTTCCTCGGGTGGTAACGAATCTCAAAGTCGTAATCATTCAACAATTCAATCCACCTACGCTGCCTCATATTCAGTTGTTTCTGATTAAATATATGCTGAAGACTTTTGTGGTCGGTATATATAATACTTTTGACCCCATATAAGTAGTGCCTCCAAGTCTTTAATGCAAAAACAACCGCTCCTAATTCCAAATCATGCGTCGTATAATTTTGTTCGTGAATCTTCAATTGTCTAGATGCATAAGCAATCACCTTCGTTCGTTGCATTAATACACAACCGAGACCTTGCTTTGATGCGTCACAATAAATCACAAAATCATCATTCCCTTCAGGCAATGACAATATAGGTGCCGTAGTTAACTTTTTCTTCAACAATTGAAACGCTTTTTCTTGTTCATCATTCCATTCAAATTTCTTCCATTCAAATTTCTTCCCTTTATGCGTTAATGCAGTCAAGGGTTTTGCTATTCTGGAAAAGTCTTGGATGAACCTTCTGTAGTAACCAGCTAGTCCTAAAAACTGGCGTATGTGTTTCGGAGTTTTCGGGGTTTTCCACTTTTCAACAGTTTCTATCTTTGCCGGATCCACCTTAATACCTTCTTTGTTCACTATGTGACCGAGGAATTGAACTTCTTCCAACCAAAATGCACACTTTGAAAATTTAGCGTACAATTCTTCCTTCCTCAATACTTCTAACACCTTTCTCAAATGTTCACCGTGTTCTTGGTCATTCTTTGAGTAAATAAGTATGTCATCAATGAAAACAATGACAAACTTGTCAAGGTATGGTCCACACACTCGGTTCATAAGGTCCATGAACACAGCTGGTGCATTAGTTAAACCAAATGGCATGACCATAAACTCGTAATGACCGTAACGTGTTCTGAAAGCAGTCTTTGGAATATCATCTTCTTTCACCCGCATTTGATGATACCCGGAACGTAAGTCAATCTTTGAATAAACAGACGAGCCTTGTAGTTGATCAAATAAGTCATCGATTCTCGGTAGTGGGTAGCGGTTCTTGATGGTAAGTTTGTTCAACTCTCGGTAGTCGATACACAACCTGAATGTACCATCTTTCTTCTTGACAAACAAAACAGGAGCTCCCCACGGTGACGTGCTTGGTCGAATGAATCCATGCTCTAAAAGTTCTTGTAATTGGCTTTGCAGTTCTTTCATCTCGCTGGGTGCGAATCTGTAAGGAGCACGAGCTATTGGTGCAGCTCCTGGTACAAGATCTATTTGAAATTCAACGGATCGATGTGGGGGTAATCCCGGTAATTCTTTCGGAAATACATCGGGAAATTCTTTTGCGACGGGAACATCATTGATGCTCTTTTCTTCAGTTTGTACTTTCTCGACGTGTGCTAGAACAGCATAGCAACCTTTTCTTATTAGTTTTTGTGCCTTCAAATTACTAATAAGATGTAGCTTCGTGTTGCCCTTTTCTCCGTACACCATTAAGGGTTTTCCTTTTTCTCGTATAATGCGAATTGCATTTTTGTAACAAACGATCTCTGCTTTCACTTCTTTCAACCAGTCCATACCGATTATCACATCAAAACTCCCTAACTCTACTGGTATCAAGTCAATCTTAAATGTTTCACTAACCAGTTTAATTTCTCGATTCCGACATATATTATCTGCTGAAATTAATTTACCATTTGCTAATTCGAGTAAAAATTTACTATCCAAAGGAGTCAATGGACAACTTAATTTAGCACAAAAATCTCTACTCATATAGCTTCTATCCGCACCCGAATCAAATAAAACGTAAGCAGATTTATTGTCAATAAGAAACGTACCCGTAACAAGCTCCGGGTCTTCCTGTGCCTCTACCGCATTAATATTGAAAACTCTTTCGCGGCCTTGTCCATTCATGTTCTCCTGGTTCGGGCAATTTCTAATAATGTGGCCCGGTTTTCCACATTTATAACAAACTACATTGGCATAACTTGCTCCGACACTACTTGCTCCGCCATTACTCATTCCGACACCATTTGTTCCTTTCATTCTATTAACCCCTGGTCCGTAGACCTCACACTTCACCGCGCTATGACCATTTCTTTTACACTTGTTGCAAAATTTGGTGCAGAACCCCGAGTGATCCTTTTCACACCTTCGGCATAGCTGCTTCTGATTGTTGTTGTTGTTGCGGTTATTATTGTTGTTGGGATGATTGTTGTAGTTGCTGTTATTGTTGTTGTTGTTGTTGGGTCGTTTATTGTAGTTGCGATTGATGTTGCGATTGTTGGAATAATTGTTGCGATTATTGTTGTAATTGCTGTTGTTGTTGTATTGGTGATTCTTATCACCGTTTTCCTCCCACTTTCTTTTGACTTGCTTCACATTGGCCTCTTCAGCAGTCTGTTCTTTAATTCTTTCTTCAATCTGGTTAACTAGTTTGTGAGCCATTCTACATGCCTGTTGTATGGAGGCGGGCTCGTGTGAACTTATATCTTCTTGGATTCTTTCCGGTAATCCTTTCACAAACGCGTCGATTTTCTCTTCCTCATCTTCGAATGCTCCCGGACACAATAGGCACAATTCTGTGAATCGTCTTTCGTACGTGGTAATATCAAATCCTTGGGTTCGTAACCCTCTAAGTTCTGTCTTGAGCTTATTGACCTCGGTTCTGGGACGGTATTTCTCGTTCATCAAGTGCTTGAATGCTGACCACGGTAGTGCGTACGCATCGTCTTGTCCCACTTGCTCTAGATAGGTATTCCACCATGTTAACGCAGAACCTGTGAAGGTATGCATAGCGTACTTCACTTTGTCCTCTTCAGTACACTTACTTATGGCAAACACCGATTCGACCTTCTCGGTCCACCGTTTCAATCCGACCAGTCCTTCGGTTCCATCAAATTCCAAAGGTTTGCAGGCAGTGAATTCTTTGTAGGTGCATCCTACACGATTTCCTGTACTGCTAGATCCAAGGTTATTGTTGGTATGTAGCGCAGCCTGTACTGTGGCTATGTTTGAAGCTAGAAAAGTACGGAATTCCTCTTCATTCATATTCACGATGTGTCGAGTAGTCGGTGCCATTTCCTTCAAAATAGTCAAATGGAACAAGTTAATCATACAGAATATTAAGAGTAGTTAATAGTATTTCGTAGCATAATATGAACTCATTTATAAAAGCTTTTTCTTCATATTAGCGTTTTATAAGTTTAAATTCGGGTAGTACCTACCCGTTAAGTTCATACTTAGTAGCTAATATACAATTCAACTACTACAATTCTATATGAAAAACTGATTATAATAATATTTCGCGTTCAAACTTTTATACAATATTTTACAAACTTACAATACCGCTTATTTTACATAAAGCATGAAATATAGCACACAATAACTTTGATACAACATAGTTGTGAAGATAATTCTAGCTAGTACACAAGTCGTTCAGCAAAGGCAATAAAGACACGTAATTCATACGTCCAGAAACAAGTCATGCATTCTGGTTTTACTAGGACTACTTCCCATCCTTGGTCTTGTGGAACATAACCGTTATGGCCGTTGATAAGACAGCGTGTTGTAACGTCGTCAAAGGGACGAGGGTTACGTAATGTCCAACAGTCCCGTAACAATCTAAAAACCTCATTTCTTACCCCAATTACCGACTCCGTCACTTGTGGGAACGTTTTGTTTAATAGTTGTAGGCCGATGTTCTTGTTCTCACTTTGGTGAGAAGCGAACATTACTAATCCGTAAGCATAACATGCTTCTTTATGTTGCATGTTAGCCGCTTTTTCTAAATCACGAAGTCCAATATTCGGATATATTGAGTCAAAATAATTTCTTAACCCATTGCGTAAAATAGCATTTGGGTTCCCCGCAATATATGCGTCAAAGTAAACACATCGTAACTTATGGATTTCCCAATGTGATATCCCCCATCTTTCGAACGAAAGCCATTTATAAACCAAGGCATTCTTGGAACGTTCTTCGAATGTCTTACAAACTGATCTCGCCTTAAATAGTTGTGCCGAAGAATTCTGACCGACTCTAGACAAGATTTCATCAATCATGTCTCCGGGTAGGTCTCTTAAAATATTGGGTTGTCTATCCATTTTGTGTTTTTATACTGTAAAATAGACAAGAGTTAGCTTCATAAAAAAAAATACTTATTTAATACAAGCAATTTTTACATATATCATAAAGCATAAGCACACTATATTACATATATTACACCACACGAATACAACTATCTTATTCCGACTCGCTTGTTTCTTCTTCTTTGGTTTTTGTTCGTTTTGCTAAGTTTCTAGGGATATATGATGTTCCCCTAATACGAGCCGTAATTTTCCACATTGGTTTAGAAAAACCTGGTGGTTTAGAGGTTCCCGGGTCATTGTTACAACTTAAGGACTTCGGGGGTTGACGATACATATAAAGTTCATCGGGGTTGGAATTAGATTTCTCTATTTTTATGCCCTTTCCCTTATTATTTTCTTTTGCCTTTTTAAATTCAATTGGGATAATTTCTATAACATCATCGGAATTCTCGTCGGAATCCGATTCATCGGAGAATTGGTAATCCTCCCAATATTTTGCTTCCTTGGCCGAAACACCATTGACCATAATTAACCTTGGTCGGTTGGTTGAGGATTTTCTTTTACTTAACCGTTTTATTATTTCCCCCACCGGTTCTATTTCTTCATCCAGTTCCGATTCTTCTTCCGGTTCCGATTCTTCTTCCGGTTCCGACTCTTCTTCCGGTTCCTCTTCGGGAACTTGTGAATCAGTCCACGAATCATTCCAATTTACATTTGACTCTTCATTATTATTAGGTGAGTCAATGGGACTTGTTCTAGAGGTAGACATCTATCACATAATATCAAACGCGTTAAGAGATTAATATATCACATAATATTCACATGTTAAAAATATATAGTTTCCAACAAAATTTGTTAAGCAATCATTTTTCAAGTAAACACGGTCGAAGTCCAGACTCACTAATGCATCCTAACAAACTCGATAAGACACACTAATGCAAAATTCTGGTTCTCTAAGACCAACGCTCTGATACCAACTGAAATGTCCCGTTCTTATTGATTAAAAACGTTCCATATTAATTGATTTCGTTGCGAGATTTTGACCTCTATATGAGACGTTTTTCAAAGACTGCATTCATTTTAAAACAAACCATAACCTTTATTTCATCAATAAAGGTTTAAAAAGCTTTACGTAGATTATCAAATAATGATAATCTAAAATATCCTGTTTACGCACGACCATTACATAATGGTTTACAATACAAATATGTTACAACAAAATAAGTTTCTTGAATGCAGTTTTTACACAATATCATACAAGCATGGACTCCAAATCTCGTCCTTATTTAAGTATGCGACAGCGGAAGCTCTTAATAATCACCTGAGAATAAACATGCTTAAAACGTCAACAAAAATGTTGGTGAGTTATAGGTTTAACCTATATATATCAAATCATAATAATAGACCACAAGATTTCATATTTCAATACACGTCCCATACATAGAGATAAAAATCATTCATATGGTGAACACCTGGTAACCGACATTAACAAGATGCATATATAAGAATATCCCCATCATTCCGGGACACCCTTCGGATATGATATAAATTTCGAAGTACTAAAGCATCCGGTACTTTGGATGGGGTTTGTTAGGCCCAATAGATCTATCTTTAGGATTCGCGTCAATTAGGGTGTCTGTTCCCTAATTCTTAGATTACCAGACTTAATAAAAAGGGGCATATTCGATTTCGATAATTCAACCATAGAATGTAGTTTCACGTACTTGTGTCTATTTTGTAAATCATTTATAAAACCTGCATGTATTCTCATCCCAAAAATATTAGATTTTAAAAGTGGGACTATAACTCACTTTCACAGATTTTTACTTCGTCGGGAAGTAAGACTTGACCACTGCTTGATTCACGAACCTATAACAATATATACATATATATCAAAGTATGTTCAAAATATATTTACAACACTTTTAATATATTTTGATGTTTTAAGTTTATTAAGTCAGCTGTCCTCGTTAGTAACCTACAACTAGTTGTCCACAGTTAGATGTACAGAAATAAATCGATAAATATTATCTTGAATCAATCCACGACCCAGTGTATACGTATCTCAGTATTGATCACAACTCAAACTATATATATTTTGGAATCAACCTCAACCCTGTATAGCTAACTCCAACATTCACATATAGAGTGTCTATGGTTGTTCCGAAATATATATAGATGTGTCGACATGATAGGTTGAAACATTGTATACGTGTCTATGGTATCTCAAGATTACATAATATACAATATAAGTTGATTAAGTTATGGTTGGAATAGATTTGTTACCAATTTTCACGTAGCTAAAATGAGAAAAATTATCCAATCTTGTTTTACCCATAACTTCTTCATTTTAAATCCGTTTTGAGTGAATCAAATTGCTATGGTTTCATATTGAACTTTATTTTATGAATCTAAACAGAAAAAGTATAGGTTTATAGTCGGAAAAATAAGTTACAAGTTGTTTTTGTAAAGGTAGTCATTTCAGTCGAAAGAACGACGTCTAGATGACCATTTTAGAAAACATACTTCCACTTTGAGTTTAACCATAATTTTTGGATATAGTTTCATGTTCATAATAAAAATCATTTTCTCAGAATAACAACTTTTAAATCAAAGTTTATCATAGTTTTTAATTAACTAACCCAAAACAGCCCGCGGTGTTACTACGACGGCGTAAATCCGGTTTTACGGTATTTTTCGTGTTTCCAGGTTTTAAATCATTAAGTTAGCATATCATATAGATATAGAACATGTGTTTAGTTGATTTTAAAAGTCAAGTTAGAAGGATTAACTTTTGTTTGCGAACAAGTTTAGAATTAACTAAACTATGTTCTAGTGATTACAAGTTTAAACCTTCGAATAAGATAGCTTTATATGTATGAATCGAATGATGTTATGAACATCATTACTACCTTAAGTTCCTTGGATAAACCTACTGGAAAAGAGAAAAATGGATCTAGCTTCAACGGATCCTTGGATGGCTCGAAGTTCTTGAAGCAGAATCATGACACGAAAACAAGTTCAAGTAAGATCATCACTTGAAATAAGATTGTTATAGTTATAGAAATTGAACCAAAGTTTGAATATGATTATTACCTTGTATTAGAATGATAACATACTGTAAGAAACAAAGATTTCTTGAGGTTGGATGATCACCTTACAAGATTGAAAGTGAGCTAGCAAACTTGAAAGTATTCTTGATTTTATGAAACTAGAACTTTTGGAATTTATGAAGAACACTTAGAACTTGAAGATAGAACTTGAGAGAGATCAATTAGATGAAGAAAATTGAAGAATGAAAGTGTTTGTAGGTGTTTTTGGTCGTTGTTGTATGGATTAGATATAAAGGATATGTAATTTTGTTTTCATGCAAATAAGTCATGAATGATTACTCATATTTTTGTAATTTTATGAGATATTTCATGCTAGTTGCCAAATGATGGTTCCCACATGTGTTAGGTGACTCACATGGGCTGCTAAGAGCTGATCATTGGAGTGTATATACCAATAGTACATACATCTAAAAGCTGTGTATTGTACGAGTACGAATACGGGTGCATACGAGTAGAATTGTTGATGAAACTGAACGAGGATGTAATTGTAAGCATTTTTGTTAAGTAGAAGTATTTTGATAAGTGTATTGAAGTCTTTAAAAAGTGTATAAATACATATTAAAACACTACATGTATATACATTTTAACTGAGTCGTTAAGTCATCGTTAGTCGTTACATGTAAGTGTTGTTTTGAAACCTTTAGGTTAACGATCTTGTTAAATGTTGTTAACCCAATGTTTATAATATCAAATGAGATTTTAAATTATTATATTATCATGATATTATCATGTATGAATATCTCTTAATATGATATATATACATTAAATGTCTTTACAACGATAATCGTTACATATATGTCTCGTTTAAAAATCATTAAGTTAGTAGTCTTGTTTTTACATATGTAGTTCATTGTTAATATACTTAATGATATGTTTACTTATCATAGTATCATGTTAACTATATATATATCCATATATATATCATCATATAGTTTTTACAAGTTTTAACGTTCGTGAATCACCGGTCAACTTGGGTGGTCAATTGTCTATATGAAACATATTTCAATTAATAAAGTCTTAACAAGTTTGATTGCTTAACATGTTGGAAACATTTAATCATGTAAATATCAATCTCAATTAATATATATAAACATGGAAAAGTTCGGGTCACTACAAATAGTATTTCGTAGCATAATATGAACTCATTTATAAAAGCTTTTTCTTCATATTAGCGTTTTATAAGTTTAAATTCGGGTACTACCTACCCGTTAAGTTCATACTTAGTAGCTAATATAAAATTCAACTACTACAATTCCATATGAAAAACTGATTATAATAATATATCACATATAAATATTCTTCAAACTTACAACTTCGCTATATTACATATAACATGAAATATAGTACACTATGATACAGGACAGTTTTGAAGATAAATCTAGTTAATACGCAAGTTGTTCAGCAAAGGAAATAAAGACACGTAATTCATAAGTCCAGAAACAAGTCATGCATTCTGGTTTTACTAAGACGACTTCTCATCCTTGGTCTTGTGGAAAATAACCGTTATGACCATTGACTAGGCAGCATGTTGTAATGTCGTCAAAAGGATGAGGGTTTCGTAATGTCCAATAGCCCCGTAATAATCTAAAAACCTTGTTTCTCACCCCAACTACTGAATCCGTCACTTGTGGGAAGGTTTTATTTAAAAGTTGCAATCCGATGTTCTTTTTCTCACTTTGGTAAGAAGCGAACATCACTAACCCGTAAGCATAACATGCTTCTTTATGTTACATGTTAGAAGCTCTTTCTAATTCACGAAATCCTATGTTGGGATATGTTGAGTCAAAATAGGTTCTTAACCCGTAGCGTAAAATTGCATTTGGGTTCCCCGCATTTAATGCTTTAAAGAAAACACGGCGTAACTTACGGTCTCTCCAATGTGATATACCCCACCTATCAAAGTAAAGCCTTTTATAAACTAAGGCATTTCTGGAAAGTCTTTCAAATGTTTGACAAGTTAATTTCGCCATAACTAAATGTGCTGATGAATTCTGACCGACTCTAGACAAGATTTCCTCAATCATATCCTCTGGTAGGTCTTCTAAAATATTCGGTTGTCTACCCTTAACGTCCATTTTGTTTTTATACTGTAAAATAGACAAGGATTAGATTCGTAAAAGATAATTAACAAACAATACAAGCAATTTTTACATAGAACATAAAAGTACAAGCACACTATAATACATATAATACACAACATGATTACAACCCTCTAATCTGAATCACTGGTTTCTTCTTCTTCGGACTTGGTTCGTTTTCCTAATTTTCTAGGAATATATGGTGTTCCTCTGATACGAGCCGTCGTTTTCCATAGTGGTTTAGAAAAACCTGGTGGTTTAGAGGTTCCCGGGTCATTGTTACATTTTAGGAAATACGGATGTTGTCGATACATATAAAGTTCTTCGGGGTTGGAATCGGGTTTCTCTATTTTTATACCTTTTCCCTTATTATTTTCTTTCGCTTTATTAAATTGGGTCGAGGTAATTTCTATAACATCATCGGAATCCTCATCGGGATCTGATTCATCGGAAAATTGGTAATCTTCTCAATATTTTGCTTCCTCGGCGTAAACACCATTGACCATTATTAACTTTGGTCCGTTGGTTGAGGATTTTCTTTTATTTAATCGATTTACTATAGGTATCAATATTTCTTCCTCCAGAATCTCTTCTTCTTCTGGTTCCTCCTCTTCCGATTCCTCCTCTTCCGGTTCCTCTTCGGGAATTTGTGAATCTTCCCAAAATATATTCGACTCTTCATTATTATTAGGTGAATCAATGGGATTTGTACTAGAGGTAGACATCTATCACACAATATTAAACACGTTAAGAGATTAATATATCACATAATATTTACATGTTAATAATATATAGTTTCCAACAAAAAAATGTTAAGCAATCGTTTTTGAAGAAAAACACGGTTGAAGTCCAGACTCACTAATGCATCCTAACAAACTCGGTAACACACACTAATGCAATTTTCTGGTTCTCTAAGACCAACGCTCTGATACCAACTGAAATGTCCAGTTCATATTGATTATAAACGTTCCATATTAATTGATTTCGTCGCGAGGTTTTGACCTCTATATGAGACGTTTTTCAAAGACTGCATTCATTTTTAAAACAACCATGACCTTTATTTTATCTATAAAGGTTTAAAAAGTATTACGTAGATTATCAAATAATGATAATCTAAAATATACCATTTACACACGACCATTACATAATGGTTTACAATAAGAATATATTATATCAAAAATAAGTTTCTTGAATGCAGTTTTTACATAATATCATACAAGCATGGACTCCAAATCTTGTCCTTATTTTAGTATGCAACAGCGGAAGCTCTTAATAATCAACTGAGAATAAACATGCTTAAAACGTCAACAAAAATGTTGGTGAGTTATAGGTTTAACCTATATATTATCAAATCATAATAATAGACCACAAGATTTCATATTTTAATATACATCCCATACATAGAGATAAAAATTCATTCATATGGTGAACACCTGGTAACCGACATTAAGATGCATATAAGAATATCCCCTATCATTCCGGGAAATCCTTCGGACATGATATAAACGAATTCGAAGTACTAAAGCATCCGGTACTTTGGATGGGGTTCGTTAGGCCCAATAGATCTATCTTTAGGATTCGCGTCAATTAGTAGATCGGTTTACTAATTCTTAGGTTACCAAGCAAAAGGGGCATATTCAGCTTCGATCATTCACCCATATAATGTAGTTTCATTTACTTGTGTCTATTTCGTAAAACATTTATAAAACTGCATGTATTCTCATCCCAAAATATTAGATTTTAAAAGTGGGACTATAACTCACTTTCACAGATTTTTACTTCGTCGGGAAGTAAGACTTGGCCACTGGTCGATTCACGAACCTATAACAAATATGTACATATATATCAAAGTATGTTCAAAATATATTTACAACACTTTTAATACATTTTGGTGTTTTAAGTTTATTAAGTCAGCTGTCCTCGTTAGTAACCTACTGAAATGTCCCGTTCTTGTTGATTAAAAATGTTCCATATTAATTGATTTCGTTGCGAGGTTTTGACCTCTATATGAGACGTTTTTTCAAAGACTGCATTCATTTTTAAAACAAACCATAACCTTTATTTCATAAATAAAGGTTTAAAAAGCTTTACGTAGATTATCAACTAATGATAATCTAAAATATCATGTTTACACACGACCATTACATAATGGTTTACAATACAAATATGTTACATCGAAATCAGTTTCTTGAATGCAGTTTTTACACAATATCATACAAACATGGACTCCAAATCTTGTCCTTATTTTAGTATGCAACAGCGGAAGCTCTTAGTATTCACCTGAGAATAAACATGCTTTAAACGTCAACAAAAATGTTGGTGAGTTATAGGTTTAACCTATATATATCAAATCGTAACAATAGACCATAAGATTTCATATTTCAATACACATCCCATACATAGAGATAAAAATCATTCATATGGTGAACACCTGGTAACCGACATTAACAAGATGCATATATAAGAATATCCCCATCATTCCGGGACACCCTTCGGATATGATATAAATTTCGAAGTACTAAAGCATCCGGTACTTTGGATGGGGTTTGTTAGGCCCAATAGATCTATCTTTAGGATTCGCGTCAATTAGGGTGTCTGTTCCCTAATTCTTAGATTACCAGACTTAATAAAAAGGGGCATATTCGATTTCGATAATTCAACCATAGAATGTAGTTTCACGTACTTGTGTCTATTTTGTAAATCATTTATAAAACCTGCATGTATTCTCATCCCAAAAATATTAGATTTTAAAAGTGGGACTATAACTCACTTTCACAGATTTTTACTTCGTCGGGAAGTAAGATTTGGCCACTGGTTGATTCACGAACCTATAACAATATATACATATATATCTGATGTGTCGCGAGGTGTATATAAAATACTATTAAATTTTACAAGGAAATACTATTAAATACGATACAATTTTACACAAGATATTTATTTATTTATAGAATGGATATACTTAAACCTTGCTACAACACTTATAGGCAGTGTACCTAATCGTACAGTAGTGTAGTTTTTAGTAAGTCCGGTTCGTTCCACAGGGAAAATCTTTAAACAAAGCTTAACGCTATATTAGTTTACTTTTATAAAAATACAAATATATATACAAGTAATATTATTATTATAAAGGGGGGTTTTTACCGTTTAATGACCGGTTTGTCGATTTTAAAACTTTAGTCGCAGTTAAAACCAAATGTAAAATATTAAAAATAAATACAAGACTTAAATTAAAGCGTAAAGTAAATAACGATAATGAAATTGCGAATAATAAAAGTGCGATAAAATAAACTTGCGATAATTAAAAAGTACGATAATTAAAAGTGCAATTAAATACAATAACAATAAATAAAAATGCGATAATTAGAAGTGCAATTAAATATGAAATAAAGGAAATTAAATATGAAATAAAAGAATTATGCTTATTTAAACTTCCGTAATCATGATGTTTGACGTGTTGATTTTAGTTTTATGCCCATGGGTTAATTGTCCTTTGTCCTGGATTATTTAATATGTCCGTCTGGTTTTTGTCCATAACAGTCCATCAGTCATAAATATAAAGTGTGAGTGTCCTCGTCAAATTATTCTTATACCCGAAGTTAAATATTCCAACTAATTGGGGACTTAAACTGTAACAAGATTTTAATACTTTGTTTAATAATTACACCAGGATGTCGACTGAGTGTAACCCAAGGTTTTAATATTTTGTTATCAATTATACCAAGTGTCCTTGTACATAATTTCACCCCTGTTTTAATTATTCTAGTGGCTATTAATCCATTCCCGTGTCCAGTTAAATGAACGATTATTCGTACATATAAATACCCTGCCCATCGTGTCCGATCGAGTGTAAATGGTTATTTATAGGGACGCCCAATTGTAAATCTTTATATTGACATTAACAAACTATCATTTAGTTAAACAAATATAAAGCCCATTAATAGCCCATGGTCTAATTTCCACAAGTGTCGTTCTTTTATCCAAACCCCAATTATGGTACAAAGCCCAATTACCCAATTTTAGTAATTAGCCCAACATCATGATTACTTCAGATTAAATAAGCATAATAATAACTTAGCTACGAGACATTACTATAAAAAGGTTGAACATAACTTACAATGATTAAAAATAGCGTAGCGTTACACGGACAGAATTTCGACTTACACCCTTACAACATTCGCTAACATACCCTTATTATTAGAATTAAAATTAAAATTAAAATTAAAATTATAATATATATATATATATATATATATATATATATATATATATATATATATATATATATATATATATATATATATATATATATATATATATTACGTTTGTAAGATAGAGAGATAGGATATATTTTACGTTCACCAAACTGCGAATTTATAGGCCTGTGAACTGAAAAAGGAGCTCATGCGATCGCATGAGCTTTGCGCTTCAAGGCCATGCGATCGCATGGACAGCTGGGGAGGCTCACATTTGGTTGTTTTCTTCTGCCGACGGTTTTATAAATAAATATAATATATTAAATAATTATAAGAATTATTTAAATATTATATTATATTTATGTGCATAGTTGACTTGTAATTTTTAGTCCGTTGCGTCGAGCGTTGAGAGTTGACTCTGGTCCCGGTTCCGGATTTTCGAACGTCCTTGCGTACAATTTAATATCTTGTACTTTTTGTTTTGAATCTTGTACTCTTGTAATTTTGAGACGTTTCTTATCAATAATTGGAACCTCGTTGATTGTATTTTGTATTTTGAGCTTTTTGGTCGTTTGCGTCTTCAATTCGTCGAATCTGTCTTTTGTCTTCACCTTTTATTATTTAAACGAATATTACTTGTAAATAGAACAATTGCAACTAAAAGCTTGTCTTTCTTGAGGAATAATGCTATGAAATATATGTTCGTTTTTAGCATTATCAAATATTCCCACACTTGAGCGTTGCTTGTCCTCAAGCAATATCGTCTTGAAATACTAGAATCACTTCTTTATTCTTCACACTTTGTACATCAGTGATTTCTATACGGCGGTATAAACAATGGTAGTAACGATATGGTTTACAGTCCCACATGACTATAAAAATTTAGATCCATTAAGGAAATTGGATCTTTATGAAAACATTTGATCTTTTGAAAATTAAATCTAGTTTTTACCCTAGATAAGTTTTCCGGAATAACCCTTCACCGGTGTTTGCAAAATATTTTTGTGGGCTTGGTGGGTTTCAGATTTGAAAATTTTAGCTCAAAACTTATGGTTTTGTGTCACCCACTTGCTAACCTTGTATTAGGAAAGCAACACGTCCAGTTTACTTGTCCCGTATATTACCTTTCGGTAAACTACCGTCCGGTTGTAAAGGAAAGCGTTGAACAAGCAACTGTTAAGGCAATGTCCCCTGACATGCTTTTAATTATGGTCTATAATGTGTCGGACGCAATTACTATCCTTTGTAGGAGCAATAGTAAAGCTCACCCTTATAATTTGTAGGTTTGGCACAAGGTCCTGTCTTTGACCACTATGCAACCACCGTTCTTACGGTTGACACCCGATTTGGTTCAGGTGATCTAATGAATTCCAGGTGAATTTCTAGGATTTTACGTTCAATGGTAATGAACGCATTGAAAATAGGGTTTTCAGAAAACAAATCGGTTTTAATTTGATCAAAATATTTTCTCGTTCAAGCTCGAGTTTAGATATCATCGAATTCCATGAGTTTGTAATTCTCAATCTTTAAGGTCAATCTCAAAGATTGAGTAATATCAGTCTTAAAAGCTGATTTTTAATCTTTAAGGAGATTATCCTTTCTGGGGATCTGATTCATTAGTCTTATCAAGCTAATTTGCACGGCGCCCTCCCCATTTTACGAGACAGATCCTCTCATGGTTAGGATAAGTCTGACCACTTGGCGACCCTGTTTGATGCTGAGGTCCGTGGATTTCCTGCTAATTTTAGAGATGACTTTTCTAGATTTTTCGTCAACCTACAGCTGGTCTGGACGACAACTTCATGACCTAAATCAAGAAGCGCGTTTCTTTTTTTCCGGAAGACTTTACTTCCTTTTAATGATGGAATTGATTCATCGTGTAGATCCATCTCTTCTTTTCTTTCATCGGGTAAAATAGTTTAGTTTAGTCCAAAGCAAAAGTATTTTCAGTTATTTGTTACAGAAATATGTGACATATGTTTAAGATAACTTGGTAATTTTTCCCACACTTGGCTTTATTTTCCTTTTTATTGTTCTCTATTCCATTTTAAATGAATTTTAACATTTTGGTTTGTTTCTCAATTTGTGTCCTTTCCGAGGTAACAATAATTTCGGTGTTAACACCTAGTTTTATCGTTCATAAATATGTATAAACATGATTTTGAGTTCATTTAATTGAAAATTTTGAAAATTTTTACTAGAATTGGGTAGTTAGTATATAAGACTAGGGCTGTTCTTTATTATCAGAGAGCACTAGATTCTAATACAACTACTACGTTACTAGTATTTTTAATGGTAACCAAGTGTATAAAGATAAAAATTTTAAAAATCCGAAAGAATTTAACCCCTTCCCACACTTAAGATCTTGCAATGCCCTCATTTGCAAGAAATCAGTACAATTTAAATTATTGAGGGTGATTAGCGTAGAAATGATTAAATTTTACCAAAGTTTCCAAACATATTGGCGTTTGTTTGCTGAATGATAAATGGTGCATATCATTTGTTCACTTCGTCTGTTGTTACATCACATTTATTTGTCATCTTGTCGTCAAAATTAGTAGCTTTTGCTGAACTTAATGCCAGTCTTTGAAAATGCGCTGTTTTACCCTGTTTTGTAAAATCGACAATATACATACATATAAATATAATCATGCATGGCAATTTGAAATGGGACTTAATATCCCACTTTCAAATTCTAAATATGAAATATTAGTACACAATAATAATAAAATAATAAAAATTACACAAATATATCCAATAACATAAGTTTAAACATGAAAAAGTCAAAAGATAAAAACATAAAAATCATAAAAATAACCAAATGGAACTAAATCAGTCTGGATATGGGTTCCAGTTCATCTCGTCAGGTGGGTTCCATTGTTGGTTATAGGTGTTTTGATAGGCTTGGTTATAGTCATACCGGTTAAAGGATGGTCGGATATCGGGGCTATGTGGCGGAAAATGAGCAGGTCGCGTAGGTACATAGTTATTTGGTACCTGATATGATAGCTGGCTCATGATTTGGTGCTGATAAACTAACCAGCTATCGTGTTGGCGTCGCCTATAATCCTCGTATACTCGCTCGGAGTTCCACTGCTCATACATACTATGTCTTGTCGCGTTCGTCATTGCTTCCTCATCTATACGAACGTGGACGTCAAGAATAGCATCTCGAAAGACATCCCTAATGTCTTCCGCCTCCTCCATTTCCTCGTCTGAGCCTCTCTCTACCTGAGGATGAGATCCCTCATAGGGTACTGCCTGGTTACGTCTACTTTTCAATAACTTAGCACCCACATAAACTTTCAATCCTAAGGGCTCAACCTGTTCTCTACAAATCTGTAATGGACCCCCTTTGAAATGTCCCGTTCTTATTGATTAAAAACGTTCCATATTAATTGATTTCGTTGCGAGGTTTTGACCTCTATATGAGACGTTTTTCAAAGACTGCATTCATTTTTAAAACAAACCATAACCTTTATTTCATAGATAAAGGTTTTAAAAAGCTTTACGTAGATTATCAAATAATGATAATCTAAAATATCCTGTTTACACATGACTATTACATAATGGTTTACAATACAAATATGTTACAACAAAATAAGTTTCTTGAATGCAGTTTTTACACAATATCATACAAGTATGGACTCCAAATCTCGTCCTTATTTAAGTATGCGACAGCGGAGGCTCTTAATAATCACCTGAGAATAAACATGCTTAAAACGTCAACAAAAATGTTGGTGAGTTATAGGTTTAACCTATATATATCAAATCAAAATAATAGACCACAAGATTTCATATTTCAATACACATCCCATACATAGAGATAAAAATCATTCATATGGTGAAAACCTGGTAATCGACATTAACAAGATGCATATATAAGAATATCCCCATCATTCCGGGACACCCTTCGGATATGATATAAATTTCGAAGTACTAAAGCATCCGGTACTTTGGATGGGGTTTGTTAGGCCCAATAGATCTATCTTTAGGATTCGCGTCAATTAGGGTGTCTGTTCCCTAATTCTTAGATTACCAGACTTAATAAAAAAGGGGCATATTCGATTTCGATAATTCAACCATAGAATGTAGTTTCACGTACTTGTGTCTATTTTGTAAATCATTTATAAAACCTGCATGTATTCTCATCCCAAAAATATTAGATTTTAAAAGTGGGACTATAACTCACTTTCACAGATTTTTACTTCGTCGGGAAGTAAGACTTGGCCACTGGTTGATTCACGAACCTATAACAATATATACATATATATCAAAGTATGTTCAAAATATATTTACAACACTTTTAATATATTTTGATGTTTTAAGTTTATTAAGTCAGCTGTCCTCGTTAGTAACCTACAACTAGTTGTCCACAGTTAGATGTACAGAAATAAATCGATAAATATTATCTTGAATCAATCCACGACCCAGTGTATACGTATCTCAGTATTGATCACAACTCAAACTATATATATTTTGGAATCAACCTCAACCCTGTATAGCTAACTCCAACATTTACATATAGAGTGTCTATGGTTGTTCCGAAATATATATAGATGTGTCGACATGATAGGTCGAAACATTGTATACTTGTCTATGGTATCTCAAGATTACATAATATACAATACAAGTTGATTAAGTTTTGGTTGGAATAGTTTTGTTACCAATTTTCACGTAGCTAAAATGAGAAAAATTATCCAATCTTGTTTTACCCATAACTTCTTCATTTTAAATCCGTTTTGAGTGAATCAAATTGCTATGGTTTCATATTGAACTCTATTTTATGAATCTAAACAGAAAAAGTATAGGTTTATAGTCGAAAAAATAAGTTACAAGTCGTTTTTGTAAAGGTAGTCATTTCAGTCGAAAGAACGACGTCTAGATGACCATTTTAGAAAACATACTTCCACTTTGAGTTTAACCATAATTTTTTGATATAGTTTCATGTTCATAATAAAAATCATTTTCTCAGAATAACAACTTTTAAATCAAAGTTTATCATAGTTTTTAATTAACTAACCCAGAACAGCCCGCGGTGTTACTACGACGGCGTAAATCCGGTTTTACGGTATTTTTCGTGTTTCCAGGTTTTAAATCATTAAGTTAGCATATCATATAGATATAGAACATGTGTTTAGTTGATTTTAAAAGTCAAGTTAGAAGGATTAACTTTTGTTTGTGAACAAGTTTAGAATTAACTAAACTATGTTCTAGTGATTACAAGTTTAAACCTTCGAATAAGATAGCTTTATATGTATGAATCGAATGATGTTATGAACATCATTACTACCTTAAGTTCCTTGGATAAACCTACTGGAAAAGATAAAAATGGATCTAGCTTCAACGGATCCTTGGATGGCTCGAAGTTCTTGAAGCAGAATCATGACACGAAAACAAGTTCAAGTAAGATCATCACTTGAAATAAGATTGTTATAGTTATAGAAATTGAACCAAAGTTTGAATATGATTATTACCTTGTATTAGAATGATAACCTACTGTAAGAAACAAAGATTTCTTGAGGTTGGATGATCACCTTACAAGATTGGAAGTGAGCTAGCAAACTTGAAAGTATTCTTGATTTTATGAAACTAGAACTTTTGAAATTTATGAAGAACACTTAGAACTTGAAGATAGAACTTGAGAGAGATCAATTAGATGAAGAAAATTGAAGAATGAAAGTGTTTGTAGGTGTTTTTGGTCGTTGGTGTATGGATTAGATATAAAGGATATGTAATTTTGTTTTCATGTAAATAAGTCATGAATGATTACTCATATTTTTGTAATTTTATGAGATATTTCATGCTAGTTGCCAAATGATGGTTCCCACATGTGTTAGGTGACTCACATGGGCTGCTAAGAGCTGATCATTGGAGTGTATATACCAATAGTACATACATCTAAAAGCTGTGTATTGTACGAGTACGAATACGGGTGCATACGAGTAGAATTGTTGATGAAACTGAACGAGGATGTAATTGTAAGCATTTTTGTTAAGTAGAAGTATTTTGATAAGTGTCTTGAAGTCTTTCAAAAGTGTATGAATACATATTAAAACACTACATGTATATACATTTTAACTGAGTCGTTAAGTCATCGTTAGTCGTTACATGTAAATGTTGTTTTGAAACCTTTAGGTTAACGATCTTGTTGAATGTTGTTAACCCATTGTTTATTATAACAAATGAGATGTTAAATTATTATATTATCATAATATTATGATATATAATATATCTTAGTATGATGTATATACAGTTAAATGTCGTTACAACGATAATCGTTACATATATGTCTCGTTTCGAAATCATTAAGTTAGTAGCCTGATTTTTACATATGTATTTCATTGTTAATACACTTAATAATATATTTACTTATCATTTAACATAATTAATCAAGTGTATCAATATCTTAATATGATTCATATGTACCTAGTAAGACGTTGTTATAACGATAATCGTTATATATATCGTTTTCGAGTTTCTTAAATTAATAGTCTCATTTTTATGTATATAACTCATTGTTAAAATACCTAATGAGATACATACTTATAATAAAAACATGTTAACTATATATATAACCATATATATGTCATCGTATAGTTTTTACAAGTTTTAACGTTCGTGAATCACCGGTCAACTTGGGTGGTCAATTGTCTATATGAAACATATTTCAATTAATCAAGTCTTAACAAGTTTGATTGCTTAACATGTTGGAAACATTTAATCATGTAAATATCAATCTCAATTAATATATATAAACATGGAAAAGTTCGGGTCACTACACCCTTGGTTCCTATCAACACCTAAATACTCTCCAATGAGAGTAACAAAAATACCTCCTCCTATTATACTCCCGTCCTGCATTCCCTCTACCATTTTAGATAAATAAAAAGCAACATAGTAAGGGATATTGACAAAGCTTCTAGGATCCCGAATACACTTTAGGTAGAATAAATCATATAAGGTAATTTTTTCTTTATTATGACCTCTTTGTGTAATCGAGTTAGCCAAAAATCTATGAATAATACGAAGCTCGGCTCTGTCAGTATGTGTATAGGAGTGTCCTCCTGCTCATGTAAAAACATCAAAATGTGACATACGCCTCCAAATGGCGTCGGCGTCAAAGTTACTATCTACCCGTTCACCATAATGAATCAAGTTTGTACAATCGGGTAATAGCAACTCACCAGGAGTATATATCTGTAAGGCCCTGGCCATGTCCAGCATGGACATTCTGTACATCCTACCGCCAAGGATAAACCTAAGAAATCTTCTATCATCTATTCTAACTATATTTGTATCAAGTGATACATTACTCATCAACTCAACACACCATTCCTTATATACAGGTCTACGAATAGTGAAAAGACGTTCCCAATCTGTAAAAGAAGAACTGCCATACCTTTGAACTAAAAGCTGTCTAACACGGTCAGCTAGATGGACCGTTTCCAAAGGGGCCCAATCGATTACCCTTGGCACCTCTACATTTTTTGTTACCAATTTGAATTTGTTCCTTTGATATGTCTCGTAATCTCTCCATCTTCTATCAAATCTCAGATTAGGATGTAGAGTGTGCTCAGGAATCGTTGGGAATTCTACTGGCGGCCTCATTGGGAATACTATGAATTCATCAACAAACTGTACCGGATCATAATAAGGTATGTGCTGATCAGGCTGTTGTTGTTGTTCCTGTTGTGGTTCTTGTTCGTGTTGCATTTCTGGTTCTGGTTCTGGTGCTGGTGCTGGTCGTCTAGATGATGATGCTCCTGAACCTCCAGTATCGGCTTTCTGCAAAACACATTAAACACAAAATTTGTGCATCCAAATATGCATTAGTGTTAGCAAAATAACAACTTAAAACAATCACTATAACATGTTAAATCAAAATTAAACTTATACACATTTTCACAATTTTTCACAATTCTACATTTTTCAAATAAGCACATATGAAAATGTATACAAAATTCATAAGCATTTAACTCAAATAACATGTCAAAATAGTCATTACTAATAATTAAACAAGTCTCAAATGGCAATTACATCAAATTAATCAAGTTCATGAATTTTGGACTTAAAAAGTCCACTTTAATCTCCAAAAATTATGTTTAGGATCATTGTTTGGATCATTTAACTATCTAAACATGTTACACTACTTAATTTAGCAATAATTCATGATAAAAATCGGCCATAACCTGTTTATATCAAAAAGCCCCAAATTGCTCAAGAACACAAACCCTAGATTTCTAAAAATTTTGAAGTTTTTAGCTTCAAATCATGTTAAATAGCATCAATCTAGGTTATACATGCATAAAATACTAACAATTTAACACTAATTAGACTAGAAATTAACAAAATTGCATTAGGTAAAAAAATTGGTAATTATCACAAAAACTAGGAATTTATAGAGTTTAGGGGTGTAATTTTTACCAATTTGCTGAAGAATGAGAATCTAGGCATGATTAGAGCAAGAAATTTGATGAATTACGGTGGAAAAATGGCGAAAATTGGTGAATTTTTGGGTGAGTTTCGTGAATGTATGTGTGTGTTTGTGGTGAGGCAGAACCGAACTGCTGTATGTATCAGGCCTGCATTTGGTCCCCATGCGATCGCATGGGTTCCAAGTGCAAACCCCATGCGATCGCATGGGGTGCCGGCTACAGTGATTTCTGATTTTTTTTTATTTATTAAAACCTTATACTTTATAAAACTTATAATTAATTAAATTTTAAAAATTTTGTTTTCCTTTAGGAGCGAGGGCGTTTCGGATCGTTGTCCTAGTCTGTCCCTTGACAAAATTTTAAAATTTGTCAAATCAAAGCGCGGTTTTTAAAAAGTAAAGATTTTTTTTTGGGTTTTTTTAATGTTTTTGGCTTACTTTAATTCAATAAGATTAAAAATAATGATAATAAAAGTTCTCGTCCCTCCCTCGGGTAAAGCAATTTCGGTTCAAAGACCTAGTCTTCAACTTACGACGAATTTTAAAAATCATATTTTTAACTTAATGAGATAAAGTAAATTTTTGTTTTTAAATTCACACAACTTAAATATAAAATTCAAAATTAATATTAAAAATTCACACCAAACTTAAAATTTGAAATGCATAAAATTAAAAATTCATATTTTAAAAATTAAAAATTCACACCAAACTTAATTTAAAAATTCATATTATAAATTCACACCAAACTTATATTAATTTTTCAAATATTTACAATTTTAAATATATTGATTTTACAAAGTTTACAATATTAATTTAAGATTTATATATTAATTTTAAAAACATGGTAAAAATAAAATTAAAAATCTTTTTGGCTTTTTATCCCACTTTAATCAATCAAATATTATCAAAAATATACGCCCCTCTTTTCGGTAAAGTAATTTCGGTTCCAAAACCTAATTTAACTCATGACGAATTTTTGAAATATTTTGTGTTGATTGATTAAAGATATTTATACCTTAAGAATAAACGTTAAATTTCGCAGTGATGTAATAAATTTTTGTATGATATCAATAATTTCGGTCGCCAAACCTAATTTTATTCAATACCAATTTAATACTTTATAGCGAACAAATTAGCGTTTATTATCAAAAGGTTAAAAAAAAAAAAAAAAAAACTGTACAGACTTACCTGTGAGATAGTATTCTTAGTTATATGATCTATCCCATTCATAAGATAGTCGGTTTAATTGGTTTTCCATAGCTACATAGGCGTAACCTCGAGCATTCAGTGTTTTTTCTTCTAAACATATGAACGGTCCGTCTCTGCATAAAGTAACAAATTCGGTATTTGAATAGGTTTGATTATTTGAACATTTACCTCCATGTGACCATTTTCCACATTTGTGACATCTTTCTAGGTGTCGTGCTCTTCTTTTCACTGCGGATTTTGATTTTCCTTTACCAAATTGTAACTTATTATCTTCGCATCTGGATTCTTTTCTTACTCCGTCCAATCTTTCTCTGATTACTGATACTATTTCACTCGGTAATGTGTCATTATTACGTTTAGTGATCAAAGCGTGTAGCATTAGACCATGGTTTAGTTCACAGGCAGTCTTCATTTCCTAAAAAAAATAAAAATTCAGAATGGGGGGAGAAGACTAGTTCTTTAGGGTCTGCTAGGAAAAGACCATTCGGATTCCATTTTCGAGAACTACATGAAAACAGACAATCTAACTCTAACAGAAATACATATTATCCTTTAAAGACTTGATTCTCCCTACACTTAGTTAGCTGTGGTATCGAAATTGTGATTAACTTCGTTGTCAACTTCCATCGGACCATGTATGTAATGTTTAACTCTGTGACCATTAACTTTAAATTCAATCCCATTTGAATTTATTAATTCTATCGTTCTGTATGGGAAAACTCTTTTGACTATGAATGGTCCAGACCATCTTGATTTCAATTTTCCAGGAAATAACTTGAATCGTGAATTGAAAAGAAGAACTCTGTCTCCTTCTTTAAATTCTTTTAAACTTCTGATTCTTTTATCATGCCATTTCTTCGTTCTTTCTTTATAGATTAACGAATTTTTTCATGCTTCATGTCTTAATTCTTCTAATTCATTTAGTTGACTTAATCGTAGACGCCCGGCTTCATGTAAATCAAGATTACATGTCTTCAAAGCCCAAAATGCTTTGTGTTCAATTTCTACTGGAAGATGACATGCTTTTCCATAAACTAGTCTAAAAGGTGTGGTTCCAATTGGAGTTTTGTAGGCTGTTCTAAAAGCCCAGAGTGCATCCTCCAATTTAATGGACCATTCCTTCGGATTTGATCCTACGGTTTTCTCTAGAATACGTTTTAAAGCTCGGTTGGTATTTTCAACTTGTCCACTTGTTTGTGGATGATATGCGGTGGAGATTTTATGAGTTACTCCATATCTTTTAAGAACTTTCTCAAGTTGATTATTACAGAAATGAGTACCCCGATCACTTATTAAAGCTTTCGGTGTTCCAAACCTTGCAAAAAGACGTTTTAAAAAGTTGACTACAACTCGTGCATCGTTAGTTGGGAGAGCTTGTGCTTCCGCCCATTTAGATACATAATCAATGGCTACGAGAATATAGAGATTATTATGAGATTTTGGAAATGGACCCATAAAGTCAATACCCCAAATGTCAAATACTTCACATACTTGGATGACATTTTGTGGCATTTCATCACGTTGACTTATTTTTTCGGCCCTTTGACATGCATCACAGGATTTGCAAAAAAGGTGTGCGTCTTTGTAAATTGTAGGCCAATAGAATCCAGCATCATAAACTTTTCTTGCTGTTAGTTGAGGCCCATAATGCCCTCCTGTTGGTCCTGTGTGACAATGGTTTAAAATTTTACTAGCTTCATCTCCAAATACACATCGGCGTATTATTCCATCTGGACAACTTTTAAACAGGTGTGGATCTTCCCAAAAATAGTGTTTTATATCACTGAAGAATTTCTTTCGTTTTTGGTACGATAATCCTTTTTCAAGGAATCCACAAACTAAGTAGTTTGCATAGTCTGCAAACCATGGGATTTCATTATAATCTATCTTCAATAGATATTCATCAGGAAAGTTGTCTTTTATGGCCGATTCATTTAGAACTTCTAATTCGGGATTTTCAAGACGAGAAAGATGATCAGCGGCGAGATTTTCTGCTCCTCTTTTATCTCGGATTTCAATATCAAACTCTTGTAAGAGTAAGATCCAACGGATTAATCTTGGTTTAGCATCTTGTTTTGAAAATAGGTATCTAAGAGCAGAATGGTCGGTATAGACCACCGTTTTTGCTAGAACGAGATATGAACGAAATTTGTCAAAAGCAAAGACAATAGCAAGGAGTTCTTTTTCAGTAGTTGTATAGTTCGTTTGTGCTCCTTGTAACGTCTTACTAGCATAATATATAGGTTGAAATCATTTTTCAATCCTTTGTCCTAAAACGGCTCCCATTGCAAAATCACTTGCATCGCACATTAGTTCAAATGGTAGATTCCAATTTGGTGTTATCATGATCAGCGCATTAGTGAGTTTCTCTTTAAGAATATTAAAAGATTTGATACACTCATCTGAAAAGATGAATGGAGCATCCTTTTCTAGGAGTTTATTCATAGGAGTGGCAATTTTAGAAAAATCTTTTATGAAACGTCGGTAAAAACCGGCATGCCCTAGAAAAATCCTAACTCCTCTAACATTGGTGGGATGTGGAAGTTTAGCAATTACATCTACTTTAGCTCTATCCACTTCAATTCCTTCTTTTGAAATTTTATATCCAAGAACGATGCCTTCTTTAACCATGAAATGGCATTTCTCCCAATTAAGTACTAGATTTGATTGTTCGCATCTAATAAGCATTCGTTCAAGATTAGCTAGACATGTTTCAAATGTATCACCGAAGATCGAAAAGTCATCCATGAAAACTTCCATGCATTCTTCTATCATGTCGTGAAAAATCGCCATCATGCACCTTTGAAAGGTTGCAGGGGCGTTGCAAAGTCCAAATGGCATGCATTTGTAAGCAAAAGTACCATAAGGGCACGTGAACGTGGTTTTCTCTTGGTCCTCGGGTGCTATTGGAATTTGAAAATATCCGGAAAATCCATCTAGAAAACAATAGTAACTATTTCCGGCTAATCTTTCCAACATTTGATCAATGAAAGGTAAGGGAAAGTGATCTTTTCTGGTGGCGTCATTTAATTTTCTATAATCAATACACACACGCCATCCTGTTACAGTCCTAGTAGGAATAAGCTCATTTTTCTCATTTGTAATGACAGTCATGCCACCCTTCTTAGGCACGTATTGAACTGGGCTTACCCATGGACTATCAGAAATTGGATAAATTAGACCTGCATCTAGCAGTTTAATAATCTCTTTCTTAACTACATCTTGCATATTAGGATTTAGTCTTCATTGGCGTTGCACATACGTTTTATGACCTTCTTCCATAAGGATTTTATGTGTGCAATACGAAGGACTTATTCCTTTAATATCATGAATCTTCCATGCAATGGCTGGTTTATGAGCTTTCAACACAGAAGTGAGTTGTGATTTCTCATTTTCAGTAAGAGAAGACGATATTATTACAGGTAATTCAGATTCACCATGTAAATAAGCGTATTCCAAATGGTTTGGAAGTGGCTTTAATTCTAATTTCGGAGGTTCTTCTATCGATGATTTATATCGATATCTGTCTTCTTCTTTTAGCATTTGAATTTCTTCTGTTGTTGGTTCATATCCATTAGCTATAAGTGTAGCTAACATTCCAGCTTCATCAATTGGTTCATTACCTTCTCCTAAAGAACATTCTCCTGTTCCTTGTAATTCTGGAAATTCTTCTAATAATTCTGCATGTGCATCTATAGTTTGAATATAATAACATGTATCATCTGCAGATTGTGGTTGTTGCATTGCTCTATCAACTGAAAAGGTAACACTCTCATCCTCTATACTTAGGGTCAGTTTCTTACTGAACACGTCTATCATTGCTTTAGCCGTATTTAAGAATGGTCTTCCTAATATGAGAGGAACTTGAGAATCTTCTTCCATGTCCAGAACAACAAAATCTACTGGAAATACTAAAGTACCAACTTTAACTAGCATGTTCTCCATTATCCCTCTAGGATATTTTATTGATCTATCGGCTAGTTGTATGCTTATTCTGGTTAGTTTCAATGCTCCAAGGTCTAGTTTAGCGTATAGTGAATATGGCATTAGATTTATACTAGCACCTAAGTCTGCCAATGCTTCTATTGAACTAAGACTACCCAGAAAACATGGAATTGTGAAACTTCCTGGATCAGATAGTTTTTCTGGTATCTTATTCAACAGTACTGCTGAACAATTAGCATTCATGGTAACAGCCGAGAGTTCTTCCATTTTCTTTCTATTTGAGATTAGATCTTTCAAGAATTTAGCATATCTTTCCTTGTAATATTTTCAACTTGTCCACTTGTTTGTGGATGATATGCGGTGGAGATTTTATGAGTTACTCCATATCTTTTAAGAACTTTCTCAAGTTGATTATTACAGAAATGAGTACCCCGATCACTTATTAAAGCTTTCGGTGTTCCAAACCTTGCAAAAAGACGTTTTAAAAAGTTGACTACAACTCGTGCATCGTTAGTTGGGAGAGCTTGTGCTTCCGCCCATTTAGATACATAATCAATGGCTACGAGAATATAGAGATTATTATGAGATTTTGGAAATGGACCCATAAAGTCAATACCCCAAATGTCAAATACTTCACATACTTGGATGACATTTTGTGGCATTTCATCACGTTGACTTATTTTTCCGGCCCTTTGACATGCATCACAGGATTTGCAAAAAAGGTGTGCGTCTTTGTAAATTGTAGGCCAATAGAATCCAGCATCATAAACTTTTCTTGCTGTTAGTTGAGGCCCATAATGCCCTCCTGTTGGTCCTGTGTGACAATGGTTTAAAATTTTACTAGCTTCATCTCCAAATACACATCGGCGTATTATTCCATCTGGACAACTTTTAAACAGGTGTGGATCTTCCCAAAAATAGTGTTTTATATCACTGAAGAATTTCTTTCGTTTTTGGTACGATAATCCTTTTTCAAGGAATCCACAAACTAAGTAGTTTGCATAGTCTGCAAACCATGGGATTTCATTATAATCTATCTTCAATAGATATTCATCAGGAAAGTTGTCTTGTATGGCCGATTCATTTAGAACTTCTAATTCGGGATTTTCAAGACGAGAAAGATGATCAGCGGCGAGATTTTCTGCTCCTCTTTTATCTCGGATTTCAATATCAAACTCTTGTAAGAGTAAGATCCAACGGATTAATCTTGGTTTAGCATCTTGTTTTGAAAATAGGTATCTAAGAGCAGAATGGTCGGTATAGACCACCGTTTTTGCTAGAACGAGATATGAACGAAATTTGTCAAAAGCAAAGACAATAGCAAGGAGTTCTTTTTCAGTAGTTATATAGTTCATTTGTGCTCCTTGTAACGTCTTACTAGCATAATATATAGGTTGAAATTGTTTTTCAATCCTTTGTCCTAAAACGGCTCCCATTGCAAAATCACTTGCATCGCACATTAGTTCAAATGGTAGATTCCAATTTGGTGTTATCATGATCGGCACATTAGTGAGTTTCTCTTTAAGAATATTAAAAGATTTGATACACTCATCTGAAAAGATGAATGGAGCATCCTTTTCTAGGAGTTTATTCATAGGAGTGGCAATTTTAGAAAAATCTTTTATGAAACGTCGGTAAAAACCGGCATGCCCTAGAAAAATCCTATCTCCTCTAACATTGGTGGGATGTGGAAGTTTAGCAATTACATCTACTTTAGCTCTATCCACTTCAATTCCTTCTTTTGAAATTTTATATCCAAGAACGATGCCTTCTTTAACCATGAAATGGCATTTCTCCCAATTAAGTACTAGATTTGATTGTTCGCATCTAATAAGCATTCGTTCAAGATTAGCTAGACATGTTTCAAATGTATCACCGAAGACCGAAAAGTCATCCATGAAAACTTCCATGCATTCTTCTATCATGTCGTGAAAAATCGCCATCATGCACCTTTGAAAGGTTGCAGGGGAGTTGCAAAGTCCAAATGGCATGCATTTGTAAGCAAAAGTACCATAAGGGCACGTGAACGTGATTTTCTCTTGGTCCTCGGGTGCTATTGGAATTTGAAAATATCCGGAAAATCCATCTAGAAAACAATAGTAACTATTTCCGGCTAATCTTTCCAACATTTGATCAATGAAAGGTAAGGGAAAGTGATCTTTTCTGGTGGCGTCATTTAATTTTCTATAATCAATACTCACACGCCATCCTCTTACAGTCCTAGTAGGAATAAGCTCATTTTTCTCATTTGTAATGACAGTCATGCCACCCTTCTTAGGCACGCATTGAACGGGGCTTACCCATGGACTATCAGAAATTGGATAAATTAGACATGCATCTAGCAGTTTAATAATCTCTTTCTTAACTACATCTTGCATATTAGGATTTAGTCTTCGTTGGCGTTGCACATACGTTTTATGACCTTCTTCCATAAGTATTTTATGTGTGCAATACGAAGGACTTATTCCTTTAATATCATGAATCTTCCATGCAATGGCTGGTTTATGAGCTTTCAACACAGAAGTGAGTTGTGATTTCTCATTTTCAGTAAGAGAAGACGATATTATTACAGGTAATTCAGATTCACCATGTAAATAAGCGTATTCCAAATGGTTTGGAAGTGGCTTTAATTCTAATTTCGGAGGTTCTTCTATCGATGATTTATATCGATATCTGTCTTCTTCTTTTAGCATTTGAATTTCTTCTGTTGTTGGTTCATATCCATTAGCTATAAGTGTAGCTAACATTTCAGCTTCATCAATTGGTTCATTACCTTCTCCTAAAGAACATTCTCCTGTTCCTTGTAATTCTGGAAATTCTTCTAATAATTCTGCATGTGCATCTATAGTTTGAATATAATAACATGTATCATCTGCAGATTGTGGTTGTTGCATTGCTCTATCAACTGAAAAGGTAACACTCTCATCCTCTATACTTAGGGTCAGTTTCTTACTGAACACGTCTATCATTGCTTTAGCCGTATTTAAGAATGGTCTTCCTAATATGAGAGGAACTTGAGAATCTTCTTCCATGTCCAGAACAACAAAATCTACTGGAAATACTAAAGTACCAACTTTAACTAGCATGTTCTCCATTATCCCTCTAGGATATTTTATTGATCTATCGGCTAGTTGTATGCTTATTCTGGTTGGTTTCAATGCTCCAAGGTCTAGTTTAGCGTATAGTGAATATGGCATTAGATTTATACTAGCACCTAAGTCTGCCAATGCTTCTATTGAACTAAGACTACCCAGAAAACATGGAATTGTGAAACTTCCTGGATCAGATAGTTTTTCTGGTATCTTATTCAACAGTACTGCTGAACAATTAGCATTCATGGTAACAGCCGAGAGTTCTTTCATTTTCTTTCTATTTGAGATTAGATCTTTCAAGAATTTAGCATATCTAGGCATTCCTGAAATCACATCAATGAAAGGAAGATTTACATTTATCTGTTTAAACATATCCAAGAATTTGGATTGCTCGGCTTCAAGTTTCTCTTTCTTCATTTTACTCGGGTAAGGAAGTGGTGGTTGGTATGGTTTATGATGTCAAAGCAGAGGGGTATAAAATACTATTAAATTTTAGCAGAAAATACTATTAAATACGATACAATTTTACACAAGATATTTATTTATTTATAGAATGGATATACTTAAACCTTGCTACAACACTTATAGGCAGTGTACCTAATCGTACAGTAGTGTAGTTTTTAGTAAGTCCGGTTCGTTCCACAGGGAAATCTTTAAACAAAGCTCAACGCTATATTAGTTAACTTTTATAAAAATACAAATATATATATAAGTAATATTATTATTATAAAGAGGGGTTTTTACCGTTTAATGACCGGTTTGTCGATTTTAAAACTTTAGTCGCAGTTAAAACCTAATGTAAAATATAAAATAAATACAAGACTTTAAATTAAAGCGTAAAGTAAATAACGATAATGAAATTGCGAATAATAAAAATGCGATAAAAATTAAATTGCGATAATTAAAAAGTACGATAATTAAAAGTGCGATAAAATGAAATAACAATAAATAAAAGTGCGATAATTAGAAGTGCAATTAAATATAAAATAAAGGAAATAAAATATGATATAAAAGAATTATGCTTATTTAAACTTCCGTAATCATGATGTTTGACGTGTTGATTTTAGTTTTATGCCCATGGGTTAATTGTCCTTTGTCCTGGATTATTCAATATGTCCGTCTGGTTTTTGTCCATAACAGTCCATCAGTCATAAATATAAATTGCAAGTGTCCTTGTCAAATTATTATTATACCCGAAGATAAATATTCCAACTAATTGGGGATTCGAATTGTAACAAGGTTTTAATACTTTGTTTAATGAATACACCAGGTTATCGACTGCGTGTAAACCAAGGTTTTACTACTTTATTAACAATTACACCAATTACCCTTGAATGTAATTTCACCCCTGTTTTAATTATTCTAGTGGCTATTAATCCATTCCCGTGTCCGGTTAAATGAACGATTATTCGTACATATAAATACCCCGCCCATCGTGTCCGAACGAGTGTATATGGTAATTTATAGGGACGCCCAATTGTAAATCTTTATATTAACATTAACAAACTTTCATTTAGTTAAACAAATATAAAGCCCATTAATAGCCCATAGTCTAGTTTCCACAAGTGTCGTTCTTTTATCCAAACCCCAATTATGGTACAAAGCCCAATTACCCAATTTTAGTAATTAGCCCAACATCATGATTACTTCGTTTTAAACAAGCATAATAATAACTTAGCTACGAGACATTAATATAAAAAGGTTGAACATAACTTACAATGATTAAAAATAGCGTAGCGTTACACGGACAGAATTTCGACTTACACCCTTACAACATTCGCTAACATACCCTTATTATTAGAATTATAATTAAAATTAAAATATAAATTATAAATATAAATATATTACTTCGTATGAATGAGAAGAAAAAATGATGATGTTTTTGATCAGAATTCGGGTTGATTTATAGCCAGGAATGATTTTTGGGGCTCCGCGACTCGCGGCAAAAAGCCCTTCAAACTCCGCGAGTCGCGGAGAGGTATTTTCAGTTTACACCCTTGGAGTTTCCTGCTGCCGACGGTTTTAAATATATATATATAATATATATATAATTAATATAATTAATTATATATTATATTATATTTATATACATAGTTAACTTGTAATTTTTAGTCCGTTGCGTCGAGCGTTAAGAGTTGACTCTAGTCCCGGTTCCGGATTTTCGAACGTCCTCGCGTACAATTTAATATCTTGTACTTTGCGTTTTGAATCTTGTACTCTTGTGATTTCGAGACGTTTCTTATCAATAATTGGAACCTTTTTGATTGTCTTTTGTTCTTTTGAGCTTTTTGGTCGTTTGCGTCTTCAAATCGTCGAATCTGTCTTTTGTCTTCACCTTTTATTATTTAAACGAATATCACTTGTAAATAGAACAATTGCAACTAAAAGCTTGTCTTTCTTGAGGAATAATGCTATGAAATATATGTTCGTTTTTAGCATTATCAAATATTCCCACACTTGAGCGTTGCTTGTCCTCAAGCAATATTGTCTTGAAATACTAGAATCACTTCTTTATTCTTCACACTTTGTACATCAGTGATTTCTATACGGCGGTATAAACAATGGTAGTAACGATATGGTTTACAGTCCCACATGACTATAAAAATTTAGATCCATTAAGGAAATTGGATCTTTATGAAAACATTTGATCTTTTGAAAATTAAATCTAGTTTTTACCCTAGATAAATTTTCCGGAATAACCCTTTACCGGTGTTTGCAAAATATTTTTGTGGGTTTGGTGGGTTTCAGAATTGAAAATTTTAGCTCAAAACTTGCGGTTTTGTGTCACCCACTTGCTAACCTTGTATTTGGAAAGCAACACGTCCAGTTTACTTGTTCCGTATATTACCTTTCGGCAAACTACCGTCCGGTTGTAAAGGAAAGCGTTGAACAAGCAACTGTTAAGGCAATGTCCCGTGACATGCTTTTGATTATGGTCTATAACGTGTCGGACGCAATTACTATTCTTGGTAGGAGCAATAGTAAAGCTCACCCTTATAATTTGTCGGTCTGGCACAAGGTCCTGTCTTTGACCATGCTATGCAACCACCGTTCTTACGGTTGACACCCGATTTGGTTCAGGTGACCTAATGAATTCTAGGTGAATTCCTAGGATTTTACGTTCAATGGTAATGAACGCATTGAAAATAGGGTTTTCAGAAAACAAATCGGTTTATAATTTTGATCAAAATATTTTCTCGTTCAAGCTCGAGTTTAGATATCATTGAATTCCATGAGTTTGTAATTCTCAATCTTTAAGGTCAATCTCTAGGATTGAGTAATATCAGTCTTAAAAGCTGATTTTTAATCTTTAAGGAGATTATCCTTTCTGGGGATCTGATTCATTAGTCTTATCCAGCTAATTTACACGGTGCCTCCCCATTGTACGAGATAAATCCTTCTCATGGTTAGGATAAATCTGACCACTTGGCGACCCTGTTTAATGCTGAGGTCCGTGGATTTCCTGCTGATTTTAGTGATGACTTTTCTAGATTTTTCGTCAACCTACAGCTGGTCTGGACGACAACTTCTTGACCTAAATCAAGAAGCGCGTGTCTTTTTCGGAAGACTTTACTTCCTTTTAATGATGGAATTGATTCATCGTGTAGATCCATCTCTTCTTTTCTTTCATTGGGTAAAACAGTTTAGTTTAGTTCAAAGCAAAAGTATTTTCAGTTATTTGTTACAAATATATGTGGCATATGTTTAAAATAACTTGGTAAATTTTCCCACACTTGGCTTTTTATTTTTCTTTTTATCGTCCTCTATTCCATTTTAAATGAATTTTGACGTTTTAGTTTGTTTCTCAATTTATGTCCTTTTTGAGGTAACAATAATTTCGGTGTTAAAACCTAGTTTTATCGTTCATAAATATGTATAAACATGATTTTAAATTCATTTAGTTGAAAATTTTTCAAATTTTCACAAAATTTGGCAAATAAACTAAGTGCAAACCCGAGAGAATTTATAACCCTTCCCCACACTTGAGATCATGCAATGCCCTCATTTGCATGAAATCAGACTATAATTATAAATTCATGAGGGTGATTAGTGTAGAAAAGTGATTAAAAATACCCAGTTTGTAAGCATATTATTTTACATCACATTTGATATTTTGCTTCTTGTCGTCAAAATCAGTAGCTATTGCTGAACTTAATGTTAGTCTTTGAAAGTGCGTTGTTCTACCCTGTTTTGTACATAATATAAAATACAAACATATATATACATATTTTTGAAGTTGGGTATATTACCCCACGTTCAAAAATTTATAAAGTCTAATATCTTTTTGGCATACTTTAGATCAATAAAATTAAAAATAATGATAACAAAATTTCTCGTTCCTCCCTCGGGTAAAGCAATTTCGGTTCAGAGACCTAGTCTTCAACTTACGACGAATTTTAAAAATCATATTCTTAACTTAATGAGATAAAGTAAATTTTTGTTTTTAAATTCACACAACTTAAATATAAAATTCAAAATTAAAATTAAAAATTCACACCAAACTCAAAATTTAAAATGCATAAAATTAAAATTTCATATTTTAAAAATTAAAAATTCACACCAAACTTAATTTAAAAATTCATAAATTCATACCAAACTTATATTAATTTTTCAAATATTTACAATTTTAAAAATATTGTTTTTACAAAGTTTACAATATTAATTTAAGATTTAAATATTAAGATTAAAAACATGGTAAAAATAAAATTAAAAATCTTTTTGTCTTTTTATCCCACTTTAATCAATCAAATATTATCAAAAATATGCGCCCCTCTTTTCGGTAAAGTAATTTCGGTTCCAAGACCTAATTTAACTCATGACGAATTTTTGAAATATTTTGGTTTGATTGTTTAAAGATATTTATACCTTAAGAATAAACGTTTAAATTTCGCAGTGATGTAATAAATTTTTGAATGATATCAATAATTTCGGTCGCCAAACCTAATTTTATTTAATACCAATTTAATACTTTTTAGCGAACAAATTAGCGTTTATTATCAAAAGGTTAAAAATAAAAATAAAAATAAAAACTGTACAGACATACCTGTGACATAGATTTCTTAGTTATATGATCTATTATATTCATAAGATAGTCGGTTTAATTGGTCTTCCATGGCTGCATAGGCGTAACCTCGAGCATTCATTGTCTTTTCTTCTAAACATATGAACGGTCCGTCTCTGCATAAAGTAACAAATTCGGTATTTGAATAGGTTTGATTATTTGAACATTTACCTCCATGTGACCATTTTCCGCATTTGTGACATTTTTCTAGGTGTCGTGCTCTTCTTTTCGCTGCGGATTTTGATTTTCCTTTACCAAATTGTAACTTATTATCTTCGCATCTGGATCCTTTTCTAACTCCGTCCATTCTTTCTCTGATTACTGATACTAATTCACTCGGTAGTATGTCATTATTTCTTTTAGTGATCAAAGCGTGTAGCATTAGACCATGGTTTAGTTCACAGGCAGTCTTCATTTTGTAAAAACCTAAAAAAATAAAAATTCAGAATGGGGGGAGAAGACTAGTTCTTTAGGGTCTGCTAGGGAAAGACCATACGTGTTCCATTTTCGAGAACTATACGAAAACAGACAATCTAACTCTAACAGAAATATATATTATCCTTTAAAGACTTGATTCTCCCCACACTTAGTTAGCTGTGGCATCGAAATTGTGATTAACTTCGTTGTTGACCTCCATCGGACCATGTATGTAATGTTTAACTCTGTGACCATTAACTTTAAATTCAATCCCATTTGAATTTATTAATTCTATCGTTCCGTATGGGAAAACTCTTTTGACTATAAATGGTCCAGACCATCTTGATTTCAATTTTCCAGGAAATAGCTTGAATCGTGAATTGAAAAGAAGAACTCTGTCTCCTTCTTTAAATTCTTTTGAACTTCTGATTCTTTTATCATGCCATTTCTTCGTTCTTTCTTTATAGATTAACGAATTTTCGTATGCTTCATGTCTTAATTCTTCTAATTCGTTTAGTTGACTTAATCGTAGACGTCCGGCTTCATGTAAATCAAGATTACATGTCTTCAAAGCCCAAAATGCTTTGTGTTCAATTTCTACTGGAAGATGACATGCTTTTCCATAAACAAGTCTAAAAGGTGTGGTTCCAATTGGAGTTTTGTAGGCTGTTCTAAAAGCCCAGAGTGCATCCTCCAATTTAATGGACCATTCCTTTGAATTTGATCCTACGGTTTTCTCTAGAATACGTTTTAAAGCTCGGTTAGTATTTTCAACTTGTCCACTTGTTTGTGGATGATATGCGGTGGAGATTTTATGAGTTACTCCATATCTTTTAAGAACTTTCTCAAGTTGATTATTACAGAAATGAGTACCCCGATCACTTATTAAAGCTTTCGGTGTTCCAAACCTTGCAAAAAGACGTTTTAAAAAGTTTACTACAACTCGTGCATCGTTAGTTGGGAGAGCTTGTGCTTCCGCCCATTTAGATACATAATCAATGGCTACGAGTATATATAGATTATTATGAGATTTTGGAAATGGACCCATAAAGTCAATACCCCAAATGTCAAATACTTCACATACTTGGATGACATTTTGTGGCATTTCATCACGTTGATTTATTTTTCCGGCCCTTTGACATGCATCACAGGATTTGCAAAGAAGGTGTGCGTCTTTGTAAATTGTAGGCCAATAGAATCCAGCTTCATAAACTTTTCTTGCTGTTAGTTGAGGCCCATAATGCCCTCCTGTTGGTCCTGTGTGACAATGGTTTAAAATTTTACTAGCTTCATTTCCAAATACACATCGGCGTATTATTCCATCGGGACAACTTTTAAACAGATGTGGATCTTCCCAGAAATAGTGTTTTATATCACTGAAGAATTTCTTTCGTCTTTGGTACGATAATCCTTTTTCAAGGAATCCACAAACTAAGTAGTTTGCATAGTCTGCAAACCATGGGATTTCTTTATAATCTATCTTCAATAGATATTCATCAGGAAAGTTGTCTTGTATGGCTGATTCATTCAAAACTTCTAATTCGGGATTTTCAAGACGAGAAAGATGATCAGCGGCGAGATTTTCTGCTCCTTTTTTATCTCGGATTTCAATATCAAACTCTTGTAAGAGTAAGATCCAACGGATTAATCTTGGTTTAGCATCTTGTTTTGAAAATAGATATCTAAGAGCAGAATGGTCGGTATAGACCACCGTTTTTGCTAGAACTAGATATGATCGAAATTTGTCAAAAGCAAAGACAATAGCAAGGAGTTCTTTTTCAGTAGTTGTATAGTTCGTTTGTGCTCCTTGTAATGTCTTACTAGCATAATATATAGGTTGAAATCGTTTTTCAATCCTTTGTCCTAAAACGGCTCCCATTGCAAAATCACTTGCATCGCACATTAGTTCAAATGGTAGATTCCAATTTGGTGTTATCATGATCGGTGCATTAGTGAGTTTTTCTTTAAGAATATTAAAAGATTTGATACATTCATCTGAAAAGATGAATGGCGCATCCTTTTCTAGGAGTTTATTCATAGGAGTGGCAATTTTAGAAAAATCTTTTATAAAACGTCGGTAAAAACCGGCATGCCCTAGAAAACTCCTAACTCCTCTAACATTGGTGGGATGTGGAAGTTTAGCAATTACATCTACTTTAGCTCTATCCACTTCAATTCCTTCTTTTGAAATTTTATGTCCAAGAACGATGCCTTCTTTAACCATGAAATGGCATTTCTCCCAATTAAGTACTAGATTTGATTTTTCGCATCTAATTAGCATTCGTTCCAGATTAACTAGACATGATTTAAATGTATCACCGAAGACTGAAAAGTCATCCATGAATACTTCCATGCATTCTTCTATCATGTCGTGAAAAATCGCCATCATACACCTTTGAAAGGTTGCAGGGGCGTTACAAAGTCCAAATGGCATGCGTTTGTAAGCAAAAGTACCATAAGGGCACGTGAATGTGGTTTTCTCTTGATCTTCGGGTGCTATTGGAATTTGAAAATATCCGGAAAATCCATCTAGAAAACAATAGTAACTATTTCCGGCTAATCTTTCCAACATTTGATCTATGAAAGGTAAGGGAAAGTGAACTTTTCTGGTGGCGTCATTTAATTTTCTATAATCAATACATACACGCCATCCTGTTACAGTCCTAGTAGGAATAAGCTCATTTTTCTCATTTGTGATGACAGTCATGCCACCCTTCTTAGGCACGCATTGAACTGGGCTTACCCATGGACTATCAGAGATTGGATATATCAAACCTGCATCTAGCAGTTTAATAATCTCTTTCTTAACTACATCTTGCATATTAGGATTTAGTCTTCGTTGGCGTTGCACATATGTTTTATGACCTTCTTCCATAAGGATTTTATGTGTGCAATACGAAGGACTTATTCCTTTAATATCATGAATCTTCCATGCAATGGCTGGTTTATGAGCTTTCAACACAGAAATGAGCTGTGATTTCTCATTTTCAGTAAGAGAAGACGATATTATTACAGGCAATTCAGATTCACCATGTAAATAAGCGTATTCCAAATGGTTTGGAAGTGGCTTTAACTCTAATTTCGGAGGTTCTTCTATCGATGATTTATATCGATATCTGTCTTCTTCTTTTAGCATTTGAATTTCTTCTGTTGTTGGTTCATATCCATTAGCTATTAGTGTAGCTAACATTTCGGCTTCATCAATTGGTTCATTTCCTTCTCCTAAAGAACATTCTCCTGTTCCTTGTAATTCTGGAAATTCTTCTAATAATTCTGCATGTGCATCTATAGTTTTAATATAATAACATGTATCATCTGCAGATTGTGGTTGTTGCATGGCTCTATCCACTGAAAAGGTAACACTCTCATCCTCTATACTTAGGGTCAGTTTCTTACCGAACACGTCTATCATTGCTTTAGCCGTGTTTAAGAATGGTCTTCCTAATATGAGAGGAACTTGAGAATCTTCTTCCATGTCCAAAACAACAAAATCTACTGGGAATACTAAAGTACCAACTTTAACTAGCATGTTCTCCATTATCCCTCTAGGATATTTTATTGATCTATCGGCTAGTTGTATGCTTATTCTGGTTGGTTTCAATTCTCCAAGGTCTAGTTTAGCGTATAGTGAATACGGCATTAGATTTATACTAGCACCTAAATCTGCCAATGCTTCTATTGAACTAAGACTACCCAGAAAACATGGAATTGTGAAACTTCCTGGATCAGATAGTTTTTCTGGTATCTTATTCAACAGCACTGCTGAACAATTAGCATTCATAGTAACAGCCGAGAGTTCTTCCATTTTCTTTCTATTCGTGATTAGATCTTTCAAGAATTTAGCATACCTTGGCATTCCTGAAATCACATCAATGAAAGGAAGATTTACATTTATCTGTTTAAACATATCCAAGAATTTGGATTGCTCGGCTTCAAGTTTTTCTTTCTTCATTTTACTCGGATAAGGAAGTGGTGGTTGGTATGGTTTAACATAAGGTTTATCTTTAACTGTGTTATCTTCATTAACCTTTTCAACTACCGGTTCTTTTTCCTTATCTTGATCAGGTTGTGGTTCTTGTGGAGTAGGAATAGTTTCATCAGAAGTTACTGGTATTTCAGGTGGTTTAAGTGTTGTACCACTTCTTGTGGTAATAGCTTTAGCTGTTTCATTCCGGGGGTTAGCGTTTGTATCGCTAGGTAAACTTCCCGGTTTTCTTTCACCTATTAACCTTGCTAGGTTACTTACTTCTTGTTCCAGATTTTGAATAGAAGCTTGTTGATTTCTAAATGCTTGAGCATTTTGTTCATTTGTTTGTTTTTGAGATGTGAAAAACTGCGTTTGAGTTTCAACTAGCTTCGTCATCATATCTTCTAAATTCGGCTTTTTATCATCGGTTTGTTGTGGTGGTTTGTTTTGAAAATTCGGTCTTTGCTGATTGTAAGTATTATTGGATACTTGTTGATTGCTAGGACCTTGTTGGTTATTGTATGGAATATTTCGGTTATAATTCTGGTTTTGATTGTAAATCGGTCTTGGCGGTTGATAATTATTCTGATAATTATTTCCAGGCCTTTGGTTTATGTATGAAATATTCTCTCTTTGTTCCATTGTTAATTCAATACTGAGACAATCTTTTGTCAAATGTGGTCCTCCACACTGCTCACAACTAATTCGTATAGCATGAATATCTTTAGTCATCTTTTCCATTCGTCTCTCCACAGCATCTATCTTTGCCGAAATGGAATCAAAGCATGGCTAGAATCGGCTCTAGCTGCTTTAGATGATCTAATGATATCTTTTTCTTGGTGCCACTCATGCGAGTGGGAAGCAGTATTATCAATAATTTTGTAAGCATCAGTTTCGGTTTTCTTCATAATAGAACCACCAGCTGCTATATCTATGTCTTTTCTTGTAGTGATGTCGCATCCTTGGTAGAATATTTGTACTATTTGACAGGTGTCTAAACCATGTTGCGGACATCCTCGTAATAACTTTCCATATCTTGTCCACGCCTCATATAGAGTTTCATTTGGCTTTTGTGTGAACGTAACAATTTCTGCTTGAAGTCTTACGGCTTTAGATGCAGGAAAGAATTGTTTAAGAAATTTATCAATTAAAACGTCCCATGTATCGATCGCCCCTTCAGGTAACGATTCCAACCAATCTTTGGCTTCTCCCTTTAAAGTCCAGGGAAATAACATGAGATATATCTGTTCATCCTCCACTTCTCGGATTTTAAATAGTGTGCAGATCCTATTAAAGGTACGTAGATGTTCATTTGGATCTTCCTTCGGCGCACCACTAAATTGGCATTGATTAGTCACCATGTGTAGAATTTGTCCTTTGATTTCATAATCTGGCGCATTAATGTCTGGATGAGTAATTGCGTGACCTTGGCCAGTGCGTTTAGCTCTCATTCGGTCTTCCATACTTAAAGGTTCCAGATTCTCCATAATTGAATTCGTTGACTCGGTATTACTAAATGATTCTGATTTAATAGTTCGTTCCTCAACAATCTCTGTTTGAATGATTGGTGGTTCCGGAGGAAAGTTTAGTGGTTCAGGATCTACGAACCGTTCCTGAATATTTTCTGGATTCTCAATTGTGAGGTTTGTTTCAAAAACTGGATTATCGGAAATTTGAACTGAAGTACTTGGTCGACTGGATGACGATTCTAAAGAAAAATCAACGGCGGTTATATTTGTTAAACGATGTCTTGATCGAGTTACAGGTGGTGAACGTACAAAAGGTGGTGAACGTCTTGCTCGGTGCATTCACAGAATATTCTATTAGTTTTTAAAAGGAAAGAAAAATTATAATAAGTTATCCAATCAATAGACTTTTCTGATTTTGCCCACGTTTCGAATAGCCAAAAGATGCAGCAGAGGGGCAGGATTCGTTTGGTCTCAATATAATTGAGGACTGTTTGGCTCCAATAACCCGGTCCACGTACAAATCCAACTATTACTACGAACCAGAAAATTTTGATGTCTATCAATTTAACCACTTAAAATAAGTTTTCGTAATTTTTAGAAATTTAGATAAGAAGTAGAAAAAATTCTAAGTCCTAAAACTAGAATAGCGAGAAATAAGAAAGACAAAGAGTTCGTCGCAAAATGTCGAAAAAGAAATGGTTGAAAAATAAAAGGTGACGGAAAAATAAAAGAAACTTATAAAAACTTAAAAATACTTAACTAATTTAACCTTATTACTATAACTAACTTAAAATTATAATCGCAAATTGATATTACTAATTGAAATGATAATTGATACATAGTAAAAAGGTGTCTAAAAATATTAAAGCTTACAAGAAAAACTAAATCCCAAATGGAAATAACTTAAAAAGAAACTAAAACTTAAAAAGGCGTCGCAAAATTCTAAAGCACCTAAATCTTAGTCTAAAGAAAAAGCACTTAAGGAATTCTACGGCAAAGCCTAAAAATCTAGGAGTAAAAATAACTATAGCTAAAACTAAGTTTAAAATTAATTATGAGCTAAAAAATACAAATATTACGCTACAACGATTAAAAAGGTACAAAATAAAAAAAAAGTTGTAAAAAGTACAATTTTTGTTAAAAATATTATTTTTATATTATTTATTTAATAAACTACTTAATTTTATAATTTAATTAAACTTATTTAAACTAAATACATAAATTAAATAAAAATAAAACTTAAAACTAATAATAATAATAATAATAATAATGTTTAAATAATAATAATAAATAATAACCCGTTATTAATGCGGTTTTAGGGTTTTTGTCCGTGTGTCAGAAACCCTCCGCGAGTTGCGGTGAATAAAGAGGAAAACCCCGCGAGTCGCGGGGTTCAGAAAAACAGTTGACAGGTTTCACTTTTTACGCGTTTTCTTTATTTATTTTTTTTTTTTTTTTATTTTCTTTTTTTCTGTTTTTAGTTTAAATAAACGATTTTTAATAAAATTTATATTTTTATAAATTAAAATAAAGATAAAGAAACTTATAAAACTTAAATATTTAACAAAATCCTAAAAATACTTATATTTTTGTTTTTCTTTTTATATTTTTGAATAATTAAAACGTATTTTTACAAAAACGACTTTTAATAAAAGTAGATAAAAATCTTTTTTTTTTTTTATATTAGCGTTGCGCTTCCGGTTTTTAAGATAGATTCCCCGGCAGCGGCGCCAAAAATACTTGATGTTTCGCGAGGTGTATATAAAATAGTTATTATTTTACTAGGAAAATACTATTAAATACGATACAATTTTACACAAGATATTTATTTATTTATAGAATGGATATACTTAAACCTTGCTACAACACTTATAGGCAGTGTACCTAATCGTACAGTAGTGTAGTTTTTAGTAAGTCCGGTTCGTTCCACAGGGAAATCTTTAAACAAAGCTCAACGCTATATTAGTTAACTTTTATAAAAATACAAATATATATATAAGTAATATTATTATTATAAAGAGGGGTTTTTACCGTTTAATGACCGGTTTGTCGATTTTAAAACTTTAGTCGCAGTTAAAACCTAATGTAAAATATAAAATAAATACAAGACTTTAAATTAAAGCGTAAAGTAAATAACGATAATGAAATTGCGAATAATAAAAATGCGATAAAAATTAAATTGCGATAATTAAAAAGTACGATAATTAAAAGTGCGATAAAATGAAATAACAATAAATAAAAGTGCGATAATTAGAAGTGCAATTAAATATAAAATAAAGGAAATAAAATATGATATAAAAGAATTATGCTTATTTAAACTTCCGTAATCATGATGTTTGACGTGTTGATTTTAGTTTTATGCCCATGGGTTAATTGTCCTTTGTCCTGGATTATTCAATATGTCCGTCTGGTTTTTGTCCATAACAGTCCATCAGTCATAAATATAAATTGCAAGTGTCCTTGTCAAATTATTATTATACCCGAAGATAAATATTCCAACTAATTGGGGATTCGAATTGTAACAAGGTTTTAATACTTTGTTTAATGAATACACCAGGTTATCGACTGCGTGTAAACCAAGGTTTTACTACTTTATTAACAATTACACCAATTACCCTTGAATGTAATTTCACCCCTGTTTTAATTATTCTAGTGGCTATTAATCCATTCCCGTGTCCGGTTAAATGAACGATTATTCGTACATATAAATACCCCGCCCATCGTGTCCGAACGAGTGTATATGGTAATTTATAGGGACGCCCAATTGTAAATCTTTATATTAACATTAACAAACTTTCATTTAGTTAAACAAATATAAAGCCCATTAATAGCCCATAGTCTAGTTTCCACAAGTGTCGTTCTTTTATCCAAACCCCAATTATGGTACAAAGCCCAATTACCCAATTTTAGTAATTAGCCCAACATCATGATTACTTCGTTTTAAACAAGCATAATAATAACTTAGCTACGAGACATTAATATAAAAAGGTTGAACATAACTTACAATGATTAAAAATAGCGTAGCGTTACACGGACAGAATTTCGACTTACACCCTTACAACATTCGCTAACATACCCTTATTATTAGAATTATAATTAAAATTAAAATATAAATTATAAATATAAATATATTACTTCGTATGAATGAGAAGAAAAAATGATGATGTTTTTGATCAGAATTCGGGTTGATTTATAGCCAGGAATGATTTTTGGGGCTCCGCGACTCGCGGCAAAAAGCCCTTCAAACTCCGCGAGTCGCGGAGAGGTATTTTCAGTTTACACCCTTGGAGTTTCCTGCTGCCGACGGTTTTAAATATATATATATAATATATATATAATTAATATAATTAATTATATATTATATTATATTTATATACATAGTTAACTTGTAATTTTTAGTCCGTTGCGTCGAGCGTTAAGAGTTGACTCTAGTCCCGGTTCCGGATTTTCGAACGTCCTCGCGTACAATTTAATATCTTGTACTTTGCGTTTTGAATCTTGTACTCTTGTGATTTCGAGACGTTTCTTATCAATAATTGGAACCTTTTTGATTGTCTTTTGTTCTTTTGAGCTTTTTGGTCGTTTGCGTCTTCAAATCGTCGAATCTGTCTTTTGTCTTCACCTTTTATTATTTAAACGAATATCACTTGTAAATAGAACAATTGCAACTAAAAGCTTGTCTTTCTTGAGGAATAATGCTATGAAATATATGTTCGTTTTTAGCATTATCAGTTTAACATAAGGTTTAGCCTTAACTGTGTTATCTTCATTAACCTTTTCAACTACCGGTTCTTTTTCCTTATCTTGATTAGGTTGTGGTTCTTGTGGAGTAGGAATAGCTTCATCAGAAGTTACAGGTATTTCAGGTGGTTTAAGTGTTGTACCACTTCTTGTGGTTATGGCTTTAGCTGTTTCATTCCGGGGGTTAGCATTTGTATCACTAGGTAGACTTCCCGATTTTCTTTCACCTATTAACCTTGCTAGGTTACTTACTTCTTGTTCCAGATTTTGAATAGAAGCTTGTTGATTTCTAAATGCTTGAGCATTTTGTTCATTGGTTTGTTTCTGAGATGTGAAAAACTGCGTCTGAGTTTTAACTAGCTTCGTCATCATGTCTTCTAAATTCGGCTTTTTATCATCGGTTTGTTGTGGTGGTTTGTTTTGAAAATTAGGTCTTTGCTGATTGTAATTATTATTGGATACTTGTTGATTGCTAGGACCTTGTTGGTTGTTGTACGGAATATTTCGGTTATAGTTCTGGTTTTGATTGTAAATTGGTCTTGGCGGTTGATAATTATTCTGATAATTATTTCCAGGCCTTTGGTTTATGTATGAAATATTCTCTCTTTGTTCCATTGTTAATTCAATACTGAGACAATCTTTTGTCAAATGTGGTCCTCCACACTGCTCACAACTAATTCGTATTGAGTGAATATCCTTAGTCATCTTTTCCATTCGTCTCTCAACAGCATCTATCTTTGCGGAAATGGAATCTAAGTCATGGCTAGAATCGGCTCTAGCTGCTTTAGATGATCTAACGATATCTTTTTCTTGGTGCCACTCTTGTGAGTGGGAAGCAGTGTTATCAATAATTTTGTAAGCATCAGTTTCGGTTTTCTTCATAATAGAACCACCAGCTGCTATATCTATGTCTTTCCTTGTAGTGATGTCGCATCCTTGGTAGAATATTTGTACTATTTGACAGGTATCTAAACCATATTACGGACATCCTCTTAATAACTTTCCAAATCTTGTCACGCCTCATATAGAGTTTCATTTGGTTTCTGTCAATTTCTCCTTGAAGTCTTATGGCTTTAGATGCAGGAAAGAATTGTTTAAGAAATTTTTCAACTAAAACATCCCATGTATCAATCGCCCCTTCAAGTAACGATTCCAACCAATCTTTGGCTTCTCCCTTTAAAGTCCAGGGAAATAACATGAGATATATCTGTTCATCCTCCACTTCTCGGATTTTAAATAGTGTGCAGATCCTATTAAAGGTACGTAAATGTTCATTTGGATCTTCCTTCGGCGCACCACTAAATTGGCATTGATTAGTCACCATGTGTAGAATTTGTCCTTTGATTTCATAATCTGGCGCATTAATGTCTGGATGAGTAATTGCGTAACCTTGGCTAGTGCGTTTAGCTCTCATTCGGTCTTCCATACTTAAAGGTTCCAGATTCTCCATAATTGAATTTGTTGAATTGGAATCACTAGAGGATTCTGATTTAATGGTTCGTTCCTCAACAATCTCTGTTTGAATGATTGGTGGTTCCGGAGGAAAATTTAATGGTTCAGGATCTACGAATCGTTCCTGAATATTCTCCGGATTCTCAATTGTGAGGTCGGGTTCAAAAAATGGATTATCGGAAATTTGAACTGGAGTACTTGGTCGACTGGATGATGATTCTAAAGAAAAATCAACGGCAGTAATATTTGCTAAATGTCTTGATCTAGTTACAGGTGGTGAACGTACAAAAGGTGGTGAACGTCTTGCTCGGTGCATTCACTGAATATCCTATTAGTTTTTAAAAGGAAAGAAAAATTATATAAGTTATCCAATCAATAGACTTTTCTGATTTTGCCCACGTTTTGAATAGCCAAAAGATGCAGCAGAGGGGCAGGATTCGTTTGGTCTCAATATAATTGAGGACTGTTTGGCTCCAATAACCCGGTCCACGTACAAATCCAACTATTACTACGAACCAGAAAATTTTGATGTCTATCAATTTAACCACTTAAAATAAATTTTCGTAATTTTAAGAAATTTAGATAAGAAGTAGAATAAAAATCTATGTCCTAAAAACTAGAATAGCGAGAAATAAGAAAGAAAAAGAGTTCGTCGGAAAAAGATCGAAAAAGAAAAATAAGAAAGAAAGATAAAAGGCGACGGAAAAATAAAAGAAACTTATAAAACTTAAAAACACTTGACTAACCCAACCTTATCACTACAACTAACTTAAAATTATAATCGCAAATTGAGATTACTAATTGGAATGATAATTGATACATAGGTAAAAGGTGTCTAAAAATATTAAAGCTTACAGGAAAAACTATATCCCAAATGGAAATAACTTAAAAAGAAACTAAAACTTAAAAAGGCGTCGCAAAATTCTAAAGTACCTAAATCTTAGTCTAAAGAAAAACACTTAAGGGATTTTACTGCAAAGCCTAAAAATCTAGAAGTAAAAATAACTATGGCAAAAACTAAGTTTAAAACTAAATATGAGCTAAAAATACAAATATTACGCTAAAACGATTAAAAAGGGACAAAATATAAAAATATACAAAAAGTTGTAAAAATTACAATTTTTATAAAAATATTATTTTTATATTATTTATTTTATAAAACTATTAATTTTACAATTTAATTAAACTAATTAAACTAAATAATACAAATAATAAATAAAACTAAATTAATATATTAATTAACTAATAAACCCTAATTAGGGTTTTAATAATAATAATAATTAAAATATACTCCGTAATTAATGCAGTTGCAGTCTGGCGTGTCAGATGGGCTCATGCGATCGCATGAGTCCTAAACAATCCGGCCATGCGATCGCATGGGCTAGGGTTTCGGGCCACAGAGTGGGCTGCTACAGTACCGGACTCGAGTTTTAAATTTTTTTCTTTCTGTTTTTGCTGTAAAATATAAAATATATTTATTAATTAAATAAAACTTATATTTTTACAAACTAAAAGAAATAAAAATAAAGAAACTTTATAAAACTTAAATATTTACCAAACTCTAAAAAAAATATTTATATTTTTTTTTCTTTTAATATTTTTGAATATTTAAAACGTGTTTTTACAAAAGCGTACTAAAAATAAAAATCTTTTTTTTTATATATATTAGCGTTGCGCTTCCGGATTTTAAGCTAGATTGATTCCCCGGCAGCGGCGCCAAAAATAACTTGATGTGTCGCGAGGTGTATATAAAATACTATTAAATTTTACAAGGAAATACTATTAAATACGATACAATTTTACACAAGATATTTATTTATTTATAGAATGGATATACTTAAACCTTGCTACAACACTTATAGGCAGTGTACCTAATCGTACAGTAGTGTAGTTTTTAGTAAGTCCGGTTCGTTCCACAGAGAAAATCTTTAAACAAAGCTTAACGCTATATTAGTTTACTTTTATAAAAATACAAATATATATACAAGTAATATTATTATTATAAAGGGGGATTTTTACCGTTTAATGACCGGTTTGTCGATTTTAAAACTTTAGTCGCAGTTAAAACCAAATGTAAAATATTAAAAATAAATACAAGACTTAAATTAAAGCGTAAAGTAAATAACGATAATGAAATTGCGAATAATAAAAGTGCGATAAAATAAACTTGCGATAATTAAAAAGTACGATAATTAAAAGTGCAATTAAATACAATAACAATAAATAAAAATGCGATAATTAGAAGTGCAATTAAATATAAAATAAAGGAAATTAAATATGAAATAAAAGAATTATGCTTATTTAAACTTCCGTAATCATGATGTTTGACGTGTTGATTTTAGTTTTATGCCCATGGGTTAATTGTCCTTTGTCCTGGATTATTTAATATGTCCGTCTGGTTTTTGTCCATAACAGTCCATCAGTCATAAATATAAAGTGCGAGTGTCCTCGTCAAATTATTCTTATACCCGAAGTTAAATATTCCAACTGATTGGGGACTTAAACTGTAACAAGATTCTAATACTTTGTTTAATAATTACACCAGGATGTCGACTGAGTGTAACCCAAGGTTTTAATATTTTGTTATCAATTATACCAAGTGTCCTTGTACATAATTTCACCCCTGTTTTAATTATTCTAGTGGCTATTAATCCATTCCCGTGTCCGGTTAAATGAACGATTATTCGTACATATAAATACCCTGCCCATCGTGTCCGATCGAGTGTAAATGGTTATTTATAGGGACGCCCAATTGTAAATCTTTATATTGACATTAACAAACTATCATTTAGTTAAACAAATATAAAGCCCATTAATAGCCCATGGTCTAATTTCCACAAGTGTCGTTCTTTTATCCAAACCCCAATCATGGTACAAAGCCCAATTACCCAATTTTAGTAATTAGCCCAACATCATGATTACTTCAGATTAAATAAGCATAATAATAACTTAGCTACGAGACATTAATATAAAAAGGTTGAACATAACTTACAATGATTAAAAATAGCGTAGCGTTACACGGACAGAATTTTGACTTACACCCTTACAACATTCGCTAACATACCCTTATTATTAGAATTAGAATTAAAATTAAAATTAAAATTATAATATATATATATATATATATATATATATATATATATATATATATATATATATATATATATATATATATATATATATATATTACGTTTGTAAGATAGAGAGATAGGATATATTTTACGTTCACCAAACTGCGAATTTATAGGCCTGTGAACTGAAAAAGGAGCTCATGCGATCGCACGAGCTTTGCTCTTCAAGGCCATGCGATCGCATGGACAGCTGGGGAGGCTCACATTTGGTTGTTTTCTTCTGCCGACGGTTTTATAAATAAATATAATATATTAAATAATTATAAGAATTATTTAAATATTATATTATATTTATGTGCATAGTTGACTTGTAATTTTTAGTCCGTTGCGTCGAGCGTTGAGAGTTGACTCTGGTCCCGGTTCCGGATTTTCGAACGTCCTTGCGTACAATTTAATATCTTGTACTTTTTGTTTTGAATCTTGTAATCTTGTAATTTTGAGACGTTTCTTATCAATAATTGGAACCTCGTTGATTGTATTTTGTACTTTTGAGCTTTTTGGTCGTTTGCGTCTTCAATTCGTCGAATCTGTCTTTTGTCTTCACCTTTTATTATTTAAACGAATATTACTTGTAAATAGAACAATTGCAACTAAAAGCTTGTCTTTCTTGAGGAATAATGCTATGAAATATATGTTCGTTTTTAGCATTATCAATATCAAAGTATGTTCAAAATATATTTACAATACTTTTAATACATTTTGATGTTTTAAGTTTATTAAGTCAGATGTCCTCGTTAGTAACCTACAACTAGTTGTCCACAGTTAGATGTACAGAAATAAATCGATAAATATTATCTTGAATCAATCCACGACCCAGTGTATACGTATCTCAGTATTGATCACAACTCAAACTATATATATTTTGGAATCAACCTCAACCCTGTATAGCTAACTCCAACATTCACATATAGAGTGTCTATGGTTGTTCCGCAATATATATATATAGATGGGTCGACATGATAGGTCGAAACATTGTATACGTGTCTATGGTATCTCAAGATTACATAATATACAATATAAGTTGATTAGGTTATGGTTGGAATAGATTTATTACTAACTTTCACGTAGGTAAAATGAGTAGTTTTTATCAATCTTGTTTTACTCGCCATTTCTTCGTTTCTAATCCGTTTTGAGTGATTCCAGTGGCCACAGTTTCGTATTGAAATTAAATTTATGAATCTAATTAGAAAAAGTATAAGTTTATAGTCAGAAATACAAGTTATTAGTCATTTTTGAAAGAGGTAGTCATTTCCATCGAAAGAACGACATCTTGATGACCATTTTGAAAAACATACTTTCACTTTGAGTTTAACCGTGATTTTTGGATATAGTTTCATGTTCATAAGAAAAATAATTTTTCTAGAAGTATAGCTTTTAAATCAAAGTTCTTCTTAGCTTTTAATTATCCCAACCAAAACAGCCCCCAGTTTTACTACGACGGCGTATATCCAGTTTTATGGTGTTTATCATGTTTCCGGGTTTTAAATCATTTAAGTTAGCATATCATATAGATATAGAACATGTGTTTAGTTGATTTTAAAATTCTAGTTAGAAGGATTAACTTTATTTGCGAACAAGTTTAGAATTAACTAAACTTTGTTCTAGTGATTACAAGTTTATAACGTTGAATAAGACAGCTTTTTATGTATGAATCGAATGATGTTATGAACATCATTACTACCTCAAGTTCCTTGGATAAACCTACTAGAAATGAGAAAAATGGATCTAGCTTCAAAGGATCCTTGGATGGCTTGAAAGTTCTTGAAGCAGAATCATGACACGAAAACAATTTCAAGTAAGATTTCCACTCGAAATAAGATTGTTATAGTTATAGAAATTGAATTAAAGTTTGAATATGATTATTACCTTGTATTAGAAAGATAACCTACTGTAAGTAACAAAGGTTTCTTGATCTTGGATGATTACTTGGAATGGATTTAGAAAACTTGGAAGTAAACTTGCAATCTTGGAAGTATTCTTGATTTTATGAAACTAGAACTTTTGAAATTTATGAAGAACACTTAGAACTTGAAGATAGAACTTGAGAGAGATCAATTAGATGAAGAAAATTGAAGAATGAAAGTGTTTGTAGGTGTTTTTGGTCGTTGGTGTATGGATTAGATATAAAGGATATGTAATTTTGTTTTCATGTAAATAAGTCATGAATGATTACTCATATTTTTGTAATATTATGAGATATTTCATGCTAGTTGCCAAATGATGGTTCCCACATGTGTTAGGTAACTCACATGGGCTGCTAAGAGCTGATCATTAGAATGTATATACCAATAGTACATACATCTAAAATCTGTGTATTTTACGAGTACGAATACGGGTGCATACGAGTAGATTTGTTGATGAAACTGAACGAGGATGTAATTGTAAGCATTTTTGTTAAGTAGAAGTATTTTGATAAGTGTCTTGAAGTCTTTCAAAAGTGTATGAATACATATTAAAACACTACATGTATATACATTTTAACTGAGTCGTTAAGTCATCGTTAGTCGTTACATGTAAATGTTGTTTTGAAACCTTTAGGTTAACGAATTTGTTAAATGTTGTTAACCCAATGTTTATAATATCAAATGAGATTTTAAATTATTATATTATCATGATATTATGATGTAAGAATATCTCTTAATATGATCTATATACATTAAATGTCGTTACAACGATAATCGTTACATATATGTCTCGTTTCAAAATCATTAAGTTAGTAGTCTTATTTTTACATATGTAGTTTATGTAGTTCATTGTTAATACACTTAATGATATATTTACTTATCATTTAACATAATTAACCAAGTGTATCAATATCTTAATATGATTCATATGTACCTAGTAAGACGTTATAACGATAATCGTTATATATATCGTTTTCGAGTTTCTTAATTTAATAGTCTCATTTTTATGTATATAACTCATTGTTAAAATACCTAATGAGATACATACTTATAATAAAATCATGTTAACTATATATATAACCATATATATGTCATCGTATGGTTTTTACAAGTTTTAACGTTCATGAATCACCGGTCAACTTGGGTGGTCATTTGTCTATATGAAACCTATTCCAATTAATCAAGTCTTAATAAGTTTGATTGCTTAACATATTGGAAACACTTAATCATGTAATTATCAATTTCATTTAATATATATATAAACATGGAAAAGTTCGGGTCACTACAGTACCTACCCGTTAAATTAATTTCGTCCCGAAATTTTAAGCTGTTGAAAGTGTTGACGAATCTTCTAGAAATAGATGCGGGTATTTCTTCTTCATCTGATCTTCACACTCCCAGGTAAACTCGGGTCCTCTACAAGCATTCCATTAAACCTTAACAATCGGTATCTTGTTTTGTTTAAGTCTCTTAACCTCACGATCCATTATTTTGACGGGTTCTTCAATGAATTGAAGTTTTTCATTGATTTGGATTTTGTCCAACGGAATAGTGAGATCTTCTTTAGCAAAACATTTCTTCAAATTTGAGACGTGGAAAGTGTTATGTACAGCCGCGAGTTGTTGAGGTAGCTCCAGTTGGTAAGCTACTGGTCCGACACGATCTATAATCTTGAATGGTCCAATGTACCTTGGATTTAGTTTCCCCCGTTTACCAAATCGAACAACGCCTTTCCAAGGTGAAACCTTAAGCATGACCATTTCTCCAATTTCAAACTCTATATCTTTTCTTTTACTGTCCACGTAGCTCTTTTGTCGACTCTGGGCAGTTTTCAATCTTTGTTGAATTTGGATGATTTTCTCGGTAGTTTCTTGTATTATCTCCGGACCCGTAATCTGTCTATCCCCCACTTCATTCCAACAAATCGGAGACCTGTAATTTCTACCATAAAGTGCCTCAAACGGCGCCATCTCAATACTAGAATGATAACTATTGTTTTAGGAAAATTCTGCTAACAGTAGGTGTCGATCCCAACTGTTTCCGAAATCAATAACACATGCTCGTAGCATGTCTTCAAGTGTTTGTATCATCCTTTCACTCTGCCCATTAGTTTGTGGATGATAGGTAGTACTCATGTCTAGACGAGTTCCTAATGCTTGCTGTAATGTCTGCCAGAATCTTGAAATAAATCTGCCATCCCTATCAGAGATAATAGAGATTGGTATTCCATGTCTAGAGACGACTTCCTTCAAATACAGTCGTGCTAACTTATCCATCTTGTCATCTTCTCTTATTGGCAGGAAGTGTGCTGATTTGGTGAGACGATCAACTATTACCCAAATAGTATCAAAATCACTTGCAGTCCTTGGCAATTTAGTGATGAAATCCATGGTAATGTTTTCCCATTTCCATTCCGGGATTTCGGGTTGTTGAAGTAGACCTGATGGTTTCTGATGCTCAGCTTTGACCGTAGAACACGTCAAACATTCTCCTACGTATTTAGCAACATCGGCTTTCATACCCGGCCACCAAAAACGTTTCTTGAGATCCTTGTACATCTTCCCCGTTCCAGGATGTATTGAGTATCTGGTTTTATGAGCTTCTCTAAGTACCATTTCTCTCATATCTCCAAATTTTAGTACCCAAATCCTTTCAGCCCTATACCGGGTTCCGTCTTCCCGAATATTAAGATGCTTCTCTGATCCTTTGGGTATTTCATCCTTTAAATTTCCCTCTTTTAAAACTCCTTGTTGCGCCTCCTTTATTTGAGTAGTAAGGTTATTGTGAATCATTATATTCATAGATTTTACTCGAATGGGTTCTCTATCCTTCCTGCTCAAGGCGTCGGCTACCACATTTGCCTTCCCCGGGTGGTAACGAATCTCAAAGTCGTAATCATTCAACAATTCAATCCACCTACACTGCCTCATATTCAGTTGTTTCTGATTAAATATGTGTTGAAGACTTTTGTGGTCGGTATATATAATACTTTTGACCCCATATAAGTAGTGCCTCCAAGTCTTTAATGCAAAAACAACCGCGCCTAATTCCAAATCATGCGTCGTATAATTTTGTTCGTGAATCTTCAATTGTCTAGACGCATAAGCAATCACCTTCATTCGTTGCATTAATACACAACCGAGACCTTGCTTTGATGCGTCACAATAAATCACAAAATCATCATTCCCTTCAGGCAATGACAATATAGGTGCCGTAGTTAGCTTTTTCTTCAATAACTGAAACGCTTTCTCTTGTTCATCCTTCCACTCAAATTTCTTCCCTTTATGCGTTAATGCAGTCAAGGGTTTTCTATTCTGGAAAAGTCTTGGATGAACCTTCTGTAGTAACCAGCTAGTCCTAAAAACTGGCGTATGTGTTTTGGAGTTTTCGGGGTTTCCCACTTTTCAACAGTTTCTATCTTTGCCGGATCCACCTTAATACCTTCTTTGTTCACTATGTGACCGAGGAATTGAACTTCTTCCAACCAAAATGCACACTTTGAAAACTTAGCGTACAATTCTTCCTTTCTCAATACTTCTAACACCTTTCTCAAATGTTCACCGTGTTCTTGGTCATTCTTTGAGTAAATAAGTATGTCATCAATGAAAACAATGACAAACTTGTCAAGGTATGGTCCACACACTCGGTTCATAAGGTCCATGAACATAGCTGGTGCATTAGTTAAACCAAAAGGCATGACCATAAACTCGTAATGACCGTAACGTGTTCTGAAAGCAGTTTTTGGAATATCATCTTCTTTCACCCGCATTTGATGATACCCAGAATGTAAGTCAATCTTTGAATAAACAAACGAGCCTTGTAGTTGATCAAATAAGTCATCGATTCTCGATAGTGGGTAGCGGTTCTTGATGGTAAGTTTGTTCAACTCTCGGTAGTCGATACACAACCTGAATGTACCATCTTTCTTCTTGACAAACAAAATAGGAGCTCCCCATGGTGATGTGCTTGGTCGAATGAAACCACGCTCTAAAAGTTCTTGTAATTGGCTTTACAGTTCTTTCATCTTGCTGGGTGCGAGTCTGTAAGGAGCACGAGCTATTGGTGCAGCTCCTGGTACAAGATCTATTTGAAATTCAACGGATCGATGTGGGGGTAATCCCGGTAATTCTTTCGGAAATACATCGGGAAATTCTTTTGCGACGGGAACATCATTGATGCTCTTTTCTTCAGTTTGTACTTTCTCGACGTGTGCTAGAACAGCATAGCAACCTTTTCTTATTAGTTTTTGTGCCTTCAAATTACTAATAAGATGTAGCTTCGTGTTGCCCTTTTCTCCGTACACCATTAAGGGTTTTCCTTTTTCTCGTATAATGCGAATTGCATTTTTGTAGCAAACGATCTCTGCTTTCACTTCTTTCAACCAGTCCATACCGATTATCACATCAAAACTCCCTAACTCTACTGGTATCAAGTCAATCTTAAATGTTTCGCTAACCAATTTAATTTCTCGATTCCGACATATATTATCTGCTGAAATTAATTTACCATTTGCTAATTCGAGTAAAAATTTACTATCCAAAGGCGTCAATGGACAACTTAATTTAGCACAAAAATCTCTACTCATATAGCTTCTATCCGCACCCGAATCAAATAAAACGTAAGCAGATTTATTATCAATAAGAAACGTACCCGTAACAAGCTCCGGGTCTTTCTGTGCCTCTGCCGCATTAATATTGAAAACTCTTCCGCGGCCTTGTCCATTCGTGTTCTCCTGGTTCGGGAAATTTCTAATAATGTGGCCCGATTTTCCACATTTATAACAAACTACATTGGCATAACTTGCTCCGACACTACTTGATCTGCCATTACTCGTTCCGACACCATTTGTTCCTTTCATTCTATTAACCCCTGGTCCGTAGACCTCACACTTCGCCACGCTATGACCATTTGTTTTACACTTGTTGCAAAATTTGGTGCAGAACCCCGAGTGATACTTTTCACACCTTTGGCATAGCTGCTTCTGATTGTTGTTGTTGTTGCGGTTATTATTGTTGTTGGGATGATTGTTGTAGTTGCTGTTGTTGTTGTTGTTGTTGTTGTTGTTGTTGTTGTTGTTGTTGTTGTTGGGCCGTTTGTTGTAGTTGCGATTAATGTTGCGATTGTTGGGATAGTTGTTGCGATTATTGTTGTAATTGCTGTTGTTGTTGTATTGGTGATTCTTATCACCGTTTTCCTCCCACTTTCTTTTGACTTGCTTCACATTGGCCTCTTCAGCAGTCTGTTCTTTAATTCTTTCTTCAATCTGGTTCACTAGTTTGTGAGTCATTCTACATGCCTGTTGTATGGAGGCGAGCTCGTGTGAACTTATATCTTCTTGGATTCTTTCCGGTAATCCTTTCACAAACGCTTCGATCTTCTCTTCCTCGTCTTCGAACGCTCCCGGACACAATAGGCATAATTCTGTGAATCGTCTTTAGTACGTGGTAATATCAAATCCTTGGGTTCGTAACCCTCTAAGTTCTGTCTTGAGCTTATTAACCTCGGTTCTGGGACGGTACTTCTCGTTCATCAAGTGCTTGAATGCTGACCACGGTAGTGCGTAAGCATCATCTTGTCCCACTTGCTCTAGATAGGTATTCCACCATGTTAACGCAGAACCTGTGAAGGTATACGTAGCGTACTTCACTTTGTCCTCTTCAGTACACTTACTTATGGCAAACACCGATTCGACCTTCTCGGTCCACCGTTTCAATCCGATCGGTCCTTTGGTTCCATCAAATTCCAAAGGTTTGCAGGCAGTGAATTCTTTGTAGGTGCATCCTACACGATTTCCTGTACTGCTAGATCCAAGGTTATTGTTGGTATGTAGCACAGCCTGTACTGCGGCTATGTTTGAAGCAAGAAAGGCACGAAATTCCTCTTCGCTCATATTCAAGGTGTGTCGAGTAGTCGGTGCCATTTCCTTCAAAATAGTCAAATGAAACGAGTTAATCATATAGAATATCAAGAGTAGTCAATAGTATTTCGTAGCGTAATATGAACTTATTTATAAAAGCTCTTTCTTCATATTAGCGTTTTATACTCTTTAATTCGGGTAGTACCTACCCGTTAAGTTCATACTTAGTAGTTAACATACCATTTCAACTACTACAATTCTATATGAAAAACTAATCACAAAAAAATATATATCATATTCAAACCTTTATACAATAACTTGCAAACTTACAATACCGCTATTTTACATATAGCATGAAATATAGCACATAAAACTTTGATACAAAGTAGTTACGAAGATAATTCTAGTTAATAAATAAGGCGTTCAGCAAAGGCAACAAAGACACGTAATTCATACGTCCAGAAACAAGTCATGCATTCTGGTTTTACTAATACCACTTCCCATCCTTGGTCTTGTGGAACGTAACCGTTGTGACCGATAGTATGACAACGTGTTGTAACGTCGTCAAAAGGACGAAGGTTACGTAATGACCAACAGTCTCGTAATAACCTAAAAACCTCATTTCTTACCCCAATTACCGACTCCGTCACTTGTGGGAACGTTTTATTTAATAGTTGTAGCCCGGTGTTCTTTTTCTCACTTTGGTGAGAAGCGAACATTACTAACCTGTAAGCATAACATGCTTCTTTATGTTGCATGTTAGCCGCTTTTTCTAAATCATGAAGTCCTATATTCGGATACATTGAGTCAAAATAATTTCTTAACCCGTTGCGTAAAATAGCATTTGGGTTCCCCGCAATATATGCGTCAAAGTAAATACATCGTAACTTATGGGTTTCCCAATGTGATATCCCCCATCTTTCAAACGAAAGCCTTTTATAAACCAAGTCATTCTTGGAACGTTCTTCGAATGTCTTACAAACTGATTTTGCCATAAATAGTTGTGCCGTGGAATTCTGACCGACTCTAGACAAGATTTCATCAATCATGTCTCCGGGTAAGTCTTCTAAAATATTGGGTTGTCTATCCATTTTGTGTTTTTATACTGTAAAATAGACAAGAGTTAGATTCATAAAAGATACTTATTAATACAAGCAATTTTTACATATATCGTAAAGCATAAGCACACTATATTACATATATTACACCGCACAAATACAACTATCTTATTCCGACTCACTCTTTTCTTATTTTTCGAACTTGGTTCTTTTTGCTAAGTTTTTAGGGATATATGATGTTCCCCTAATACGAGCCGTCATTTTCCACATTGGTCTAGAAAAACCTGGTGGTTTAGAGGTTCCCGGGTTATTGTTACAACTTAAGAAATACGGGTGTTGACGATACATATAAAGTTCATCGGGGTTGGAATCAGATTTCTCTATTTTTATGTCCTTTCCCTTATTGTTCTCTTTTGCCTTTTTAAATTCAGCTGGGGTAATTTCTATAACATCATCGGAATCCTCGTCGGGATCCGATTCATCGGAGAATTGGTGATCCTCCCAATATTTTGCTTCCTTGGCGAAAACACCGTTGACCATAATTAATCTTGGTCGGTTGGTTGAGGATTTTCTTTTACTTAACCATTTTATTATTTCCCCCACCGGTTCTATTTCTTCTTCCGGTTCCTCCTCCTCCGGTTCCGATTCTTCTTCCGGTTCCGATTCTTCTTCCGGTTCCTCTTCGGAAACTTGTGAATCAGTCCACGAATCATTCCAAATTACATTTGACTCTTCATTATTATTAGGTGAGTCAATGGGACTTGTATTAGAGGTTGACATCTACCACATAATATCAAACACGTTAAGAGATTAATATATCACATAATATTCACATGTTAAAAATATATAGTTTCCAACAAAATTTGTTAAGCAATCATTTTTCAAGTAAACACGGTCGAAGTCCAGTCTCACTAATGCATCCTAACAAACTCGATAAGACACACTAATGCAAAATTCTGGTTCTCTAAAACCAACACTCGGATACCAACTGAAATGTCCCGTTCTTATTGATTAAAAACGTTCCATATTAATTGATTTCGTTGCGAGGTTTTGACCTCTATATGAGACATTTTTTCAAAGACTGCATTCATTTTTAAAACAAACCATAACCTTTATTTCATAAATAAAGGTTTAAAAAGCTTTACGTAGATTATCAAATAATGATAATCTAAAATATCCTGTTTACACACGACCATTATATAATGGTTTACAATACAAATATGTTACATCGAAATCAGTTTCTTGAATGCAGTTTTTACACAATATCATACAAACATGGACTCCAAATCTTGTCCTTATTTTAGTATGTAACAGCGGAAGCTCTTAGTATTCACCTGAGAATAAACATGCTTTAAACGTCAACAAAAATGTTGGTGAGTTATAGGTTTAACCTATATATATCAAATCGTAACAATAGACCACAAGATTTCATATTTCAATACACATCCCATAGATAGAGATAAAAATCATTCATATGGTGAACACCTGGTAACCGACATTAACAAGATGCATATATAAGAATATCCCCATCATTCCGGGACACCCTTCGGATATGATATAAATTTCGAAGTACTAAAGCATCCAGTACTTTGGATGAGGTTTGTTAGGCCCAATAGATCTATCTTTAGGATTCGCGTCAATTAGGGTGTCTGTTCCCTAATTCTTAGATTACCAGACTTAATAAAAAGGGGCATATTCGATTTCGATAATTCAACCATAGAATATAGTTTCACGTACATGTGTCTATTTTGTAAATCATTTATAAAACCTGCATGTATTCTCATCCCAAAAATATTAGATTTTAAAAGTGGGACTATAACTCACTTTCACAGATTTTTACTTCGTCGAGAAGTAAGATTTGGCCACTGGTTGATTCACGAACCTATAACAATATATACATATATATCAAAGTATGTTCAAAATATATTTACAATACTTTTAATACATTTTGATGTTTTAAGTTTATTAAGTCAGATGTCCTCGTTAGTAACCTACAACTAGTTGTCCACAGTTAGATGTACAGAAATAAATCGATAAATATTATCTTGAATTAATCCATGACCCAGTGTATACGTATCTCAGTATTGATCACAACTCAAACTATATATATATTTTGGAATCACCCTCAACCCTGTATAGCTAACTCCAACATTCACATATAGAGTGTCTATGGTTGTTCCGCAATATATATATATAGATGGGTCGACATGATAGGTCGAAACATTGTATACGTATCTATGGTATCTCGATTACATAATATACAATATAAGTTGATTAAGTTATGGTTGGAATAGATTTATTACTAACTTTCACGTAGGTAAAATGAGTAGTTTTTATCAATCTTGTTTTACTCGCCATTTCTTCATTTCTAATCCGTTTTGAGTGATTCCAGTGGCCACGGTTTCGTATTGAAATTAAATTTATGAATCTAAATAGAAAAAGTATAAGTTTATAGTCGGAAATACTGAAGGTACTTTATATGCCCAAGAGACATATTAGATTAATGCGGCTAATGTGTTATGATCCAAGTCGGGTCATACCCAATATCAAGCTTACCGACACTTTATATGTATTTAATCATAACGATCGGATCATTATATAAATACGCAACACTTGGATTTTAGAAAATCGGTTTTCTAAAATGTTATGACTTGAGATAAATTATTTGGATAATTTAAATAAGGATATAATTATTTATAGGTTTTAAATAATTAAGTTGTGTTATATTTTATAAAAGGATTTATAAAATAAAAGTAACTAAACAAAACAAGCTTTATAAAAAAAATTGTACAATTTTTTTATAAAACCCCAAGGGTGGCGGTTTTGTAAGTCCAAGAGAGACATGCACATGCTTGTTTTTGTAGCTTTTGATAACACATTCCTTGAGAGCATGCTAGGGACTCATATACCAAGTAATTGACCCATGCATTCAAGTCATTAAGTTTGAAAACTCCTCTTTTTTCCTCCCTTGTACCTGCTGGCCGAAATCCTAGAGGGAAAAAGAGTGAGTTTTGAGTTTAATTAAAGCTCATTTTCAAGTGTAATTAAATCCTAACCAAAGTGCAAAGTGTTGGTCACAAGTTTGGGGTATAACAACTTGAGGTTTCATTGTTTTGAAACTTCATTCATCATCATCTTCTTGGGAGCTGCTGGCCGATTTTAATCCAAGGCAGAAAGGTGGGTTTTCAAGCTAGATTAACAAGGGTGTTAAGTTTTATAAAGTCTAGCTAACTTAAGGGTGGTGTTGGAGGATCAAAGGCTTGAAGTTCTACACTTTTGTTCATCATCTTACTACCATTTTGGACAGCCCTTAAATTGGTTTTAAGGAGGTATATTACTCTTCCTTTTCTTGTTAATTGTAAGCATGATTTCATAACTTGATCCTTGTGGGATTTAACTTTAATTGGTTTAAAGATAACAAGTTAAATTGGTAATTTCACGCTTCTGTTTTATAATGATTCTTAAATGGTTTTAAGAGTTTCGAACTTGTTAAATCCCAACAATGGTATCTAGAGCCGAAGTTGTTGAAATATGCTTCGAGATGGTTATTAAACCCACTATAATTTTGCATTCTATGAACATGCATGAAGTAGAATGTAAAATTTTCGGTTTTGGATGGTTTGTCATTTTGGCCAAAATCACTTGTGATTCTGTACTGCTAATCGCTTGTGATTCTGTACTGCCAATCACTTGTGATTCTGTACTGCCAATCACTTGTGATTCTGTACTGCCAATCACTTGTGATTCTGTGTTGCCAATCACTTGTGATTCTGTACTGCCAATCACTTGTGATTCTGTGTTTCCAATCACTTGTGATTCTGTGTTTCCAATCACTTGTGATTCTGTATTGCCTATCACTTATGTAGATGATGTTCACAATCTATGCCTTGACCTTGTGTTTGGTTGCATGTTTGGATGATTTGTATTATTCATCTGGTATGTAATATTAATTCATTCATTTGGTTATGTAATTTATTTTATATTTGGCATGTAAAATAGATTAGGTTGTATTTTCATTTTCTAGAGAAAAATGTATTAGGATACATATTTTGTAAAAAAAAAAAAATGAAGATACAAGATGATGAAGACTTGAAGAACACAAGGAGCATATGGATGCAAGGTTAAGTGGGAGATTTGAGATCTCCTACTTTGTATTATTACCCCTTCACCCGGTGACATTTGTTTTTGGCTAAACAAATGTCCACCAAAATGGCTAGATTGTGAACATACTTGTTTTGCATGTGTGGTTGTTTGTTTGTTTATTGTATTGTATGTTTGGTTGATACAATTAATCACAAGATAACAACAAGCAAAACGACAATTTAATTGGTTAAATTAGACGTATTAATAACATGCAAGACGACAATTTAATTGGTTAAATTAAAAGCGACTAAAGACCTTAATAAATGGTTATTAAGAACAAGAAAAGGATCACATATATATAAAATAGTTTATATCAAGTAATTGGCAAATTACAAGACATGAAAGTGGTTTTTCATAAGTACCATACACTAAATGCATGTTGGTGTATGGCATAAAAGTTTTCTCATACTAGAATAAAAGAAAACTTAAAATCCCTTTTACAAACAAGGTAAACGAGTTTAAACGCCATCCTTTTGTGAGAAACTTAAACATATTAGGGAATTCATGATGGGATAAAGGTCACCTAACCGTCATGAACAAACTAATGTGGTTAAGGTGAATTTGACATGCTTGTGGGATAAAGGTCACCTAACCACTTGTATGTTAAGTTTACACGTTTACACAAGTAGGACGACTTGATTTGGGAATCATGAACTTAGGGTCACCGAAGCATGAGGAACAAATAGGCGTTGATGGGATAAATATGCCATGCAAAAGGATTGCATGATCCCATACTCTAGAAGTTGCAAATGGATTGCAATTGTCATATAATGACTACCTAGCTAAATCAAATGACGGGATAAAGGTCACCTAACCGGAATTTGGTTTACCGTTGGATTATAGAATTTAGTATATCAATTGGATTTAAAGGGCATTGAATGTTAAATTGAAATTGATACTTAAACGAACTTTGTTAAATTTTGTAAATGACCGCCAATAATAACAACAACATTCCAAACACACCAATCAACTTAAATAACCTATCATTGAGGTCCATCCTCGAAAAGGAAAATAACTCCCAATCCGTTTCATCTAATGTTCAAAAGATGAAAAGCCTCATTGATCGATTGCACCGTCTCAACTGTCCCGTGTCTAATGAATTAACCACGGACCTTATCCACAACCCTTTGTCAAAAAGGTTTGACACATGCGTGTTGAATTACAGCATGAATGATTGGGATAAGAGCATTGACGAATTACATGCCATGCTAAGGACGGATGAATCAAACATAGGTAAAAAGGCTTCACCCATGCTAATGATCAATGATGGTGGGTCCAAAGGTAATAACACCTCTAAGCCTAAGGCGGCTAAGAGGAAAGGACCCGCTCATCAAGGCAAGGGAAAAGGGAAGATGGTTACCCCAACCAAAAACAAGAACAAGAAGCAAAAGGTTGCCGGACAAGCAAACCCCAAGGAAGACCCGTGCTTCGGTTGCGGTGAAATGGGTCACTGGAAACGCAACTGCCCAGTCTACCTAAAGGAGTTGAATGCAAAGAGGGATGCAGGGCAAACCTCAGGTAATGTATACATGATATACGTTGAGCTTAGTATTACTTCTTCTAATACATGGGTATTAGACACAGGATGTGGAACTCATATTTGCAATTCATTGCAAGGGTTCATAAGAAGTAAACTAAATATGGGAACAACAAGTATCTACATGGGAAATGGTGCAAAGGTACATGTAAAAGCTCAAGGAGACTTTGTTTTAAAGCTACCAAGTGGTTTGGAGCTTATATTGAAAAATGTTTTGTATGCACCGGATTTAACACGAAACATTATTTCTGTTTCCCGTTTAAGACTATGTGGTTTTAATCTTAATTTTATTAATGATGATATCCATGTTTCTTTTAATGATATGTTCTATTTTAAGGCCTCGCCTTTGAATGGTATTTATGAATTGGTTCATGATAACACATCGTTCGATAGCTCAATATACCAAGCAAGCACCAAGAAGCTCAAAAGGGATTTGAGTGATTCCTACTTATGGCATTGTCGCCTTGGTCACATAAACAAGAACCGAATGCATACACTTCAAAAGAATGGACTTTTGAAATCAAATGAACAAGACTCATTTGACGTATGTGAATCTTGTTTACAAGGCAAAATGACTAAAGCACCTTTCAAAGGGACCTATGAAAGGGCTAAGGACTTATTGGGATTAATACATTCGGATGTATGTGGACCCTTTAAGCCCATGACTAGGAATGGTGAAAGGTACTTCGTTACTTTCATTGATGACTTCAGTCGTTTCGGATATGTCTACTTAATAAGACACAAGGATGAAACTTTTGAAGCATTCAAAGAATATCAAAACGAAGTACAAAATCAACTCAACAAGACAATTAAGGTACTTCGTACCGATAGAGGAGGTGAATACCTCAGCGATGCCTTCCAGGATCATCTTAGAAATTGTGGGATTATCTCATAACTTACTCCACCCGGAACACCCCAGCTTAATGGAGTGTCCGAGAGGAGAAACCGAACCCTAATGGATATGGTTCGATCTATGATGGCAAGAAGCTCGTTACCTCTATCATTTTGGGGTTATTGTCTATGCTCCGCGGCTCGTATTTTAAATATGGCCCCAACCAAGAAAGTGGAACGAACTCCTCATGAGATGTGGTTCGGAAAACCTCCTTCTCTATCATACTTGAAAGTATGGGGATGTGAAGCTTATCCTAAGCGCTATGATGCTAATAAGTTACATGCTCGATCCACAAAGTGTATCTTCATAGGATATCCCAAGAATGATATGGGATACTATTTCTATGATCCGACTGAGCAAAATGTATTTGTTGCTCGAAAGGCGGAATTCCTTGAAGCTAAGTTCCTAATGGAAGGAAATAGTGAAAGGAAGATAGATTTTGAAGAGGTTCAAGATTAAATAGATGATACACAATTGGTTAACACTAGCACTCAACATGAAAATGTTGAAAATGATCAAGTGGTTGATCAAAGTATACAAGACGTTCGAAGATCTAGTAGGATTAGTAATCCTCCTGAGAGATATGGTTTTCTCGTGGATTGTTGCTATATGGTTGATTTGGATGAACCCACAAACTACGAAGATGCTTTATCAAGGATTGATAAAGACAAATGGCAGGAAGCCATGAACGCCGAGATGCAATCCATGTATGAAAACCAAGTTTGGGAACTTGTTGTGCAACCTCCTAGCTCCAAGTTAGTTGATTGCAAATGGCTTTTCAAGAAGAAAACCGACATACATGGAAACTTGGATACATACAAAGCTAGACTTGTAGCAAAAGGTTTCACTCAAACTCAAGGGGTTGACTATGATGAAACTTTCTCGCCTGTGGCCATGCTAAAGTCTATTAGGATATTATTTGCCATTGCTGCTCACTATGACTATGAAATATGGCAAATGGATGTCAAAACCGCTTTCCTAAATGGATATCTTGAGGAAGATGTCTATATGGTACAGCCCGAAGGTTTTGTTGATCCGAAACATCCTAAAAAGGTATGCAAGTTAAAGAAATCAATCTACGGATTGAAACAAGCATCTAGAATGTGGAATCATCGTTTTAATGAGGAGGCAAAGAAATTTGGCTTCATTAAAAATGGTGATGAAGCTTGTGTATACAAGAAAGCTAGTGGGAGCTCTGTTATGTTCCTCGTACTATACGTGGATGATATATTGTTATTTGGGAATGATATTACCACAATGCAAGGAGTTAAAACTTGGCTTAAAAGTTGCTTCTCCATTAAGGATCTTGGAGAAGCACAATATATATTGGGGATAGGGATCTATAGGAATAGATCCAAGAAAATGATAGGTTTAAGTCAAAGTACATACATTGATAAAGTCTTAAAAAGGTTCAAGATGGAAAACTCTAAGAAAGGTTTGGTACCTATTCAAAGAGGAACCGTTCTCAGTTCATCTCAATGTCCTACCACAAAAGATGAACAAGAGAGGATGAAAAATGTCCCATATGTAGTGACCCGAACTTTTCCATGTTTATATATATTAATTGAGATTGATATTTACATGATTAAATGTTTCCAACATGTTAAGCAATCAAACTTGTTAAGACTTGATTAATTGAAATATGTTTCATATAGACAATTGACCACCCAAGTTGACCGGTGATTCACGAACGTTAAAACTTGTAAAAACTATATGATGACATATATAAGGATATATATATATATAGTTAACATGATACTATGATAAGTAAACATATCATTAAGTATATTAACAATGAACTACATATGTAAAAACAAGACTACTAACTTAATGATTTTTAAACGAGACATATATGTAACGATTATCGTTGTAAAGACATTTAATGTATATATATCATATTAAGAGATATTCATACATGATAATATCATGATAATATAATAATTTAAAATCTTATTTGATATTATAAACATTGGGTTAACAACATTTAACAAGATCGTTAACCTAAAGGTTTCAAAACAACACTTACATGTAACGACTAACGATGACTTAACGACTCAGTTAAAATGTATATACATGTAGTGTTTTAATATGTATTTATACACTTTTGAAAGACTTCAATACACTTATCAAAATACTTCTACTTAACAAAAATGCTTACAATTACATCCTCGTTCAGTTTCATCAACAATTCTACTCGTATGCACCTGTATTCGTACTCGTACAATACACAGCTTTTAGATGTATGTACTATTGGTATATACACTCCAATGATCAGCTCTTAGCAGCCCATGTGAGTCACCTAACACATGTGGGAACCATCATTTGGCAACTAGCATGAAATATCTCATAAAATTACAAAAATATGAGTAATCATTCATGACTTATTTACATGAAAACAAAATAACATATCCTTTATATCTAATCCATACACCAACGACCAAAAACACCTACAAACACTTTCATTCTTCAATTTTCTTCATCTAATTGATCTCTCTCAAGTTCTATCTTCAAGTTCTAAGTGTTCTTCATAAATTCCAAAAGTTCTAGTTTCATAAAATCAAGAATACTTTCAAGTTTGCTAGCTCACTTCCAATCTTGTAAGGTGATCATCCAACCTCAAGAAATATTTGTTTCTTACAGTAGGTTATCATTCTAATACAAGGTAATAATCATATTCAAACTTTGGTTCAATTTCTATAACTATAACAATCTTATTTTAAGTGATGATCTTACTTGAACTTGTTTTCGTGTCATGATTCTGCTTCAAGAACTTCGAGCCATCCAAGGATCCATTGAAGCTAGATCCATTTTTCTCTTTTACAGTAGGTTTATCCAATGAACTTAAGGTAGTAATGATGTTCATAACATCATTCGATTCATACATATAAAGCTATCTTATTCGAAGGTTTAAACTTGTAATCACTAGAACATAGTTTAGTTAATTCTAAACTTGTTCGCAAACAAAAGTTAATCCTTCTAACTTGACTTTTAAAATAAACTAAACACATGTTCTATATCTATATGATATGCTAACTTAATGATTTAAAACCTGGAAACACGAAAAACACCGTAAAACCGGATTTACGCCGTCGTAGTAACACCGCGGGCTGTTTTGGGTTAGTTAATTAAAAACTATGATAAACTTTGATTTAAAAGTTGTTATTCTGAGAAAATGATTTTTATTATGAACATGAAACTATATCCAAAAATTATGGTTAAACTCAAAGTGGAAGTATGTTTTCTAAAATGGTCATCTAGACGTCGTTCTTTCGACTGAAATGACTACCTTTACAAAAACGACTTGTAACTTATTTTTTCGACTATAAACCTATAATTTTTCTGTTTAGATTCATAAAATAGGGTTCAATATGAAACCATAGCAATTTGATTCACTCAAAACGGATTTAAAATGAAGAAGTTATGGGTAAAACAAGATTGGATAATTTTTCTCATTTTAGCTACGTGAAAATTGGTAACAAATCTATTCCAACCATAACTTAATCAACTTGTATTATATATTATGTAATCTTGAGATACCATAGACACGTATACAATGTTTCGACCTATCATGTCGACACATCTATATATATTTCGGAACAACCATAGACACTCTATATGTAAATGTTGGAGTTAGCTATACAGGGTTGAGGTTGATTCCAAAATATATATAGTTTGAGTTGTGATCAATACTGAGATACGTATACACTGGGTCGTGGATTGATTCAAGATAATATTTATCAATTTATTTCTGTACATCTAACTGTGGACAACTAGTTGTAGGTTACTAACGAGGACAGCTGACTTAATAAACTTAAAACATCAAAATATATTAAAAGTGTTGTAAATATATTTTGAACATACTTTGATATATATGTATATATTGTTATAGGTTCGTGAATCAACCAGTGGCCAAGTCTTACTTCCCGACGAAGTAAAAATCTGTGAAAGTGAGTTATAGTCCCACTTTTAAAATCTAATATTTTGGGATGAGAATACATGCAGGTTTTATAAATGATTTACAAAATAGACACAAGTACGTGAAACTACATTCTATGGTTGAATTATCGAAATCGAATATGCCCCTTTATATTAAGTCTGGTAATCTAAGAATTAGGGAACATATACCCTAATTGACGCGAATCCTAAAGATAGATCTATTGGGTCTAACAAACCCCATCCAAAGTACCGGATGCTTTAGTACTTCGAAATTTATATCATATCCGAAGGGTGTCCCGGAATGATGGGGATATTCTTATATATGCATCTTGTTAATGTCGGTTACCAGGTGTTCACCATATGAATGATTTTTATCTCTATGTATGGGATGTGTATTGAAATATGAAATCTTGTGGTCTATTATTATGATTTGATATATATATATATAGGTTAAACCTATAACTCACCAACATTTTTGTTGACGTTTTAAGCATGTTTATTCTCAGGTGATTATTAAGAGCTTCCGTTGTCGCATACTTAAATAAGGACGAGATTTGGAGTCCATGCTTGTATGATATTGTGTAAAAACTGCATTCAAGAAACTTATTTTGTTGTAACATATTTGTATTGTAAACCATTATGTAATGGTCGTGTGTAAACAGGATATTTTAGATTATCATTATTTGATAATCTACGTAAAGCTTTTTAAACCTTTATTGATGAAATAAAGGTTATGGTTTGTTTTAAAAATGAATGCAGTCTTTGAAAAACGTCTCATATAGAGGTCAAAACCTCGCAACGAAATCAATTAATATGGAACGTTTTTAATCAATAAGAACGGGACATTTCACCATATGCATCTGCTATTGGGTCAATCATGTATGCAATGATATGTACTAGACCGGACGTGTCATGCGCTCTAAGCTTGACAAGTAGATACCAGAATAACCCAGGAAACAGTCATTGGGTTGCTGTTAAAAGTATATTGAAATACCTTAGGAGGACTAAGGATATGTTTCTAATATATGGGTCTGGTGAGGAGGAACTCGCTGTAAAAGGTTACGTGGACGCGAGCTTCCAAACTGATCGAGATGATTCTCGATCACAATCCGGTTATGTCTTCATGTTAAATGGAGGCGCGGTCTTTTGGAAGAGTTCAAAACAAGATGTTGTTGCGTTATCCACTACAGAGTCGGAGTACATTGCCGCATCATTGGCAGCTCAGGAAGCTGCATGGATGAAGAAATTCATCGACGACTTAGGAGTGGTCCCTTCCATTCAGGACCCTCTTGAGATCTTTTGTGATAACGAGGGTGCGATTGCTCAAATCAAGGAACCTCGTGCTCATCAAAAGACTCGTCACATTGAGCGGAGATTCAACTACATCAGGGATGAGGTTGAAAAAGGAAAGATATGTATTCGCAAGGTTCACACAGATCTTAATATAGCGGATCCACTCACGAAACTCTTACATGGTGCAAAACATCAAGGACATGTTTGTGCATTAGGGCTTTAATATTCTAGTGATTGGTTATGATCTGTTTTAAGTATTGTAACGGAACGAAATTTTTCAAACTCATTAATATAATTATGGCATTAATTTATTTTGAGTTATGTTCCTATTTTGCATATTTTATCCATGAATAAGTAATTATTCTAAATTCCGTAGTCGATCACATTTGTGGGAGCAAGTGTGAGGTTTAGACTATTATGAACTTGAATTGGTGTACATTCACGGGATGAATGTGGGGCAAGGTTGCTACCAAGGTTCATAGATATTTGTGGGATACAAATATTGGAAGACCTGCCCTCAAGACTTACTAAATGGAGCCTTTATGGTTGATCACATGTAGTCTTGAGTAAAGGCGAATATCATTGTATCCTCTGACCTGAGATACATATTGGGTTCGGATATTTACCAAGTATTATACCTTGATTCTTTCTTTCGCTATTCTGAAATATGGTAGTTCAAAAGGAAGAGCTCAGGCATGATGCAAGGTATTTATATTTAGGACGTATGTAGTCAAGATGGAATTTGTCCCTCTTATTCGTTGAGAGTCAGATGTCTAAGGCCTGATAAAGTTAAATCTAGAAGAGAGTGATCACTCTGTATCTCTTGGATTTAACATGACATCTAGGATGAAAGGATATAATGAAAGATTCACCTATTCATATTCGAGATGGGAACTCGAAAGGGATGATGTTATTGAATGGCACATAGTCATAACATATTGGGGGTGATGGACGGTCGTTAGGTGGTATCCATCACTTGCATTAATTTCTTATGTTTCTCGTGCAAGTGGGAGATTGAAGGTACTTTATATGCCCAAGATACATATTAGATTAATGCGGCTAATGTGTTATGATCCAAGTCGGGTCATACCCAATATCAAGCTTACCGACACTTTATATGTATTTAATCATAACGATCGGATCATTATATAAATACGCGACACTTGGATTTTAGAAAATCGGTTTTCTAAAATGTTATGACTTGAGATAAATTATTTGGATAATTTAAATAAGGATATAATTATTTATAGGTTTTAAATAATTAAGTTGTGTTATATTTTATAAAAGGATTTATAAAATAAAAGTAACTAAACAAAACAAGCTTTATAAAAAAAATTGTACAATTTTTTTATAAAACCCCAAGGGTGGCGGTTTTGTAAGTCCAAGAGAGACATGCACATGCTTGTTTTTGTAGCTTTTGATAACACATTCCTTGAGAGCATGCTAGGGACTCATATACCAAGTAATTGACCCATGCATTCAAGTCATTAAGTTTGAAAACTCCCCTTTTTTCCTCCCTTGTACCTGCTGGCCGAAATCCTAGAGGGAAAAAGAGTGAGTTTTGAGTTTAATTAAAGCTCATTTTCAAGTGTAATTAAATCCTAACCAAAGTGCAAAGTGTTGGTCACAAGTTTGGGGTATAACAACTTGAGGTTTCATTGTTTTGAAACTTCATTCATCATCATCTTCTTGGGAGCTGCTGGCCGATTTTAATCCAAGGCAGAAAGGTGGGTTTTCAAGCTAGATTAACAAGGGTGTTAAGTTTTATAAAGTCTAGCTAACTTAAGGGTGGTGTTGGAGGATCAAAGGCTTGAAGTTCTACACTTTTGTTCATCATCTTACTACCATTTTGGACAGCCCTTAAATTGGTTTTAAGGAGGTATATTACTCTTCCTTTTCTTGTTAATTGTAAGCATGATTTCATAACTTGATCCTTGTGGGATTTAACTTTAATTGGTTTAAAGATAACAAGTTAAATTGGTAATTTCACGCTTCCGTTTTATAATGATTCTTAAATGGTTTTAAGAGTTTCGAACTTGTTAAATCCCAACAAATACAAGTTACAAGTCATTTTTGAAAGAGGTAGTCATTTCCGTCGAAAGAACGACATCTTGATGACCATTTTGAAAAACATACTTTCACTTTGAGTTTAACCATGATTTTTGGATATAGTTTCATGTTCATAATAAAAATCATTTTTCCAGAAGTATAGCTTTTAAATCAAAGTTCTTCTTAGCTTTTAATTATCCCAACCAAAACAGCCCCCGGTTTTACTACGACTGCGTATATCCAGTTTTATGGTGTTTATCATGTTTCCGGGTTTTAAATCATTTAAGTTAGCATATCATATAGATATAGAACATGTGTTTAGTTGATTTTAAAAGTCTAGTTAGAAGGATTAACTTTATTTGCGAACAAGTTTAGAATTAACTAAACTATGTTCTAGTGATTACAAGTTTATAACGTTGAATAAGACAGCTTTTTATGTATGAATCGAATGATGTTATGAACATCATTACTACCTCAAGTTCCTTGGATAAACCTACTGGAAATGAGAAAAATGGATCTAGCTTCAAAGGATCCTTGGATGGCTTGAAATTTCTTGAAGCAGAATCATTACACGAAAACAATTTCAAGTAAGATTTCCACTCGAAATAAGATTGTTATAGTTATAGAAATTGAATTAAAGTTTGAATATGATTATTACCTTGTATTAGAAAGATAACCTGCTGTAAGTAATAAAGGTTTCTTGATCTTGGATGATTACTTGGAATGGATTTAGAAAACTTGAAAGTAAACTTGCAATCTTGGAAGTATTCTTGATTTTATGAAACTAGAACTTTTGGAATTTATGAAGAACACTTAGAACTTGAAGATAGAACTTGAAGATAGAACTTGAGAGAGATCAATTAGATAAAGAAAATTGAAGAATAAAAGTGTTTGTAGGTGTTTGTCGTTGGTGTATGGATTAGATATAAAGGATATGTAATTTTATTTTCATGTAAATAAGTCATGAATGATTACTCATATTTTTGTAATTTTATGAGATATTTCATGCTAGTTGCCAAATGATGGTTCCCACATGTGTTAGGTGACTCACATGGGCTACTAAGAGCTGATCATTGGAGTGTATATACCAATAGTACATACATCTAAAAGCTGTGTATTGTACGAGTACGAATACGGGTGCATACGAGTAGAATTGTTGATGAAACTGAACGAGGATGTAATTGTAAGCATTTTTGTTAAGTAGAAGTATTTTGATAAGTGTATTGAAGTCTTTCAAAAGTGTATGAATACATATTAAAACACTACATGTATATACATTTTAACTGAGTCGTTAAGTCATCGTTAGTCGTTACATGTAAATGTTGTTTTGAAACCTTTAGGTTAACGATCTTGTTAAATGTTGTTAACCTAATGTTTATAATATCAAATGAGATTTTAAATTATTATATTATCATGATATTATGATGTACGAATATCTCTTAATATGATCTATATACATTAAATGTCGTTACAACGATAATCGTTACATATATGTCTCGTTTCAAAATCATTAAGTTAGTGGTCTTATTTTTACATATGTAGTTCATTGTTAATACACTTAATGATATATTTACTTATCATTTAACATAATTAACCAAGTGTATCAATATCTTAATATGATTCATATGTACCTAGTAAGACGTTATAACGATAATCGTTATATATATCGTTTTCGAGTTTCTTAATTTAATAGTCTCATTTTTATGTATATAACTCATTGTTAAAATACCTAATGAGATACATACTTATAATAAAATCATGTTAACTATATATATAACCATATATATGTCATCGTATGGTTTTTACAAGTTTTAACGTTCGTGAATCACCGGTCAACTTGGGTGGTCATTTGTCTATATGAAACCTATTCCAATTAATCAAGTCTTAATAAGTTTGATTGCTTAACATGTTGGAAACACTTAATCATGTAAATATCAATATCATTTAATATATATAAACATGAAAAAGTTCGGGTCACTACACCTACAACTAGTTGTCCATAGTTAAATGTACAAAAATAAATTGATATATATTATCTTTAATCAATCCACGACCCAGTGTATACATGTCTCAGGCTAGATCACAAATCAAAGTATATATATTTTTGGAATCAACCTCAACCCTGTATAGTTAACTCCAACATTACTGCATATAGAGTGTCTATGGTTGTTCCAAATAATATATATACATGGGTCGATATGATATGTCAAAATATTTGCATACGTGTCTATGGTATCCCAAGATTACATTAGAATACATGTATAATACAATATAAATTAGCTAGGATATAATTTGTATAGAATTGTTACAATATTTCCCGTAGCTACAACAATAAAAAAATATCCAATCTTGTTTTACCAATAACTTCTTCGTTTTAAATCCGATTTGAGTGAATCAAATTGTTATGGTTTCATATTGAACTCTATTTTATGAATATAAACATAAAAAGTATAGGTTTATAGTCAGAAAAATAAGTTACAAGTTGTTTTTGTAAATGTAGTCATTTCAGTCGAAAGAACGACGTCTAGATGACCATTTTGGAAAACATACTTCCACTTTGAGTTTAACCATGATTTTTGGATATAGTTTCATGTTCATAAGAAAAATCATTTTCTCAGAATAACAACTTTTAAATAAAAGTTTATCATAGTTTTTAATTAACTAACCCAAAACAGCCCACGATGTTACTACGACGGCGTATTTCCGGTTTTACGGTGTTTTTCGTGTTTTTCGGTTTTAAATCATTAAGTTAGCATATCATATATATATATAGAACATGTATTTAGTTGATTTTAAAAGTCAAGTTAGAAGGATTAACTTTTGTTTGCGAACAAGTTTAGAATTAACTAAACTAGGTTTTAGTGATTACATGTTCAAATCTTCGAATAAGATAGTTTTATATGTATGAATCAAATGATGTTATGAACATCATTACTACCTCAAGTTTAGTAGATAAACCTACTAGAAGTGACAAGAAATGATCTAGCTTCAAAGGATCTTGGATGGCTTGAAATGAAAGGACCCGTTCATATACATTATAAACGATTCACAATAGTTGATTACATTGCGAGGTATTTGACCTATATATGATACATTTTACAAACATTGCATTCATTTTTAAAAGACAATCTTTCTTTACATCAAAAATTTACAGGCATGCATACCATTTCATAATATCCACTATCCAACTATAAATTGATTTAATAATAATCTTTGATGAAATCAATAACTCGAATGCAACGTTCTTCGAAATATGCTATGAAAGACTCCAAGTAATATCTTTAAAATGAGCAAATGCACAGCGGAAGATTTCTTTAACACCTGAGAATAAACATGCTTTAAAGTGTCAACCAAAAGGTTGGTGAGTTCATTAGTTTATCATAATCATTTATTTCCATCATTTTAATAGACCACAAGAATTTCATTTCCAGTTCTCATAAATATACGTCCCATGCATAGAGACAAAAAATAGTCATTCATATGGTGAACACCTGGTAACCGACATTAACTAGATACATATAAGAATATCCCCTATCATTCCGGGATCCTCCTTCGGACATGATATAAAAGCATCCGGTACTTTGGATGGGGTTTGTTAGGCCCAATAGATCTATCTTTAGGATTCGCGTCAATTAGGGTGTCTGTTCCCTAATTCTTAGATTACCAGACTTAATAAAAAGGGGCATATTCGATTTCGATAATTCAACCATAGAATGTAGTTTCGATTACTTGTGTCTATATCGTAAAACATTTATAAAAGCAGCGCATGTATTCTCAGTCCCAAAAATATATATAAAAAGGGAGTAATGAAAACTCACACATGTAAATATTGTAAAATAGTTAATAAAGCATTTGCATGTATTCTCAGCCCAAAAACGTAAAGAGTAAAAAGGGCAAATGAAACTCACCATACTGTATTTCGTAGTAAAAATACATATAACGTCATTGAACAAGTGCAAGGTTGGCCTCGGATTCACGAACCTAAATTAATTATATATATTTATGTGTTGGTCAATATTTGTCTAACAAATTAGGTCAAGTCATAGTGTACCACAATCCTAATGCTCGAGACTAATATGCAAAAGTCAGCAAAAGTCAATTTGACTCAAAATAATTTCTAAAAATTTATACATGATTAATATATAGTTTAAATATCATCATTTTATATTTTTAAATATTTTTAAAAGATTTATTAGAGTAAATAATATAATTTATTTATTAATAGATAAAATTTTATATTATATTTATATAATAAAATATACTTTTATATATATTAAGTAATAAAATTTATAGGGTTCATTTAATATTATAAAGATAATATGATACGTATTATTAAAGTAAGTTATTACACGTAGTAAAATATGTTTGTATAAAATATTTATTTGATAAAATAATATCTATAATGATAGTAAGTAAAAGTTATATTATTTTATAATAATAATTATTATTATAAAAATATCAATATTTATAATTACTAAGATGACATTATGATAAAACGATAATTCTAATTATGATAACTTTAATATTTACGATAATTTTTAATATTATCTTTAAAATAATAATTCTATTTAAAATAATAATAATAATGATATTTATAGTAACAATGACATTTCTATTAAAATGATAATTTTTGTTAAAATGATAGTTTTAATACTAACGATAATTTTAATAATAATAGTAATGATAAAAATAATAAGAACGATAATTTTATCTAAATCAATATCTTATAATATTTTAATTTCATCATGATACTCTTACCCATTATTTCCTAATCGTTTCGTTTAATAGCTTTTAATCATCTTTTATATCGTGTTCGTAATAATGATAATAATAGTAATCAAAATAATTAGGTTTTACAAATATTTGTTTTAATTACACTAATATTAATAATGATAGTTACTATAACATTATTAACGATAATACTAATAATTATCTTAATGATAATATAGTAATAATAATAATAATAATAACAATAACAATAACCATTTTTAAATAATGATATATATATTAATAATGATAATAATAATAATACCAATAATAATAATAATAATAATAATAATAATAATAATAATAATAATAATAATAATAATAATTAGATAATAATAATAATACTAATTATAACTTTAACGATAATAACGATAGTAATAATAAAAAAAATAACATTTTTTAATGATAAATCCTTTTATTGATAAAGATAATAATAATAATAATAATAAGATAAAACTAGAACGACGATAATAACGACGATATGCATATCTTATACCTTATCTCAGTCGCATATATAACTAATTCAGGATTCAACATAACCTAACTAAAGGCAATATCAAAAGTACAAACATGCATAATCCTATATACTCGAGCACTAGTCAGGAATACACTATTAGTATGTAAAAGTTAAATTATGAGTACTCACGTATCAATATTGAGATTCAATATTGCAGGAAAGGTACGTAGACGCAACGGAGATGATAAACACTATATTGACCTCACGAGCATACCCATGAACCATACCAATCACCTCCATAGCTATAACCCATAATTTCCTTAATCCAATCCCACTCGAAAAACAATTTCGAAATCACTCGGACAGCACTCTAACGTAATATTTTATGTATACTAATAATATCTTGAAATAATACGGAGTAAATATATATATGTAAATCAATTGAGAGAGTTTAGAGAAAAAATATTTTCAAGTTTCTATGAAATAATGAAACCTATTGAATTCTATTTATAATAGATTTTTGAATTATTAAAGTGAATTATTAAAGTATGAATTATTAAAGTGAATTATTAAAGTATGAATTATTAAAGTGAATTATTAAAGTATGAATTATTAAAGTGAATTATTAAAGTATGAATTATTAAAGTGAATTATTAAAGTATGAATTATTAAAGTGAATTATTAAAGTTAAAGTAAAGTAAAAATAAAGTAAAGGTAAAGTTTAAGTATAGTAAAAGTATAAAACTATGTACGTATAATACGCGTATAAATATATATAATATTAATTTAAATCGTTATAAATATTTAATAAAATAAAATATAAATATCGTTATCTTTATCATATTGGTTAAGTAATGAGTTGTCAAAAGTGGTTCTAGATATTTATAAAAGTTATATACGTTTTAATAATAAAGTTCTTTTTAAACTGAAAACGTTTTTGTACGTTTGAAACTAAATCAAATAAATATAATAATTTTGTTTTCCAAAACCAAATATATTTTTAAGAATCATTTTGTTTAAAGGTTAAAATAATGGAAATCGTTATATCATAAAATGTTTTAAAAAAGTAGAATCATATATATTCATAATAGGTATCAAGTTTTTAAATTACAGTTTGTTGGTGAAGCATGGGATAAAGTTCAAAGGTTAAATAAACGTATGAAATCATCTTAATGAAAAATGTCGAGTTACTTAACTTGTCGATATCCAACATCTAAGTTATTTACACTTCACGTTCTTACTTATAAATCACTTTACCATTTTTCGAATGTTGTCAAAAAGAATAGATTTCTTAAATCACAGTGGACCTCATAACATAGACCCGTAATCATATCATAATGTATCTGATAAATCAACAATTTGATATTATCTTCTAATTCCATCGATAAACATATTGAAACAAATACGATCATGTAAAGTATTATACGTTTAGTACTTTATTAATATTCTCAAGTTATAATATATATATATATACATATATATACATATTTATTTATATATAACGGTTCGTGAATCGTCTGAATTTGGTCGAGGTTATAATGAATGTATGAACACAATTTAAAATTCTTGAGATTTAACTTAACAAACTTTGCTTATCGTGTTGAAATAATATAAAGATAAAGTTTAAATTTGATTTGAAATTTCCGGGTTGTCACATGAAAGTTCTTGAAGTAGAATCATGACACGAAAACAAGTTCAAGTAAGATTATCACTCGAATTAAGATAGTTATAGTTATAGGAATTGAATCAAAGTTTGTATATGAGTATTACCTTGATTTAGAATGATATCTTACTGTAAACAACAAGGATTTCTTGAGGTTGGATGATCACTTTACAAGATTGGAAGTGAGCTAGTAAACTTGGAAGTATTCTTGATTTTATGAAACTAGAACTTGTAGAATTTATGAAGAACACTTAGAACTTGAAGATGGAACTTGAGAGAGATCAATTAGATGAAGAAAATTGAAGAATGAAAGTGTTTGTAGGTGTTTTTGGTTGTTGGTATATGGATTAGATATAAATGATATGTAATTTTGTTTTCATGTAAATAAGTCATGAATGATTACTAATATTTTTGTAATTTTATGAGATATTTCATGCTAGTTGCCAAATGATAGTTCCCACATGTGTTAGGTGACTTAAATGGGCTGCTAATAGCTGATCATTGGAGTGTATATACCAATAGTACATACATTTAGAAGCTATGTATTGTACGAGTATGAATACGGGTGCATACAAGTAGAATTGTTGATGAAACTGAACGAGGATGTAATTGTAAGCATTTTTGTTAAGTAGAAGTATTTTAATAAGTGTATTGAAGTCTTTAAAAAGTGTATGAATACATATTAAAACACTACAAGTATATACATTTTAACTGAGTCGTTAAGTCATCGTTAGTCGTTACATGTAAATGTTGTTTTGAAACCTTTAGGTTAACGATCTTGTTAAATGTTGTTAACCCATTGTTTATTATATCTAAAGAGATGTTAAATTATTACATTATCATGATATTATGATATATTAATATATCTTAGTATGATATATATACAGTTAAATGTTGTTACAACGATAATCGTTACATATATGTCTCGTTTCGAAATTCTTAAGTTAGTAGTCTTGTTTTACATATGTAGTTCATTGTTAATATACATAATGACATGTTTACTTATCATTTATCATGATTAAACATAGTGTAACAATATCTTAATATGATTCATATGTAATTAGTAAGACGTTGTTATAACGATAATCGTTATATATATCGTTTCGAGTTTCTTAATTCAATAAACACAATTTTATGTATATAACTCATTGTTAAAATACCTAATGAGATACTTACTTATCATAATATCATGTTAACTATATATATAATCATATATATGTCATCATATAGTTTTTACAAGTTTTATCGTTCGTGAATCACCGGTCAACTTGGGTGGTCAATTGTCTATATGAAACCTATTTCAATTAATCAAGTCTTAACAAGTTTGATTGCTTAACATGTTGGAAACACGTAATCATGTAAATAACAATTTCATTTAATATATATAAACATGGAAAATTTCCGATCACTACAGCTTTGAGGCGTCACAATATATCACAAAATCATCATTCCCTTCAGGTAATGACAATATAGGTGCCGTAGTTAACTTTTTCTTCAACAATTGAAACGCTTTTTCTTGTTCATCCTTCCATTCAAATTTCCTACCTTTATGCGTTAATGCAGTCAAGGATTTTGCTATTTTGGAAAAATCTTGGAAGAATCTCCTGTAATAACCAGCCAGTCCTAAAAATTGACGTACGTATTTTGGAGTTTTCGGGGTTTCTCACTTTTCAACGGTTTCAATCTTTGCTGGATCCACCTGAATACCTTCTTTGTTCACTATATGACCGAGGAATTTAACTTCTTCCAACCAAAATGCACACTTTGAAAACTTAGCGTACAGTTTTTCTTTTCTCAGCAACTCTAGCACTTTTCTCAAATGTTCTTCGTGCTCTTGGTCATTCTTTGAGTAAATAAGTATGTCATCAATGAAAATAATGACAAACTTGTCAAGATATGGCCCACACACTCGGTTCATGAGGTCCATGAACACAGTTGGTGCGTTAGTCAATCCAAACGGCATAACCATAAACTCGTAATGACCGTAACGCGTCCTAAATGCAGTCTTTGGAATATCATCCTCCTTCACCCGTATTTGATGATATCCAGAACATAAATCGATCTTCGAATAAACCGACGAGCCTTGTAGTTGATCAAATAAGTCGTCGATTCTCTGTAAAGGGTAACGGTTCTTGATGGTAAGTTTGTTCAACTCTCGGTAGTCGATACACAACCTGAATGTACCATCTTTCTTCTTGACAAACAGAACAGGAGCTCCCCATGGTGATGTACTTGGTCGAATGAAACCACGCTCTAAAAGTTCCTGTAACTGACTTTGTAATTCTTTCATTTTGCTGGGTGCGAGTCTGTATGGAGCACGAGCTATTGGTGCAGCTCCTGGTATAAGGTCTATTTGAAATTCAACGGATCGATGTGGGGGTAATCCCGGTAATTCTTTCAAAAATACATCGGAAAATTCTTTTGCGATGGGAACATCACTGATGTTCTTTTCTTCAGGTTTAACTTCCTCGATGTGTGCTAGAATTACGTAACAACCTTTTCTTATTAGTTTTTGCGCCTTCAAACTACTAATAAGATTTAACTTCGCGTTGTTCTTTTCTCCGTACACCATTAAAGGTTTTCCTTTTTCACGCATAATGCGAATCGCATTTTTGTAACAAACGACCTCTGCTCTTACCTTCTTCAACCTGTCCATGTCAATTATTACATCAAAACTCCCTAACTCGACTGGTATTAAATCAATCTTAAACGTTTCATCACCCAGTTTAATTTCTCTATCCCGACATATATTATCTGCTGAAATTAATTTACCATTTGCTAATTCGAGTAAAAATTTATTATCCAAAGGCGTCAATGGGCAATTTAATTTAGCACAAAAATCTCTACTCATATAGCTTCTATCCGCACCCAAATCAAATAAAACATAAGCAGATTTATCGTCAATAAGAAACGTACCCGTAACAAGCTTCGGGTCTTCCTGTGCTTCTGCCGCATTAATATTGAAAACTCTTCCACGACCCTGCCTATTAGTATTCCCCTGATTCGGGCAATTTCTAATAATGTGGCCCGGTTTTCCACATTTATAACAAACAGCGTTGGTATTACTTGCTCCGACACTATTCGTTTCGGCATTACTTGTTCCGATATTATTTGTTCCTTTAGTTATGTTAAACTTTGGTTCGTAGACCTCACACTTTGTCGCGCTATGACCATTTCTTTTACACCTGTTGCAAAATGTCGTGCAAAACCCCTGATGATTTTCTTCACACCTATGACATGGCTGTTTTTGGTTTTTGTTGCCGTTGTTGTTATTGAGGTTGTTGTTGGGATTGTTATTGTTGTTGAAACGGTTGTTGTAGTTGTTGTTGTTGGGATGTTTGTTGTAGTTATTGTTAGGTGTTGTTGCGATTGTTGTTGCGGTTGTTGGGATAGTTGTTGCAATTGTGGTTGTAATTGTTGTTGTTGTTATACTGGTGACTCTTGTCACTGTTTTCCTCCTACTTCCTCTTGAGTTGTTTCGTGTTGGCTTCTTCGGCCGCCTGCTCTTTAATTTTTCCCTCAATCTGATTTATGAGTTTATGAGCCATTCGACTTGCCTTCTGTATAGAAGCGGGCTCGTGTGAACTCACATCTTCTTGAATCCTTACTGGTAACCCTTTTACAAACGCGTCGATCTTCTCTTCTTCATCTTCGAACGCTCCCGGACACAATAGGCACAACTCTGTGAATCGTCGTTCATATGTGGTAACGTCAAACCCTTGTGTTCGTAACTCTCTAAGTTCTGCCTTGAGTTTATCGACTTCGTTTCAAGGACGGTACTGCTCGTTCATCAATTGCTTGAATGCAGACCACGGTAGTGCGTAAGCAGCATTTTGTCCTACCTGTTCAAGATAGGTGTTCCACCACGTTAATGCAGTACCTGTGAAGGTATGCGTAGCATACTTAACTTTGTCCTCTTCAGTACACTTACTTATGGCAAACACCGATTCGACTTTCTCGTGTGATGACCCGGAAATTTCCGATCAAATTTAAACTTTAATCTTTATATATTTCCAACACGATAAGCAAAATCCGTAATGTTGTGTAACGACCCGGATTTTTCCGATCGTTTTATACTTATGAGATTAATATTTACATAAAATAAACCTTACCAACATGATAAGCAATCCAAACTGTTGAGACTTATGTTTTTGAAAAAGAGTTTCACACAACATTTGACCGTCCAATTTGACCGATGATATCACGAACTATATAACACACGATAATTATACGATTATGTATATGTACATATCTATACATATTTAACATGATTTAAGGATGGTTTAACATTTCATTGTGAACTAACAACAATGAGTTATAAGTATACTTTGAGACCACTAACTTAAGTTTTCAAAACGATAACTATATGTAACGTTCTTTGACATATATACTTACAATCTATACTGTGTTGGTGATCTATGTCACCAATATGATTTAAGTGTAATGGGATTAATTTGTAACCAAAATAATCTTGATAAATATCGAACAAGTTTGGGGAAGTGTGGAGTGCACACTTGTTTGAACTTATCTTGATTATGACGGGGGTTCGGGGGCAGCGCCCCCGATAAGCGGGGTCCAAGGGGCAGAGCCCCTAGCTGGGGTCGAGCTACCAGGTCAGCTTGGAAATTTTTTTTGGGCTAACATTGCTTTATTAAAAATGTCTTAAAATTTTATTTTGGCCCGGTTTGACCCAAAAATAAAAGCCCAGTTTTGAGCCTCTTTTACAGTTATAAACCCGTCCATATTTGAATTCTCGTTCCGATTCCTCAAAGTTTCTACAAGTATATCTAGGGTATATGTAACCGTATCATACCCAGCTTCTATACGTATTTACTATTGGTATATACCAACAATAAACTTCAATGATCAGCCACTAGACATGATGTTACATGTGGGAACCAGCCATTTAACCTCATGTGTGACTTTTGTGCAAGAAAACAAACTAAATATCCTATATATCCATCCCATAATCATGCTATTTTGCACACACACACATACAATTTCATTTCCAATTTTCTTTCAAGTTAATTCACTCCCTAATCTCTCTTCATTTACCTACTCAAGAACGTATCAATATAGTCATCCGATTTCAAGGAGATTACTTTCAATCTTTCAATCCCACTCCACCACTCTTTTGATTCCAAGATTTTTCTTACCTTTTCCAGTAGCTTTGTCCAAGTAACTTGAGGTAGTAACCTTATTCATAACCTTATTCGATTCATATTTATATAGCTATCTTATTTTGTGTTGTAAAATTTTAACAACAAGAACATAGTTTGAGTGATTTCAAACTTGTTCGCAAACTAAATAGATCCTTCTAATTTGATTTTTTTTAAAAACACTTCAAGACCTGTAATATATCATATTATGACAAAATCGAATTAATCATATCTTGGCTAATTAACATAATATTTAATATATATTTACTTATGATTTGATTTTATATATTTTAGGACCACCCGTAAACAACACGAGAAGATTAATCATAAGACCTCATGATTGTACGCAACACGTCATTTGACAACACGGTACTTTATGTACGCAACACGTCACTTGACAACATGGTACCATGGGTCGAGATTAATTCTGATCAATACAAATACGATGGGGTCTTTATTTATTTTATTTAAGCAACTAATTGTGGACCACTAACATCGGACTGCTAACTACGGACTAAGAAAATATTAAAAGTATTAAAAGTATATATATATATATATATATATATATATATATATATATATATATATATATATATATGTAACGATTACTTAAAAAGAAAATATGTTGATATATTATATATATGGTTAGGTTGGTGATATCTATCGGAGACCAAGTCGAGTTAAATACCTTCAAGACAAAAGTGAGTATATAGTCCCACTTTTAAACTCTAAATATTTCGGGATGAGAATACATGCATTTTATGATTTACGTTATGGACACAAGTGATTAAAAATATATATTCTACGTTGAGTTGTACCACTAGCATACTTCCCTGTAACTTGATAACTACTATTTACATGAGGTATTGTAAACGCGAATCTTGTTGATAGATCTATCGGGCCTGATAACCCCAACCGGACTGGACGACCAGTATTCAATGGTTGCACAGTACTTCGTTTCGGTGACTACACTTGGTACGGTGTAGTAAGATTTCATAATAAAGGGAATATGCGACGTTGATTAAATGTTAAGTATGGTTATCAAGTGCTCAATAACTTAGAATATTTTTATTAGAACATTTATATATGAAATCTTGTGGTCTATATTTATAACGCTGCCGGCATTAAACCTATATCTCACCAACTTTATGTTGACGTTTTAAGCATGTTTATTCTCAGATGATAACTAAAAGCTTCCGCTGCAACATGTTGAATTTAAGCAAGATCTTGAGTATGCATATTTGTGTCAAAAATAAAACTGCATATCGAAGGATTTGTAATGTAAAATATGTTGGAAGTCGTATTGTTATTATCACATGTAAAGTTTGTAAGTCTAAGATTATCGCTAAACGATAATCATTATTAAGTTGTTTAAACCTTGTATTTGTAATAAAAGCTATGGTTTGTATTGTAAAAACGAATGCAGTTTTTGAAAAATGTCGCATATAGAGGTCAATACCTCGCGATGAAATCATATGTTATTGTATTCGTCCTTATGGTTAAGTTCGGGTTATGACATGTTGAGTCTCAGAAGTTTGAAATCTATATTCATGTAATCAATTACCCTTTGACTATGCCCGATGATTCACGAACAATTGTGTGTAAATATATATATATATATATATATATATATATATATATATATATATATATATATATATATATATATATATATATATATATATATATATCTAAAAATTTCTATTCAATATAAGTTATTACATCATTTAAACCATAAACGATAAGATGTAATATTAATACATTAAAGATTTCTACAACAATAATATTACTCTCATTACTATAAGAAGTATTAGTGGTGATATATATATATAGATATGAAGTGTGAAAAATTTAAATTATAATATTATCATTAATAATATTATCGTTATAAAACTTATAGATATTAATATTATCAATAATATAATTATTATCACCATTACATTATTATAAAGTGTTATTATTATTATTATTATTATTATTATTATTATTATTATTGTTATATTTAAATAACTAACGAGACTAAATATAATACATATGTATACAGATATATATATAAATATATACAAATACGTATATATAAATTTCAGTCATATATATATAAATAAACATTATTAATCAAATATACATAAATACATATATGTATATATAATACGATTACCTATACAGTTATTTATATATGTATACTATTGTTATATACATATATACACATATAATACGTATTCTGTTACACATCTAAATCACCTTTAAATTATATATCGGATATGAAGATTTTTGAATTGTACGAATGAATTAGAAAATGTTTTATGTGTTCTTAATTTCTTCTTTTTCTGTTTCAATTGGTACGATAGATTCTAATTCCAAATAACATCACAATCAACTTTTATAATTTGTTACAAGTCTCTATCTGATTCTAATTTTTTTTTCATTTTATTCTTTCTCTTTCTCCTACTTGAGTGAACCTATCGACCATGCCTGACACATAACAATCACTTGCTTCGTGTATCTGATTATTCCCATCATCAATATCAATTATCAAATTCAACCAATTCAGTTTATAGAATTAAAACAGAAAAACTATGAACCGAAACCGTTTCTTGTTTTGTTCATCTACACCCCCAATCCCAATTAACCTTTCTTAATCTGTTTCGATTCTAGCCATAAATCACGATCATCGCCATGAAACTCATGAACCTCATTCCATGACAACCGAGAACAACCTATTATACCATCACTCTCAGCCCTCAACCACTGGTAATCACCACTACCTTCTTTAATTGATCTCTTCTATCAAGTTGCCTTATAAAATTATGAGATTATATATATAAATGTCTATACATACAATACCTTCATCATTTACCACTTCAATTTTAACCCCACATGACACCTCTCTTTCTAATGGATTTTTGTTCCATTGTCACCCCAAACCATCAACATTTATTTATACTTGTTGCTATTCGGTTTTGATGTTAACCTAAGACCCATCGATCACCATATCATATTATCGAACACCAAGAACACCATAAACCAAAACCTCTCCTGCTGCTGTACGATCCTTGTTTCCTGTTTCTAATCAAAAACCGCCACACCAACATCACAACTATCACCAAACAATTATCAAGCAACCTATTTTTTTCTTTCTTTCTTTCGTTTCTTTTGACATTTTCTTAACCCTACCATCATGTTTGATTGATTGAAAACAAACCTGAAAATACTTCTGAGTTGTTTCGATTTGCAACCACAACTATCGAGCCACCAACGGTTATCCTTTCCACCATGTACAACTAAACCACCATGAACCGCCACTAGACATCATAACTCATACTACGTATATTTTTTTTTCCTTTTCTGTTTTGAACCCGACCTCACCATCCTTATTCAACTCACTACTATTATTTTTTTGTTTGGCTTTCTGGTTAGTCTCGAATACAGCCACACATGGGTTGGAGTTCGCCAACTTGTTTATATATATATATATATATATATATATATATATATATATATATATATATATATATATATATATATATATAGTATAATACAAGACTTTCTATCAAGTGCAAGTGGGACTTAATAATAGATGGTGGCCGACAATAGTGGGTATAATTAGGTGACTTGATTGCTGAAATTACTCTTTTGTTGTTTGTTATGATTGAAAACCAAAACCATCTCGAAAACCACATATAAATTTCTATTTTCGGTTCACCCAAACCAAGCAAAGTTGATTATATTTGCTGTTGTTTACACGAGAAAGAAGCGATGAAAAAGAGTATGAAGAGATAGGAACTTAGGTTGGGTCCGTTTAAAACGTTGGTGATAGTGATGACATGATGATGTAGTAAATTAAGTGCATACATTTATTTGTTTTGCTATGCGAATACAATCTGGCAAACGAATGTATTCAGCCCATGAAATCCAAATTTTTTTAACGGGTTTAGTGAATAAATTGGGCTGTAGTTGGGCCGGAATGCAACTGGGCCAGGAATTAATGTTATAAAACGGGTTAAATAGTGTTGGGTCTGCGATTTAATCAGAAAAATGGATTGGATCGGCTGGTTGGGTGTGGTGTCTTGTTAGCGGTAGGTCGCGGGTTCGAATCCCTCCCTGGACAGTCTATATCTTTTTAATGCTCCTAAGGTATTAAGTGATATTATTATTATTATTATTATCCATACTATTTTTATTATTATGATTATAATTATTATTGTTATTATTAAGATTATTATGTTAGTTATGATTGGTATTATTATTATTAAAAACATATGTATTATAAATAATATTATCAATATTATTATTAAAATGATTATTAGTATTACTATTATTAAACTTATTATCATTATTATCAATCTTACTAAAAATTGTTATTTTACAAGCATTATTATTAATATCATTATTATTATCATTAATAGAGTTATTATCAACATAAGTACATTATTAATGTTAATATCATCATTTTTACCAATATTAATTGAGTATAATTTGAACTACCGTTTTGATAAACAAATGAAATACATAAAAAATATATATTTAACACATATAACATAAAACAATATTTTATTTTATATAAAAAGAATATATGAAATATAAATATATTATTAATCTAAAAATAATATCATTAATAAGTTATATATATAAATTTATTCGATTACGATTATATAATTTAATATATATATATATATATACAAATAATATAGGTTCGTGAATCCGAGGCCAACCCTATACTTGTTCAATGTCGTTCTATGTATTTTTACTACAAAATACATTAGGTGAGCTTCATTTGATTCCCTTTTAACTCTTTACATTTTTGGGCTGAGAATACATGCGCAACTTTTATAACTGCTTTACGAAATAGACACAAGTACCTTAACTGCATTCTATGATAGAATTATCTGGGATTGGGATTGATTATTATGACACGTATTAGCACCGGTTTCCGTTAGAGCGTATGAGCTCCCGAGCAGGGTGGATGGTTTATTATTTATGAAATTTTGGCACCGGTTGTCCTATATTTTATAAACATGTGTTCAGCCGTGGGGTGTAAAGACCGGTACAGAGGTTCTATATTTTGAAGGCACGTGTATTCTGCCGTGGGGTGAAAGACCGGTACAGATGGTTACTATTATATTTTGAATCCTCACCAGGTGTTCTTCATATGAAAGATATTTTTCGTGCAGTTGGAATGGGACTTCTGCACATTTTATAATAAATGAAATCTTGTGGTCTATTAAAATGATGAAAATGAAATGATTACTATAAACTAATGAACTCACCAACCTTTTGGTTGACACTTGAAAGCATGTTTATTCTCAGGTACGAAAGAAATCTTCCGCTGTGCATTTGTTCATTTTAGAGATATTACTTGGAGTCATTCATGACATATTTCAATAGATGTTGCATTCGAGTCGTTGAGTTCATCAAGATTATTATTAAGTCAAATATAGTTGAATATATTATGAAATGTTATGCATGCCGTCAACTTTCGATGTTATGAAAGATTAGCTTTTCAAAGACGAATGCAATGTTTGTAAAATGTATCATATAGAGGTCAAGTACCACGTGATGAAATCAACTATTGTGAATAGTTTATAATCGATGTGGACTTTGTCCGGATGGATTAGGACGGGTTGTTAGATCTCGATCCACCTTTTCAATCTAATTGTTTCAGTTCCATCAAATTCTAAAGGTTTGCAGGCAGTGAATTCTTTGTAGGAGCATCCTACATGATTTCTTGTGGAATTAGTTCCAATGCTAGATCCAGAGTTATTGTTATTTTGCATCGCAGCCTGTACTACGGCTATGTTTGCTGCAAGGAAAACACGTAAGTCTTCCTCGCTCATGTTCAAATTCTGACGAGTCGCCGGTGCCATTTCCTTCAAAATAGCCAACTGAATCGAGTTAATCATACAGAATATAAAGAGTAGTCAATATTATTTCGTAGCATAATATGAACTCATTTATAAAAGCTTTTTCTTCATATTAGCGTTTTATAAGTTTAAATTCGGGTACTACCTACCCGTTAAGTTCATACTTATTAGCTAATATACAATTCAACTACTATAATTCCATATGAAAAACTGATTATAACAATATATCACATACAAATATTCTTCAAACTTACAACTTCGCTATATTACATATAACATGAAATATAGTACACTTTGATACATGACAGTTTTGAAGATAAATCTAGTTAATACGCAAGTTGTTCAGCAAAGGAAATAAAGACATGTAATTCATAAGTTCAGAAACAAGTCATGCATTCTGGTTTTACTAAGACGACTTCCCATCCTTGGTCTTGTGGAAAATAACCGTTATGACCATTGGCTAGGCAGCATGTTGTAATGTCGTCAAAAGGACGAGGGTTTCGTAATGTCCAACAGCCCCGTAATAATCTAAAAACCTTTTTTCTCACCCCAACTACTGAATCCGTCACTTGTGGGAAGGTTTTATATAAAAGCTGCAATCCGATGTTCTTTTTCTCACTTTGGTAAGAAGCGAACATCACTAACCCGTAAGCATAACATGCTTCTTTATGTTGCATGTTAGAAGCTCTTTCTAATTCACGAAATCCTATGTTGGGATATGTTGAGTCAAAATAGGTTCTTAACCCGTAGCGTAAAATTGCATTTGGGTTCCCCCATTTAACGCTTTAAAGAAAACACAACGTAACTTACGGTCTCCCCAATGTGATATACCCCACCTATCAAAGGAAAGCCTTTTATAAACTAAGGAATTTCTGGAAAGTCTTTCAAATGTTTGGCAAGTTAATTTTGCCATAATTAATTGTGCTGATGAATTCTGACCGACTCTAGACAAGATTTTCTCAATCATATCCTTTGGTAGATTTTCTAAAATATTCGGTTGTCTACCCTTAACGTCCATTTTGTTTTTATACTGTAAAATAGACAAGGATTAGATTCGTAAAAGATAATTAACAAACAATACAAGCAATTTTTACATAGAACATAAAAGTACAAGCACACTACAATACATATAATACACAACATGATTACAACCCCCTAATCTGGATCACTGGTTTCTTCTTCTTCAGACTTGGTTCGTTTTCCTAATTTTCTAGGAATATATGGTGTTCCTCTAATACGAGCCATCGTTTTCCACAATGGTTTAGAAAAACCTGGTGGTTTAGAGGTTCCCGGGTCATTGTTACATTTTAGGAAATACGGATGTTGCCGATACATATAAAGTTCATCGGGGTTGGAATCGGGTTTCTCTATTTTTATACCTTTTCCCTTATTATTTTCTTTTGCTTTATTAAATTGGGTCGAGGTAATTTCTATAACATCATCGGAATCCTCATCGGGATCCGATTCATCGGAAAATTGATAATCTTCCCAATATTTTGCTTCCTCAGCGGAAACACCATTGACCATTATTAACTTTGGTCCGTTGGTTGATGATTTTCTTTTATTTAATCGATTTACTGTATGTATCAATATTTCTTCCTCCGGAACCTCTTCTTCTTCCGATTCCTCCTCTTCCGGTTTCAATCTTTGCTGGATCCACCTGAATACCTTCTTTGTTCACTATATGACTGAGGAATTGAACTTCTTCCAACCAAAATGCACACTTTGAAAACTTAGCGTACAGTTTTTCTTTTCTCAGCAACTCTAGCACTTTTCTCAAATGTTCTTCGTGCTCTTGGTCATTCTTTGAGTAAATAAGTATGTCGTCGATGAAAACAATGACAAACTTGTCAAGATATGGCCCACACACTCAGTTCATGAGGTCCGTGAACACAGCTGGTGCGTTAGTCAATCCAAACGGCATAACCATAAACTCGTAATGACCGTAACGCGTCCTAAAAGCAGTCTTTGGAATATCATCCTCCTTCACCCACATTTGATGATATCCAGAACGTAAATCGATCTTTGAATAAACCGACGAGCCTTGTAGTTGATCAAATAAGTCGTCGATTCTCGGTAATAGGTAACGGTTCTTGATGGTAAGTTTGTTCAACTCTCGGTAGTCGATACACAACTTGAATGTACCATCTTTCTTCTTGACAAACAGAACAGGAGCTCCCCATGGTGATGTACTTGGTCGAATGAAACCACGCTCTAAAAGTTCCTGTAACTGACTTTGTAATTCTTTCATTTCGCTGGGTGCGAGTCTGTATGGAGCATGAGCTATTGGTGCAGCTCCTGGTATAAAGTCTATTTGAAATTCAACGGATCAATGTGGGGGTAATCCCGGTAATTCTTTCGAAAATACATCGGAAAATTCTTTTTCGACGGGAACATCACTGATGTTCTTTTCTTCAGGTTTAACTTCCTCGATGTGTGCTAGAATGACGTAACAACCTTTTCTTATTAGTTTTTGCGCCTTCAAAGTACTAATAAGATTTAACTTCGCATTGTTCTTTTCTCCGTACACCATTTCTTTTACACCTGTTGCAAAATGTCGTGCAAAACTCCTGATGATTTTCTTCACACCTATGACATGGCTGTTTTTGGTTTTTGTTGCCGTTGTTGTTATTGAGGTTGTTGTTGGGATTGTTATTGTTGTTGAAACGGTTGTTGTAGTTGTTGTTGTTGTTGGGATGTTTGTTGTAGTTATTGTTAGGTTTGCGGTTATTGTTGCGATTGTTGTTGCTGTTGTTGGGATAGTTGTTGCAATTGTGGTTGTAATTGTTGTTGTTGTTATACTGGTGACTATTGTCACTGTTTTCCTCCCACTTCCTCTTGAGTTGTTTCATGTTGGCCTCTTCGGCCTCCTGCTCTTTAATTCTTCCCTCAATCTGATTTATGAGTTTATGAGCCATTCGACTTGCCTTCTGTATAGAAGCGGGCTCGTGTTGTAGTGACCCAAACTTTTCCATGTTTATATATATTAATTGAGATTGATATTTACATGATTAAATGTTTCCAACATGTTAAGCAATCAAACTTGTTAAGACTTGATTAATTGAAATAGGTTTCATATAGACAATTGACCACCCAAGTTGACCGGTGATTCACGAACGTTAAAACTTGTAAAAACTATATGATGACATATATATGGATATATATATATATAGTTAACATGATACTATGATAAGTAAACATATCATTAATTATATTAACAATGAACTACATATGTAAAAACAAGACTACTAACTTAATGATTTTGAAACGAGACATATATGTAACGATTATCGTTGTAAAGACATTTAATGTATATATATCATATTAAGAGATATTCATACATGATAATATCATGATAATATAATAATTTAAAATCTCATTTGATATTATAAACATTGGGTTAACAACATTTAACAAGATCGTTAACCTAAAGGTTTCAAAACAACACTTACATGTAACGACTAACGATGACTTAACGACTCAGTTAAAATTTATATACATGTAGTGTTTTAATATGTATTTATACACTTTTGAAAGACTTCAATACACTTATCAAAATACTTCTACTTAACAAAAATTCTTACAATTACATCCTCGTTCAGTTTCATCAACAATTCTACTCGTATGCACCCGTATTCGTACTCGTACAATACACAGCTTTTAGATGTATGTACTATTGGTATATACACTCCAATGATCAGATCTTAGCAGCCCATGTGAGTTACCTAACACATGTGGGAACCATCATTTGGCAACTAGCATGAAATATCTCATAAAATTACAAAAATATGAGTAATCATTCATGACTTATTTACATGAAAACAAAATTACATATACTTTATATCTAATCCATACACCAACGACCAAAAACACCTACAAACACTTTCATTCTTCAATTTTCTTCATCTAATTGATCTCTCTCAAGTTCTATCTTCAAGTTCTAAGTGTTCTTCATAAATTCCAAAAGTTCTAGTTTCATAAAATCAAGAATACTTTCAAGTTTGCTAGCTCACTTCCAATCTTGTAAGGTGATCATCCAACCTCAAGAAATCTTTGTTTCTTAGAGTAGGTTATCATTCTAATACAAGGTAATAATCATATTCAAACTTTGGTTCAATTTCTATAACTATAACAATCTTATTTCAAGTGATGATCTTACTTGAACTTGTTTTCGTGTCATGATTCTGCTTCAAGAACTTCGAGCCATCCAAGGATCCATTGAAGCTAGATCCATTTTTCTATTTTCCAGTAGGTTTATCCAAGGAACTTAAGGTAGTAATGATGTTCATAACATCATTCGATTCATACATATAAAGCTATCTTATTCGAAGGTTTAAACTTGTAATCACTAGAACATAGTTTAGTTAATTCTAAACTTGTTCGCAAACAAAAGTTAATCCTTCTAACTTGACTTTTAAAATCAACTAAACACATGTTCTATATCTGTATGATATGCTAACTTACTGATTTAAAACCTGAAAACACGAAAAACACCGTAAAACCGGATTTACGCCGTCGTAGTAACACCGCGGGCTATTTTGGGTTAGTTAATTAAAAACTATGATAAACTTTGATTTAAAAGTTGTTATTCTGAGAAAATGATTTTTATTATGAACATGAAACTATATCCAAAAATTATGGTTAAACTCAAAGTGGAAGTATGTTTTCTAAAATGGTCATCTAGACGTCGTTCTTTCGACTGAAATGACTACCTTTACAAAAACGACTTGCAACTTATTTTTCCGACTATAAACCTATACTTTTTCTGTTTAGATTCATAAAATAGAGTTCAATATGAAACCATAGCAATTTGATTCACTCAAAACGGATTTAAAATGAAGAAGTTATGGGTAAAACAAGATTGGATAATTTTTCTCATTTTAGCTACGTGAAAATTGGTAACAAATCTATTCCAACCATAATTTAATCAACTTGTATTGTATATTATGTAATCTTGAGATACCATAGACACGTATACAATGTTTCGACCTATCATGTCGACACATCTATATATATTTCGGAACAACCATAGACACTCTATATGTGAATGTTGGAGTTAGCTATACAGGGTTGAGGTTGATTCCAAAATATATATAGTTTGAGTTGTGATCAATACTGAGATACGTATACACTGGGTCGTGGATTGATTCAAGATAATATTTATCGATTTATTTCTGTACATCTAACTGTGGACAACTAGTTGTAGGTTACTAACAAGGACAGCTGACTTAATAAACTTAAAACATCAAAATATATTAAAAGTGTTGTAAATATATTTTGAACATACTTTGATATATATGTATATATTGTTATAGGTTCGTGAATCAACCAGTGGCCAAGTCTTACTTCCCGACGAAGTAAAAATCAGTGAAAGTGAGTTATAGTCCCACTTTTAAAATCTAATATTTTTGGGATGAGAATACATGCAGGTTTTATAAATGATTTACAAAATAGACACAAGTACGTGAAACTACATTCTATGGTTGAATTATCGAAATCGAATATGCCCCTTTTTATTAAGTCTGGTAATCTAAGAATTAGGGAACAGACACCCTAATTGACGCGAATCCTAAAGATAGATCTATCGGGCCCAACAAGCCCCATCCAAAGTACCGGATGCTTTAGTACTTCGAAATTTATATCATATCCGAAGGGTGTCCCGGAATGATGGGGATATTCTTATATATGCATCTTGTTAATGTCGGTTACCAGGTGTTCACCATATGAATGATTTTTATCTCTATGTATGGGATGTGTATTGAAATATGAAATCTTGTGGTCTATTATTATGATTTGATATATATAGGTTAAACCTATAACTCACCAACATTTTTGTTGACGTTTTAAGCATGTTTATTCTCAGGTGATTATTAAGAGCTTCCGCTGTCGCATACTTAAATAAGGACGAGATTTGGAGTCCATGCTTGTATGATATTGTGTAAAAACTGCATTCAAGAAACTTATTTTGTTGTAACATATTTGTATTGTAAACCATTATGTAATGGTCGTGTGTAAACAAGATATTTTAGATTATCATAATTTGATAATCTACGTAAAGCTTTTTAAACCTTTATTGATGAAATAAAGGTTATGGTTTGTTTTAAAATGAATGCAGTCTTTGAAAAACGTCTCATATAGAGGTCAAAACCTCGCAACGAAATCAATTAATATGGAACGTTTTTAATCAATAAGAACGGGACATTTCAGTTGGTATCCGAGCGTTGGTCTTAGAGAACCAGAATTTTGCATTAGTGTGTCTTATCGAGTTTGTTAGGATGCATTAGTGAGTCTGGACTTCAACCGTGTTTACTTGAAAAATGATTGCTTAACAAATTTTGTTGGAAACTATATATTTTTAACATGTGAATATTATGTGATATATTAATCTCTTAACGCGTTTGATATTATGTGATAGATGTCTACCTCTAGAACAAGTCCCATTGACTCACCTAATAATAATGAAGAGTCAAATGTAAATTGGAATGATTCGTGGACTGATTCACAAGTTCCCGAAGAGGAACCGGAAGAAGAGTCGGAACCGGAAGAAGAATCGGAACCGGAAGAAGAATCGGAACCGGAAGAAGAATCGGAACCGGTGGGGGAAATAATAAAACGGTTAAGTAAAAGAAAATCCTCAACCAACCGACCAAGGTTAATTATGGTCAATGGTGTTTCCGCCAAGGAAGCAAAATATTGGGAGGAGTACCAATTCTCCGATGAATCGGATTCCGACGAGAATTCCGATGATGTTATAGAAATTACCCCAACTGAATTTAAAAAGGCAAAAGAAAATAATAAGGGAAAGGGCATAAAAATAGAGAAATCTAATTCCAACCCCGATGAACTTTATATGTATCGTCAACCCCCGAAGTCCTTAAGTTGTAACAATGACCCGGGAACCTCTAAACCACCAGGTTTTTCTAAACCAATGTGGAAAATAACAGCTAGTATTAGGGAAACATCATATATCCCTAGAAACTTGGCAAAACGAACCAAAACCGAAGAAGAAGAAACAAGCGAGTCGGAATAAGATAGTTGTATTCGTGTGGTGTAATATATGTAATATAGTGTGCTTATGCTTTATGATATATGTAAAAATTGCTTGTATTAATAAGTATTTTTTTTTATGAATTTAACTCTTGTCTATTTTACAGTATAAAAACACAAAATGGATAGACAACCCAATATTTTAAGAGACCTACCCGGAGACATGATTGATGAAATCTTGTCTAGAGTCGGTCAGAATTCTTCGACACAACTATTTAAGGCGAGATCAGTTTGTAAGACATTCGAAGAACGTTCCAAGAATGCCTTGGTTTATAAAAGGCTTTCGTTCGAAAGATGGGGGATATCACATTGGGAAATCCATAAATTACGATGTGTTTACTTTGACGCATATATTGCGGGGAACCCAAATGCTATTTTACGCAATGGGTTAAGAAATTATTTTGACTCAATATATCCGAAATATTGGACTTCGTGATTTAGAAAAAGCGGCTAACATGCAACATAAAGAAGCATGTTATGCTTACGGATTAGTAATGTTCGCTTCTCACCAAAGTGAGAACAAGAACATCGGGCTACAACTATTAAACAAAACGTTCCCACAAGTGACGGAGTCGGTAATTGGGGTAAGAAATGAGGTTTTTAGATTGTTACGGGACTGTTGGACATTACGTAACCCTCGTCCCTTTGACGACATTACAACACGCTGTCTTATCAACGGCCATAACGGTTATGTTCCACAAGACCAAGGATGGGAAGTAATCCTAGTAAAACCAGAATGCGTGACTTGTTTCTGGACGTATGAATTACGTGTCTTTATTGCCTTTGCTGAACGACTTGTGTACTAGCTAGAATTATCTTCACAACCATCTTGTATCAAATTTATTGTGTGCTATATTTCATGCTATATGTAAAATAAGCGGTATTGTAAGTTTGTAAAATATTGTGTAAAAGTTTGAACGCGAAATATTATTATAATCAGTTTTTCATATAGAATTGTAGTAGTAGAATTGTATATTAGCTACTAAGTATGAACTTAACGGGTAGGTACTACCCGAATTTAAACTTATAAAACGCTAATATGAAGAAAAAGCTTTTATAAATGAGTTCATATTATGCTACGAAATACTATTAACTACTCTTAATATTCTGTATGATTAACTTGTTCCATTTGACTATTTTGAAGGAAATGGCACCGACTACTCGACATACCGTGAATATGAATGAAGAGGAATTCCGTACTTTTCTAGCTTCAAACATAGCCGCAGTACAGGCTGCGCTACATACCAACAATAACCTTGGATCTAGCAGTACAGGAAATCGTGTAGGATGCACCTACAAAGAATTTACTGCCTGCAAACCTTTGGAATTTGATGGAACCGAAGGACCGATCGGATTGAAACGGTGGACCGAGAAGGTCGAATCGGTGTTTGCCATAAGTAAGTGTACTGAAGAGGACAAAGTGAAGTACGCTACGCATACCTTCACAGGTTCTGCGTTAACATGGTAGAATACCTATCTAGAGCAAGTGGGACAAGATGATGCTTACGCACTACCGTGGTCAGCATTCAAGCACTTAATGAACGAGAAGTACCGTCCCAGAACTGAGGTCAATAAGCTCAAGACAGAACTTAGAGGGTTACGAACCCAAGGATTTGATATTACCACGTACGAAAGACGATTCACAGAATTATGCCTATTGTGTCCGGGAGCATTCGAAGATGAGGAAGAGAAGATCGACGCGTTTGTGAAAGGATTACCGGAAAGAATCCAAGAAGATATAAGTTCACACGAGCCCGCCTCCATACAACAGGCATGTAGAATGGCTCACAAACTAGTGAACCAGATTGAAGAAAGAATTAAAGAACAGACTGCTGAAGAGGCCAATGTGAAGCAAGTCAAAAGAAAGTGGGAGGAAAACGGTGATAAGAATCACCAATACAACAACAACAGCAATTACAACAATAATCGCAACAATTATCCCAACAATCGCAACATCAATCGCAACTACAACAAACGACCCAACAACAACAACAACAACAACAACAACAACAACAACAACAACAACAACAACAACAGCAACTACAACAATCATCCCAACAACAATAATAACTGCAACAACAACAACAACAATCAGAAGCAGCTATGCAAAAGGTGTGAAAAGTATCACTCGGGGTTCTGCACCAAATTTTGCAACAAGTGTAAAATAAATGGTCATAGCGCGGCGAAGTGTGAGGTTTACGGACCAGGGGTTAATAGAACGAAAGGAACAAATGGTGTCGGAACGAGTAATGGCGGAGCAAGTAGTGTCGGAGCAAGTTACGCCAATGTAGTTTGTTATAAATGTGGAAAACCGGGCCACATTATTAGAAATTGCCCGAACCAGGAGAACACGAATGGACAAGGCCGCGGAAGAGTTTTCAATATTAATGCGACAGAGGCACAGGAAGACCCAGAGCTTGTTACGGGTACGTTTCTTATTGACAATAAATCTGCTTACGTTTTATTTGATTCGGGTGCGGATAGAAGCTATATGAGTAGAGATTTTTGTGCTAAATTAAGTTGTCCATTGACGCCTTTGGATAGTAAATTTTTACTCGAATTAGCAAATGGTAAATTAATTTCAGCAGATAATATATGTCGGAATCGAGAAATTAAACTGGTTAGCGAAACATTTAAGATTGATTTGATACCAGTAGAGTTAGGGAGTTTTGATGTGATAATCGGTATGGACTGGTTGAAAGAAGTGAAAGCAGAGATCGTTTGTTACAAAAATGCAATTCGCATTATACGAGAAAAAGGAAAACCCTTAATGGTGTACGGAGAAAAGGGCAACACGAAGCTACATCTTATTAGTAATTTAAAGGCACAAAAACTAATAAGAAAAGGTTGCTATGCTGTTCTAGCACACGTCGAGAAAGTACAAACTGAAGAAAAGAGCATCAATGATGTTCCCGTCGTAAAAGAATTTCCCGATGTATTTCCGAAAGAATTACCGGGATTACCCCCACATCGATCCGTTGAATTTCAAATAGATCTTGTACCAGGAGCTGCACCAATAGCTCGTGCTCCTTACAGACTCGTACCCAGCGAGATGAAAGAACTACAAAGCCAATTATAAGAACTTTTAGAGCGTGGTTTCATTCGACCAAGCACATCACCGTGGGGAGCTCCTGTTTTGTTTGTCAAGAAGAAAGATGGTACATTCAGATTGTGTATCGACTACCGAGAGTTGAACAAACTTACCATCAAGAATCGCTACCCACTACGAGAATCGACGACTTATTTGATCAACTACAAGGCTCGTCTGTTTATTCAAAGATTGACTTACGTTCCGGGTATCATCAAATGCGGGTGAAAGAAGATGATATTCCAAAGACTGCTTTCAGAACACGTTACGGTCATTACGAGTTTATGGTCATGCCGTTTGGTTTAACTAATGCACCAGCTGTGTTCATGGACCTTATGAACCGAGTGTGTGGACCATACCTTGACAAGTTTGTCATTGTTTTCATTGATGACATACTTATTTACTCAAAGAATGACCAAGAACACGGTGAACATTTGAGAAAGGTGTTAGAAGTATTGAGGAAGGAAGAATTGTACGCTAAGTTTTCAAAGTGTGCATTTTGGTTGGAAGAAGTTCAATTCCTCGGTCACATAGTGAACAAAGAAGGTATTAAGGTGGATCCAGCAAAGATAGAAACTGTTGAAAAGTGGGAAACCCCGAAAACTCCGAAACACATACGCCAGTTTTTAGGACTAGCTGGTTACTACAGAAGGTTCATCCAAGACTTTTCCAGAATAGCAAAACCCTTGACTGCATTAATGCATAAAGGGAAGAAATTCGAATGGAATGATGAACAAGAGAAAGCGTTTCAGTTATTGAAGAAAAAGCTAACTACGGCACCTATATTGTCATTGCCTGAAGGGAATGATGATTTTTTGATTTATTGTGACGCATCAAAGCAAGGTCTCGGTTGTGTATTAATGCAACGAACGAAGGTGATTGCTTATGCGTCTAGACAATTGAAGATTCACGAACAAAATTATACGACGCATGATTTGGAATTAGGCGCGGTTGTTTTTGCATTAAAGACTTGGAGGCACTACTTATATGGGGTCAAAAGTATTATATATACCGACCACAAAAGTCTTCAACACATATTTAATCAGAAACAACTGAATATGAGGCAGCGTAGGTGGATTGAATTGTTGAATGATTACGACTTTGAGATTCGTTACCACCCGGGGAAGGCAAATGTGGTAGCCGATGCCTTGAGTAGGAAGGACAGAGAACCCATTCGAGTAAAATCTATGAATATAATGATTCATAATAACCTTACTACTCAAATAAAGGAGGCGCAACAAGGAGTTTTAAAAGAGGGAAATTTAAAGGATGAAATACCCAAAGGATCGGAGCAGCATCTTAATATTCGGGAAGACGGAACCCGGTATAGGGCTGAAAGGATTTGGGTACCAAAATTTGGAGATATGAGAGAAATGGTACTTAGAGAAGCTCATAAAACCAGATACTCAATACATCCTGGAACGGGGAAGATGTACAAGGATCTCAAGAAACATTTTTTGTGGCCGGGTATGAAAGCCGATGTTGCTAAATACGTAGGAGAATGTTTGACGTGTTCTAAGGTCAAAGCTGAGCATCAGAAACCATCAGGTCTACTTCAACAACCCGAAATCCCGGAATGGAAATGGGAAAACATTACCATGGATTTCATCACTAAATTGCCAAGGACTGCAAGTGGTTTTGATACTATTTGGGTAATAGTTGATCGTCTCACCAAATCCGCACACTTCCTGCCAATAAGAAAAGATGACAAGATGGAGAAGTTAGCACGACTGTATTTAAAGGAAGTCATCTCCAGACATGGAATACCAATCTCTATTATCTCTGATAGGGATGGCAGATTTATTTCAAGATTCTGGCAGACATTACAGCAAGCATTAGGAACTCGTCTAGACATGAGTACTGCCTATCATCCACAAACTGATGGGCAGAGCGAAAGGACGATACAAACGCTTGAAGACATGCTACGAGCATGTGTTATTGATTTCGGAAACAGTTGGGATCGACATCTACCGTTAGCAGAATTTTCCTACAACAACAGCTACCATTCAAGCATTGAGATGGCACCGTTTGAATCACTTTATGGTAGAAAGTGCAGGTCTCCGATTTGTTGGAGTGAAGTGGGGGATAGACAGATTACGGGTCCGGAGATTATACAAGAAACTACCGAGAAGATCATCCAAATTCAACAACGGTTGAAAACCGCCCAAAGTCGACAAAAGAGCTACGCTGACATTAAAAGAAAAGATATAAAATTTGAAATTGGAGAGATGGTCATGCTTAAAGTTGTACCTTGGAAAGGCGTTGTTCAATTTGGTAAACGAGGGAAATTAAATCCAAGGTATATTGGACCATTCAAGATTATTGATCTTGTCGGACCAGTAGCTTACCGACTTGAGTTACCTCAACAACTCGCGGCTGTACATAACACTTTCTACGTCTCGAATTTGAAGAAATGTTTTGCTAAAGAAGATCTCACTATTCCGTTAGATGAAATCCAAATCAACGAAAAACTTCAATTCATCGAAGAACCCGTCGAAATAATGGATCGTGAGGTTAAAAGACTTAAGCAAAACAAGATACCAATTGTTAAGGTTCGATGGAATGCTCGTAGAGGACCCGAGTTCACCTGGGAGCATGAAGATCAGATGAAGAAGAAATACCCGCATCTATTTCCAGAAGATTCGTCAACACCTTCAACAGCTTAAAATTTCGGGACGAAATTTATTTAACGGGTAGGTACTGTAGTGACCCGAACTTTTCCATGTTTATATATATTAATTGAGATTGATATTTACATGATTAAATGTTTCCTACATGTTAAGCAATCAAACTTGTTAAGACTTGATTAATTGAAATAGGTTTCATATAAACAATTGACCACCCAAGTTGACCGGTGATTCACAAACGTTAAAAGTTGTAAAAACTATATGATGACATATATATGGATATATATATATATAGTTAACATGATACTATGATAAGTAAACATATCATTAATTATATTAACAATGAACTACATATGTAAAAACAAGACTACTAACTTAATGATTTTGAAACGAGACATATATGTAACGATTATCGTTGTAAAGACATTTAATGTATATATATCATATTAAGAGATATTCATACATGATAATATCATGATAATATAATAATTTAAAATCTCATTTGATATTATAAACATTGGGTTAACAACATTTAACAAGATCGTTAACCTAAAGGTTTCAAAACAACACTTACATGTAACGACTAACGATGACTTAACGACTCAGTTAAAATTTATATACATGTAGTGTATTAATATGTATTTATACACTTTTGAAAGACTTCAATACACTTATCAAAATACTTCTACTTAACAAAAATGCTTACAATTACATCCTCGTTCAGTTTCATCAACAATTCTACTCGTATGCACCCGTATTCGTACTCCTACAATACACAGCTTTTAGATTTATGTACTATTGGTATATACACTCCAATGATCAGCTCTTAGCAGCCCATGTGAGTTACCTAACACATGTGGGAACCATCATTTGGCAACTAGCATGAAATATCTCATAAAATTACAAAAATATGAGTAATCATTCATGACTTATTTACATGAAAACAAAATTACATATCCTTTATATCTAATCCATACACCAACGACCAAAAACACCTACAAACACTTTCATTCTTCAATTTCCTTCATCTAATTGATCTCTCTCAAGTTCTATCTTCAAGTTCTAAGTGTTCTTCATAAATTCCAAAAGTTCTAGTTTCATAAAATCAAGAATACTTTCAAGTTTGCTAGCTCACTTCCAATCTTGTAAGGTGATCATCCAACCTCAAGAAATCTTTGTTTCTTACAGAAGGTTATCATTCTAATACAAGGTAATAATCATATTCAAACTTTGGTTCAATTTCTATAACTATAACAATCTTATTTCAAGTGATGATCTTACTTGAACTTGTTTTCGTGTCATGATTCTGCTTCAAGAACTTCGAGCCATCCAAGGATCCATTGAAGCTAGATCCATTTTTCTCTTTTCCAGTAGGTTTATCCAAGGAACTTAAGGTAGTAATGATGTTCATAACATCATTCGATTCATACATATAAAGCTATCTTATTCGAAGGTTTAAACTTGTAATCACTAGAACATAGTTTAGTTAATTCTAAACTTGTTCGCAAACAAAAGTTAATCCTTCTAACTTGACTTTTAAAATCAACTAAACACATGTTCTATATCTGTATGATATGCTAACTTAATGATTTAAAACCTGAAAACACGAAAAACACCATAAAACCGGATTTACGCCGTCGTAGTAACACCGCGGGCTGTTTTGGGTTAGTTAATTAAAAACTATGATAAACTTTGATTTAAAAGTTGTTATTCTGAGAGAATGATTTTTATTATGAACATGAAACTATATCCAAAAATTATGGTTAAACTCAAAGTGGAAGTATGTTTTCTAAAATGGTCATCTAGACGTCGTTCTTTCGACTGAAATGACTACCTTTACAAAAACGACTTGTAACTTATTTTTCCGACTATAAACCTATACTTTTTCTATTTAGATTCATAAAATAGAGTTCAATATGAAACCATAGCAATTTGATTCACTCAAAACGGATTTAAAATGAAGAAGTTATGGGTAAAACAAGATTGGATAATTTTTCTCATTTTAGCTACGTGAAAATTGGTAACAAATCTATTCCAACCATAACTTAATCAACTTGTATTGTATATTATGTAATCTTGAGATACCATAGACACGTATACAATTTTTCGACCTATCATGTCGACACATCTATATATATTTCGGAACAACCATAGACACTCTATATGTGAATGTTGGAGTTAGCTATACAGGGTTGAGGTTGATTCCAAAATATATATAGTTTGAGTTGTGATCAATACTGAGATACGTATACACTGGGTCGTGGATTGATTCAAGATAATATTTATCGATTTATTTCTGTACATCTAACTGTGGACAACTAGTTGTAGGTTACTAACGAGGACAGCTGACTTAATAAACTTAAAACATCAAAATATATTAAAAGTGTTGTAAATATATTTTGAACATACTTTGATATATATGTATATATTGTTATAGGTTCGTGAATCAACCAGTGGCCAAGTCTTACTTCCCGACGAAGTAAAAATCAGTGAAAGTGAGTTATAGTCCCACTTTTAAAATCTAATATTTTTGGGATGAGAATACATGCAGGTTTTATAAATGATTTACAAAATAGACGCAAGTACGTGAAACTACATTCTATGGTTGAATTATCGAAATCGAATATGCCCCTTTTTATTAAGTCTGGTAATCTAAGAATTAGGGAACAGACACCCTAATTGACGCGAATCCTAAAGATAGATCTATCGGGCCCAACAAGCCCCATCCAAAGTACCGGATGCTTTAGTACTTCGAAATTTATATCATATCCGAAGGGTGTCCCGGAATGATGGGGATATTCTTATATATGCATCTTGTTAATGTCAGTTACCAGGTGTTCACCATATGAATGATTTTTATCTCTATGTATGGGATGTGTATTGAAATATGAAATCTTGTGGTCTATTATTATGATTTGATATATATAGGTTAAACCTATAACTCACCAACATTTTTGTTGACGTTTTAAGCATGTTTATTCTCAGGTGATTATTAAGAGCTTCCGCTGTCGCATACTTAAATAAGGACGAGATTTGGAGTCCATGCTTGTATGATATTGTGTAAAAACTGCATTCAAGAAACTTATTTTGTTGTAACATATTTGTATTGTAAACCATTATGTAATGGTCGTGTGTAAACAGGATATTTTAGATTATCATAATTTGATAATCTACGTAAAGCTTTTTAAACCTTTATTGATGAAATAAAGGTTATGGTTTGTTTTAAAATGAATGCAGTCTTTGAAAAACATCTCATATAGAGGTCAAAACCTCGCAACGAAATCAATTAATATGGAACGTTTTTAATCAATAAGAACGGGACATTTCACCTATGACATGGCTGTTTTTGGTTTTTGTTGCCGTTGTTGTTATTGAGGTTGTTGTTGGGATTGTTATTGTTGTTGAAACGGTTGTTGTAGTTGTTATTGTTGTTGGGATGTTTGTTGTAGTTATTGTTAGGATTGCGGTTATTGTTACGATTGTTGTTGCGGTTGTTGGGATAGTTGTTGCGATTGTGGTTGTAATTGTTGTTGTTGTACTGGTGACTCTTGTCACTGTTTTCCTCCCACTTCCTCTTGAGTTGTTTCGTGTTGGCTTCTTCGGCCGCCTGCTCTTCAATTCTTCCCTCAATCTGATTTATGAGTTTATGAGCCATTCGACTTGCCTTCTGTATAGAAGCGGGCTCGTGTGAACTCACATCTTCTTGAATCCTTACTGGTAACCCTTTTACAAACGCGTCGATCTTCTCTTCTTCATCTTCGAACGCTCCCTGACACAATAGGCACATCTCTGTGAATCGTCGTTCATATGTGGTAATGTCAAACCCTTGTGTTCGTAGCTCTCTAAGTTCTGCCTTGAGTTTATTGACTTCGTTTCAAGGACGGTACTGCTAGTTCATTAATTGCTTGAATGCCGACCACGGTAGTGTGTAAGCAGCATTTTGTCCTACCTGTTCAAGATAGGTGTTCCACCACGTTAATGCAGTACCTGTGAAGGTATGCGTAGCGTACTTAACTTTGTCCTCTTCAGTACACTTACTTATGGCAAACACCGATTCGACTTTCTCGGTCCACCGTTTCAATCTAATTAGTCCTTCGGTTCCATCAAATTCTAAAGGTTTGCTGGCAGTGAATTCTTTGTAGGAGCATCCTACACGATTTCTTGTGGAATTAGTTCCACTGCTAGATCCAGAGTTATTGTTATTTTACATCGCAGCCTATACTGAGGCTATGTTTGCTGCAAGGAAAACACGGAAGTCTTCCTCGCTCATGTTCAAATTCTGACGAGTCGCCGGTGCCATTTCCTTCAAAATAGCCAACTGAATTGAGTTAATCATACAGAATATTAATAGTAGTCAATATTATTTCGTAGCATAATATGAACTCATTTATAAAAGCTTTTTCTTCATATTAGCATTTTATAAGTTTAAATTCGGGTACTACCTACCCGTTAAGTTCATACTTAGTAGCTAATATACAATTTAACTACTACAATTCCATATGAAAAACTGATTATAACAATATATCACATACAAATATTCTTCAAACTTACAACTTCGCTATATTACATATAACATGAAATATAGTACACTTTGATACAGGACAGTTTTGAAGATAAATCTAGTTAATACGCAAGTTGTTCAGCAAAGGAAATAAAGACACGTAATTCATAAGTCCAGAAACAAGTCATGCATTCTGGTTTTACTAAGACGACTTCCCATCCTTGGTCTTGTGGAAAATAACCGTTATGACCATTGGCTAGGCAGCATGTTGTAATGTCGTCAAAAGGACGAGGGTTTCGTAATGTCCAACAGCCCCGTAATAATCTAAAAACCTTGTTTCTCACCCCAACTACTGAATCCGTCACTTGTGGGAAGGTTTTATTTAAAAGCTGCAATCCGATGTTCTTTTTCTCACTTTGGTAAGAAGCGAACATCACTAACCCGTAAGCATAACATGCTTCTTTATGTTGCATGTTAGAAGCTCTTTCTAATTCACGAAATCCTATGTTGGGATATGTTGAGTCAAAATAGGTTCTTAACCCGTAGCGTAAAATTGCATTTGGGTTCCCCCATTTAACGCTTTAAAGAAAACACGACGTAACTTACGGTCACCCCAATGTGATATACCCCACCTATCAAAGGAAAGCCTTTTATAAACTAAGGCATTTCTGGAAAGTTTTTCAAATGTTTGACAAGTTAATTTTGCCATAATTAATTGTGCTGATGAATTCTGACCGACTCTAGACAAGATTTCCTCAATCATATCCTCTGGTAGATCTTCTAAAATATTCGGTTGTCTACCCTTAACGTCCATTTTTTTTTATACTGTAAAATAGACAAGGATTAGATTCGTAAAAGATAATTAACAAACAATACAAGCAATTTTTACATAGAACATAAAAGTACAAGCACACTACAATACATATAATACACAACATGATTACAACCCTCTAATCTGAATCACTGGTTTCTTCTTCTTCGGACTTGGTTCGTTTTCCTAATTTTCTAGGAATATATGGTGTTCCTCTAATACGAGCCGTCGTTTTCCACAATGGTTTAGAAAAACCTGACGGTTTAGAGGTTCCCGGGTCATTGTTACATTTTAGGAAATACGGATGTTGCCGATACATATAAAGTTCATCGAGGTTGGAATCGGGTTTCTCTATTTTTATATCTTTTCCCTTATTATTTTCTTTCGCTTTATTAAATTGGGTCGAGGTAATTTCTATAACATCATCGGAATCCTCATCGGGATCTGATTCATCGAAAAATTGATAATCTTCCCAATATTTTGTTTCCTCGGCGGAAACACCATTGACCATTATTAACTTTGGTCCGTTGGTTGATTATTTTCTTTTATTTAATCGATTTACTGTAGGTATTAATATTTCTTCCTCCGGAACCTCTTCTTCTTCTGGTTCCTCCTCTTCCGGTTCCTCCTCTTCTGATTCCTCTTCTTCCGGTTCCTCTTCTTCCGGTTCCTCTTCGGGAATTTGTGAATCTTCCCAAATTATATTCGACTCTTCATTATTATTAGGTGAATCGACGGGATTTGTACTAGTGGTAGACATCTATCACACAATATCAAACACACTAAGAGGTTAATATATCACATAATATTTACATGTTAATAATATATAGTTTCCAACAAAAGTGTTAAGCAATCGTTTTTAAAGAAAACACGGTCAAAGTCCAGACCCACTAATGTATCCTAAAAAACTCGATAAGACACACTAATGCAAATTTTTGGTTCTCTAAGACCAACGCTCGGATACCAACTGAAATGTCCCATTCATATTGATTATAAACGTTCCATATTAATTGATTTCGTTGCGAGGTTTTGACCTCTATCTGAGTCGTTTTTCAAAGACTGCATTCATTTTTAAAACAACCATAACCTTTATTTTATCTATAAAGGTTTAAAAAGCATTACGTAGATTATCAAATAATGATAATCTAAAATATACCGTTTACACACGACCATTACATAATGGTTTACAATAAGAATATATTACATCAAAAATAAGTTTCTTGAATGCAGTTTTTATATAATATCATACAAGCATGGACTCCAAATCTTGTCCTTATTTTAGTATGCAACAGTGGAAGCTCTTAATAATCACCTGAGAATAAACATGCTTAAAACGTCAACAAAAATGTTGGTGAGTTATAGGTTTAACTTATATATTATCAAATCATAATAATAGACCACAAGATTTCATATTTCAATATACATCCCATACATAGAGATAAAAATATCATTCATATGGTGAACACCTGGTAACCGACATTAACAAGATACATATAAGAATATCCCCTATCATTCCGGGAAATCCTTCGGACATGATAAAAACGAATTCGAAGTACTAAAACATTCGGTACTTTGGATGGGGTTCGTTAGGCCCAATAGATCTATCTTTAGGATTCGATTCAATTAGTAGATCGGTTTACTAATTCTTAGGTTACCAAGCAAAAGGGGCATATTCGGCTTCGATCATTCACCCATATAATGTAGTTTCATTTACTTGTGTCTATTTCGTAAAACATTTATAAAACTGCATGTATTCTCATCCCAAAATATTAGATTTTAAAAGTGGGACTATAACTCACTTTCACAGATTTTTACTTCGTTGGGAGTAAGACTTGGCCACTGGTCGATTTACGAACCTATAACAAATATGTACATATATATCAAAGTATGTTTAAAATATATTTACAACACTTTTAATACATTTTGATGTTTTAAGTTTATTAAGTCAGCTGTCCTCGTTAGTAACCTACAACTAGTTGTCCATAGTTAGATGTACAGAAATAAATTGATATATATTATCTTGAATCAATCCACGACCCAGTGTATACACGTCTCAGGCTAGATCACAACTCAAAGTATATATATTTTTGGAATCAACCTCAACCATGTATAGCTAACTCAAACATTACTGCATATAGAGTGTCTATGGTTGTTCCAAATAATATATATACATGGGTCGATATGATATGTCAAAACATTTGCATATGTGTCTATGGTATCCCAAGATTACATAATATATTAGAATACATGTATAATACAATATAAGTTAGCTAGGATATGATTTGTATAGAATTGTTACAATATTTCCTGTAGCTACAACAATCAAAAAAAATATCCAATCTTGTTTGACCCATAACTTCTTCGTTTTAAATCCGTTTTGAGTGAATCAAATTGCTATGGTTTCATATTGAACTATATTTTATGAATCTAAACAGAAAAAGTATAGGTTTATAGTCAGAAATATAAGTTACAAGTCGTTTTTGTAAGAGGTAGTCATTTTAGTCGAAAGAACGACGTCTTGATGACCATTTTGAAAAACATACTTCCACTTTGAGTTTAACCATGATTTTTGGATATAGTTTCATGTTCATAATAAAAATCATTTTCCCAGAATAACAACTTTTAAATCAAATTTTATCATAGTTTTTAATTATTAAACCCAAAACAGCCCGCGGTGTTACTACGACGGCGTATGTCCGGTTTTACGGTGTTTTTCGTGTTTCCAGGTTTTAAATCATTAAGTTAGCATATCATATAGATATAGAACATGTGTTTAGTTGATTTTAAAATTCAATTTTGAAGGATTAACTTTTGTTTGCGAACAAGTTTAGAATTAACTAAACTATGTTCTAGTGATTTCAAGTTTAAACCTTCGAATAAGGTAGTTTTATATATATGAATCGAATGATGTTATGAACATCATTACTACCTCAGGTTTTGTGGATAAACCTACTGGAAATGAGAAAAATAGATCCAGCTTCAAAGGATCCTTGGATGGCTTGAAAGTTCTTGAAGCAGAATCATAACACGAAAACAAGTTCAAGTAAGATTTCCACTCGAAATAAGATTGTTATAGTTATAGAAATTGAATCAAAGTTTGAATATGAGTATTACCTTGTATTAGAAAGATATCTTACTATAAATAAGAAAGATTTCTTGAGGTTGGATGATCACTTTACAAGATTGAAAGTAAGCTAGCAAACTTGGAAGTATTCTTGATTTTATGAAACTAGAACTTGTAGAATTTATGAAGAACACTTAGAACTTGAAGATAGAACTTGAGAGAGATCAATTAGATGAAGAAAATTGAAGAATGAAAGTGTTTGTTGGTGTTTTTGGTCGTTGGTATATGGATTAGATATAAAGGATGTGTAATTTTGTTTACATGTAAATAAGTCATGAATGATTACTAATATTTTTGTAATTTTATGAGATATTTCATGCTAGCTGCCAAATGATGGTTCCCACATGTGTTAGGTGACTCACATGGGCTGCTAAGAGCTGATCATCGGAGTGTATATACCAATAGTACATACATCTAAAAGCTGTGTATTGTACGAGTACGAATACGGGTGCATACGAGTAGAATTGTTGATGAAACTGAACGAGGATGTAATTGTAAGCATTTTTGTTAAGTAGAAGTATTTTGATAAGTGTCTTGAAGTCTTTCAAAAGTGTATGAATACATATTAAAACACTACATGTATATACATTTTAACTGAGTCGTTAAGTCATCGTTAGTCGTTACATGTAAATGTTGTTTTGAAACCTTTAGGTTAACGATCTTGTTAAATGTTGTTAACCCATTGTTTATTATATCTAAAGAGATGTTAAATTATTACATTATCATGATATTATGATATATTAATATATCTTAGTATGATATATATACAGTTAAATGTTGTTACAACGATAATCGTTACATATATGTCTCGTTTCGAAATCATTAAGTTAGTAGTCTTGTTTTTACATATGTAGTTCATTGTTAATACACTTAATGACATGTTTAATTATCATTTATCATGATTAAACATAGTGTATCAATATCTTAATATGATTCATATGTATTTAGTAAGACGTTGTTATAACGATAATCGTTATATATATCGTTTCGAGTTTCTTAATTCAATAAACTTAATTTTATGTATATAACACATTGTTAAAATACCTAATGAGATACTTACTTATCATAATATCATGTTAACTATATATATAATCATATAGTTTTTACAAGTTTTAACGTTCGTGAATCACCGGTCAACTTGGGTGGTCAATTGTCTATATGAAACCTATTTCAATTAATCAAGTCTTAACAAGTTTGATTACTTAACATGCTGGAAACACTTAATCATGTAAAATAACAATTTCATTTAATATATATAAACATGGAAAAGTTCGGGTCACTACAATGGTGAATTTCAAGTCGTATTCCGGTAAGGTTCGAGTCGCGAATGGGAGTACACTTGATGTTGCAGGTATTGGTGATCTTGTGGTTAAACACACTTGGATCTTGAGGAACGTGAGGTTCATTCCAAAGCTCAAGAGTAGGTTAATCTCAGTTGGGAAATTGGATGATGATAAGTGTCATGTCCTATTTGGAGATCAAAGGTGGAAGGTGTTTAAGGGAGGTCATGTGGTTGCTCGCGGGTACAAGAGGGGAGCCATGTATATGGTTGAAGAATGGCTAGGTGATTTCGTGGTTATTAGAAATCCTAGCATGCTAATGCTTTCCGGGTTTGTTGAGGGATCATGTTTGAGTGGGAGCTCAAGGGAAGTCGAAGCTAGTAAAGATTCGGGTCGAATTGGTTATACTAGAGCTTTCGTTACTTCAAGTAGATCTTCTCCAATGGCAACTTTGTTGCAATCGTCCTAAGAAGATGAACAAGAGATTTTCTTGAGAGTCACTGTTAATGAAACGTCAGTACAGTGAGAGTTGGCTCGTGGTGGAAAATCGGGTTTGTCAAAAGACGTGCGCGCGTATGTAGTCGGTGTTCCAATGGTGAAAGCAAAGGCGGTTATGTGGAAGATCAAGAGTGTGAATGCATTCTCACACGGTTGCCTTGATGGCATTGTCCACATGTTTGATCCACCGGGTGGTTTATTCTATGTTGGAAAGATAAATCGGGTAGATGTTATAGTGTACGGGTGGATCGCTTGGGCGATGGGGTTGATTGGGTCGGGTCGGACTCAAATGACCCATTATCTCCTAGTGTAAGGAGATAGGTGTCATAGAAAAAGAGTTGTTGTTGTTTGTGTTTTATTCTCTCAAGCTAGTAACATGGTGATCAAATTATAGCTCAGCGAAAGGAGGTGTAATTAGTGGGTCAAGTTGTTATTATGGGATAATAATGTTTGAAGTCTAACAAGTAGCGTTGAAGACCTTATATCGAAAGTCTACTCATCCTAAGTATGTGATGAGGTGCGTGTACTAAACGGTAATTGGAGGACCCAAATGGCGTTTGGCGGTATGTAAATGGCATTTAATGTTCTTGGTTAGATTAGGCTAGTTTACGAAGGATTGAGTTTGTTCAAAGTCTCCAAGTGGGAGATTTGTTGAGGTGTGGAGACATTTAAACAAAGTTGAAAATGTCGCCACAAAAGGTGTGTTAAAGTGTTGCACGGATTTTGCGGATTTCGGGTTGCGTGAAACCTGAATTCAGGAAGTTCCAAGGCGTGATGCGGCGCATCACTCTTGGATGCGGCGCATCCATGCAGCATTTTGGCCCGAAAGTTTGTGATGCGGCGTGTTAAAGGGATATGGCGCATTTCTGGCAAGTGATGCGGCGCATCACTTGGAGCTGCGGCGCATCTGGTACCTGGAAGTGAGCTGTCAGCATGTTGATCAACTTTTGCACATGGGATCCGTATTTGATTGTCCAAGTTGTCACTTTAGGTGCATGTGGGCTACTTCACACCTTGTTTTAGAGCTGTGATCATACTAATACAAGGGTGTAAAGAGGATCAAGATGGCTAGTTGATGATTTCATGAAGCATGCTTAAGTTTTCTTAAGTGTTCTTGGTTTCCTATAAATACTCCTAGTTAGAACTCATTGTAGACTCACCACCACGAAATTAATACAAATAGAACACTCTTTGGTTGACCGTGGACTAAAGCAATCACTTGTGATTGCATATAACCACGTTAAATTCCCGTGTTATTTATCATTCTTGCAAGTTTTACGATTATCACTATATTTTTCGTTTGTTGAAAGTGGGTAAGATAACTTGGGGTTATCTTGTCTTGTTTGGGCTCACCTAGTCGGGTTTCCTAACAGTGTTCGAATCATATTGAGTCTATTGAGCATCTCCTTCTACATTGTTCGTATTCTTACAAAGTTTGGGCGACATTGTTCAATTGGTGGAGCATTAGTTGGGTTATGTCATCGTCTAGTGTGAAATTTTCGTTAGATTGGAGTGGTAGTATGGACTTAAAAGCTAGTGTGTTTTGAGGTCTAATTGAGCCGGCTACCTTTAGGGTATTTGCTTATATTTGTGGTCGACACAACCTTGGCTATTAATATAAGTAGATAAAGAGTGAAGAGGCTACTACGGTGGGATGTTAATGTGAAGAATTTGTTGTGCTAGTTTATTGTTTCCATGTGTAGCTTACCGTGATTTGTTTTCAAAATGTGTTCACATTGGATATGGGTCAAAACATTGGACTTACATTGACCCAAAATCAATATTGTAGATGTTGTTTATGCAATGCATAGATTACATCAGGATGAAATGTACAGCATTATTTTAGTCACTTGTGTAATTGTGCAGATTTCATATGATAATGATAAAGCCAGATTTTTTCATGTACCAGAGAGGATATAAATGCACAGAATATTGTTTTAGCAAAAGTGTATGTTGTTGCTAAAACCACCACTTGTTGCATTTTCACATAGTATTGGCAAAGAGAATCAACATAAAACATCATAGTATTGACATCATTCAATTCCCAAGGTAGCACAAAAAAAAAAAAAAAAAACACACAGTAAATAACAGCACAGGTTCACAAGATTTACTACATTCCTGCTAGTAAATGCAACAGATATCATGAATCTGTCATGTTACCCACAACGTTAAATAACCCGTGTTGCATTTGGAAAAGAGCTGAATCTAATAAGGTTCAACGGGCGCACGAAACTTAGCTCCTGCATAAATAGCAGCTGATCCCAATTCTTCTTCAATCCTAAGAAGCTGCAAAGTATGAACGAATAACACAATAATTAAGATCACTGATAAACATTTAAAGCACCACATAACATACCATATGAAATATCAAAAAGTTTACCTGGTTGTACTTGGCTAGTCGTTCTGAGCGACAAGGAGCTCCAGTCTTGATCTGACCCTGTTTTAGTTCATCAAATTGTTTACAAATTAATCATACAACTCATAAAATTAAATACACACACAGAATTATTTGTTTAATATATGTTGGATAAATTGATATTTTAATATTAACTCTTACCGTTGCCAATCCAACAGAAAGATCTGCAATGAAAGTATCCTCAGTTTCACCACTGCAACATATACAGTCCATTCAGCATATGATAAACTCAGACCCATTTCACCCAAACCCATTTGATCCTTGACCCAACCCGAATCTTTTGCCAGGTATAAGTGATCCATATGAGACATAAAACAATAGTTGGCATGTCTGTATAGAGATAAAACATTATTGTACCTTCTGTGGCTAGCCATGACACCCCAGCCAGCACGTTTCGACATTTTCACGGCTTCTATGCTTTCTGTAACTGACCCAATTTGGTTCACCTAAAAAACATAGAATTAAAAATCAATTATACAACCATCAAATTACAAGATGACCGAAAAGGCACATGGTAAGTAAACGTACTTTTAGAAGAAGGGCATTACAAGTCTTCTCATTGATTGCTTTCTCAACACGCTGAACCAGGTACATTGAATTACTCAGTAACGTATATAAACACTATTTATCTCTATAATATTGGTTACAAAAAACATTTCTGATACCTTAGGGTTTGTCACAAGAAGATCATCACCAACAATCTGCACCTGCTCACCAACTTCTGCTGTCATCTTTGCATAATGCTCCCAATCATCTTGATCAAACGGGTCCTCAATTGATACAATTGGGTAGTCGTCAACAAAAGACTTGTACACATTCTTTAAACTGTCACCAGATATCTTCTGTGACCCATCATTGTTCTGCAACATATTTTATTTTTTTTACTTAATTTAATTTTGATTGCTGACACCAACAAATAAAATTTTCCAAATGGGCTTTTACCTCTTCCTTGAAATTCAAATCGTACGTTTTATCTTTATTTTCATAGAATTCAGATGCAGCGACATCCATTCCAATAACAACCTAAAACAAATACTACAAGAGTTAAACCTGGGAGCTATATAAATTTAATGAAGAGGTACATAAGAAATTCAAAAATACCTTTCCCGTGTATCCAGCTTTTGCTATTGCAGTTTTCAATAGCTCGAGACCTTCTTTATTTTCCTATATAACAAATGCCGTATTGCGATTTGAATAAATAAGAAAAGTCGAACATTGTATCACGACATGCTACTCTCATTTGATCCATGACATCAATCAATAACAATTTGATCAATCATATTTAGAAAGTAGACTGACCTGGATGTTAGGAGCAAAGCCACCTTCATCACCAACATTAGTGGCATCTTGACCATATTTCTTTTTAATTACCGACTGCAAGATCAAAAATTGTAAACACAATAGTATAACAGAACTAGAATACTATTAATATACTATAATTACATGAAATCAAGATATGAAAATAATACCTTCAAGTTATGATAAACTTCAACGCCCATTTTCATGGCTTCCTTGAATGAAGAAGCTCCAACTGGAAGAATCATAAACTCTTGCATTGCAAGTTTGTTGCCTGCGTGTGAACCACCGTTGATAACATTGAACGCTGGTACTGGCAGCACCAGTGTCTTATTTCCAGCAAGGTTTGCAATGTGCTGATACACAAGAAGTAAAATAAAGCACACAAAATTAGAAATAATAATAATAAAAAAAAAAAGATTTACTGAATGATGATAATTATTGTACAAAGTGCATACTTTATATAAAGGTATTTTCTTAACAGATGCCCCAGCTTTACATACGGCAAGCGACACTGCTAAGATAGCATTAGCACCAAGCTGGGTAACAAAAACATGAGTAACTTTTAGGCACATTATAGTAACATCCGAATAGCAGATAACATGATATAAAAAGATACGAATATGTTAATACCTTCTGTTTGCACCAACCCCACTCATTTACAGTGGCATCAAGTTCTTGAACCATGAAGTTGTCAATTTTAGTTTGTTCAGTTGGATTCTGTAGGTAAACGGACATTATTACATGTCATTGTACAAGTTCTTATGAAATAACCAACAATACAATGACGTTGACCTAATAATATAAGTTCTAATAGACTAATGATATAAACAAGTGCAGAGGACTTACCCTGCCGATAAGAGCAGGTCCAATAATCGAGTTAACATTGTCCACAGCCTAGACATTTAATCAGATATTGTTAGCATAATTGCTACCACTTGTAACATCGAAAAATTTCTACTTGAAATAATCGAATTACACACCTTTGAGACACCTTTACCTAGGTAATCCGAACCACCATCTCTTAATTCCAAAGCCTCATAGATACCTAACAATTAATATCTACTTTTATTAGACATCGGTGAAACAAAACATACATACACTGATACACAAACACTACTTTGTGAACATGTCATCCACTATTTATAATAGATACAAGCACATACAACAATAAGTTCATATCGTTGTAAGGAAGCCCTAATTTCAAATCAAAAACACAAATCAATAGATCATGAGCAAATTATGGATCAAACCTGTCGAAGCACCGCTAGGTACGGCAGCCCTGGCTAGTGTTCCATCAGAAAGTATAACATCAACCTAAAACAATAAATTTCAGTTAGTACTTAGTATCGATTAATACCGCACAACAGCAATTTTTAATAACACTTATTGATTCATATACTCAAGAAAAATCAACATAAATATCTATAGCTTCATAGACTATAACTAAATGGTGCTTCAAGCCACATACAGCTGAAAATTAGCATATTGTTGAGAATTAAAAATAAAACAAAAATTAAGTTATCTCTTATCAACTGCAACAAATTTAACTAACTTCGAATTCAGTCTATGTAAAGTCATCAAATATACATACACTAAATTAAACATATACGACGTACTAGCTTTTCATTAACCTAATATTATATAAAAATGCAGGAAGCAATAAAAAACTTCAGAATCATACAATAAATATCTTCAGAATCAAACTGTAACGACTAATTTCAGTTTCATATCTAACATCTAAAATAAAGCTTCAACGCAAATAAATTTGATTTTTATATTAAAGAAAAAAAGAAGTTAAATCTTACTTCAACGGTCGGGTTACCACGGCTATCGAAGATCTGGCGAGCTTTAACGGCCTTGATTGTCACCATCTTCTTCGTCCGATTGTTCGATTTCTTTGACAGTAGAAGTAAGTTTTTGTGTGAAGATTAATTGGAAGTTGAGCTTATTTATAAAGTGTGCCCGCCTAAGTATGAGCCGTTGGATTGTAAAAGAATGGATGGTAATGGACGGATGAGATCGATCCTTTCGGCACAAGGTTACACATTTCATCTTTTTACTGTATGATTTCAGTGGGCTAAAATTTCAGTTGTTTCTACCAAGGTGCGCTAAGAATATTCTTGTATTTGCGAGAAAAAAACCGCATTAATCGAACCGTAACTATATTAATCGATAAAATCGCACTAAGTTAACCTAATCAAGTGGATAACCGTGAGTTTGGTTAACACTGTGAATTAACCGCACTTTGTGGGTCGGTTATGGAAATAATAGGTACTCGCACCGAATTAACCGAACCTGCACCATTTAATATTTTATATATGATCATTTTCATGGAAGATGATCAACATGTTAAAATATTAAACCTTATAGATTAATGTGTAACATTAATTGACTTTTGAGTTGGACAAAGATAAACATACATATAAAATATACCAAAGTGAAAGACACCAATGAAAAACACTTTGATCTACGACTATCGGATAGATGGAGAATAAAGTTTGAAGGAAAGTTTACATTTTAAGAACTTTACGTGAACTTATGTTTTGTTTAATTATTTAAGGTCTTTTGCATCGATTTTAAGTGTAAAAACGACATTTATCTACTTTATTTCTCGATTATAAACATGAGACAATGACATAATCTCGTATTAAAATGTTATTTATGTAGAATAGAAACCAACTTACTAATTTTTTTCCTCCATAAATGGTTAACCAAATTAACCGTTTTATAATTAATCGTTAACTAATTTAACCAAATCGCTTTTAACCGTACCCAATGGTAATTAAAACTAGCTAACCGCAATATTCGTTATGAGTGTGGTTATAGCCTCAAACCGCCCCAACCCGATCCATGCTCACCCCTAATTATGTCAACATATCAGACACGGTTAAAAAGTATATCTTAGACGGTTAGACCACCATTAACATGAGTGAAATAAGAGCCAAATAGTGCACTTTTTAATGAAAAAGTAAATTTTTAACTGATATTCGACATTCGTTAATTCAAAATGTCAAACTTTTGTATTAAATATTTGTGAAGTGATGTGGTAAAATCTGATTAGAAGTTGGATATTAAAAAAATAAATTAATTATATTGCTATTTTTTTATATTAATATAATTGATATAAATTAATTATATTGCCCCAAGTTAGTGGAAATTCAGACCAATCCGAGGGCATGGTCGATAAAAACCTCCTCCCCGTTGCTCTCGCACTAAGCGAAAGACGACCTGAGTGGATACTTCAAGTCAGAGATAACACTGAGTTCAATGTTACAGTCACTGCCCTGGAGGAAACTCGGACCAATGGGAGGGCATTGCCGGTAAAACCCCCTCCCCGCTGCCCCCGCATTAAGCGAAAGGCGACCTTGGTGGAGACTTCAAGTCAGAGATAACATTGAGTGCAATGTTGCAACCCAACATAGTTGAACTCCTGACCTCTCGCTAAGAGAGTCATGCCACTACAAGTCTACAATAAGAGCTACAACTCAATGTTGCTAAATTCTGATTGGACAAAACTCACCCTCACGCCTTGCTTTGATTTCGTTATAATTGTGACGCACACTCAAATTTGACGAACACTCACGCTGCTTTAATGGCGGTTCATTCCGTCAAATTGGCCAAAGTTGACGCTACTATCGGTCTTATAATAAATACTGTTATTTAGTGTTTTTTTTTTTTCCCTTTATATAGATTTGTATTTTATACATGATTGCAGAAATTTATGAAGTTATACATTTTAGAGTAAGTATAGAAATGTGAATTGTAGAAAAAATTATACATCAAATTTAAACGTCTCCTAACATAAAAACTAGTGTTGTTATTTCCATTACTGGTTTAATAAAATCACTATAGTTTATGCATTACTTGTATGTATGGGTACACAAGTAGTTATGCATAGTTGTTATGGTGGATTTATCAAAATCAAGTGCATCAATGATATTGTAAGTTCATCACAAAAGTCGATCACAAACACACGTGAGTTGCACAGCAAATATACAAATGATTTCGTACTAAGAGCATAAAAAACTACATGTTCGCTCATTCGTCAACATTCTGTTATGGCCAGCCAAATGTAATTGACTTCTAAAGCTATCCAAAACACTATTAAAAACAATATGCAAACTGAAAAACAAGTCATAACAGATCAAAAACTTAAGTCAAATATGTTTTAGGTAGCACAAAGCCTAATCTTCGTTCTTCAAAAGAGTACTCAATATACTCCTCTTCTGGAACCATCATCTCTTTAACAACAGGTGTCATTGCAGTTAGCATTGGAGCAGAAGGTGTGAATGGTGTAGACGGTGGTAACATTTGAATTAATTTTTTGGGGGGAGTTCGGTTTTCTGCTTCTGAACCAAATACTGCAGTTTTGGAAGGAGTTGTGAACGGTACTACGGTATTGTTTCGAATGGTCTTGGTGTTTTGTAACATGTCGTGTTTTCGGTCAACTTCTGTCACATTATTAGTCTGTGATGGTTGTTTGGTAGAAACAGGAGAAAATGGCTTGCGTAATGCGGGCCCCAACTCTTTGAAATTGTGCTTTTTGTTACTTAACTGACGTTCAATCTTTTTAACTGGACGGGTATTAGGAGTAACAGATTTAACGGAGTGAAGATCTTGTTTAGGACCAGCTAGTGACAATCTTCTGTTGCTGGTTGCACCCGAACCGCCGATTGAGAGTCTGCCCCCTTTTTTAGCACTTTGTTGCTTAATTGGGCTCGGTTTTGATCCAAATAGTGCTTCCTGTTCGACTATCAATTGTCCCTGAAGTTTCTTCTGGTCCTGAAACACCAAAAAACGATCCTTAATTATACACCGGTTCATAAAATATTACAAGTTATACATAAAATTATATTGTATTATATCGTACCCTTTGTCTTTTTCGTTCTTCCTCTTTTTCTTGCCTTAACATCTTATAATCCTCGAGCATGGATAGAAGTCGAACCTGTATATCACATATCAGATTTCACAAGTAATACCCAATTCAATAAACTATAATCAAGGAATTAAATTAAATTAAATTAAATCAGTTAAAGGAAATAAGTTGTTACCCCATCATAAGTAAATTCAACACCTCTTTCATTCTCCCATGCAACCGTTTTCACAACTAAAGCATCTACCATTCCTGTTTCAAGATTATACATTAAAATTTGTTAAAATTTTTTATAAAAAGGAGCAGAATATACACAATATTTCAGTGTTAATGATGAATACTAAAAGTGGCATTAACCTTGAAGTTTGTTGACCAATGCACGGGCTTTTTCGGCACGTTTCAGTGTAAGATGAGCACCTCTTCCAGCGTTATATCTATTATCATCCTACACAAAAAGGTTGGCATTATGGGCAAATAAATACAGATGTAGCAATATGGGCGGGTCGAGAATGTCGGATAACACGTAAAGATTCAATTTTTAACCCATATGACCTGACCCATTTTAAAAAAATAGCAAAAAAGCAAAGCAAATAGACTAACCCGGTTATACTCCTCGAGCCAACATTCTTCTTCACAAGCCCCCATCCATTTCTCAACCTTTTCGAGTATATCTTTCCGACTAAAAGCTTCTTCTTTAACTTTTCCAATTAAAATTTCGATTTGTTCAAGCGTACTACCAGCATCAACAACTCCTTCAATTTAAAAATAGACGTAAAACACAAATCAGGCGATATAATGTCAGATACTATTACATTCAAGATATCATATTTAATCAAATATGCAATTATTTATATACCAGATTCAATTGCTTCAAGAGCTTTTTCTAGTGAAGTGTTGGATTCAGGTAGCAAATGCGTCTTCCTGCAAATATCTTCAAGTTCCAATTTTTTCTTGAAAACAAGTTCTTTCAGTTTGCTAAATTTTAAGCTTTCCAGCCTAGACACCTCTGCCTCAACCTTTATTGTAACACACGTTACATAAGTTTACAACCAAACGGTGTTATATATAGATTAGTAAACTGAAAATAGAAACTTACATAATTAATGAAATCCACAGAAAGCAAATTAGGTTCGGTTATCTCCTCCTCTGAAGCAGCTATGTTACATGTAACACTTTGAAACATTTGTTGTTCTTCAACCGGTGTATCCATTAAATTCCACAGCTCAATCAAAGATGTTGCAAGATCTTGTATCTAATACACAATTTCAGATAAAAAAAAGTCACTATATTGAAAATATACTGACCCGTTTGAAATAAAACGAAACTAAAATCAAAGCATTCATAAGTATATCGAAAGCCACTTAGAAAATAACAAGATTGTTGTTACAGAATTTAACTCCCTCACACAACTTACTCTTTGCATTCTTTGTATTTTAACTTCTCGTAGTCTTTGTATGGCAGTTGAAAGTCTCGATATTGTGTCATCACTTATGCTTTTCGCTCCTTCTGTATATGATAAGCTTGGATGAACTTCATGAATCGTATGCTTAAAATCTATCCCAAGCACAGAGCAGAGTGAATTCAAGGAACTCAAATGATCTAAAACTTGATTCATACGTTCACTCTGCATATTATTTAGAATAGAATTAGTAACCAAATGTTAATTTTCAAATACATGTTATGATAATGATAATGATAATGATAATGATAATAAAATGGGATTTACCTTTTCCTTTTGTAGTGTTTGTAGTTTTGTGTGAAGTTCCTCGAGCTTTTTTAAAGTAAGATCAGTTTCATCCAGATTTGTGCTCGAAGAAATTGTATAAATTTCTTTTTGTATCTTGTTTATTTGCTCCAAAACTTCAAGAAATTGATTTCTTCTATCGGTTTTTCGCTTCTTTATTTCTTCTAATTCTGGAATAATGGCTCTCAGTTCTGCTTTTAAGTTTCCAAAGTTTTGATCAGACTGAAAAAAGCAAAACAAAATTAGAACCAATCACAAATATACATGTCAGTATTCAAATAATACTCAAATTATGGCAATTGTTTTAAGTTAACCACATTATATCAGTTCAAGAAAAACTAAAATAAAATAATTATGTTAAATAACTTAATACTAATAATTATAGTTACCTGTCTAATATGGACAGGTCGCTCGCCCATAGCAGAACAAATGGCTGCTAACTCTGCTTCAGAATCGGCAATCGCTTGTTTTAATTGAGCTCTACATTTATTTGCAAAATCGACTTTTCTTCTGTACACCTCAAGACATTCACGTTCGAGCTCTAACAACATCCTGTCCCTTTCAACATCATTTTCGCCAACTTCATCCCATATAATCTTTATTATTTTCATAAACAAACCCTCCAAATTAGTTGCACATATGTATGAATTTAAATCTATAGTAATAATAATTAATGATACTAGTAATGAGTATGTACCTTTAATTCACATAGCAGAGATCCACAGGTTGTTTCCATTTGCAAAAGTGGATCTTTTGAAGGCATACTGTAAGCAGACCATAAAGATTTGTTACCAGTTACCAATAATTTTAAAGTCACAAAAATTAAAAGTCATTAAAAATCTATGTTTAAAGGCATCTTTTTTACTAAGTTTGAGGTAATATTAGTTCATTCATATACAAAAAATCAATTGATGTTGACATTGAGTTGATTTGATTTAGACCTAAATGGTAAATAAATACTGTACTAATTATGATTTGGAATCAAATTCAGTTTCGAATACATTATCTCACCTTAAATTTGATTAGCGTCTAATTAAAACCCTAATCTTGATAACAAAAAACCCTAATCATATACTGATCTGGTGAGTACCAAAAAACACAATCAAATCAAATAATGTGATCAGATCACAAGACAGAGAATAAATACATTATACAAAATACATATACACATATACATAGATGTATATTTATATTTATATACAGTAAATGAAAATAAAAATTGAGTTTAAGACGTAAATTAAATTAAACCTGAACAAAAGTGTGGTCTTGCTAATCAGAATAGAAAAAATAACTAATGAAGAACAGGATCTGTTTGTTAAAAAAACAGAGTAATAAATTTGTTGTTTGTTGTAGGATGTAACAGAATCGTAATCAGAAATCAGAAATTTGAGAAGAAAGGGCAAAATGAATTGATAACCCGTTTTTAAGAAGTATACCGTTACATACATACAAACCTATGAAAACAATTTGAATTAAAAAAACATACAGGCCGATGTTATTTTTATTTCAAGTGGGCCTTAGAAGTAGCCTTAAATGTGGCCCAATCTTATCACCAGATCTTATTTTATTGGAAAATTGTTCAAAATATATTTTTTTTTTTAGGTTTCAAACAAAATACACTTTTTTAAAAAAAATTATCTTTTTACACCATTCGGTAGACGGAATTTCTGTCTACTACCTTTATCTGTCGTCTACTACCATTTTTACAAAGTAGTAGACAGTGAGAACAAAGCAGTAGACAGTCAATTACAAGGTAGCTGACCGTCTACTGCCTTGTTGTTATTGTCTACTACCTTGTTGTAGGTGTCGACACCAATAATACATATCAGTCGACACCTACAACAAGGTAGTAGACAGTAACAACAAGGCAGTAGACGGTCAGCTACCTTGTAATTGGCTGTCTACTGCTTTGTTCTCGCTGTCTACTACCTTGTTGTTACTGTCTACTACTTTGTAAAAATGGTAGTAGACGACAGATAAAGGTGGTAGACAGAAATCCCGTCTACCGAATGGTGTAAAAAGACAATTTTTTTAAAAAAAGTGTATTTTGTTTGAAGCCTTGAAAAAAAGTGTATTTTCATCAATTTCTCTATTTTATTTCAAATTTGATTTTGTTCTTCTGATATAAATATTTGATAAATGATTAGAGTTAAATTGTTCCTTAGTACTTCGTATTTAATTAACAACCTTATATGGGTTGGAGTCAGTGGCGGATCCGGGATTTATTTCTACCGGGGGCGAAATTTTTTTTTTAAAACCAAAGCAATTTTTTTGAGTAAAATATGGAGGTTTAGGGGAAAAAATTGAAATTTTTAGGCAAAATTTGAAGATTTATTGGTAAAATTTGAAGGTTTTTAGGCAAAATTTGAAGAATTTTAGACAAAATAGGAAGGTTTTGGGGCAAAAAAAAAATCCACCGGGGGCAAAGTCGAAACTTCCAAAATTTTTACACTAAAATTTCGAAATCCACCAGGGGCGGGCGCCCCCCCTCTTACACTCTAAATCCGCCTCTGGGTTGGAGTAAGCATTTCCTCGTTTAAACCTGATTCTTAACCTTAATATTAAGGCTATCTATGACAATCGCTCCAAATCCATATGGACAATACGTCATTCATTGATTTCATTGCGAGGTATTTGACTTCTATATGATACGTTTTGTAAACATTGCATTCTTTTGAAAAGGCACACCATAAATGAATATTTAAATCAAAGGTTTTCGACATCTGATGATTTCTACATATAGACAATCACCGTAAATAATAGTTTACAATAGTACTTTCGTTGACAATGCAGTCAAAATAAGATACATGGTGATAATTTGGTGAATGCAACGTTTCCTTGAAAAGTATGTCATGTAAGACTCCATGCACATAGCTTGTCTAACATATAAGCAACAGCGGAAGACTTCTACGAAACCTGAGAATAAACATGCTAACAAGTGTCAACACAAAGGTTGGTGAGTTCATAGTTTTAATGTTTCGTATAATCTGTATATAAAGGTGGATCACAAGATTTCAGTTGTTTCATCCAGAAACGTTTATCAAAATATTCTACGAAATTGAGCACCCTGGTAACTAAACTTAACGTATATATAATTTGTACCCTTTGTATAATCATCTTAATAATACACGCAAACCAACGTGTACGCTTCTCAAATAGCATACGTCCGTTAAAAGGCTAGTGCTCTAGCTCGGACGGGGATATCAAGCCCTATGGATCCATATATAACTACTTGCGCCCACCAGTTCTTATAACCGGCAGTTACTAGTTACCAAAGCTAAGGGATTTTCGGTTCAAACTCGGTGTAGAATTTAGTATGTACTTGTATCCATTGCGTTTAAAATAAAGTGCATGTATTCTCAGCCCAAAAATGTATATTGCAAAAGCAATTAAAAAGGGAGCAAATGAAACTCACCTTAGCAGCACATAAAGTTGTTCACCAAAACGTGACCGAAACTCGGAATATCAAATAACCGTACATCTCAACGTATCAATATTGAGATTCAATATTGTAGGAAAGTACGTAGACGTAACAGAGATGATAAACACTAGATTTGAATTCACAAATATACCCTCGAACATTACCCATAACCTCCTTGACAATAACCCATAATTTCCTTAGCTCTATCCCGCTCAAAAACCCATTTTGAAGGTGACACGCTCATAACCTCGTCGTAGTATTTTAGGTATATATACTACTAATAATAATATTATAATAAGATTAATAATAATAATAATAATAATAATAATAATAATAATAATAATAATAATAATAATAATAATAATAATAATAATAATAATAATAATATAAAAAAAAAATAATACAGAGGAATGAATCGAGCTTTTATAGTATGTGGCCTGCTACAGTACCTCATGCGATCGCATGAGTTTTCAGTGTTTTTGCTATGCGATCGCATGGCCGCCTTATCCTGTTTTTGTTTGCTAGTTCGTCGACATCAAATAGTGTTTTACTGTAGCAAATAGTGTTTTACGGTAGGAAAGTCGTTTTTACTTGTACATATATATATATACATACATATAATTGTTCATGAATCGTCGAGAGCAGTCAAATGTAATTTAATACATGAAACAGTTCTAAAATTTTAAGATTCAACTTCATAGACTTTGCTTATCGTGTCGGAAACGTTAAATCATTTAAAGATAAAGTTTAAATTTGGTCAAAAATTTTCGGGTTGTCACGGTACCTACCCGTTAAAGAAATTTCGTCCCGAAATTTGAGTGAGGTCGTCATGGCTGACAATAAAAATGTTTTCATGACAGATATGAGTTGATACATAGAATTTTATCACCGTTGAATTATATGGATAAAACAATCCGATTTCTCGAAGCGTATGAGAGAAGTTATCGTAAAAGAGTGAAATGAAAGAATAGAGATCCGTCTTAACTTTTGACGTAGTTACGATTGATTTCCGGAATTTAAGGAATAGAAAATCTTCATAATCTAAATAAAATTTGATTCTTCAGAATTTGCGGAAATTAGGATTTTCTTTGATTAAATGCGTAATCTGCGTCGATTGCTATGTCTGATATTTCGCTATAAATTGACCTCTTCCGTTTCATTTATTTTCACCACTCCTATAATCTTCTTTCTTATTTCATACATCCCAATAGATTGTGAAAATGCTTAATCCAGTTCTGATTCTTGATATTTTCCTGGCTATTGTATCCTTCATTCTTCTTTTTCATCTGCCACCAGAGGAAGTTATTTTCTTCTACTATTACCTTGGGGTTATAGTGTTTTTCATTCTCCCGTGTCTTTATATTGCTATACGCATTGATATACACGGTTTGTAATTTCGGGGTTGTTATCGGGCTTTATATTCTCCATTATATTTCGGAGCTTCATGCTTTCGTTTTCTCTTCCCGACCTTAAGTCAAGCGGATAATGGTCCAGAATTCGTAGGTATGAAGTTTCAGATGAACATAACTAATGTTCTAAGAAAGAAATGGTAATAGTACAATCTGACTTGTCAAATTACCAGAATACCTCGAAAAAGACCGAATCATCAAGAAATATATTTTCTTGATATATTTAGAGATTATATAGAATGAAAGAGTTATGTTACATGGTTCATGATGAGGGTGGGATCTGTGAACCTTTATCATGTTCCATTAGAAACTCAGCATGACTTACTGTAATATAATCACGTTGATCAAGTGTCATTATATTATACTAATTCATGCTTCAGTTCCCAACATTACTTCAAAACATCCATTTTTCGAATTTTTCAGATTTTAGAAACTAAAATAGTTTCTTTTATGATGTAACAAAAATAGCGTGAAGAGATAAATGATTTCAGATAAGAATAGTTATGAAAATATCTTCAGAAATATGGAGGATATTTATAATGGAAGATACGATGATATCTTAGAATTTCTAATATCAGAGGATGATGAGGAAAATCTGTCTGTGAAGGTTTAGAATAAGAAGTAAGGTTCTTACTAATGGTTTCAGCAGACACTGAATCATTTGGATTCTTTGAAGGCAGGTTCAGTCTTTGTGATTTATCCACAGCCTCCTTCATACTTTGCTCAATCCATTTTCCAGTTCCAAATCTTCTCTTTTTCTCAGCTTTACCACCATACTATTCTTTATCATCAAACTTTTGACTGTTAAGGTCGTTTACAATTTTTGCTGCTTCATCAGCATTGTTCCAATTTCAGAGAACTAGTTCATAGTTTGGGATGTTTTTCAGAAACTTCACATTCGAAGTATGTGAATCCAGGAGGTAGACGTTTATATGTACACATATAACTGTTGGCGTAGGCGTGCTGTAAAATTTCAAAATACTGATTGCTAATTCTCGATAATTCTTATGGCAATTCTCGTTACAAGATGCTGATGAGTAAATGATAGGGTTTCAATGAGTATAAGGATTTCCCGAAAGGTTAAAGATCAATGAAGTTGTTGGTAAATTTACTATTAACGTGGTGGAACATGAAAGGTTTCCCAGTAACAAGAACGTATATATCAAAGTCACAATAAGGCTAATATGAAAAGTCGAAGTTGGTTGGAAGTGTGATAAAACTGGATACTTTGAAAAGGATTGCAAGATTATTTTCGGTAAAAATAACGCTAAAGGATCTTGCACAGTTTTGAAGTCAAAATATAGCTTTGAAAGATGTAGAGATCTAAGAATGATGTCACCGGTTCAGAGTTATGGCTTGAATTATGATACGTCGATATCATAATAAGTGATTGAATTTGTATGAAATGATTGTGTATCATTGTGAAGATAGTGAGTATAGTTAATGATTTTTGAATCAAAATTGAAGAATGTACAATATAACATATTAATTGTGAACTTATATATTTCCCGGGAATTACCTACCCGTTAAAGATTTCACAAGTAATATTTTGTACAAAAGAATTTTTATTACAGTCTTTATGAAAATATATGTATGTATATTTCTTCAGATGTAATACGGATTTAATGAGTTAATATCATATTAAGCTCATTTGATTTTCGACTTGACTTAAAAATGATTAATCTCTAAAACATTAAAGATTACATAGTCTTTGCGGAGTATTTCACTAATGAAATCAACACTTCATTATTTATTCTTATTGATATTCCTCAGTGAAGGATGTTGGTGCTCGTGGAATTTTTGTGAACCTTACAAGGCACAGATGATATTTTCTGAAAAGTTTCGAGTACATCGAAAATGAAAATGTAAAATCAATTATGAAATTGAATAATACACTTGGTTTATTATGAAATGGAATTCATTAAGTTGAAACAGAGATTGTAGTTAACAGTGGTTAAGTTGTTAAGGAAGGACGTACATAATTGCATATTAGTAATATGAACTAACCGAGTAGTACCTGCCAGTTAAGATTCACACGTAATATTTTAGTATGAAAAGATTTATTTTGATTTCAAAATTCATATATATTAAATATACATAAAATTTCTTCAGGGAAAAATGAGTTAATGCTTCATCGGTTATTGTTGATGGTATTTCTTGGTAACTACGGTGTGTATGACGTTGATGCTCGTGGGACAGATTGTGAAGTTGAGATTTGCAATGCGGATGTTGTTGGTGGTGGTAATGGTACTGTTGGTGTTGTTGTCGGTGGTACTGTTGATGCCGGTGATGCTGCTGGTGCTTGTAACCTTTGCACCATATTCTCCAAAGCCACTACCCGAGCGCGAAGCTCGTTGACTTCTTCTACTACACCGGGATGATTGGCGGTTCGGACGAGCGGATGAATAAGATCCAGAATTTGAGAGAGTATATGATCATGACGAGATATTCTGGATATGAGAGAGAAAATGGTATTACGAACAGGTTCGCCGGTAAGTGCTTCAGGTTCTTCGCCAAGAGGGCAATGTGGTGGATGGAAGGGATCGCCTTCTTCTTGTCTCCAATAATTAAGTAGGCTACGAACCCATCCCCAATTCATCCAGAATAGATGATGGCTGATTGGTTGATCCATTCCGGTTACACTGTCTTCGGAATTCAGGTGAATATCCATATCGGAATAGCTGTCGGAGTTTAAGAAATTTGAACTAGATACGGGATCCATCTTGTATAATTAGAGAGATGATTTTTGATATGAAATAGACTATAGAATTTAGATTGGTACTCTTCAATACATAATTTACATATGTATATATAATACCAAAATTCCATAAATCACGGAGGAATTTTCGGAAGATGTCAGGAAACGTTTACAGTAACAGATACGCTAAGATATGAATTTTTGTCTATACACTATTTATGCAATAAATGCAGGAAAACGTGTCTAGACTTAAGAATGATAAACATGTAATTCCCGACAAGAAATGATAAGCAAAACTTTTAACATGCAGACACGGTCGAAGTCCAGACTTACTAATGTATCCTAACAACTATCAGTTAGACACAATCATGCAAGACCTGGTTCGCTAGGACCAACACTCTGATACCAACTGTGACGATCGCTCCAAATCCATATGGACAATACGTCATTCATTGATTTCATTGCGAGGTATTTGACCTCTATATGATACGTTTTGTAAACATTGCATTCTTTTGAAAAGGCACACCATAAATGAATATTTAAATCAAAGGTTTTCGACATCTGATGATTTCTACATATAGACAATCACCGTAAATAATAGTTTACAATAGTACTTCCGTTGACAATGCAGTCAAAATAAGATACATGGTGATAATTTGGTGAATGCAACGTTTCCTTGAAAAGTATGTCATGTAAGACTCCATGCACATAGCTTGTCTAACATATAAGCAACAGCGGAAGACTTCTACGAAACCTGAGAATAAACATGCTAACAAGTGTCAACACAAAGGTTGGTGAGTTCATAGTTTTAATGTTTCGTATAATCTGTATATAAAGGTGGATCACAAGATTTCAGTTATTTCATCCAGAAACGTTTATCAAAATATTATACGAAATTGAGCACCCTGGTAACTAAACTTAACGTATATATAATTTGTACCCTTTGTATAATCATCTTAATAATACACGCAAACCAACGTGTACGCTTCTCAAATAGCATACGTCCGTTAAAAGGCTAGTGCTCTAGCTCGGACGGGGGTATCAAGCCCTATGGATCCATATATAACTACTCGCGCCCACCAGTTCTTATAACCGGAAGTTACTAGTTACCAAAGCTAAGAAATTTTCGGTTCAAACTCGGTGTAGAATTTAGTATGTACTTGTATCCATTGCGTTTAAAATAAAGTGCATGTATTCTCAGCCCAAAAATGTATATTGCAAAAGCAATTAAAAAGGGAGCAAATGAAACTCACCTTAGCAGCACATAAAGTTGTTCACCAAAACGTGACCGAAACTCGGAATATCAAATAACCGTAGATCTCAACGTATCAATATTGAGATTAGGGGTGTTCATCGGTTCGGTTTTCGGTTTGTTCGGTTTATTCGGTTCGGTGTATTCGGTTTTGAAATTTTTTTAGGCAAAACCGAAAACCGAACCGAAAACCGAATTCAAAGTTAAAACCGAACCAAACCGAAAACCGAATTCAAATTCGGATTCGGTTCGGTTTTCGGTTAAAACCGAATATTATGAAAAAACTGAGAACGTTGGTAGTTTAATTGTGGCGTTACTGATGTCTTAGTTATTTATATCCTAAAACAATGACGTATTATTAAATTATCAAGAATTCGATGATTTATTAATATTTATAGCTTAATTATGACGTTTACTGCTTCTGTTATTAAGAAGAAGAACATAATAATTTAAGTAACATAATTATAATGTGAGCTATCAAATCTTCATATGGGTGAGAATATATTTTATTGATTGAATCCCAAATTATAATGACACTAAAACATAAATATACAAATTAAATATATAAAAATTTTGAATTCGGTTTTGAAATCGGTTTTCGGTTAAACCGAATTCAGAATTTTCAAAACCGAAAACCGAATTCAAATTCGGTTTCGGTTTTACGCGATCCGAAAACCGTTTATCAAATTCGGTTTGGTTTTTTTCCGGTTTGGTTTCGGTTTGGTTTTCGGGTTCCACGGTTTCAAACCAAATACTGACCACCCCTAATTGAGATTCAATATTGTAGGAAAGTACGTAGACGTAACAGAGATGATAAACACTAGATTTGAATTCACAAATATACCCTCGAACATTACCCATAACCTCCTTGACAATAACCCATAATTTCCTTAGCTCTATCCCGCTCAAAAACCCATTTTGAAGGTGACACGCTCATAACCTCGTCGTAGTATTTTAGGTATATATACTACTAATAATATTATTATAATAAGATTAATAATAATAATATTATATTAATCTTAATAATATAATAATAATAATAATAATAATAATAATAATAATAATATAAAAAAAAAATAATACAGAGGAATGAATCGAGCTTTTATAGTATGTGGCATGCTACAGTACCTCATGCGATCGCATGAGTTTTCAGTGTTTTTGCCATGCGATCGCATAGCCGCCTTATCCTGTTTTTGTTTGCTAGTTCGTCGACATCAAATAGTGTTTTACTGTAGCAAATAGTGTTTTACGGTAGGAAAGTCGTTTTTACTTGTACATATATATATATATATACATACATATAATTGTTCATGAATCGTCGAGAGCAGTCAAATGTAATTTAATACATGAAACAGTTCTAAAATTTTAAGATTCAACTTCATAGACTTTGCTTATCGTGTCGGAAACGTTAAATCATTTAAAGATAAAGTTTAAATTTGGTCAAAAATTTCCGGGTTGTCACACTATCCATAAGATTCGAACGAACTTACGACTTATCTAGGTTAACTGTTAACCGCTCTACCAGACTACTACTTATCAACAACGTGATAAGATGACATATGGTGGTTCATATAGGGAATGGCTTACGGTGTCCGTTGTTGCTCGAATCTTTTGAATATCGAGAAACTTGAGTTGGAACGAAATAAACAACGTTTTGCTCATCGCTTTCTCATTGTTAAAAATTCATTTAAAATCTATAGAAACGTATATGTATTATGGTGAAGCACGAAACCTAGACAATATTATTATAAGAATCATCATATGGTTTTATTATGTGATCATGTAAGCAAGCCACAATATCACACGTGCACGAGCACAAGAGAATGCAAAGAATATACATTTAGGGGTGTATATACATATGGGACCAATTGTTTATCAAGTTTCATGTAAAACTGTAAAAGTAAAACACTCCTTCAACACTTATCATTATTAAAAGGCCAGCCCTTAAACTTTATGCATTGTCCATTGCCTTAAACTTGAAACGTCTAAAAAGATAAATTTTTAATACAAATCATCTATTTAATTAACTTTAACTGATAGTTTTATAAAAATAGATATCCCTCACAAACGATAGTCTTGGCGGAATTAGGCAATATTGTTGCTGTTGTTGTACTTCTGATACTACTTAATCTCAAGCATCTATCCTTAGTCAAATTTAGGTAACATGTCGAACGACGTTTTTTATAGTCGGTTAAGTTCAGGTGCGAGGGGACAATCGACCAGGTTAACGCTAAACGACTTGGATCAACAAATAGCAACATCAGGGCGACAATTTACACATCTTAATTAATGTTACTATATCGAGTCCAAATATGCAGGCACAAGCATGCTAATAACACCATCACCAACCAGCGAAACGGATGACAACATATCTGCTGTTGTGTAATAACCATAAACGTAAAACACTACCGCGGTATTATATATATAAATTGTAAATTAGTCCGTATCTAAGACACTAAGCAACATCCGCGAATGTTATCAAATCTAAACAAACTCTGTACATAGCGAAATAATAAACAGTAGTCAAAAAGTCAATATTCCCTAAAGGTAAGATTAAGACGACCAGGTCTGAGCATGGTTTGTCGAAGCAATGACAAAGGAGCTGAATTCGGGTGTAACATCCCGCCTTTTTCCATTTACTTTTCCGTTTACCTATTTTAAACTCCGTTATATGTTTATAACATCTCCCGTTAATACGCGTTTTAAATTATCTTGTTTAGGTAATTTAACGCACCCGATTGAAAGTAGAGGGACTTGTTTTGCCAACATGCCAAAATGGTGACTAGCACTTGACTAGTCAACCATCTTCCACCTCTTTCCTCATTTTCTTTTTTTCTTTTCTTTCAACACTTTCATATTTTTCTCTAATTCATCAAAAAGCAATTCATCATCCATATTCAATCGATCAAGCTTCGGGCCAAACAAATTACATATTTGAACTCCTCGTGATCTCCTCTTCGATTCCATACCGGCTTCATCAAATTTGGGTAACTTTCTAAAATCACTAATTTTATGTGTTCTTGAGTTTTTGAGTTAAAAAGGTTGTTAATTAGTGTCAATGGCTCAAGTCTAGTATGATTATGTGTTTTGTATGCTTGTTCTTGCTATTTTGGTGTAACTAGCTCATATTGAAAGAATGCTTGTTTAATCTTGAGTTTTAGGTGTACATATGTTGGTTGATGAGGACAGTTCATGTTTTAATTGTGTTCCTAACATCACTAGCTTCAAATTGGTATGTAGGTTGACATGGATTAGTTTCATAAGCAAGATTGTTGATTTTATGATTTTGGGTTAGGGTTTGATAAAAGTAAATTGAATATTTGATGCATTAAATGCTTAGCAATGTTAATTGTAAGTGTCTAGTTGTGTTGTATGCTTGATTATCTTCAAAACGGCGTATTACACATGTGCATTAATTTACCGAATCATAATATGGCATTTATGAACTTGGAGTAATAAATGATGAGCATTAATGGTAATTTTGATATGAGTTTGTTTGGTTTTGATTGAGTAAATGCACTTAGTTATCTTCCTTGTCAAATTACCTTTCTAATGATATATGATATGCGTTTTAAATGTTTTCGGTGCATGAAATGTGTTAAATTGTGTTTTGGGTCGTGACTTAGACCAATTTTCTGCAAACAACATGTTTCCCAGGTAGTGCGCGCCGCGCACATACCTGCGCGCCGCGCATAATCAAAATCCCAGATGTCTGCCTTCTTGGTTAGTTTCTGACCAGGATTTACACTTGGGTGCGCGCCGCGCAACCCCCAGCGCGCCGCGCATTTGGTCCAGCTCATTTTTGTCTTTGTTTTTCATATCCCAAAATGTTTCCCGCTTAACCGTAACTCCGATTAACATGAAACTTGACTATTATACTCGTATATGACTTCTCATCATGAGAAAATTGTCGGACACCCGACCCGACCCCGTTGACTTTGACTTTGACCAAGTTTGACTTTTAGTCAAACTTAACCAAACGATTATACAATCGTTCTAAACATACTTAACTACTTGTATCGTGCATGAAACTTGACAAATTGATTCACATGCTATATTAATCGAGTCGTAACGAGCCATAGGACTAATTGAACATCTTTGACCAATCGTGACTATCGTTATTGATACAACCTATTTGTTTAGGTCAAGACTAGCATTGTTCTTTGCACACGTTTACTTGTTGAAGTACTTTACTACTCGTGCACTCAAGGTGAGATCATAGTCCCACTTTTACTCTTTTTGAACTTACATTTAGGATGAGAAAACATAAACATTTCTTTTACTAAGTGAACACAAGTACAGGAAAACAAACATTCTACATACGAGTTTAGAACAAAATCCTCAATTCGATTATCATTAGTTACACTTGCCGGGTGTAAGCGAGAACTTATGTTGTATGGATCCATATGGGTTTGACAAACCCTCATTCAAACGGTTCGCTACCGTTTACGAATGAAATATATTTTCGAGAAACAGTGTATGTTCTAGCACTAAGTGATGGGGTTCAATGGAAGGAAATGTTAAGCATTGATAATTGGGTGCTCGTGAAACAAACTTTTGGAATGTATTACTATTATTTCATTGATGCAAATCTTGTGGTTCACTTGTACTTACTTACTTAAACCTATGATTTCACCAACGTTTTCGTTGACAGATTTCTATGTTTTTCTCAGGTCCTTGAACGATACATGATACATACTTCCGCTCATTATTTTGATACTTGCATTGGATGTCGAGTATATATGCATACATGGAGCGTCTTTTGGATACTTTTAAATTGTGTCGCATAAGTTTCATTTGTACTTAAAACTTTGTATCGTAACTTGTGGTGGAACTATTCTTATAAACTTGAACAACCTTTACATTTGAAATGAATGCGACATATCTTTTGGTCAAACGTTGTTTTAAAGACTTATGACCACGTAACGGGACCTAAGTAGACGGCGCCGTCAATGACGATTTGGTCGGGTCGCTACAGATGGTATCAGAGCGTTGGTTGTAGGGATTTAGAGTTCATTGGTGTCAACCTCGAGTCATAGGGTACATTGGTGAGTCTAGACTACAACCGGCATATAGACTTGAAGTAGGAATTACTTGACTACTTGTGCATTTATACTCGAACGCTTCTACTCATATCTACTCTTAGTTCATCTTAATCTCACGTTGTTTAATTTGATTGACGCGCCACCTTGACTATATGAAATGATGTCGAATGCACATATGAATCAGGGTAATATAATTTCCGGGATTATATTACGGTGACTCATATGAACGTTCCGACATTATGACATAAAGAATTTAAGGCGAGTCGGGGAAAAACTTCTCTTTATCTTTATTCTATATCACGGTTAGTATTATTGAGAATACTAATCAATGATATTCTTGTGTCTTGAAGGAACAATGGCTCCTCGTCGTGTACGCCGCAATGAAACTCCCGAACAAGCTCTCGAACGGATGATAGCCACCGCCGTAGATGCGGCCATGGCCGGTCACTCATCCAACAACAATAATAATAACAACCACAACAACAACAACAGCAACAACAACAACAACAATGGAGCCGGAAACTCAAACGAGGGATGCTCCTATAAAGCTTTCATGGGGTGCAAACCTCACACTTTTGATGGAACCGGGGGACCGGTCGTGCTCACCCGATGGTTTGAGCAAACGGAAGCCGTCTTTAGCATAAGCGGTTGTCGGGACCAAGACAAGGTCAAATACTCCACTCACACCTTCGCCGGTGTCGCCCTTACATGGTGGAATACTTATGTACAATCGGTGGGTACCGATGAAGCTCATGCCCTCTCTTGGGCCGATCTAAAGGAAAAGATGATGGTTGAATATTTTCCACGCGAAGAAACCCGAAAGCTTGAGGAAGAACTAAGAGCTTTGAAAGCGGTCGGAAACGATCTTAAAGCTTATAATCAACGCTTCGCCGAACTATCCTTGATGTGTCCTAATCTTGTTAACCCCGAATCTCAAAGGATTGAGCTCTACATGCTCGGTCTTCCAAAAAGCATCAAACAAGGGGTGATGTCATCCAAACCCACTACTCATCAAGCCGCTATGAACATGGCTCGCCAACTAATTGAAACGGTTGACGAAATCGTAGTTCCGGCACCTAAGGCCGAGGATAAATCGGGCGGCAACAAAAGAAAGTGGGAACCCTCCCAATCAAGCAACAACAACTTTGCTAAGAAGCCTTACACCTCCGACGGCAAGAGGGGTTATGCCGGAAACCTACCTCTTTGCAACAAATGCAACAAACATCACTTTGGTGAATGTGGCAAGTTAATTTGCCACCGGTGCCAAGGAGTTGGTCATAAGGCCAACGATTGTAAAAGTGCCACTCCCGTTGCTCGAAAGTGGCCCAATGCACCAAAGACGGGCACTTGTTACGAATGTGGCCAAACGGGTCATTATAGAAATGCATGCCCGAAAAGGAAAGATAACACCAACACGCGCGGCCGAGCTTTCAACATCAACACCGAGGCAGCCCGGGATGACACTGAACTAGTCACGGGTACGTTTCTTCTCAACAATTCTTATGTCTCTTGCTTATTCAATTCAGGTGCCGATAAATGCTTTGTATCCAAGACTTTGACTCATTCTTTTAGCACTCCACCTCTTCCATTAGATACCACTTATACCATTGAAGTGGCTAACGGGAAACTATTAAGTGCCGACACATATTACCGGGGGTGTACGTTAAACATTTTGGGTAAGGAATTTGAAATTGACTTGATACCCATGGAACTAGGAAGCTTTGATGTAATAATCGGTATGAATTGGTTAGTCAAAACGAAATCTCACATCCTTTGTGATCTTAACGCAATCCGAATTCCTATCGAGAATGGTGAACCTTTGATTGTTTATGGCGATAAGAGTTGCATCAGACTCAACCTCGTTTCGTGCCTTAAAGTTAGAAAACTGCTCCGTAAGGGTTGTTTTGCGATCCTTGCCCACGTTAAGAAAGTCGAGTCCGATGATAAGCATATCGATGATGTGCCAATTGTTAGTGACTATTCCGATGTATTTCCCGATGAATTGCCGGGTCTTCCACCTCATCGACCGGTTGAATTCCAAATCGATCTTATTCCGGGAGCCGCACCCGTAGCACGTGCACCATATAGACTCGCCCCATCCGAAATGCAAGAATTGCAAAGTCAAATCCAAGAACTACTTGATCGTGGTTTTATCCAACCTAGCCATTCACCTTGGGGCGCTCCGATTTTGTTTGTTAAAAAGAAAGACGGATCCCTACGAATGTGCATTGATTATCGTGAACTAAATAAATTGACGGTTAAGAACCGATATCCTCTTCCTCGCATCGATGACCTCTTTGATCAACTACAAGGGTCTTGTGTATATTCGAAAATCGATCTCCGCTCGGGTTATCATCAATTGAGGGTTAAGGGGGAAGATGTCTCCAAAACCGCTTTCCGAACTCGTTATGGTAGTTATGAATTCCTTGTCATGCCATTTGGTCTCACTAACGCACCGGCGGTGTTCATGGACCTTATGAACCGCGTGTGCAAACCGTATCTTGATAAATTCGTTATTGTGTTCATCGATGACATATTGATCTATTCTAAAAATGAAGAAGAGCACGAACAACATCTCCGACTTGTGCTTGAACTTTTAAGACAAGAACAACTCTATGCCAAATTCTCCAAGTGTGAATTTTGGTTAAAGGAAGTTCAATTTCTTGGTCATGTTGTAAGTGACCAAGGTATTAAAGTCGATCCAACGAAAATCGAAGCCATTAGCAAATGGGAGACTCCTACTACTCCTACTCACATTCATCAATTTTTGGGTCTCTCCGGGTACTATCGTAGATTCATCGAAAATTTCTCTTTGGTTGCACGTCCTCTAACCGCATTGACTCACAAGGGAAAGAAATTCATTTGGGCGACCGAACATGAATCCGCATTCCAAATCTTGAAAACGAAGCTAACCACCGCTCCTATCTTGTCACTTCCCGAAGGCAATGATGACTTTGTTGTATATTGCGATGCCTCAAAACATGGTTTTGGGTGTGTATTGATGCAACGAACGAAAGTCATTGCTTATGCTTCTCGACAACTCAAAATTCATGAACGAAACTATACGACACATGATCTCGAACTCGGAGCCGTTGTCTTTGCACTTAAAATGTGTAGACACTATCTTTATGGAACCAAGAGTACTATCTTCACCGATCACAAAAGCCTTCAACACATTTTCGATCAAAAGCAACTAAACATGAGACAACGAAGGTGGATTGAAACCTTAAACGATTACGATTGCGAGCTTCGTTACCATCCCGGGAAGGCAAATGTAGTAGCCGATGCCTTAAGTCGAAAAGAAAGAGCGGTGCCTCTCCGTGTCCGAGCTTTAAACATCACCATTCACACCAACCTTAATAGCCAAATTCGGGTAGCCCAAGATGAGGCTCTCAAGGATGAAAACATCTCTCTCGAACACTTGAACGTCCTCACCTCTCGATTCGAAGTTAAAGAAACCGGACTCCGATATTTCGCCGGAAGAATTTGGGTGCCTAGTTATGGGGATCTACGAAGCCTTATTTTAGATGAAGCCCATAAGTCACGATACTCGATTCACCCCGGTGCCAATAAGATGTACCACGACCTTAAACAAATATATTGGTGGCCGAACATCAAAAGGGACGTAGCTACTTATGTTTCCAAGTGTTTGACATGTTCCAAAGTCAAAGCCGAACACCAAAGACCGTCCGGACTACTTCAACAACCCGAGATCCCGCAATGGAAGTGGGAAAGGATAACGATGGATTTTATCACCAAGCTACCAAAAACGACGGGCGGTTATGATACCATTTGGGTTATTGTTGACCGTCTCACCAAATCCGCACACTTCCTTGCCATGAAAGAAACGGACAAAACGGAGAAACTTGCACAACTTTACATTAAGGAGATCGTATCCCGACACGGTGTACCTTTATCGATTATCTCCGACCGAGATGGCCGTTTCGTTTCTAGATTTTGGCGTACATTGCAAGAAGCGTTGGGAACGCGTTTAGACATGAGCACCGCATATCATCCTCAAACCGATGGACAAAGCGAACGTACAATTCAAACCTTAGAGGACATGTTACGAGCTTGCGTGGTTGATGTCGGAAAAGCTTGGGACAAGCACTTACCTCTCGCCGAGTTCTCTTACAACAATAGTTATCACGCGAGTATTAAAGCCGCACCTTTTGAAGCGCTATATGGCCGCAAATGTCGTTCACCTCTTTGTTGGGCCGAGGTAGGCGACGTGCAAATCACCGGACCCGAACTCATTCACGAAACCACCGAGAAAATCGTCCAAATCCGAGATAGGCTTAGGACGGCCCGAAGTCGTCAAAAGAGCTATACCGACAAACGACGCAACGATCTTGAATTTCAAGTCGGTGACCGAGTAATGTTAAAAGTCGCACCTTGGAAGGGTGTAATCCGTTTTGGGAAACGCGGGAAGCTAAATCCGCGGTATATTGGTCCTTTCGAAATCTTGGAGCGTATTGGAACCGTTGCTTATCGTTTAGATCTTCCGCCTCAATTGAACTCCGTTCATCCTACCTTCCATGTATCTAACTTGAAAAAGTGTCTTGCCGAACCCGATATCGTCATCCCTCTCGAAGAACTTACTATTGATGACAAACTTCATTTTGTGGAGGAACCGGTTGAAATTGTGGACACCTCCGTCAAGACATTGAAACAAAGCCGAATCCCGATTGTCAAGGTTCGTTGGAATGCCAAAAGAGGACCCGAGTTTACTTGGGAAAGACAAGATCAAATGCAAAGGAAGTATCCTCATCTATTCGTGAATTCGGAAACGCAAGATCTCGAGGAAGAAACAACGACTACTACGCCTACATAAATTTCGGGACGAAATTTCTTTTAAGGAGTAGGTAATGTAACATCCCGCCTTTTTCCATTTACTTTTCCGTTTACCTATTTTAAACTCCGTTATATGTTTATAACATCTCCCGTTAATACGCGTTTTAAATTATCTTGTTTAGGTAATTTAACGCACCCGATTGGAAGTAGAGGGACTTGTTTTGCCAACATGCCAAAATGGTGACTAGCACTTGACTAGTCAACCATCTTCCACCTCTTTCCTCATTTTCTTTTTTTCTTTTCTTTCAACACTTTCATATTTTTCTCTAATTCATCAAAAAGCAATTCATCATCCATATTCAATCGATCAAGCTTCGGGCCAAACAAATTACATATTTGAACTCCTCGTGATCTCCTCTTCGATTCCATACCGGCTTCATCAAATTTGGGTAACTTTCTAAAATCACTAATTTTATGTGTTCTTGAGTTTTTGAGTTAAAAAGGTTGTTAATTAGTGTCAATGGCTCAAGTCTAGTATGATTATGTGTTTTGTATGCTTGTTCTTGCTATTTTGGTGTAACTAGCTCATATTGAAAGAATGCTTGTTTAATCTTGAGTTTTAGGTGTACATATGTTGGTTGATGAGGACAGTTCATGTTTTAATTGTGTTCCTAACATCACTAGCTTCAAATTGGTATGTAGGTTGACATGGATTAGTTTCATAAGCAAGATTGTTGATTTTATGATTTTGGGTTAGGGTTTGATAAAAGTAAATTGAATATTTGATGCATTAAATGCTTAGCAATGTTAATTGTAAGTGTCTAGTTGTGTTGTATGCTTGATTATCTTCAAAACGGCGTATTACACATGTGCATTAATTTACCGAATCATAATATGGCATTTATGAACTTGGAGTAATAAATGATGAGCATTAATGGTAATTTTGATATGAGTTTGTTTGGTTTTGATTGAGTAAATGCACTTAGTTATCTTCCTTGTCAAATTACCTTTCTAATGATATATGATATGCGTTTTAAATGTTTTCGGTGCATGAAATGTGTTAAATTGTGTTTTGGGTCGTGACTTAGACCAATTTTCTGCAAACAACATGTTTCCCAGGTAGTGCGCGCCGCGCACATACCTGCGCGCCGCGCATAATCAAAATCCCAGATGTCTGCCTTCTTGGTTAGTTTCTGACCAGGATTTACACTTGGGTGCGCGCCGCGCAACCCCCAGCGCGCCGCGCATTTGGTCCAGCTCATTTTTGTCTTTGTTTTTCATATCCCAAAATGTTTCCCGCTTAACCGTAACTCCGATTAACATGAAACTTGACTATTATACTCGTATATGACTTCTCATCATGAGAAAATTGTCGGACACCCGACCCGACCCCGTTGACTTTGACTTTGACCAAGTTTGACTTTTAGTCAAACTTAACCAAACGATTATACAATCGTTCTAAACATACTTAACTACTTGTATCGTGCATGAAACTTGACAAATTGATTCACATGCTATATTAATCGAGTCGTAACGAGCCATAGGACTAATTGAACATCTTTGACCAATCGTGACTATCGTTATTGATACAACCTATTTGTTTAGGTCAAGACTAGCATTGTTCTTTGCACACGTTTACTTGTTGAAGTACTTTACTACTCGTGCACTCAAGGTGAGATCATAGTCCCACTTTTACTCTTTTTGAACTTACATTTGGGATGAGAAAACATAAACATTTCTTTTACTAAGTGAACACAAGTACAGGAAAACAAACATTCTACATACGAGTTTAGAACAAAATCCTCAATTCGATTATCATTAGTTACACTTGCCGGGTGTAAGCGAGAACTTATGTTGTATGGATCCATATGGGTTTGACAAACCCTCATTCAAACGGTTCGCTACCGTTTACGAATGAAATATATTTTCGAGAAACAGTGTATGTTCTAGCACTAAGTGATGGGGTTCAATGGAAGGAAATGTTAAGCATTGATAATTGGGTGCTCGTGAAACAAACTTTTGGAATGTATTACTATTATTTCATTGATGCAAATCTTGTGGTTCACTTGTACTTACTTACTTAAACCTATGATTTCACCAACGTTTTCGTTGACAGATTTCTATGTTTTTCTCAGGTCCTTGAACGATACATGATACATACTTCCGCTCATTATTTTGATACTTGCATTGGATGTCGAGTATATATGCATACATGGAGCGTCTTTTGGATACTTTTAAATTGTGTCGCATAAGTTTCATTTGTACTTAAAACTTTGTATCGTAACTTGTGGTGGAACTATTCTTATAAACTTGAACAACCTTTACATTTGAAATGAATGCGACATATCTTTTGGTCAAACGTTGTTTTAAAGACTTATGACCACGTAACGGGACCTAAGTAGACGGCGCCGTCAATGACGATTTGGTCGGGTCGCTACATCGGGATGATATTCGTCACCCCATGATATACATTTCTAGACTTCCCCCCAAATATCAAAACGTCTCCCGATTCCAACAAAACTTCATTTGCTCTTCGCACGTTCTTACTGTTACCATACAAGAACTTTGCTGAGTCACCAATCGAGATAGAAACCACCGGCAACCCTCTTTTCAGACTACTTTTACTTTCATCCCGATCCTGTGGATATATACAAACATCAGCCAATCAATTCAAATTCAAAAACGGATACCTAAAAGAATGAGGTAAAAAGGGCGGGAAATCTTTGAGCATTGTAGAAACATGTGGTCTAGAATTGTACTCACAAATCTTAAAAATGAGAACGTTCTCATCTAAATATATTTCTATATATATACATATATATACATATCCACACATATATAAATATAGCCATATAGGTATATGTATATGTAGTATATGTATACGTATAGGTATATGCGTATACGTATACATATACATAAATACGACACCAAGTGAGTAAACGGTAAAAAGGAAAAAAAAAAAAAAAAAAACTAATTAATTACCTGATGAAGACCAAGTCGTCCAGTGGTAGTGTAAAAATTGACAACACAAATGTCTGGTTTCATTGAAGGCATGGAATCATCATATGTTTGAGAATCTTGAATCGAGTTCACAGCCAATGAAAGGAGATGATCAGGGATGGGTGGTGCTTGAGAACCATCACTTCTGTATATTTGATCGTACTTTGTTTGTGGGTCCCAGTTTCGACCAAAGCACATCATCTGTAAGTTAAGTTTTTCTCGATTTCTTTTCATAGGTTGGTAGAATCCCCCAGAACCCATACCAAATTCTTGACAAGTATTCACTATTTCAACCTAATTAATTAAGAGTAAGATTATTAATATCAGAAATTTAACTAATCAGACATAATGCATTGCATGAATTGTATAGCTAAGAAGCAAAATCCACACACTATACCTGCTAATGTAATTCATTAGGAACAATATTTAAGAGGATATTAGCATTGCTCCTAATTTTAAAAAAGAAAAAGAAACATTAAACTTACAAACCAAAGATATATGTACCTGATCACTCATGCTAACGTAATTCTTCAAAAGAACCAATCCGGTTCCGAGTATTACACACGAACGACTTTTAAGATTTTCCCCATTGTTGAGCCCAGATAGTGACTCTGTGCTTCTGGGAAGGATTAAACAGAATGGACTTGTTTGATTCAATTCATTAGAAACATCAGCCTTGGGCTCATCATTAAGAAACAGTTGGGCCATATCCCCAAAAGTAAGCTCATCCTCCTCATCATCATCCAACGACATCTTCTTCTTTTGCTTTTTCTTTGACTTAGTCAAACCCCCATCAACCACGTTTGATACAAGCCCCGAGTCACTAACCTTTGACGCCTTAATCTTTTGTATATTCTCCTTCTTTTGTTTTTTCTTTGACTTAGCTAGTCCCCCATCAACCACATTTGAATCAAGCCCTGAATCACAAACCTTAGACGCCTTAAGCTTTTGTATATTCTCTTTCTTTTGCTGTTTCTTTGACTTAGCCAAACCCTCATCAACCACATTGGAAACAAGCCTCCAATCACAACCTTTAGACGCCTTAAATAAATGAATAAATTATATTAGGGGATGGATGCCATTTACGATTCTAACGTAATCATAGACCAATTCAAGTATTGATGATTAATTAGTGGATGCCATTAAAATTTCATCAGCTGTAGCTATTTAACATACAATAATAAATAATATAACTATAAGTTTAGAAGAACCCAGAGAAATCATTATTGATAACATAAGTCCATGACAATCATTACTTTGTGATCTACCTCTATCAAACTTAATAAGCATACGATTAAAGTACTTGTTTGTCACGTATAAAATTTACAGGTTAATTGTTAATCATAACATAATCAAGTAACAACACATAATCACTTAATAACCATTTTTTTTTTCTTATCAAGGATGAAATAGTGACTAAATGTAATCAACGAAACATTGATGATGCGATCAAAAATTATACTCCGTATTAACTAATCGCAATGCTGTACTGCATAACAATGAATGAAATAAGTGGATCGAATAAAACTGACCTTATTATGAGCGTTTCCACACTCACTTTGCTTTTCATAATCCTCCGACGTGATTAATCGACAGCCACAAGCAGACGACATATCGAAATAGGAATCTGTCGAGTTCGGAATCGAGGTCGTGAGATATGAGTTAGGGTTTTAGATATAAGAAAACATATGAAGACAATTCTAGTTCTAGTAATTAATATTAAAAATTTATTTTATATATGTATAATAGTTTTTAAGCCCGTGCATTGCACCGGTACTTAAAATCTGTTTTAAATAAGTCAATTTTTTTTAATTTTATGAAGCTTGATCTACATTTTCAAACAATATTTGTGGTTGCGTTTAATGGGGACATGTCGACCCAATAGTTTAAGTGTGATTAATTTGAGCCCGTACTTTATTTTCAAAACGTCATAGCGGTTACTATTTGAAAAATTAGATAAAATGTTAATGAGTTTGATTAGTTGACCAGATCAAAAGGGTCAAAATTTACTCATTTTGTTATTAATTCATTGAAATATTTTAAATGTGTGTCTTTCAAATAATATGTTACATCATATTTTGACTACCACAAATAACACAAAAGAATCAATAAGACTAAAATGAAATGGACAAAGAAGTGTTGGAATCAAGTTCAAAATTTAGAGGTTAGAGAAGTACAGTCAGTCTAGCTCTCAGAATCAGTTATAGCTTCCACCAAGTTCATATTTTAGAGATTATAGAAGGAACATACATATATTTTATGATGCAGATTAATAAACTACTATTTTTCAACCTTCTCTCCAACAAACAAATTTTATATCAATTTTCTTCTTTGACGTTATATCTCCACAAACAAATTAAGTACTCCCTCCATCCCAATTCTTTTCATTTTAATTACAATAAACAAACTAACAAATCTTTAATTAATGGTTGTTCTTAGAAACAAAACCGTCTATGTGTCACCGTTTTCAATGTGCTCCGACGATCGCTGATAGCTCTTAAAAAAGGACACATTTCTAGTATGTTAGTATGTTTCGTTGACAGAACGGGACTATAAAATACATATATATTTCATATTGCGTGTAGTTGCAACAAAAAAAAATTGCTCGAGTTCTATCAGATTTAAGAAATCGGTTGAATATAATTATGTAATGGTATAATTTTACTAATACGGAGTAATACGTTACCATTCCCTCAAAATTTGTATTAAAAATTGTTCGGTAGTTTTTCTTATAACTTTATGTGAACAAATGTGCGTATGAATATACTATAATAATAGGACATGTGTGTATGAACATATGTCTTTAGTTTTTCTGATGATCGTAATAGTATATAGGAGTAGAGATCAAATAGGAATTAAATTGTGTAAAATTGAGTTTAATGAATTTTTTTTAAACTAAATGGGTATATATGATAGTTTCAATATTTAAATTGGGTATATATGAATGATTTACTTGGGTAAATATGTAATTTTAAAGGTTGATAATAAAGATATATATATGATAAAAACTCATAAATAATTGTGACATGTGGAAATTACACTTGGCTTAATATGTAACATTTAAGGAGCTAATGACATATAACTTAATCTAATCTTTCTTTTATATAAATGTATAGATATATAGATGTATATGTGTATATATGTATTTGATTTGATTAAACTCTTATAAAATACGTAAATAACAAATGATTTTAAGATAGATAAGTAAATAACAAATATTTATAAGCTAGATACATTACATAATACCATGAACTTTTCTTATACTTAAAAGAAATACTGTAATAAACCTTTCAACGGCAACTATGCAGCAATTGTGAGCCATTGACTTAGGCCCCAAATGGTGTTCGATGAATGGTTCAATAAAGAGGGTGTTATCGAGTGATTCAAGAAGCTTGGGATAAATTGGTTCACGGATCAGAAAAGATTGTTTATTCAGAGATAGACTTAAAAATGTGAAGTATGACTTGAAGGTATGGATCAAGTGTGAGTTTGGTAATCTTGATATTGAAATTAACAATCTTAAAAAAAAGGCAGTGACTTTGGAATCTAAAGCTGAATCATGAACAATAAGTGACTCTGAAAGAGCGTGTTGGTTACAAGCTCGTAGAGATTGGATTGGGAAATAAAAAATCAAAACGAATATGTTGAAACAAAAGGCTTGTATCCGTTGAATATTGGGGGTGATGAAAACACTAAATTCTTTCACTCTACCATCCGCAGAAGATATAATAAGTGTAATATTCGGGGTTTAAATGTAAACGGGTCTTGGAACGAAGAACGTAATGTGGTCAAGACTGTAGTTGTGAATCACTTTCAACGATTTTTTCAGCAAAAAATGTTAACAAGCCACAAATGATGGGCTGGGCTGATGCTACTGGTTTGGAACTTAACAGAATTCAGCATCAGAAGCGAGAGACTTTGAGGATTCCTTTAGTGAGGCATAAACTTGGAAAGCGGTTAATGAAAGTGGGAGTTCAAAAGCTCCCTGACCGGACGAGTTTAACTTGGGATTTTACAAAAAGTTCCGGTGCACCATAAAAAATGAGCTTATAGAGGCATTAAACGTGTTTTGGGAAACATGAGCTATTTCTAATGGTTGTAATGCGTCCTTCATCATGCTTGTCCCAAAGAAACAGGATCCTACGTGTTTGAATGCCTACCGCCTGATTAGTCTAATCGGTAGTTATTATAAAACTAATGTGAAGCTACCTTCCAATCGTCTTGGGAAAGTAATCACTAATCTCGTTGGATATGAACAAAGTGCATTTTTTAAAGGGAGAAACATTTTGGATGGGGCGCTAATTGCTAACGAGACTCTTGAGTTTTTTAAACACAAACTCCCTAAGAGTCTTATCTTCAAAGTGGATTTTGAAAAAGCGTTAGATAGTTTAAATTGGGATCTTTTATTAGATGTTATGGAAATAATGAGATTTGGTTTAAAGTGGAGAAAATGGATCCAATTGTGTCAATATGGAACGGGGTGTGAGATAAGGCGACCCACTCTCACCATTCCTATTCATTTTAGCGGCGGAAGGATTAAATGCATTGACTAAGGCTGTAGTGAGAAACAATATGTTTATAGGTTTTGAAGTTGGACGTGATAAAATTCCTATCTCACACCTTCAATATGCGGATGATACAACTTTTTCGGGACGTGGAGTGAAAATAATATAAGGAACCTCATGAAACTTCCTAAATGTTTTGAACTAACTTCGGGTCTCAAAGTAAATTATCACAAAGGTAATTTGTTTGGAGTGGGGGTTGATAATATAGATATTGTGAACATGGCAAGATCGTTTGGTTGTAATGTCAGTTTGCTCCCCTTTATTTACCTTGGTCTTCTGGTGGGTCGTAAGATGAACAAATTGGAAAATCGGAAACCAGTTATAAATAAATTTAAGAAACGACTCTCAGATTGGAAGGCATGTTCGATGTCATTTGGTGGACGCTTGACCCTTGTTAAATCAGTTTTAAATAGATTTTTGTTGTATTATTTCTCGCTCTTATGAGCCCCGCCATGTGTGATAAAAAAACTCGAGTGTATAAGACATTCTTTCTTTTGTGGTGGGTCGGGTAATAAAATAAAAATAGCTTGGGTAAAATGAGAAGAAACTCTTCTTCCTTATGAGGAGGCTGAGTTAAATTTGGGTTCACTTAAAAGCAATAACTTGACTCTGATTGGCAAGTGGCGGTGGAGGTTTAAAACCGAAGCTGCCTCCTTGTTGGTCAAAGTCATCTCGAGTATTTATGGTTTGTCAGGTGGTCTTTTATGTATTGATATCTCATGTCACGGTTCATATATATCTGTTTGGTCTAACATTGTAGATACAGGAAATTGTATCGAATCATTTGGGTTGTCTTTCAGGAACTCCTTCGTCAAGGTAATTGGTGATAAGGCATCTACTTGTTTTGGGATGATACATGACTTGGTAATGTTGCATTAAAAAATAGGTTCAAAAGGCTAGCACGTCTGGAGTCCAATCTGAATGTCTCGGTCAAGGATAGGATTTTAATTAACCACCACTTTATGCTTACAACGGACTCAATATTACTTTCACAAATAGATGTAGGACATGGTTATTACAAACTCCCCCACTTAAACTCCTTACGTCCTCGTCAGGTTAAAACATAATTAATACCCAGTATCCATAGCTCATGAGATGCACGTACTGAGTGTATGACACACCTCGAGAAGCCTATGACTCTGATACTAGATGAAACGACCTGCAAATTGGTCCCAAGAGATGCACGAGCTGAGTACTTATCATAACTCGAGAGACAATCACTACTCATAAGATAAAACAATGGACTAATCGGGTATCTCTAGTGATATCGGCTAAAAAGTCACGTTTTCACCCCGGTATTGAGGCCCAGAAACAATAAAGTTCCGAGATTTATCTCCAAAATACCCGCTTTGTCAGTTAAAATTGAAGATCAAGTGATTACGAAGACGGTGCAAAAAGAATCAAGAGAATCAGAGCTAAAACGAAGATTCTAGAGCGAAAACGGTGAAAGACGAGAAACCAAGCTATGATCAAGGAAATCAAGTTACGATCAAGTGAAATCAGCAAATCAGAGCAGGCCATATGGCTTGTCATATGGCGTGCCTATAGGGAAAACGGCCTGCCATACGGCCAAAGCAAACGGCCAGGCAAAACGGCTGACCAAAGCAAACAGGCATCAAAAATGGCCTGCCATACGGCTTGCCAGCCGTATGCAGGCCAAATTCAAGTCTATTTAAAGGGTCTTTGTCATCCATTTTTACACACTTCAATTCACATATTTCTCTCTCTTTCTACAATATTAGTCATACTTTCAAGGTCTTCGACTCTGTGCGGGAAACTTAGTACCTGGAGAAGAACGCCGAAGATTGTATTAGTAGCAGTCTGGAGTTTGAAGTTGTCACTTTTGTATTCGAAACTCGTTTAATCTACTGGTGCTTCTATCCTTTGTCTTTATATAATGTCTTCTATTATTATGCTTTGTGATATTGTTGCCATGATTAGCGAGTAGTTATCTTTAGTGTATGCTATGATGTAGTCAGTTATAATGCCGAAATAATATTATGGTTTGTGTATGTTGTCGAGATGCTTTCCGATTATGCTTTAAACTCAATTGCTTTTCCAACTAATAGAATGTAGTTATCGACTCTGTTATTGAGAAGTCGCGAACCCTGATTCAGAGTACATTATCTGTGTCACCCCTTGGTAAGAGAAGTCTATCGGATACAACGTAAGTTTGACTGAGGCACACCGGTTGTAGTAAGTCCACCAAGCCTTGGATTTAGATAGAGGACTCATTCGTAGTGAAACATCTAACTAGACCCCTAGTACATTGTCGGTCCTAGACCATGCTAGTGTAGTCACCAATCATATAAACTTCGTACGTGCATGCTGAAGCACAACGGTTGTTATAAGCTGTACCTCTGCTAAGTATGGCCATAGAACCCGGTTAGTGCTGATTAGTACACTTCACCATAACGCGGTTTCAAGCATTGCACCCCGCTTGAGGGATTTTTAGTTAATTAAGGAATTGTTTGTTTAAACACATAAAGGATTGGACCGTTAGGATAACCGAATGTGTTCATGGAAGTCAAACCTGACTTGGCCGTGGTGTTCTTTATGGTTGAACTCTTTTTAAGGGCCTAACTATCTTTCTAAACCCAATCATTAAGGAAAGCATCGAAACACATCACGTCTCTCGAATATGGCAATTCCTGTATTCTATTATGCTTAAGAAGGTTTAGACCTTTATGGAATGTTAATACGTCACCCAGCCAAGTCGCTCAATTGGATGAGTCATCTGAATGTGTATGCGTGTAGTCATACTGCATGGGCGTTGGGGGTAGGGACGTTGCTGTCTATTCAGAATCTTCAAGCCTAATGCATTACCCAGTGACATGTCTTATGACAGGGGCGTTTAGGACCAGTGTAATGAATACAAGGTTACTACCTATTCATGAGCCAGCATTCCATAATCTTGGCAAAGTAACTGATGAAACCATAGTATGCGCTTGTTTTAACCTTATCTGAATTACAAATTTTATCGCATTTACTTTACTTATTTTATAAACTAGAAAAACCCAAAATTAGGTATAACCTACTACTCCTTCACTTTAGGATTATCTTAAGCTTTAATTATAGGTTCGATTCTACTGATATCTTAAAAATACGACCCTATGTCATACTTCCCTTACTCATAATAAGGAATAATAAGATTTAGGCCCCGCTAAATATCAACTTAAAACTATTAACTCCCCCTCTTGGCAGCTGATTCTGATGCCTTGCGGCCTGATGACACCGCATAAACAAAACCGTCCGTTTCGGTCATATCATCTAGGTTGACAACTAACACCATGGTGGGAGATAGTAATTAGTAGGGCTGTAAATGAGTCGAGCTACTTGTGAGCTACTCGAGCTCAGCTCGCTAAAAGGTCGATTCGAGCTGATCTTAAACGAGCTCGGGTCCGAGTTCGAGCCTAAGTAAGGGCTCGTCTGTTAATCGAGCTCGAGCTTCAGATGTCGAGCTCATTTAAGATTGCGAGACTAAACGAGCTCATATATATATATATATATATATATATATATATATATATATATATATATATATATATATATATATATATATATATATATATATATATATATTACTCTCAAAATATAAAATTAAAAGTAACGAAGTATGTGCCAATACTAAATTATGGAGTACCAATTACTTAATACTAATATATCTCAAACTAATCGTGCTTGTAATTTCCCAGACAAAAGACAATTGATTGTAAAGTTAGACAAAGTAAATTTATCACATGCTGGTCTAACCACCACCCAAATTCAATAGTTTTCCATGTATATTCCTTTTCTCAATTTGACAAGTCATTTTGCCTTCAAATTTTAACTATCACAAAACCAATAATTATCTAAAAGCTAGTATTATTATTTAGTCTTCCATTCTTGTATCTTTGGAGTGTTGAGTGTATTCATCTTCCTAGAATAAAATTCATTCATAAGATTGATAGTGGTGATTTACTTATTTCCTTCACCTTCCTTTTTATTCCTCGTCCATTCCTGCATATTCTGAATTTTCTAAAGCATTTCAAATATGCATCTTAAGGCTTTTAAATGGGTAATACGTCCAATTTCATTAACTTTATTTATATATGCTATTCCATCTTTTAAAACTAGTAATTTCTTTAGCAAACATATCCTTTCTTTTATAGAAGCTATAATTCATTAATCAAAAAAGGTTTTCTTAACCTTCTTTACACCCGCAGCAGATAAAATTATCAATAAATCATATTCAATATTGGTGAAAGACATGGGGTACGATAACAAACGCGGGCTACCACCAACATTCAGGGCAATCGAGGGCACACAACATATTTTTCAGTTCCACTTCAACCAAATCTCAAACAACATCAAACCACAAAAACTGAAACAAGTAGATTTGGGATAATATTTGGAGTTTATAAATTATAAATATGACAATCCAAATAAATTTATGAAGCATACCTAATCAAATGATAATCTTTTGAAAGCATACATAATATTCTTTGCAATATATTGCAGATTTAGGATAATACTTTGCAGATAGCCAAATTAGGATAATATTTCAAAAACAACTACTTAAAAACTTGTAAAACAAGCTTCTCTTACAGCAAACCGGGATCAAATTTTCAGCATTATTCCTGAATCCCTTATAAGGCTTGTAGAAAGCATAGTCACGTGGTCTAAATGGTGATTTTCTAATAAAGTTCAGCCCCACCTCTTGAGCAAGGTTTTCAACGTCCCATTGATCGTACGGGGCATGTTATACACGATCTTTTCAAACCCGGAATGTGGCATTTTATACACGATCTTGTCTTATTTCGTTTTAGAGAGCCTGGAGTGTTCGGCCATCTTGGTCGCTTCCACTTCATGTTTCGGACATCTAACCAATTTCTTTATCCCACATATATTTTTAGCCTCATTGGGGTACAGAGATGTCAACTCCTCCGTTTGAAGTTAACCATATGATTTTTGATACAAATAAAAGTATAAATAAAATACTAATAAAAAAACAACGATAATTTTAACCATATGTGTCAAAGGAAATAACATTAAGATGTTTCAAATCGGCCCCAAGAGATGCATGAACCGTGTGTCCATCACAACCGAGAGACAATCGCCCCTCATAAGCTAAAACAGTGGACTAATACTAAATTACTCTCAATATATATATATATATATATATATATATATATATATATATATATATATATATATATATATATATATATATATATTACTCTCAAAATATAAAATTAAAAGTAATGAAGTATGGCCAATACTAAATTACGGAGTACTAATTAATTAATCCTAATATATCCCAAACTGATCGTGCTTGTAATTTTCGAGACAAAAGACAATTGATTGTAAAGTTAGACAAAGTAAATTTATCACATGCTATTTTAACCACCACCCAAACCCAATAGTTTTTCATGTCTATTCCTTTTCTCAATTTGACAATTCATTTTGCTTTCAAATTTTAACTATCACAAAACCAATAATTATCTGAAAGCTAGTATTATTATTTAGTCTTCCATTCTTGTATCTTTGAAGTGTTAGGTGTATTCATCTTCCTAGAAAAAAATTCCTTCATAAGATTGATAGTGGTGATTTACTTATTTCCTTCATCTTCCTTTTTATTCCTCGTTCATTCCTGCATATTCTGAATTTTCTAAAGAATTTCAAATATGCATCATATGACTTTTAAATGGGTAATACGTTCAATTTCAGTAACTTTATTTATATCTGCTATTTAGCAAACATCAAAGTCCCTTCCTCAAATCAATTAACGAGCTCGAGCTTTGTTTAACGAGCCGAGCTAAATTTAGTTTAGATTATTAATGAGCTTATAACGAGTCAAGCTCGACCTTTTTACATGAATCTTGAGCCGAGCTCGAGCTAAATATCTAAAAATCGAACCGAGTCGAGCTCGAGCTCGAGCTTCCTGAAAACCAAATATGATTCGAGCTCGAACAATACCAAGCTCGAGCTCGGTTTGGCTCGTTTACCGCCCTATTAATTAGCCACAACTTTATGCTTATAAGGGACTCAATATTTTTTTCACAAACTGATGTGGGACAGGGTTATTACAAACTCCCCCACCTAAACTCTGAATGTCCTCGTCAGGTCGAAATATAATTACTACCCAGTAACCATACCCATGAGATGCACGAACCAAGTTTCTGTCACACCCCGAGAAGCCTATGGCTCTGATACCAAATGAAACGACCCGCAAATCAGTCCCAAGAGATGCACGAGCTGCGTATCCGTCACAACCCAAGAAATAATCGCCCCTCATAAGCTAAAGCAGTGGACTAACCGGGTATCTCCAGGTTTTAATTATAAACCATGGTGGGAGATATTAGTTATCCACTACTTCGAGCGTATAAAGGACCAATATTTTCTTTTTCAATCTGATGTGGGATGAGGGTGTTACAAACTCCTCCACTTAAATTCCTAACTTTCGCGGTCAGGCCGAAACATAATGAATACCCGGGATCCATACCCATGAGATGTATGAGCATCGTGCACGTCACACCCCATGAGGATACCTCAGGAAATGTACGAACCGAGTGTCCGTCATGACCTGAGAGGCCTATAACTCTGATACCAAATGAAACGACCCGTAAATCAACACCAAGAGATGCACGATCCGCGTGCCCATCATAACCCAAGAGACAATTGCCCCTCATAAGCTAAAGTAGTGGATTAACCGGGTATCTCCAGGTTCAACTAAAAAACATGGTGGGAGATATCAGTTAGCCACTACTTTGAGCTTACAAAGGACCAGTATTTCCTTTCTCAATCCGATGTAGGATGGGGGTGTTACATTTTGTGTCACCTAAACTTGTGGCAAGCCTAGCCCAAAACTCGTGTCTCCATCCCCAACAAGCAAGATTGTTTGTCGGAGAGCATGGATTTCCTCAAATTTACCGCTAGTCTTCTTTTTACCTGGAAACTATTAGTCATGTTTAGTATCTTATAACATAAAATTAGTTTATTTTTTTAAACATATATAAGACATAAACTATAATATTTATTGAAATACAAATATGACGATGTCACCTTAGATAACTAAAACCTTCATTTTTATTCTATTTTTCCACTTGACATTTTTATAAAAAACAATATGATGTCATAATTAGCTAATTATGTATAAAATAAAATAATAAAGAACAAGATAAGATAATATTTAAAATATTAATATTCCCATATTTGTAGCAAATATTTACTACAACTTTGAAAAATTCGTTTAAACCACATATATACTAATTACAATTGATTAAAAGGATTATTCTTAATTTTGTCTCATCATATTCACAAAAAAATCTTCACTTATCTTTGAACTTTCTATTCAACAAGACAATAATATCAAGTTTGTAATTTTTTTCAGAATACAACTTCATTTTTACAGTTAACCATTTTTTATTCTTGCTAACGAATAATATGATAGCAAGAATATGACTAATCATTGTGTTTTGCAAAAATAATGAAATTAGTTTAGCATTGTGTTTAAACTTTTATTAACATATATCACTCTATATTCAAAACAACTTCCTTTAACACTAAACTTATATAGTAGTAATTGCGGTTCATGAACACTAAATATATAGTTAAATTTGACTATATAAGAAAATGCATTATTAATGTGTATAAAATAGTAAAAATCTGTTTTTCATTATTAAAGACTATTGCCCATCAAAACTGATTAACGAACTATGCAAAATTAATTCCATAAATGTGTAAACTCAATAAAAAATCACGATTTTATTTAGGGAATAACTTTGATGACCTTGATTGTTTAATTGCAATTTTAATTAATATTTAAAAAAATAGTTAGGATTTCTAACAAATATATCAACGTGAATTTGAAGAATATTCAAGCAAATCTGTTTGATAAGCATAGCTCATGCTGATGACACATGTGATTATCCCAAGATTAATACTTAAGACAATACTATTTCCAAATTAATCATGCAACATTTAAAATCAGTTACAGGAGTTGAAACATATGTAAATTTAAAACAGTCATAGATATTTAGAAGAATTATAAATTTTAACATAGTTTTTTTGAAATATCAAAATAAAATTGTTAGCTAGGTGATTCAAAATAGTTTGGGTAATTCGATCAAATCATCTGTAATCTTTCTTTTGTTAACAACTAAAATATACATTTTAGACTAAATATTAACTTCCTAATGTTGATTGAGAGGGAGATATTTAAATCAGAATTATAGATTAATCTTAACCTACTTATTCATCACAGTTCTAAAAATGTGATTAGAATTAATAAGCAATTATTTATTGTCAATTAATAAGTTTTCCTATAATATTGTCAATTATAAGATAAATCTCACCCAGCTTATTGTATTCATTTCACAATTAAATTTTGACCTTGACAACCAAATGATGTCAAATAATAAGCTTTCCAATAATTGGGTATTTGAATTGGAGTTTATGAACAAATATTTTCACCCGATAAGGGTATTTAAATTTAAAATAGTTAAATTAATAAGATTTTCAATAAATATTGTCAATTATTAATCAATTTTTATTCAACGTATGCAAAATAATTACTTAAAAATAAAATTAACCTTTTTTCATGCTTTTTCAAACAAATCTTGAACATTTCATATGTCATACCTTACTTAAAAAACGTCATAAATGTATAATTAAACATCTCTTACATTGAAAAAAAAAAAACGTTAGGATTGTAACAAGTATTAACTTTTTATACTAAAAGATGTAATGATTTTGTTTTCGGGTTTTTCTGTCTATGCATATGTTTAACTAATAATATGTTAAAAACAAGTTAAATTAATCATGTTCTAAAAAATCAACAAAAATAACGTCATAGAATGAATCTTTTTTGTCGTATTTTAAAACTTATATATCAATCGTCAACATCTATACTATTATATCATTTAATATAAATTCTTTAACTGACCCATGGTTCCACAGGTCATTCAGCTACTTTGTAAATAAAGTTATAATTTATAATTGATGACATCTATAATATCATAACACAAAATCTGAAACAAGCAAAGTTGAGGAGAAAGTCTTACAATCACCAGCAGGAGCCCATCAGAAATAGGTAACAACTTATAAACATAAAAAAAACATCTGCACACAAAAATAGCCGATAGAGGAACACAAACAAGGACAAAGCACACACTTTTCATAAACTCGAACAATTAATTTAAACATAAATAAATAATAAAAAAACAAAGACTGCTTACTTACTAATGAAAACACTATACATGTACACTTGAAGACAAATATGAGGCATCATCAAAGATAAAAAGAGACTAACCAATAAGACAGACAACAGATAATGTTTTGGGAACTATAGGCATGATAAACCATATGATGATGTTAGATGCTAATATCCTACGTTATGTACTTAAACACTTCTTTTGAAATATGTGTGAACAAATGACATACTGCAAAAATTCTAAATTCAGTTTATGCACATTCATCAGTTCACTCGTTTCTGATAGCCCCTTTATGAACCTGAATGGGGCATGTTATACACGATCCTGTCTAATTTGTTTTCAGAGAACTTAGAGTCTTCAGCCATCTTGGTCGCGTCCACTTCATGTTCCACACATCCTTCCAATTTCTTTATCCCGCATACGTTTTTAGAAGCATTGCGATACATAGATATTGATGTGCTTAGATGTGTATACGAAATAGTTATATTTTTATTGCGAAATACTATTAAATACGATACAATTTTACACAAGTTATTTATTTATTTATAGAGTGGATATACCTAAACCTTGCTACAACACTTATAGGCAGTGTACCTAATCGTACAGTAGTGTAGTTTTTAGTAAGTCCGGTTCGTCCACAGGGAATTAGCCAAGTTTAACGCTATATTTTTAAAACTATATTTTTATAAATATAAATATATATATAAGTAATATTATTATTATAAAAGGGGGTTTTTACCGTTTAATGACCGGTTTGTCGATTTTAAAACTTTAGTCGCAGTTAAAACCTAATGTAAAAATATTAAATATAAATACAACTTAATTTAAAGCGTAAAGTAAATGACAATAATTAAAGTGCGATAAATTAAAGTGTGATAAATAAAATGACGATAAATGAAATTGCGATAATTAAAAAGTACGATAATTAAAATGACGATAAATAAAATGACAATAAATAAAAGTGCGATAAAATATGAAATAAAGGAATTATGCTTATTTAAACTTCCTTAATCATGATGTTCGACGTGTTGATTTTAATTTATTACCATGGGTTAATTGTCCTTTGTCCTGGATTATTTGATATGTCCATACGGTTTTGTCCATAATAGTCCATCAGTCATAAATATAAAGTGCGAGAGTCTTCGTCAAATTATCCTTATACCAGAAGTCAAATATTCCAACTAATTGGGGATTCGAATTGTAACAAGGTCTTAATACTTTGTTTAATGAATACACCAGGTTATCGACTGCGTGTAGTCCAAGGTTTTACTACTTTGTTAACAATTACACCAATTACCCTTGAATGTAATCCACCCCTGTTTCAACAAGTCTATTGACTATTAATCCATTCTCGTGTCTGGTCAAATGAATAATTATTGGTATTTATAGATATCCCGCCCACCATACCCAGTCAAGCGTATGTGGTTATATATAAATACGTCAAATTATAAGTATATATATTAAATTACTGAGGTATCATTTAGTTAATATAAAGCCCATTAATAGCCCATAGTCTAATTTCCACAATTGTCGTTCTTTTATCCAAACCCCAATTATGGTCCAAAGCCCAATTACACAATCTTAATATTTAGAACAACATCACGATTACTTCAGCTTAAATAAGCATAAAAATAACTTAGCTATGAGACATTAATTTAAAAAGGTTGAACATAACTTACAATGATTAATAATAGTGTAGCGTTACACGAACAGAATTTCGACTTACCCTTATTATTATTAATCTTAAATTAAAATTAAAATTATAATATAAATATAATTATATATCGTGAGAGAGAGAGAGGATAGAAAAAGATGTATATAATTTGACTGAAACTGCGCCTTTTATAGCTATGTGGCCAAACTTTTTGCCCCATGCGATCGCATGGCATTTGTGCCTTCTAGCCATACGATCGCATGGCCTAGGAATCCAGCTCAGAATTGTTTGTTTGCTAGTTTTCCGACGTTATTTAATATAATATATAATATATAAATAATTTATATAATTATTTAAATATTATATTATATTCTTGTGCATAGTTGACTTGTAATTTTAGCTCTGTTACGTCGCGCGTTGATAGTTGGCTCAGGTCCTGGTTCTGGATTTTCGAACGTCCTTGCGTACAATTTAATATCTTGTACTTTGCGTTTTACGGCTCGTACTCTTGTAATTTTCAGACGTTTCTCATCAATAATTTGAACCTCGTGATTTGTACTTTGTACTTTTTAGCTTTTTGGTCGTTTACGTCTTCAAATCGTCGAATCTATCTTTTGTCTTCACCTTTTATTATTTAAATGAATATCACTTGTAAATAGAACAATTGCAACTAAAAGCTTGTCTTTCTTGAGGGATAATGCTATGAAATATATGTTCGTTTTTAGCATTATCAAATATTCCCACACTTGAGCGTTGCTTGTCCTCAAGCAATATAGTCTTGAAATAAAAATACTAGAATCACTTCTTTATTCTTCACACTTTGTACATCAGTGATTTTAATACGGCGGTATGAACAATGATAGTAACGTTGTGGTTTACAGTCCCACATGACTATGAAAATTTAGATCCTTAAGGAAATTGGATCTTTATGAAAACATTTGATCGTTTGAAAATTAAATCTAGCTTTTACCCTAGATAAGTTTTCCGGAATAACCCTTCACCGGTGTTTGCAAATTGTTTTTGTGGGTTTGGTGGGTTTCAGATTTGAAAATTTTAGCTCAAAACTTGCGGTTTTGTGTCACCCACTTGCTAACCTTGCATTGGAAAAGCAACACGTCCAGTATACTTGCTCCGTATATTACCTTTCGGTATACTACCGTCCGGTTGTAAAGGAAAGCGTTGAACAAGTAACTGTTGAGGCAATGTCCCGTGACATGCTTTTAATTATGGTCTATATCGTGTCGGATGCAATTACTATCCTTTGTAGGAGCAAAAGTAAAGATCACCCTATAGTTTTTTCGGTCTGGCACAAGGTCCTGTCTTCGACCATGCTATGCAACCACCGTTCTTACGGTTGACACCCGATTTGGTTCAGGTGACCTAATGAATTCCAGGTGAATTCCTAGAATTTTACGTTCAATGGTAATGAACGCATTAAAAATGGGTTTTCAGAAAACAAATCGGTTTGTAATTTTGATCAAAATATTTTCTCGTTCAAGCTCGAGTTTAGATATCATCGAATTCCATGAGTTTGTAATTCTCAATCTTTAAAGTCAATCTCAAGGATTGAGTAATATCAGTCTTAAAAGCTGATTTTTGATCTTTAAGGAGATTATCCTTTCTGGGGATCTGATTCATTAGTCTTATAAGCTAATTTGCATGGTGCCCCCTATTATACGAGACAGATCCTCTCATGGTTAGAATAAGTCTGACCACTTGGCGACCCTGTTTTATGCTGAGGTCCGTGGATTTCCAGCTGATTTTCGAGAAAACTTTTCAAGGTTTTTCGTAGATTCTACAACTGGTATGGACGACAACTTCCTGACCTAAATCAAGAAGAGCGTGTATTTTTCTCTCGGAAGACTTTACTTCCTTTTATATTACAATAAACTGGGTAAAACTAATAAATATCGTCCAAAATAAAAGTATCTTCAATTATTTGTACAAAAATATGTGATATATGTTCTAAATAATGTGGTAAATTTTTCTTACACTTGGCTTTTATTTTCCTTTCTTTACCTTTTTATTTTCCTCTATTCCATTTTAAATGAATTCTAACATTTTAAGTTGTTTCTCAATTTATGTCCTTTTGGAGGTAACAATAATTTCGATGTTAACACCTAGTTTTATCACTCATAAATATGTATAAACATGATTTTGAGTTCATTTAGTTAAAAATTTTGAAAATTTTTACTAGAATTGGGTAGTCAGTATATAAGACTAGGGCTGTTCTTTATTATCAGAAAGCACTAGATTCTAATACAACTACTGCGTTACTAGTATTTTTAATGGTAACCAAGTGTTTAAATTTAAAATTTTAAAAATCCGAAAGAATTTAACCCCTTCCCACACTTAAGATCTTGCAATGCCCTCATTTGCAAGAAATCAGTATAATTTAAATTATTGAGGGTGATTAGCGTAGAAAAATGATTAAATTTTACTAAAGTTTCCAAACATATTGGCGTTTGTTTGTTGAATGATAAATGGTACACATCATTTGTTCATTTCATCTGTTGTTACATCACTTTGTTTTTCGTTTTGTCATCAAAATTAGTAGCTTTTGCTGAACTTAATGCCAGTCTTTGAAAATGCGCTGTTTTACCCTGTTGTGTACAATTGACAATATACATACATACAAATAATAACATGCATGGTAATTTGAAATGGGACTTAACATCCCACTTTCAAATTAAATATGAAATATTAGTACAACATAATAAAAAAAATTAAAACTTACATTAAAGTATCACAATATTATATGTTTTAAACATAAATAAATAAAAATAATAAAAGATAAAAATCACTAACGGGAACTATATCAATCTGGATAGGGGTTCCAGTTCATGTCTTCGGGCGGGTTCCACGGTTGGTTATAGGTGTACTGATAGGCCTGGTTAGGGTCGTAGAGAGTAAATGGTGGTCGCATATCGGGCTGGTGTGGAGGATAGTAAGCAGGTCGGATCAGTACGTAGTTATTTAGTACCTGAGGTGATAGCTGGCTCATGATCTGATGCTGATGATAGTGCCATCTATCATGTTGTCGTTGTCTAGAATGCTCGTACACATTCTCGGCGTGCCACTGCTCGAACTGACTAAATCTAGCCTCGTTTGTCATTTCTACCTTATCTATACGCTGAGAAATGTCAGTAACAGCCTCCCTAATGACATCCCTAATGTCATCCGCTTCCTCTATTTCCTCATCTGAACCTCTCTCTACCTGTGGATGACGACCATCATATGGTACTGCCTGATTGTGTCTGCTCTTTAATACCTTTGCACCCTGATAGACCTTCAATCCTAAAGTGTCAACCTGTTCCCTACACACCATCAGTGGACCCCATTGATCCCTATCTACACCCAAATACTCTCCAATGAGAGTAACAAAAATACCTCCTCCTATTATTTCCCCATCCTGTATTCCTGCCACCATTTTGGACAGATAAAAACCAACACAGTAGGGGATATTAACAAAGCTTCTAGGGTTTCGAATACACTTAAGGTAAAATAAATCGTGTAAGATCATCTTCTCCTTGTTTTTACCTCTTTGTGTAATTGAATTAGCTAAAAATCTATGTATAATACGTAGCTCTGCTTTGTTAATATCTAAATAGGAGTGTCTTCCTCCTAGCGTAAAAACATTATAATTTGACATACGCCTCCAGACGGCGTCCTCGTCAAAATTCCTATCTACCCTTTCACCATGATAAATCAAATTTGTACAATCAGGTAGTAGTAATTCACCAGGAGTGTAAATCTGTAAAGCTCTGGCCATGTCCAGCATGGACATCCTATACATCGTACGGCCAAGTAAAAATCTAAGAAAATCCTATCATCTAACCTAACTACATCCGTATTTAACGCTATAGTACTCATAAGCTCAACACACCATTCCTTATATACAGGCCTACTAATAGTGAATAAACATTCCCAATCGGGAAAGGAAGAGTTGCCATACCTTTGGATCAGATGCTGTCTAACTGAGTTAACTAGTTGGACCCTTTCCAAAGGCTCCCAATCGATTACCCTCGGCACTTCTACATTTTTTGTTACCAGTTTAAATTTGTTACTTTGATATGTCGGGTAATCTCTCCAACTTCGATCAAATCTCAAATTAGGATGCAACTGTTCTTCATGAATCGTTGGGTGTTCTATTATTGGATGAATCAGAAATTGTACGTAGGCATTAACATATTCTTGTTGCGGATCATAGTATGGTACGTGTTAATCAGGTTGTTGTTGTTGTTGTTCCTGTTGTGGCTCATATTGCATTTCTTGTTGTGGTTCCGGAACAGGTTGTCTAGATGATGACGATGCACCATCAGTATCGGTATATCTCTGCAAAACACATTAAACACAAAATTTGTGCATCCAAATATGCATTAGTGTTAGCAAAATAATAGCTTGAAACAATTACAATGACATGTTTAATCCATATTAAACTCATACTCATTTTCATATTTTTATCAATTCTACACTTTTTCAATTAAGCATATATGAAAATGTTTACAAAGTTCATAAGCATTCTACTCAAATAACATGTCAAAATAATCATTACTAGCAATTAAACAAGTTTCAAATGGCATTTACATCAATTTAATCAAGTTCATGAATTTTAGACTTAAAAAGTCCACTTTAATTCTCAAAAATCATGTTTAGGATCAAAGTTTGGATCATTTAGCTACCTAAACATGTTACACTACTTAATTTAGCAATAATTCATGACAAAAATGGCCATAACCTATTTATATCAAAAAGTCCCAAATTGCTCAAGAACACAAACCCTAGATTTCTAAAATTTTGAAGTTTTTGGCTTCAAATCATGTTAAATAGCATCAATCTAGGTTATACATGCATAATATACTAACAATTTAAATCTAATTACACTAAAAATCAACAAAATTAAATTAGGTAAAAATTAGCTCAAGAACACTAAAACTGAAAATTTAAAGAGTTTAGGGGTGAAATCTTTACCTTTCTTGAAAAACTTGTTAACAAATTCATGATTAAAGCAAGAAATTTGATGAATTATGGTGAAAAATGGCGAATTTTTGAGAGTGTTTGGGAGTATTTTCGGGTATGTGTGTGTGTTTTGTGTTGAGACAGAACAGCGAGCTGCTCTTTTGTTCCTAACCAAATTTTGGCCTCCATGCGACCGCATGGATTTGAAGAGGAAACCCCATGCGATCGCATGGGGTCTGATGTTTTTTTTTTAAATAAAAACCTTTAACTAATAAAAACATAAATTAATAAATTTTAAAAATTTTGTTTCTTTTTAGGATGAGGGCGTTTCGGATCGTTGTCCTAGTCCGTCTCTTGACAAAATTTTAAAATTTGTCACTTTTTAAGCGTTGTTTTAAAAGTAAAGATTTTTGGGTTTTTAAATATTTTTGGCATACTTTAATTTAATAAGATTAAAAATAATGATAATAAAATTTCTCGTCCCGCCCTCGGGTAAAGCAATTTCGGTTCAACGACCTAGTTTTCAACTCACGACGAATTTTAAATATCAAAATTTTAACTTAATGAAATAAAGTAAACTTTTGTTTTTAAATTCACACCAAACTTAATTTAAAATGCATAAAATTTCATATTAATATTATTAATATTTTTGTACATTAATTTTACAAACTTATATTAAAAATATTAATTTTTAAAATATTTAAAAACTTAAATATAATGATTTAAAAAGTTTACAATATTAATTTAATATTTATATATTAATTTTAAAAAAACAAGATAAAAATTAAAATTAAAAATCTTTTTGGTCTTTTATCCCACTTTAATCAATCAAATATTATCAAAAATATACGCCCCTCTTTTCGGTAAAGTAATTTCGGTTCCATAACCTAGTTTTACTCCTGACGAATTTTTGAAATATTTTGGGTTGATTGATTAAAGATATTTATACCTTAAGAATAAACGGTAAATTTCACAGTGATGTAATAAATTTTTGTATGATATCAATAATTTCGGTTTCACATACCTAATTTTATTGAATACCAATTTAATAATTTATAGCGAACGATTCATCGTTTATTATCAAAAGGTCAAAAGCAATAAATAAAAACAAATAAAAACTGTACATACTTACCTGTGAGATAGAATTCTCAGAGACCTGCTTTAGCCGACTCATAGGAGAGTCGTGTGATTTGGTTCTCCATAGCTACATAAGCGTAACCTCGATTCTTTAATATCTTTTCTTCTAAACATATAAACGGTCCTTCTCTGCATAGAGTAACAAATTCGGCATTTGAATATGTTTGATTATTTGAACATTTACCTTCGTGTGACCATTTTCCGCATTTATGACATCTTTCAAGGTGTCGTGCTCTTCTTTTTGTCGCGGACTTTGATTTGCCTTTACCAAAATGTATCTTATGATGATCTTTCCTGAGTTCTTTTCTTACTCCGTCCATTTTGCCTCTTATGAATGATACCAATTCACTCGAAAGGGTGTCATTATTACGTTTAGTAATCATAGCATGTAGCATTAGACCATGGTTTAGTTCAAAGGAATTCTTCATCTCGTAAAACCTTAAAAAAATAAAAATTCAGAATGTAGGGAGAAGACTAGTTCTTTAGGGTCTGCTAGGGAAAAACCATTCAGATTCTATTTTCGAGAACTACATGAAAACAGAATATCTAATTCTAACAGAAATAAATATTATCCTTAAAAGACTTGATTCTCCCCACACTTAGTTAGTTGTGGTGTCGAAATTGTGATTAACTTCGTTGTCAACTTCCATTGGATCATGTATGTAATGTTTAACTCTGTGACCATTTACTTTAAATTCAATTCCATTTGAATTTATTAATTCTACTGTTCCATATGGGAAAACTCTTTTGACTATGAATGGTCCAGACCATCTTGATTTCAATTTTCCAGGAAATAGCTTGAATCGTGAATTGAAAAGAAGAACTATGTCTCCTTCTTTAAATTCTTTTGAACTTCTGATTCTTTTATCATGCCATTTCTTCGTTCTTTCCTTATAGATTAACGCATTTTCGTATGCTTCATGTCTTAATTCTTCTAATTCGTTTAGCTGACTTAACCGTAGACGTCCAGCTTCATGTAAATCAAGATTACATGTCTTCAAAGCCCAAAATGCTTTGTGTTCAATTTCTACTGGAAGGTGACATGCTTTTCCGTAAACGAGTTTAAAAGGTGTGGTTCCAATTGGAGTTTTGTAGGCTGTTCTAAAAGCCCAGAGTGCATCCTCCAATTTCATGGACCATTCCTTCGGATTTGATCCTACAGTTTTTTCTAGAATATGTTTTAATGCTCGGTTAGTATTTTCAACTTGTCCACTTGTCTGTGGATGATAAGCGGTTGAGATTTTATGAGTTACTCCATATCTTTTGAGAACTTTCTCAAGTTGATTATTACAAAAATGAGTACCCCGATCACTTATTAAAGCTTTCGGTGTTCCAAACCTTGCAAAAAGACGTTTTAAAAAGTTGACTACAACTCGTGCATCGTTAGTTGGGAGAGCTTGTGCTTCCGCCCATTTAGGTACATAATCAATGGCAACGAGAATGTAGAGATTATTATGAGATTTTGGAAATGGACCCATAAAGTCAATACTCCAAACGTCAAATACTTCACATACTTGAATGACATTTTGTGGAATTTCATCAAGTTGACTTATTTTTCCGGCCCTTTGACATGCATCACAGGATTTGTAAAGAAGGTGTGCGTCTTTGAAAATTGTAGGCCAATAGAATCCAGCATCATAGACTTTCCTTGCTGTAAGTTGAGGCCCATAATTTTCTCCTGTTGGTCCTGTGTGACAATGGTTTAAGATTTGACTGGCTTCATCCCCGAATACACATCGGCGTATTATTCCATCGGGACAACTTTTAAACAAATGTGGATCTTCCCAGAAATAGTGCTTTATATCACTAAAGAATTTCATTCGTTTTTGGTACGACAACCCTTTTTCAAGGAATCCATATACTAAGTAGTTTGCATAGTCTGCAAACCATGGAATTTCACTATAATCTATCTTCAATAGATATTCATCAGGAAAGTTATCTTGTATGGTCGATTCATTTAGAACTTCTAATTCGGGATTTTCAAGACGAGAAAGATGATCAGCGGTGAGATTTTCTGCTCCCTTTTTGTCACGGATTTCAATATCAAACTCTTGTAAGAGTAAGATCCAACTGATTAATCGTGGTTTAGCATCTTGTTTTGAAAATATGTATCTAAGAGCAGAATGGTCGGTATAGACCACCGTTTTAGCTAGAACGTGATATGAACGAAATTTGTCAAAAGCAAAGACAATAGCAAGGAGTTCTTTTTCAGTAGTTATGTAATTCGTTTGTGCTCCTTGTAACGTCTTACTAGCGTAATAAATAGGTTGAAATCGTTTTTCAATCCTTTGTCCTAAAACAGCTCCCGTTGCAAAATCACTTGCATCGCACATAAGTTCAAATGGTAGATTCCAATTTGGAGTTATCATGATCGGCACATTAGTGAGTTTTTCTTTAAGAATATTAAAAGATTTGATGCATTTATCTGAAAAGATGAATGGAGCATCCTTTTCAAGGAATTTATTCATAGGAGTGGCAATTTTAGAAAAATCTTTTATGAAACGTCGGTAAAAACCGGCATGCCCTAGAAAACTCCTAACTCCTCTAACATTGGTGGGATGTGGAAGTTTAGCAATTACATCTACTTTAGCTCTATCAACTTCAATTCCTTCCTTTGAAATTTTATGACCAAGAACGATGCCTTCTCTAACCATGAAATGGCATTTCTCCCAATTAAATACTAGATTTGATTGTTCGCATCTAATAAGCATTCGTTCAAGATTGACTATACATGTTTCAAAAGTATCACCAAAGACTAAAAAGTCATCCATGAAAACTTCCATGCATTCTTCTATCATGTCATGAAAAATCGCCATCATGTATCTTTGAAAGGTTGCAGGGGCGTTGCAAAGTCCAAATGGCATGCGTTTGTAAGCAAAAGTACCATAAGGGCATGTGAATGTGGGTTTCTCTTGGTCCTCGGGTGCTATTGGAATTTGAAAGTATCCGGAAAAACCGTCAAGAAAAAAATAGTAACTATTCCTGGCTAATCTTTCCAACATTTGATCAATGAAAGGTAAGGGAAAGTGATCTTTTCTGGTGGCATCATTTAATTTTCTATAATCAATACAAACACGCCATCCTGTTACAATCCTAGTAGGAATAAGCTCATTTTTTTCATTTGTGATGACAGTCATGCCACCCTTCTTAGGTACACATTGAATTGGGCTTACCCATGGACTTTCCGAGATTGGATAAATTAAACCCGCATCTAGCAGTTTAATAATTTCTTTCTTAACAACATCTTGCATAATAGGATTTAGTCTTCGTTGGCATTGCACATACGTTTTATGACCTTCTTCCATAAGGATTTTATGTGTGCAATACAAAGGATTTATTCCTTTAATATCATGAATCTTCCATGCATAGCTGGTTTATGAGCTTTTAGCACATAAATGAGTTGAGATTTTTCATTTTCAGTAAGAGAAGACGATATATTACAGGTAATTCAGATTCACCATGTAAATAAGCATATTCCAAATGGTTTGGAAGTGGCTTTAACTCTAATGTCGGTGGTTCTTTTATCGATGATTTATATCGATATCTGTCTTCTTCTTTTAACATTTGAATTTCTTCTGTTGTTGGTTCATATCCATTAGCCATAAGTGCAGCTAACATTTCAGCTTCATCAATTGGTTCAGTTCCTTCTCCTAAAGAACATTCTCCCGTTCCTTGTAATTCTGGAAATTCTTCTAACAATTCTGCATGTGAATCTATGGTTTGAATATAATAACATGTATCATCTGCAGATTGCGGTTGTTGCATGGCTCTATCAACAGAAAAGGTAACACTCTCATCCTCTATACTTAGGGTCAGTTTTTTACCGAACACGTCTATTATTGCTTTAGCCGTGTTTAAGAATGGTCTTCTTAATATGAGAGGAACTCGAGAATCTTCTTCCATGTTCAGAATAACAAAATCTACTGGAAATACTAAAGTACCAACTTTAACTAGCATGTTCTCCATTATCCCTCTAGGATATTTTACTGATCGATCGGCTAGTTGTATGCTTATTCGTGTTGGTTTCAATTCTCCAAGGTCTAGTTTAGCGTATAGTGAATACGACATTAAATTTATACTAGCACCTAAGTTTGCCAATGCTTCTATTGAACTAAGACTACCCAGAAAACATGGAATTGTGAAACTTCCTGGATCTGATAATTTTTCTGGTATCTTATTCAACAGCACTGCAGAACAATTAGCATTCATAGTAACAACCAAAAGTTCTTCCATTTTCTTTCTATATATGATTAGATCTTTCAAGAATTTGTCATATCTTGGCATTCCTGAAATCACATCAATGAAAGGAAGATTGATATTTATTTGTTTAAACATATCCAAAAATTTGGATTGCTCGGCTTCAAGTCTTTCTTTTCTCATTTTGCTCGGGTAAGGAAGTGGTGGTTGATATGGTTTAACATAAGGTTTAGCCTTAACTGTGTTATCTTCATTAACCTTTTCAACTATCGGTTCTGTTTCCTTAACTTGCTCAGATTGTGGTTCTTGTGGAGTAGGAATAGAGTCATCAGAAATTTCAGGTATTTTAGGTGGTTTAAGTGTAATACCACTTCTTGTGGTAATGGCTTTAGCTGTTTCATTCCGGGGGTTAGCATTTGTATCGCTAGGTAGACTTCCCGGTTTTCTTTCACCTATCAACCTTGCTAGGTTGCTTACTTCTTGTTCCAGATTTTGAATAGAAGCTTGTTGATTTCTAAATGCTTGAGCATTTTGTTCATTAGTTTGTTTCTGAGATGTGAAAAATTGAGTTTGAGATTCAACTAGCTTCGACATCATATCTTCTAAATTTGGCTTTTTATCATCGGTTTGTGGTGGTTTGTTTTGAAAAATAGGTCTTTGCTGATTGTAAGTATTGTTGGATACTTGCTGATTGCTAGGACCTTGTTGGTTGTTGTATGGAACATTTCGGTTATAATTCTGATTTTGATTGTAGATTGGTCTTGGCGGTTGATAATTATTCTGATAATTATTTCCAGGCCTTTGGTTCATGTATGAAACATTCTCTCTTTGTTCCATTGTTTGTTCAATACTGAGACAATCTTTTGTCAAATGTGGTCCTCTACACTGCTCACAACTAATTCTTATTGAGTGAATATCCTTAGTCATCTTTTCCATTCGTCTCTTGACAGCATCTATCTTTGCGAAAATGGAATCAAAGTCATGGCTAGAATCGGCTCTAGCCGCTTTAGATGATCTAACGATATCTTTTTCTTGATGCCACTCATGTGAGTGGGAAGCAGTGTTATCAATAATTTTGTAAGCTTCAGTTGCGGTTTTCTTCATAATGGAACCACCAGCTGCTATATCGATGTCTTTTTGTGTAGTGATGTTGCATCCTTGGTAGAATATTTGTACTATTTGATAAGTGTCTAAACCATGTTGCGGACATCCTCTCAATAATTTTCCAAATGTTGTCCACGCCTCATATAGAGTTTCATTTGGCTTTTGCGTGAACGTAACTATTTCTCCTTGAAGTCTCACGGCTTTAGATGCCGGAAAGAATTGTTTAAGAAAATTTTCAACTAAAACGTCCCATGTATCAATCGCCCCTTCAGGTAACGATTCTAACCAATCTTTGGCTTCTCCCTTTAAAGTCCAGGGAAATAACATGAGATATATCTGTTCATCCTCCACTTCTCTAATTTTAAATAGAGTACAGATCCTATTAAAGGTACGAAGATGTTCGTTTGGATCTTCCTTCGGCGCACCACTAAATTGGCATTGATTAGTTACCATGTGTAGAATTTGTCATTTGATTTCATAATCTGGCGCATTAATGTCTGGTTGAGTAATTGCATGACCTTGGCCAGTGCGTTTATGTCACGACCCGAAAATTTCGACTAATTTTAAACCAAACTCTCGACACGATCTAATATTTTCAACACGATATGCAAAGTCTGTAATGTTGAGTCTCAAAAGGTTTGAACTGTTTCATATATTCAATTGACCTTAGACTGCTCCCGACGATTCACGAATAATTGTGTGTAAATAAATAAATATATATATAATTAATAAAAATAAATAAATAAATAAATAAATAATAAGCATGTATAATAATTTGAAATAATAAGATACAATATAATTATTAGTATTATTTTGATATTGTTATTATTATTAATAATATTATTATTATTTCTATTATCATTACTATTATTACTATTTATTATTATTAATAATAATATTAACAATATTTTATCTTGTAACATAATTATATCTATTAATCAATATTAGATGTAATGAATCAAATATATTTACAAATTCTGTTATCAATCACCTTTCACTTTATTTTTTTTAATTCTTTTCTTCACTAATTGAAACATATCAATCAATCTTTACAACAAAACAATTGAAATCGAATATGGTACTGTGTCTAATTGAAATTGGGTGTACTAATTCTTTTGTTTCATTCACTTTCTGTTTAACATCATTTTCACCAATTAAGATTTCATATTACATATTATGTATATACAATTACATATGCTTATAGGAAAGGAAAATCCCATTGAACTCTTTCCCTTTGCTACTTTATTTGTTTCCTGCTTCTCTGGCCGATATTGGACACAAGCATATATACAACACACTATCATTCTTCCTTTTACTTCTACTCAAACATAAATATGAAACCCAACACCATCTGATTTCCTTTTCATTCTTCAACCATAAGCTATCACCACTTCTTGATTCACTTTCCTTTTCTTCTTCCCCGGAACACACAAACTTAACCCATCACTATTCAACAATCACCTTTGAGCTCTCTAAAAACCGATCAAGATTTGGTTTTGTTAGCCGAGACAACCAACAACACAAACCATCATCTTGTTTCAATCCTTATCTACGATCACCTTTATCCTTTTCACGACAACCTTCCACGACCACCTTCCTGAATCGGGTTAAAACTCCATCTTGAACAAACACCACTTCGATCACCATTAGAACCATCAAGACCCGTCACCATTTCTTCCATTATGTTTGCATTTGAACCATCAATCTTAGAACCACGAAACACACAATCGAACATCAACACCTTTCTCCTTACTCTCCTCTCTCTTCTCTCTATATATTTTGCTGCATTCTGTTTCGAGTCCACAATAATAATGAATTTCCATCGATTTCTTTTTATATGATGACAAAGGGTTGAGAGGTAAAGATAATCATGAAAAAGACCCTCATTTATTTTTCTCGGTCACTGCTGTAGCCTGTTTCATTTTTTTAATCATTCGAACCCCACCCCACTAAGTTTTGTCCAAGCTAAAGTAAAAAAATGCAGTTGGACTTTTGTATTAGTTTAAGTAAATAATTCGTGACTGCTATTTCTCTTTAGCCGACAATCATAAACAAATAGAACCTCAAAAACCCGGATATATATACCCTTGCATATATTTCGGATTCTAGTATTAGTCACTGTGTTATTGCTTCTTGGATCGAGATACAAATAAAACGTGGGACTTATGTAATTACTAAACGGGCTGTTTCAATGGACTACAGAAATCATGAGGTTGTAGTTGGGCCATATAAGACGTGATCGATTAACTGCTGCAAGTCTTTATATCTCGAACCTCTTCTGTTGTTTACTTCCTGGTACTCTTCAAAAATTCACGACACCACAGGATATTTTGATGACGCGGAATGGAATAGGTTAGATGATGATGTTAGTGTCGATGGAAGATAATATAAACGAATAACAATGGTAACTAGGATGTATTAAAAGTATTTTTTTTATTATTATTATCTTTATTAGAAAATTTTCAGTTTTATCAAAATTATTATTATTAATACTAGCATCACTATTATTATCATAATAACTACTATTCCTATTATTATTGTAAAATGAAACAACTTTTCATTTATTATTATTATCGATATTATTTTATCAAATAACTATTAATTATATAAAACCATATTTACTACATGTAACATAACCATAGTAGAACTTTTATAATAACAATGAATAAATGTAATTAATTAAGTTATTAACGAAACACATAATTAAAATAACCATTAAATCACTAATAATGTATAAATTTATTCGACTTCAAATACATGTGTTAATATATATATAAATGATATAGGTTCGTGAATCCGAGGCCAACCCTACAATTATTAAATGTCGTCATATGTATTTTTACTACAAAATACAGTATGGTGAGTTTCATTTGCTCCCTTTTTAATTGCTTTTGCAATATATTTTTGGGCTGAGAATACATGCGCTACTTTTATAAATATTTACGAAATAGACACAAGTACTTAAAAATATATTCTACGTTGAGTTGTACCACTGGCATACTTCCCTGTAGCTTGGTAACTACTATTTACATGGGTATTGTAAACGCGAATCCTGTTGATAGATCTATCGGGCCTGACAACCCCAACCGAACTGGACGACCAGTATTCAACGGTTGCACAGTACTTTGTTTTGGTGACTACACTTGGTACAGTGTAGTGAGATTTCATAATAAAGGGAATATGTGACGTTGATTAAATGTTAAGTATGGTTACCAAGTGCTCAACCACTTAGAATATTTTTATTAAATCATTTGTGTATAAGAAATCTTGTGGTCTATTAAGATATAGAAATGATTGTTATGATAAACCTATGAACTCACCAACCTTTTGGTTGACACTTTAAAGCATGTTTATTCTCAGGTACGAATTAAGTCTTCCGCTGTGCATTTGCTCAATTTAAGGACATTACTTGGAGTCGATCATCGCAATGGGACCAAATGTTGATGACTTCTTCCAGGTAGATAAGGACGGGTCTTTACAGTTTAGCTCTCATTCGGTCTTCCATACTTAGAGGTTCCAGATTTTCCATGAATGAATTTGTTGAATCTGAATCACTAAAGGATTCTGATTTAATGGTTTCTTCCTCAACAATCTCTGGATGAGTGATTTGTGGTTCAGGAGGAATGATTAATGGTTCAGGTGGTGAACGTATAAAAGGTGGTGAACTTTTTGCTCGGTGCATTCACTGAATATCCTATTAGTTATAAAAGATAAAAATTATATAATTTATCAAATTAATAGACTTTTCTGATTTTGCCCACGTTTCGAATAGGCAATAGATGCAGCAGGTAGCCAGGACCCTTTAAATCGGAAGCCCACAACTCGCCACTAACAAATTCAACTATTACTACGAACCAGAAAATTTTGGATGTCTATTAATTTAACCATTTAAAATAATTTTTCGTCAAAATTTAAAGAAATTTTAGAGAAGAAATAGAAAATTCTATGTCCTAAAAACTAGAGCGTCGAGAAATAAGAGAGAAAAAGAATGCGTCAAAAAACGTCGAAAAATAAAAGGTCGAAACAAATAATAAAATGCAACGTCGAAACTTAAAAGTCTAAAAACTAAATCTAAAAAGTTGCGTCTAAAGGTATTAAAGCTTAAAAGGAATTCTATATCTAAAACAGCAATAACTTAAAAAGTACTAAAATCTTAAAACGGCGTCGCAAAATTATAAAGCACCCAAATCTTAGTCTAAAGAAAAAGTACTTAAGGGATTTTACGGCAAAGCCTAAAAATCTAGAAATAAAAATAACTACGGCAAAATACTAAGTTACTAACTAATTACGAACGATAAATTACAAATTACGAATTAAACGATTAAAATATACAATTTATAAAAAGAAATAAAAATGATAATATTACTTATTTTTATAAAAATATTATTTTTATATTATTATTTTATAAAAGTTAAGTTTATATATTTAATAAAACTAATTATAACTTAAAAATACAAATTAAATAAAACTAAAACTAATTAATATTTAAATAAAACCCTAATCTAATTAATTAATAATAATAATAATTAAAACAACCCTAATCCTTACCAGCTGAAGGACCAGACATGTCAGAAAGGCTCATGCGGTTGCATGAGTTTTCTACACTCTAGCCATGCGATCGCATGGGCTATAGATTCAAATTCAATGCAGGTCGAAAAAAATGCAGGCTCAGTTTCTGTTTGTTTTTTATTTTTTTCTTTTTACGTTTTACTTTTTTTTTCTGTTTTTAATAAATAAAAACTTATACTTAAAAAAATAAAATAGAAATACTTTATAATTTTATATATTTTAAACAAACTCTTAAAAATATATATATTTTGTTTTTCTTTTTATATTTTGTATTTTTAAAACGTATTTTTACAATAACTTAATTAAAACTTTAATAAAAATCTTTTTTTATAGCGTTTCGCTTTCGGCGTTGTTGATCCCCGGCAGCGGCGCCAAAAATACTTGATGTGCGTAGAGGTGTATACGAAATAGTTATATTTTTATTGCAAAATACTATTAAATACGATACAATTTTACACAAGTTATTTATCTATTTATAGAGTGGATATACCTAAACCTTGCTACAACACTTATAGGCAGTGTACCTAATCGTACAGTAGCGTAGTTTTTAGTAAGTCCGGTTCGTCCACAGGGAACAAGCCAAGTTTAACGCTATATTTTTAAAACTATATTTGTATAAATATAAATATATATATAAGTAATATTATTATTATAAAAGGGGGTTTTTACCGTTTAATGACCGGTTTGTCAATTTTAAAACTTTAGTCGCAGTTAAAACTTAATGTAAAAATATTAAATATAAATACAACTTAATTTAAAGCGTAAAGTAAATGACAATAATTAAAGTGCGATAAATTAAAGTGTGATAAATAAAATGACGATAAATGAAATTGCGATAATTAAAAAGTACGATAATTAAAATGACGATAAATAAAATGACAATAAATAAAAGTGCGATAAAATATGAAATAAAGGAATTATGCTTATTTAAACTTCTGTAATCATGATATTCGACGTGTTGATTTTAATTTATTAACATGGGTTAATTGTCCTTTGTCCTGGATTATTTGATATGTCCATACGGTTTTGTCCATAATAGTCCATCAGTCATAAATATAAAGTGCGAGAGTCTTCGTCAAATTATCCTTATACCCGAAGTCAAATATTCCAACTAATTGGGGATTCGAATTTTAACAAGGTCTTAATACTTTGTTTAATGAATACACGAGGTTATCGACTGCGTGTAGTCCAAGGTTTTACTACTTTGTTAACAATTACACCAATTACCCTGGAATGTAATCCACCCCTGTTTCAACAAGTCTATTGACTATTAATCCATTCCCGTGTCCTGTCAAATGAATAATTATTGGTATTTATAGATATCCCGCCCTATCCAGTCAAGCATATGTGGTTATATATAAATACGTCAAATTATAAGTCTATATATTAAATTAACGAGGTATCATTTAGTTAATATAAAGCCCATTAATAGCCCATAATCTAATTTCCACAAGTGTCGTTCTTTTATCCAAACCCCAATTATGGTCCAAAGCCCAATTACCCAATCTTAATATTTAGCCCAACATCACGATTACTTCAGCTTAAATAAGCATAATAATAACTTAGCTACGAGACATTAATTTAAAAAGGTTGAACATAACTTACAATGATTAATAATAGCGTAGCGTTACACGGACAGAATTTCGACTTACACACTTACAACATTCACTAATATACCCTTATTATTATTAATCTTAAATTAAAATTAAAATTAAAATTAAAATATAAATATAATTATATATCGTGAGAGAGAGAGAGGATAGAAAAAGATGTATATAATTCGACTGAAACTGCGCCTTTTATAGCAATGTGGCCAACCTTTTTGCTCCATGTGATCGCATGGCATTTGTGCCTTCTGGCCATGCGATCGCATGGCCTGGGAATCCAGCTCAGAATTGTTTGTTTGCTAGTTTGCCGACGTTATTTAATATAATATATAATATATAAATAATTTATATAATTATTTAAATATTATATTATATTATTGTGCATAGTTGACTTGTAATTTTAGCTCCGTTACGTCGCGCGTTGATAGTTGGCTCAGGTCCCGGTTCCAGATTTTCGAACGTCTTTGCGTACAATTTAATATCTTGTACTTTGCGTTTTACGGCTTGTACTCTTGTAATTTTTAGACGTTTCTCATCAATAATTTGAACCTCATGATTTGTACTTTGTACTTTTTCGCTTTTTGGTCGTTTGCGTCTTCAAATCGTCTAATCTGTCTTTTGTCTTCACCTTTTATTATTTAAACGAATATCACTTGTAAATAGAACAATTGCAACTAAAAGCTTGTCTTTCTTGAGGGATAATGCTATGAAATATATGTTCATTTTTAGCATTATCAGATATCAACTCCTCTATTTAAGTTAACCATATGATTTTGGATACGAATAAAAGTAGGAATAAAAATACTACTTAAAAACAAACAACAATAATTTTAACCATATGTCCAAGGTAGTAACAATTTGCGTCACCCAACCTTGTAGACAGCCCCAACCCAAAACTCATGTCTCCATCCCCAACAAGCAAGATTGTTTGTTCGAGAGCATAACTTTCTTCAAATGTTCTACTAGTCTTCTTACCTGGAAAATGTTATACATGTTTACTATCTTATAACATAAAATTAAATTTTTTTAACAGTAAGTAGTTAATAAGATGTTTAAGCTAACATGCAGTACTCCTATGTTCCAATATGTAGAATGAGTTTATAATGTTGAAAGCACAAATAACAGCAGCTTAATAGTAGATCTGTCATTTTTAAAATGAACATTTAGTAACCAAAGCAAATGACCCATAATAACATATATAAAGAGCATTCTAAATGTTTAAGTGACTCATTACACTTTCATTATAGTTATAGCTTTATAAGTGACCCATTTTTATGCTCATGTTACTAAATATTTAGAATTGACCCATCATATCAGACCAATTAGAAATTATAGTGAATATAAGTAGCAGCAACATAATACATACATGAAGAAAAATAGCTGCAGTAATCAACATCATTGTTGCTAACTTCAATATAAAATTAACACGGACGAAAGCAGCATCATACATGATGGAAGAAAAATAGTAGCAATAACATAACAGAACTAACACATATTAACCAATTAATTATTCATCCAAGATGACAATCACACATTGTTCAAACAAACAACTTCAAATCTAAACCTTTATAATGAAAATACCAAAACCTAAGACAATAATAAACAAATAAAAATCTAATGAAAACTAAGAAAACAAGTCTATTTTTTATTATAAAAACCCATCTCAACCTGAAAAACAATAAATAAACATTCACCGTCTTTTTTTTCATACATAACAAAAGGAAACCCATTTTTTTAAAAAGATTAATAAATGCTACTACATTGAACCTAAATAAGATGAAAGTTTGCTACTTTTTGAACATAATATAGAATGATTAAACAATAAGAATGATAAAAACTTGTTACTTGTAGCACCCAAAGAAATATTACTCATCTTCTTTTCCAAAGAACTCATAATCGAGTAAATCAATATTTTTCCTAATTTTAATTCTTTAGTGTGTGTTAATTCTTTTTTTTCTTTTATATTTTGATGGTGAAATGATTGTAGAATAGTAGATATATATTTCGCATTGATGGTGGAGTGAGAGTTATAGTAGCAAAAAGAATGTAACATGGAGATGGTTTACAATGAATGACCTAAATACCCATACTTTTAAGATTATATATAGTATAGTTTATGGGTTCTTTTGTCATTTTATTTCATTGTTTCAAAATGCAAATTGCATGCATAAGTAATATTTTGATTTTATTTTCAGGTTTGCTTAAAACAGAGATGGTTCACAATGAATGACTTAAATATCCATATTATTTAGATTATATATAGTATAATTTTTGGGTTCTTTTGTTATTTTGTTTCAATTTTCAAAATGAAAATTTCATACATAATTGATGTTTTGATTTTGTTTTTAGGTTTGTTTAAAATAGAGATGATTTACTATGAATGACTTAAATACCCCTATTTTTATGATTATATACAGTATATTTTATGGGTTCTTTTGTCATTTTACCTCATTGATATTTTGATTTTGATTTTTAGTTTGCTTGTCCAAGTAACCAAAGCATAGCAGTGTGATGTCATTTCAAGACTTTAACATTCTGAGTAATTAGGATTTGAAGTATTATGTAAGATTATGAGAATTTGGATGATTAGTGTATATATTTATGGTATGTTTTGTAGACATTTAAAATTCAACATGTAAAACATATATTCTATGTATAAGAGTTTGTGTAATTTATTGAAGGTATCTCTCCTTTAATTAATACAATATGTTAATATGTTAATGTTACTATACACTATAAAAACAAAAACTCTAAACTATATATCATAGTACCCCATCAATCAATAAAGCGAATATAAATAATAAAACTAAGAGCAAACAAACCTTCAACTATAGTTAGTAAGAAAAAAATACGAATTGCATATTTACACTTCAATTGACATAAATACTACCCAAACAAAACCTGCAGTATGAAGAAATAATAAATAGGTTAACTTAAAAGAAACACATATCACAAATATATACAGAATAACAAACCACGTATCAACAAAAATTACCAAAGTGAAAACATAACAACCGTGATTCTAAAACTTATACTTTAAATACATTTGAAATCCCCAAATTTTAGCAGCAAAAATTATAAAAAATGCTACTTACATCAATTTACATGAAGCCTAGTTAGCATGTATTTAACGTTGATGTTGTAATCGTCAATTTAAAAAATTTAGCAACACGCCATTCACCAAAAATGTAAATAAAGAACGATATAGTGTGTTACCTTCAAATGGAAGTATTGAAATCTACTAATAATAAAAATAATGTAAGACAATTCTATTGCACAATAATTAGGTCAACATATTCTTATTTTTCCACTACCATAATTATTGTTAGTTTACAATTTAACAACATTGTTCTTGCATACACACAATTAACAATGCATATGGTGTAAATAAAGCTTTCGACCTCACATCGATGAGTGAATAATTAATTGAAGTGTACGATTAAAAATATTAGTATAAACAACTACCAATAACTAATAATTAAGAATGGAGAAAACATACAACTAACATTAATTAATAATATAAATATCGGATTGATTACAATCACTTAATTGGATAACATCAACTTACATATAAATAGTAATAGAAGTTAAAGGCAACCCATAATCTACTCCTTGGTGAAACACTCGCGTTGTTTGCGCTTCTCGGAAAAATCTCTCTCCCGTATTAGAGTTTGTGCTTCTCAATTTATGGTTTCCCAGAAGATTTATTGGAGTAGGACATTTTCAGTTTCGTCTCAGAAGGCCGTGTTGGCTTGTTAGTTTTTTTGTTTCGGGTTTTAGTTCAATGGGTTTTAGTTCAACGGGTTTTGGTTCGACTGGTTTTGGTTCGACGGGTATTGGTTTGACGGGTTTTGATGCCATGAGATCAAGTAGATGATGAAATCTTGGTGTTAGTCAGAGTAGTCTCTTTTGTGAGAGCTGATGAGTGTAGTGTTAGTATTTATATCCAACATGCAAACATTTGTATATAACTTTGTGGTCACGTGTTGATCTTTTAATTCCTATATTTCAAGTGATCACATGCTCATCTTTGGTTGAATATTACTTTTATAATACTCATTTATTACAAATCATTCTTTTGTAATATTTATTTTACTCTTTTTCTTATAATTTAATTTTATTAAATATTTTAAATGTGAAAGGCATGTTCTAACAATTGGTATCAGAGCACATAATAATACCACTCAGATAGTATAACCTACTTTTAATTTCTATTGCTATGTAGATGTAAATTGCTATTATCCAATTAAGTGATAATAATCAATACGATATTTATATTATCATTTAATATTGGTTTTATCTTTACTCTATTCTTAATTACTGGTTATCGATAGCTGTTTATGCTAATTATTTTAGTCGTACATTGCAATTAACTATTTATTTATGGGTGTAAGGTCAAAAAATTTAGTTATACCATGTTCATTGTCAGTTGTGTGCTTACAAGAACAATATTGTAAACTGACAAAAATTATGGTAGTGAAAAAATAAAAATATGTTGACCTAATTATTGTGTAAAAGAATTGTACCACCTTGTTTTATTATTAGTAGATTTAATACTTCTATTTGAAGGTATCAAGTTATATTGTGTGATGTTCTGTAAGAGCATTTTTCAACAAATGGTATCTGAGTAGTAAGTCCCACAAATAATTAAAAGCAAGTAGTATGTAGTTTGTAGCAGTATTGTTAATAATTTCGTTAAAAAGTAAAATTAGTAGGCAAGATGTAATAAATTCAATTTTTAAATTTTATTAAGAGAATCGTCACACTTTTTCTTTTCTTATTAATATATTTTAATAGTTTTATTTAAAAATATCAAGTTATATTGTGCGAGTGTTATTATTATTTTCTCTGATACCAATTGTTAGAACATATCTTTCATTTTTAAAATATGTACTGAAATTAAATTATAAAATAGAGAGCAAAATAAATATTACTAAAGTAATATCTGTAATGAATGTAAATTATAAAATTAATATAATAATCAACTATGAAAATGTGATTAATAAAAATATATGAATCAAAAGAGCAGCATGTGACCATAAAGCTATATACAAATGTTTGAGTGTTGGCTATATATACTAACTGATATTGCTCAAAATATACATACTTATCTTCGCAATATCTCCCTACATTCGTGGCGTTTCGATATAATTTGTGATGATTAGTGAGCGGTTTGTGGTATTTGGTTGTTTCGGAGCAAAAGTCTTTTAATAGATCATATTTATGCAAAGGAATCAACACTTGGGCTTAAGGAATGAATCAAGTGAAGTTTTGGGGTTAAAAATCCAAGTTTTAGCCAAGAACGACGTTCCAAATGACCGGAACGACGTTCCTATGTGAAGAAAATGATGATTTGGTGAACAGAACAAAAATGGGATTTCAAGGCAGTTTCGGGAATGGGATTCCACTTTCTAGAACGAGATTTCACCTTCAGGAACGTGGTTCCACCTTCTGGAACTGGGTTTCTGTGACAACCCGAAAATTTCCGACCAAATTTAAACTTTATCTTTATATTGTTTAGATACGATAAGAAAAGTCTGTAACGTTGAGTCTCAAAATTTTTGAACTATTTTATGAAATCATATGACCTTCGACTATCCTCAATGATTCATGAACGATTGTTTGTAAATAAATATGTATAAATATATAAATGTAAGTATATATATAATAATTTAAAATTATAAAATATAATGTAAACATTAAAATTAAATATGTGAATTAAGATACAAAATAATTATGTTGTAATTTAAAATGAATTTATATATAAATGATTTCTATGTATATAGATTATTATATGTATATTGTAATAGTGCATAAATATTCAATTATATAAACTATGGTATAATTGATAAATTATAATATTAATATATTAAATGCAAGTTCAAGTTAAAAATATAGTTGTTATAATAATAATGGTATTGTTACTTTCATTATTATTATCAATATTAATATTAATATTAAAATCAGTATTATTAATATTATTATTTTTAATATAGGTAGTTATGAAGTTTGATATATATATAAATTATTATTATTATTATATTATTATTATCATTAATAATATTGATATTATTAATATTATTATTATTAATAATATTATTGTGATAAATTTTATAGTTACTATTATCATTTATAATAATAATATTATTATTACTAGTATATTACTATAAATTTTTGTTATTATTATTATTTATAATATTAAGTGTATTATTATCATAAGTTATATTATTAATTAATAAGATTAATTATAATATGTAAATACATATATATACATGCAAAGATATAAATACAAATATATATACAAATATATAAAAATAAATATATATATCCTGATATATATACAGTTACATTATATTATATAAATTCGTATATTTGTAATAATAATATATTTATTAATTAAATTAGATTAATTAATTTATGGTATTATAGTAACAGAATCAAGAATCAGATTCATATCTTAATTAAACTGTATTCAATCTTGTTTCTGTCCCCAAATTTGTTATATATCAACATCGATCGTACCAATTAGTTGAAAATATAAACGGATTTTTATTTTTTTTCTCTGATTGAATATAATCTGTCGAACCAATTAAACTAACAAACAAACTTCAATGGGGTCAAATGAGCTGTAAAGATATCATTATTCCTCTATATACCTATCTGCTAACGTGATTCGAATTATAACATAGAAACTCAATTTAAATTTTAAAGAAAATGGTCGACTGCTCTGTTTTATTTCCATTTTTCCAAAAGCTCGATTTCTTAACAAATTTTAAAATCTATTAATGCTGTGTTGTTAGAAATCTTTCATTTAAATTATCTGCAAAGTTTCAAGGTCCAGTTTGTAATATCGAGTTCTAATTTTAAGGTCAAAGATTTAAATTCAAAAGTCAACCGAAGTATTATTGGTGAAATTCGTAATCAATTTGATGTTTTGAGTTAAATTAACTATTCAAAAAGTTTATTGGAGGGATTTTAAACATATTTCATGTTGTAAGTGTAATCTAAAGCATCTTAAAATTTGAATTTGATGTTAGAGTTCAAAACGTTCATAACTGTGATGAGCATTGACTTGAAATCGAATGAATTTTTAAAATATAAAAATACACTTATGTTAGGAATATTATGAACAAACTTCCTGCACAAATTCAGCTTTCAATATTTTAAATTGAGTGTTAATTTTGGAGTCAAAGTTAAATCTGAAAAAGTCAAAGAAATTGTTCTTCACAAAATTTGAATTCAATTGGATGTTTTAGAATACACTGACAATCTAGAAAGTTTCTAGGATAGATTTGAAGCGTAATTCATGTTGTTATCGTGGTCTGAAACGTTCTAGAATTTGAAATTTGATTTAAGGTTCATCGTACTTCTTTTTAACTGCAGAATGATTTTAAACTTTATTTTGTTTTAATTAATTCAAGAATCAATATAGGTTGATTGTATTCGTTTGAAAGTCCAGAAGCAAAAATTATTACTTGTTATTATTAATTTGATTATGCTTTGGTCAATTTTGATTTCAATAAAGAAAGTGATGAAAATTGAAAACGGGTTATAATAAATTAGTTTGAGTTTTAATCAGAAAAACTAAATCAGAGGGATGGTTAGGCAGTGTGTTAAGGGAACGAGAGGTCGTGGGTTCGAGCCCGGTCCCGGGCAATTCGTTTTAGGAAAGGCTTTTGAAGGGTATATATTTTTTACTTTTATCCTATTATTATTATTATTATGATTCTTATTATTTTTATTATGATTATTATTATTATTATTATTGTTATTACCATGATTATTATTATCGTTGTTGTTATTATTATTGTTATTATAAGAATTATAATAATTATTATTATTATCATAGTTATAAGTATTATAACAATTATTATTATTATTATTATTATTATTATTATAAGCATTATTAATGCTATCATTATTAATTTATCATTTTAGTATTATTTTCATTACTACGATTATGGTTATTATTATTATTATTATTATTATTATTATTATTATTATTATTATTATTATTATTATTATTATTATTATTATTATTATTATTATTATTATTATTATTATCATGAATATAATAAAAATTTAACATTAGTAATAGTATTATTATATAAATAATAGAGTTATTATTATTATTATTATTATTATTATTATTATTATTATTATTATCATATATATTATTATAAATATTATCATTATTATTAATATGATTACAATTATTAGCATTGTTATTATTAAAGATTACTATTATTATTAGTATCAATTTTACTAAAATTATTATTTTGACATCACTAAAACTAGCATTATAATTGTTATCAATATCATTATGCTATTACTAAAACCATTATCATAATTATCATTAACAATAAAATTAATATTTTTACATTTATTATCATTAATATCATTATTATAATTACCTTAATATAATTACTAACATTATTATCTTATTAATAATATTAAGTATTATAATTATTTTTACCACTATTAATATTATTGTGGTATTATTATAACTATTATTATAAAAAATGATATATTTAATACATATAACATAACAAAAATTAATATTTTTATATACAAGATGAATATGTGAAACATATATATACTATTAATATAAAAAGGATATAACCAATAAATTCATATATATATATATATATATATATATATATATATATATATATATATATATATATATATATATATATATATATATATATATATATATATATATATATATATATATATATATATATTGTGTGTGTGTGTGTGTTCGATTACAATTATATATATCAATAAATATACAAATGATATAGGTTCGTGAATCCAAGGCCAAATCCTGCATTATTCAGTATCGTCGTATGAATATTTTTACTACAAAATATCGTAATGTGAGTTTCATTTACTCCCATTTTAAATGTTTTTGCAATATATATTTTTGGGACTGAGAATACATGCGCTGCTTTTATAACTGTTTTACGAAATAGACACAAGTAATCGAAACTACATTCTATGGTTGAATTATTGAATCAAATATGCCCCTTTTTAGTCTGGTAATCTAAGAATTAGGGAACAGACACCCTAATTGACGCGAATCCTAAAGATAGATCTATGGGCACTAACAAGCCCCAGTCAGAGAATTTGAACTGCTTTAGTACTTCGAATTTATCATGTCCGAAGGGAGTCCCGGAATGATGGGGATATTCTATATGCATCTTGTTAAGGTCGATTACCATGTGTTCAATCCATATGAATGATTTTTGTCTCTATGTATGGGACGTATATTTATGAGAAATAGAAATGGAAATCTTGTGGTCTATTAAAATTATGGAAATGATTGATTACGATAAACTAATGAACTCACCAACCTTTTGGTTGACACTTTAAAGAATGTTTATTCTCAGGTACTAAAAGAAATCTTCCGCTGTGCATTAGCTCATTTTAAGGATATTACTTGGAGTCATTCATGGCATATATCGAAAGACGTTGCATTCGAGTCCTTGAGTTCATCAAGATTATTATTAAGTCAATTATAGTTGGATGTATTATGAAATGGTATGCATGCTGTCAATTTTCGATGAAAAGAAAGTTTGTCTTTTAAAAACGAATGCAATGTTTGTAAAATGTATCATATAGAGGTCAAATACCTCGTGATGTAATCAACTATTGTGAATCGTTTATAATGTATATGATCGGGGCATTTCAGTTGGTATCAGAGCGGTGGTCTTAGCGAACCAGGTCTTGCATTAGTGTATCTAACTAGTAGTTGTTAGGATGCATTAATGAGTCTGGACTTCGACCGTGTCTGCATGTCAAAAGTTTTGCTTATCATTTCTAGTCGGAAATCATCTGCTTATCATCTTAGGAAATTACCTGCTTATCATTCTTAGTCTAGACACATCTTACTGCATTGATTGTATGAATAGTGTATAGACAAATTCATATCTTAGCGTATCTGTTACTGTAGACTTTATCTGACACGTTTCCTTAATTCCCTCCGTAATATACGGGATCTTTTGTACTATGTATAGGTATTCTATGTAATTAGAATATCATCCGATATTCGAAAATCATTTCATATCGAAAAATCCTTTATTCAATCATACTAAATGGAATTCGTCATTAGTTCAAGTCACTCGGATTCTGAAATGGAATCCCACTCAAGCTTCGAAAGCAGTGTGACTGGATTGGATCAACCAATCAGCCATCATCTATTCTGGATGAATTGGGGATGAGTTCGTAGTCTACTTAATCATTGGAGACAAGAAGAAGGCGATCCTTTCCATCCACCACATTGCCCTCTTGGCAACGAACCTGAAGCACTTACCGACGAACCTGTCCGAAACACCATTTTCTCTCTCATTTCCAGAGTATCTCGTCATGACTATATACTATACCAAATTTTAGATCTTATTTATCCGCTCGTCCGAACCGACCATCACCCCGGAGTAATAGAAGAAGTTAACGAAATTCGTACCCAAGTTGTAGCCTTGGAAAATATGGTGCAAAACGTACCAGCTTCAGCAACATCACCAGCACCAACAGTACTAGCAACATCAACACCAGTACCACCAACAAACCAAGTTTCAACACCACATTCCTCAACATCTCATTCTGTACCTCGAGTACAATTATCGTTCTACGAATCGTTCTACATCAATTATCTTCATTCTACGTGACGATTATATAATTTCTAATGTTTTAGAGATTATGTGTTCTAGTTCTAACGATAAATCAAATGAGATTAATATCATATTAACTCATTAAATCCACGATTATATCTGAAGAAAATATATATGTATATATGTTTTCATAAAGGGTGTAATCAAAAATTCTTTTGTACAAACTGTTAATGGTGAAAATATTTTAACGGGCAGGTAATACCCGAGGAATATTTAGATTTCACATTAATAAATTACACTGTACATTCTTTCAAATATGATTCAACAGTCATTTACTATCCTACTTACATCCACCGATGCACGTATCCGTTCACCATAGAATAACTATTTTCATTCAATTTCATATTTGGATTTTGACCTATCAGAATCCGACAAGTGGCATAATGAAGAAAACATTGGACAAAATAAATTTTGTTAGAAATAAACAAATTAACTATGAGAAATTTTGTTAAGAATCCACGCTAACAAAATCCTAGCTAACTATTCCTAGCTAACTGTTAATTCCTTATTGTACATTTATTTATCGCAATTTTAATTCTCGCAATTTTATTTATCGTCATTTAATTTCTGTTATTTATTTTACGCACTTTATCGGGACACGTATACAATGTTTTGACATATCATATCGACGCCATCTATATATATTATTTGGAATAACCATAGACACTCTGATAATGCTAAAAACGAACATATATTTCATAGCATTATTCCTCAAGAAAGACAAGCTTTTAGTTGCAATTGTTCTATTTACAAGTGATATTCGTTTAAATAATAAAAGGTGAAGACAAAAGACAGATTCGACGAATTGAAGACGCAAACGACCAAAAAGCTCAAAAGTACAAAAGACAATCAAAAAGGTTCCAATTATTGATAAGAAACGTCTCGAAATCACAAGAGTACAAGATTCAAAACGCAAAGTACAAGATATTAAATTGTACGCGAGGACGTTCGAAAATCCGGAACCGGGACTAGAGTCAACTCTTAACGCTCGACGCAACGGACTAAAAATTACAAGTTAACTATGTATATAAATATAATATAATATATAATTAATTATATTAATTATATATATATTATATATATATATTAAAAACCGTCGGCAGCAAGAAACTCCAAGGGTGTGAGCTGTAAATATCTCTCCGCGACTCGCGGAGTTTTAAGGCCATTTTGCCGCGAGTCGCGGAGCCCCAATTTTCAAGTCTGGCTATAAAGCCAACCGAATTCTGATCAAATTAAAACATCTTTTTCTCTTCCTCTTCATACGTAAATATATTTATATTTATAATTTATATTTTAATTTTAATTATAATTCTAATAATAAGGGTATGTTAGCGAATGTTGTAAGGGTGTAAGTCGAAATTCTGTCCGTGTAACGCTACGCTATTTTTAATCATTGTAAGTTATGTTCAACCTTTTTATATTAATGTCTCGTAGCTAAGTTATTATTATGCTTATTTAAAACGAAGTAATCATGATGTTGGACTAATTACTAAAATTGGGTAATTGGGCTTTGTACCATAATTGGGGTTTGGACAAAAGAACGACACTTGTGGAAACTAGACTATGGGCTATTAATGGGCTTTATATTTGTTTAACTAAATGAAAGTTTGTTAATGTTAATATAAAGATTTACAATTGGGCGTCCCTATAAATTACCATATACACTCGATCGGACACGATGGGCGGGGTATTTATATGTACGAATAATCGTTCATTTAACCGGACACGGGAATGGATTAATAGCCACTAGAATAATTAAAACAGGGGTGAAATTACATTCAAGGGTAATTGGTGTAATTGTTAACAAAGTAGTAAAACCTTGGTTTACACGCAGTCGATAACCTGGTGTATTCATTAAACAAAGTATTAAAACCTTGTTACAATTCGAATCCCCAATTAGTTGGAATATTTATCTTCGGGTATAATAATAATTTGACAAGGACACTTGCAATTTATATTTATGACTGATGGACTGTTATGGACAAAAACCAGACGGACATATTGAATAATCCAGGACAAAGGACAATTAACCCATGGGCATAAAACTAAAATCAACACGTCAAACATCATGATTACGGAAGTTTAAATAAGCATAATTCTTTTATTTCATATTTTATTTCCTTTATTTTATATTTAATTGCACTTCTAATTATCGCACTTTTATTGTTATTTAATCGCACTTTTAATTATCGTACTTTTAATTATCGCAATTTAATTTTATCGCATTTTTATTATTCGCAATTTCATTATCGTTATTTACTTTACGCTTTAATTTAAAGTCTTGTATTTATTTTATATTTTACATTAGGTTTTAACTGCGACTAAAGTTTTAAAATCGACAAACCGGTCATTAAACGGTAAAAACCCCCCTTTATAATAATAATATTACCTATATATATATTTGTATTTTTATAAAAGTAAACTAATATAGCGTTGAGCTTTGTTTAAAGATTTCCCTGTGGAACGAACCGGACTTACTAAAAACTACACTACTGTACGATTAGGTACACTGCCTATAAGTGTTGTAGCAAGGTTTAAGTATATCCATTCTATAAATAAATAAATATCTTGTGTAAAATTGTATCATATTTAATAGTATTTTCCTAGTAAAATAATAACTATTTTATATACTACCCCGCTGCACATCAAGTAATTTTGGCGCCGCTGCCGGGGATCTATCTTAAAAACCGGAAGCGCAACGCTAATATAAAAAAAAAAAAAAAGATTTTTATCTACTTTTATTAAAATTCGTTTTTGTAAAAATACGTTTTAATTATTCGAAAAATATAAAAAGAAAAACAAAAATATTAGTATTTTTAAGATTTTGTTAAATATTTAAGTTTTATAAGTTTCCTTATTTTTATTTTAGTTTATAAAAATATAAGTTTTAATTTTAATATCTTTTATTTAATTAAAAAAACAGAAAACAAAAAAAAAAAAAAAAAAAAATAATAAAGAAAAACGCGTAAAAAGTAAAACCTGTCAACTGAATTCTGGATCCCCGCGACTCGCGGGGTTTTCTTCTTTAATTGCCGCGACTCGCGGAGGGCTTCTGACACACGGACAAAACCCTAATCAAGCATTGATTACGGGATATTATTAATTATTATTATTATTAAAACCTAATTATTATTATTATTATTATTAGTTTTAATTCTAATTTTACTTTTTATTTATATATTTTAGTTAAATTAGTTTTATTAAATTGTAAAATTAATAGTTTTATTAAATAAATAATATAAAAATAATATTTTTATAAAAAATTGTACTTTTTACAACTTTTTGTATATTTTTATATTTTGTACCTTTTTAATCGTTGTAGTGTAATATTTGTATTTTTTAGCTCATATTTAATTTTAAACTTAGTTTTAGCTATAGTTATTTTTACTCCTAGATTTTTAGGCTTTGCCGTAGAATTCTTTAAGTGCTTTTTCTTTAGACTAAGATTTAGGTGCTTTAGAATTTTGCGACGCCTTTTTAAGTTTTAGTTTCTTTTTAAGTTATTTCCATTTGGGATTTAGTTTTTCCTGTAAGCTTTAATATTTTTAGACCTTTTACTATGTACCAATTATCATTTCAATTAGTAATTTCAATTTGCGATTATAATTTTAAGTTAGTTGTAGTAATAAGGTTAAATTAGTTAAGTATTTTTAAGTTTTTATAAGTTTCTTTTATTTTTCCGTCACCTTTTATTTTTCAACCATTTTTCTTTTTCGACCTTTTGCGACGAACTCTTTTTCTCTCTTATTTCTCGCTATTCTAGTTTTAGGACTTAGAATTTTTTCTACTTCTTATCTAAATTTCTTAAAATTACGAAAATTTATTTTAAGTGGTTAAATTAATAGACATCAAAATTTTCTGGTTCGTAGTAATAGTTGGATTTGTACGTGGACCGGGTTATTGGAGCCAAACAGTCCTCAATTATATTGAGACCAAACGAATCCTGCCCCTCTGCTGCATCTTTTGGCTATTCGAAACGTGGGCAAAATCAGAAAAGTCTATTGATTGGATAACTTATTATAATTTTTCTTTCCTTTTAAAAACTAATAGGATATTCTGTGAATGCACCGAGCAAGACGTTCATCACCTTTTGTACGTTCACCACCTGTAACTCGATCAAGACATCGTTTAACAAATATAACCGCCGTTGATTTTTCTTTAGAATCGTCATCCAGTCGACCAAGTACTTCAGTTCAAATTACCGATAATCCATTTTTTGAACCCAACCTCACAATTGAGAATCCAGAAAATATTCAGGAACGGTTCGTAGATCCTGAACCATTAAACTTTCCTCCGGAACCACCAATCATTCAAACAGAGATTGTTGAGGAACGAACTATTAAATCAGAATCATCTAGTGATACCGATTCAACAAATTCAATTATGGAGAATCTGGAACCTTTAAGTATGGAAGACCGAATGAGAGCTAAACGCACTGGCCAAGGTCACGCAATTACTCATCCAGACATTAATGCGCCAGATTATGAAATCAAAGGACAAATTCTACACATGGTGACTAATCAATGCCAATTTAGTGGTGCGCCGAAGGAAGATCCAAATGAACATCTACGTACCTTTAATAGGATCTGCACACTATTTAAAATACGAGAAGTGGAGGATGAACAGATATATCTCATGTTATTTCCCTGGACTTTAAAGGGAGAAGCCAAAGATTGGTTGGAATCGTTACCTGAAGGGGTGATCGATACATGGGATGTTTTAGTTGACAAATTTCTTAAACAATTTTTTCCTGCATCTAAAGCCGTAAGACTTCAAGCAGAAATTGTTACGTTCACACAAAAGCCAAATGAAACTCTATATGAGGCGTGGACAAGATATGGAAAGTTGTTAAGAGGATGTCCGCAACATGGTTTAGACACCTGTCAAATAGTACAAATATTCTACCAAGGATGCGACATCACTACAAGGAAAGACATAGATATAGCAGCTGGTGGTTCTATTATGAAGAAAACCGAAACTGATGCCTACAAAATTATTGATAACACTGCTTCCCACTCGCATGAGTGGCATCAAGAAAAAGATATCATTAGATCATCTAAAGCAGCTAGAGCCGATTCTAGCCATGACTTAGATTCCATTTCAGCAAAGATAGATGCTTTCGAGAGACGAATGGAAAAGATGACTAAGGATATTCACTCTATACGAATTAGTTGTGAGCAGTGTGGAGGACCACATTTGACAAAAGATTGTCTCAGTATTGAATTAACAATGGAACAAAGAGAGAATATTTCATACATAAACCAAAGGCCTGGAAATAATTATCAGAATAATTATCAACCGCCAAGACCGATTTACAATCAAAACCAGAATTATAACCGAAATATTCCATACAACAACCAACAAGGTCCTAGCAATCAACAAGTATCCAATAATACTTACAATCAGCAAAGACCGAATTTTCAAAACAAACCACCACAACAAACCGATGATAAAAAGCCGAATTTAGAAGATATGATGACGAAGCTAGTTGAAACTCAAACACCGTTTTTCACATCTCAAAAACAAACAAATGAACAAAATGCTCAAGCATTTAGAAATCAACAAGCTTCTATTCAAAATCTGGAACAAGAAGTGAGTAACCTAGCAAGGTTAATAGGTGAAAGAAAACCGGGAAGTTTACCTAGTGATACAAATGCTAACCCCCGGAATGAAACAGCTAAAGCTATTACCACAAGAAGTGGTACAACACTTAAACCAGCTGAAATACCTGTAACTTCTGATGAAACTATTCCTACTCCACAAGAACCACAACCTGATCAAGATAAGGAAAAAGAACCGGTAGTTGAAAAGGTTAATGAAGATAACACAGTTAAAGATAAACCTTATGTTAAACCATACCAACCACCACTTCCTTACCCGAGTAAAATGAAGAAAGAAAAACTTGAAGCCGAGCAATCCAAATTCTTGGATATGTTTAAACAGATAAATGTAAATCTTCCTTTCATTGATGTGATTTCAGGAATGCCAAGATATGCTAAATTCTTGAAAGATCTAATCACGAATAGAAAGAAAATGGAAGAACTCTCGGCTGTTACTATGAATGCTAATTGTTCGGCAGTGCTGTTGAATAAGATACCAGAAAAATTATCTGATCCAGGAAGTTTCACAATTCCATGTTTTCTGGGTAGTCTTAGTTCAATAGAAGCATTGGCAGACTTAGGTGCTAGTATAAATCTAATGCCGTATTCACTATACGCTAAACTAGACCTTGGAGAATTGAAACCAACCAGAATAAGCATACAACTAGCCGATAGATCAATAAAATATCCTAGAGGGATAATGGAAAACATGCTAGTTAAAGTTGGTACTTTAGTATTTCCAGTAGATTTTGTTGTTTTGGACATGGAAGAAGATTCTCAAGTTCCTCTCATATTAGGAAGACCATTCTTAAACACGGCTAAAGCAATGATAGACGTGTTCGGTAAGAAACTGACCCTAAGTATAGAGGATGAGAGTGTTACCTTTTCAGTTGATAGAGCAATGCAACAACCACAATCTGCAGATGATACATGTTATTATATTCAAACTATAGATGCACATGCAGAATTATTAGAAGAATTTCCAGAATTACAAGGAACAGGAGAATGTTCTTTAGGAGAAGGAAATGAACCAATTGATGAAGCTGAAATGTTAGCTACACTTATAGCTAATGGATATGAACCAACAACAGAAGAAATTCAAATGCTAAAAGAAGAAGACAGATATCGATATAAATCATCGATAGAAGAACCTCCGAAATTAGAGTTAAAGCCACTTCCAAACCATTTGGAATACGCTTATTTACATGGTGAATCTGAATTACCTGTAATAATATCGTCTTCTCTTACTGAAAATGAGAAATCACAACTCATTTCTGTGTTGAAAGCCCATAAACCAGCCATTGCATGGAAGATTCATGATATTAAAGGAATAAGTCCTTCGTATTGCACACATAAAATCCTTATGGAAGAAGGTCATAAAACGTATGTGCAACGCCAACGAAGACTAAATCCTAATATGCAAGATGTAGTTAAGAAAGAGATTATTAAACTGCTAGATGCAGGTTTAATATATCCAATCTCTGATAGTCCATGGGTAAGCCCAGTTCAATGCGTGCCTAAGAAGGGTGGCATGACTGTCATTACAAATGAGAAAAATGAGCTTATTCCTACTAGGACTGTAACAGGATGGCGTGTATGTATTGATTATAGAAAATTAAATGACGCCACCAGAAAAGATCACTTTCCTTTACCTTTCATAGATCAAATGTTGGAAAGATTAGCCGGAAATAGTTACTATTGTTTTCTAGATGGATTTTCATGATATTTTCAAATTCCAATAGCACCCGAAGATCAAGAGAAAACCACATTCACGTGCCCTTATGGTACTTTTGCTTACAAACGCATGCCATTTGGACTTTGTAACGCCCCTGCAACCTTTCAAAGGTGTATGATGGCGATTTTTCACGACATGATAGAAGAATGCATGGAAGTATTCATGGATGACTTTTCAGTCTTCGGTGATACATTTAAATCATGTCTAGTTAATCTGGAACGAATGCTAATTAGATGCGAAAAATCAAATCTAGTACTTAATTGGGAGAAATGCCATTTCATGGTTAAAGAAGGCATCGTTCTTGGACATAAAATTTCAAAAGAAGGAATTGAAGTGGATAGAGCTAAAGTAGATGTAATTGCTAAACTTCCACATCCCACCAATGTTAGAGGAATTAGGAGTTTTCTAGGGCATGCCGGTTTTTACCGACGTTTCATAAAAGATTTTTCTAAAATTGCCACTCCTATGAATAAACTCCTAGAAAAGGATGCGCCATTCATCTTTTCAGATGAATGTATCAAATCTTTTAATATTCTTAAAGAAAAACTCACTAATGCGCCGATCATGATAACACCAAATTGGAATCTACCATTTGAACTAATGTGCGATGCAAGTGATTTTGCAATGGGAGCCGTTTTAGGACAAAGGATTGAAAAACGATTTCAACCTATATATTATGCTAGTAAGACGTTACAAGGAGCACAAACGAACTATACAACTACTGAAAAAGAACTCCTTGCTATTATCTTTTCTTTTGACAAATTTCGATCATATCTCGTTCTAGCAAAAACGGTGGTCTATACCGACCATTCTGCTCTTAGATACCTATTTTCAAAACAAGATGCTAAACCAAGATTAATCCGTTGGATCTTACTCTTACAAGAGTTTGATATTGAAATCCGAGATAAAAAGGGAGCAGAAAATCTCGCCGCTGATCATCTTTCTCGTCTTGAAAATCCCGAATTAGAAGTTCTGAATGAATCGGCCATACAAGACAACTTTCCTGATGAATATCTATTGAAGATAGATTATAAAGAAATCCCATGGTTTGCAGACTATGCAAACTACTTAGTTTGTGGATTCCTTGAAAAAGGATTATCGTACCAAAGACGAAAGAAATTCTTCAGTGATATAAAACACTATTTCTGGGAAGATCCACATCTGTTTAAAAGTTGTCCCGATGGAATAATACGCCGATGTGTATTTGGAGATGAAGCTAGTAAAATTTTAAACCATTGTCACACAGGACCAACAGGAGGGCATTATGGGCCTCAACTAACAGCAAGAAAAGTTTATGAAGCTGGATTCTATTGGCCTACAATTTACAAAGACGCACACCTTCTTTGCAAATCCTGTGATGCATGTCAAAGGACCGGAAGAATAAGTCAACGTGATGAAATGCCACAAAATGTCATCCAAGTATGTGAAGTATTTGACATTTGGGGTATTGACTTTATGGGTCCATTTCCAAAATCTCATAATAATCTATATATACTCGTAGCCATTGATTATGTATCTAAATGGGCGGAAGCACAAGCTCTCCCAACTAACGATGCACGAGTTGTAGTCAACTTTTTAAAACGTCTTTTTGCAAGGTTTGGAACACCGAAAGCTTTAATAAGTGATCGGGGTACTCATTTCTGTAATAATCAACTTGAGAAAGTTCTTAAAAGATATGGAGTAACTCATAAAATCTCCACCGCATATCATCCACAAACAAGTGGACAAGTTGAAAATACCAACCGAGCTTTAAAACGTATTCTAGAGAAAACCGTAGGATCAAATCCGAAGGAATGGTCCATTAAATTGGAGGATGCACTCTGGGCTTTTAGAACAGCCTACAAAACTCCAATTGGAACCACACCTTTTAGACTTGTTTATGGAAAAGCATGTCATCTTCCAGTAGAAATTGAACACAAAGCATTTTGGGCTTTGAAGACATGTAATCTTGATTTACATGAAGCTGGACGTCTACGATTAAGTCAACTAAACGAATTAGAAGAATTAAGACATGAAGCATACGAAAATTCGTTAATCTATAAAGAAAGAACGAAGAAATGGCATGATAAAAGAATCAGAAGTTCAAAAGAATTCAAAGAAGGAGACAGAGTTCTTCTTTTCAATTCACGATTCAAGCTATTTCCTGGAAAATTGAAATCAAGATGGTCTGGACCATTCATAGTCAAAAGAGTTTTCCCATACGGAACGATAGAATTAATAAATTCAAATGGGATTGAATTTAAAGTTAATGGTCACAGAGTTAAACATTACATACATGGTCCGATGGAAGTCGACAACGAAGTTAATCACAATTTCAATACCACAGCTAACTAAGTGTGGGGAGAATCAAGTCTTTAAAGGATAATATGTATTTCTGTTAAAGTTAGATTGTCTGTTTTCGTGTAGTTCTCGAAAATGGAACACGTATGGTCTTTCCCTAGCAGACCCTAAAGAACTAGTCTTCTCCCCCCATTCTGAATTTTTATTTTTTTTAGGTTTTTACAAAATGAAGACTGCCTGTGAATTAAACCATGGTCTAATGCTACACGCTTTGATCACTAAACGTAATAATGATATACTACCGAGTGAAATAGTATCAGTAATCAGAGAAAGAATGGACGGAGTTAGAAAAGGATCCAGATGCGAAGATAATAAGTTACAATTTGGTAAAGGAAAATCAAAATCCGCAGCAAAAAGAAGAGCACGACACCTAGAACGATGTCACAAATGCGGAAAATGGTCACATGGAGGTAAATGTTCAAATAATCAAACCTATTCAAATACCGAATTTGTTACTTTATGCAGAGACGGACCGTTCATATGTTTAGAAGAAAAGACAATGAATGCTCGAGGTTACGCCTATGCAGCCATGGAAAATCAATTAAACCGACTATCTTATGAATATAATAGATCATATAACTAAGAAATCTATTTCACAGGTATGTCTGTACAGTTTTTATTTTTATTTTTATTTTTAACCTTTTGATAATAAACGCTAATTTGTTCGCTAAAAAGTATTAAATTGGTATTAAATAAAATTAGGTTTGGCGACCGAAATTATTGATATCATTCAAAAATTTATTACATCACTGCGAAATTTAACGTTTATTCTTAAGGTATAAATATCTTTAATCAATCAACCAAAATATTTCAAAAATTCGTCATGAGTTAAATTAGGTCTTGGAACCGAAATTACTTTACCGAAAAGAGGGGCGCATATTTTTGATAATATTTGATTGATTAAAGTGGGATAAAAAGACAAAAAGATTTTTAATTTTATTATGTTTTTAATCTTAATATTTAAATCTTAAATTAATATTGTAAACTTTGTAAAAACAATATATTTAAAATTGTACATATTTGAAAAATTAATATAAGTTTGATATGAATTTATAAATTTTTAAATTAAGTTTGGTGTGGATTTTTAATTTTTAAAATATTAATTTTTAATTTTATGCATTTCAAATTTTGAGTTTGGTATGAATTTATAAATTTTTAAATTAAGTTTGGTGTGAATTTTTAATATTAATTTTGAATTTTATATTTAAGTTGTGTGAATTTAAAAAACAAAAATTTACTTTATCTCATTAAGTTAAGAATATGATTTTTAAAATTCGTCGTAAGTTGAAGACTAGGTCTTTGAACCGAAATTGCTTTACCCGAGGGAGGGACGAGAACTTTTATTATCATTATTTTTAATCTTATTGATTTAAAGTATGCCAAAAACATTGAAAAAACCCAAAAATCTTAGCTTTTAAAACAATCGCTACAAAAAGACAAATTTTAAAATTTTGTCGAGGGACGGACTAGGACATCGATCCGAAACGACCTCGTCCTAAATACAAGGGAAACAAAATTTTAAAATTAATTTCTTAATTGTTTTATAAGTTAAAGATTATAAAAAAAAAAAAAAAAAAAGGGTAAACTCCGCGACTCGCGGAGTTTTCAGGGCAAAACCTCCGCGACTCGCGGAGGGTCCAAAACCCAGAAAAAAAATAAAAGAGCTGCTCGATCAGTTTACCTCCCCCACACAAAAACACTGCGAACAAACTGCGAAAAAGAACCCGAAAATACACCCAAAAACACCCCAAAAATCTCAATTTTTAACCGTTAATCACCAAATTTTTTGCTAAAATCATGTTGAGAAGGATGCTATCTAAGAATTTCTCAAGAAAAACGGTAAATTTCTACACCTAAACACCATTAATTCGAAATTAGGTGTTCTTGAGCTATTTTTCCCCAATTTGATTTTGATGCTTTTTAGTGTAATTAGACTTAAATTGTTTATGTATTATGCTTGTATAACCTAGATTGATGCTGTTTAACATGATTAGAAGCCTTAAACTTCAAATTTTGAATAATCTAGGGTTTGTGTTCTTGAGCAATTTGGGGCTTTTTGATATAAACAGGTTATGGCCGATTTTTGTCATGAATTGTTGCTAAATTGAGTAGTGTAACATGTCTAGGTAGTTAAATGATCCAAACTTTGAGCCTAAACATGATTTTGAGAATTAAAGTGGACTTTTTCAAGTCCAAAATTCATGAACTTGATTTTTGAAAGATAATGCCATTTGAGACTTGTTTATTTGCTAGTAATGATTATTTTGACATGTTATTTGAGTTGAATGCTTATGAACTTGGCGAAAATTTTCGTATATGCTTATTTGAAAAAGTGTAGATTTGATAAAAATGTGAAAATAAGCTTAAGTTTGATATAAATTGATAATGTCATTGTAATTATTTTGATTGATGATTTTGCTGACACTAATGCATATTTGGATGCACAAAATTTGTGTTTGATGTGTTTTGCAGAATGAAAGGGGTGAATCTTCATCCCAAGCCCGCCATGCTCCTGCTGAGAACTTGGAACAACAGGAGGTAGATAACTACTACAAGCAGGATGTACCTCATCCAGTCATGACCTTTTCAGATATGCACTTGGAACAGTTGCACCCGAACCTGCGATTTGACAGACTTTGGATAGATTATCCAAAATATCAACGGGGTTTGCATACTCTTCATTCCAAGGTTGTTGAGGTACCGAGGGTCATAGAATGGGGACCCTTGGAAGCTGTAGAATTGGCCGGGCCAATTAGGGAATTACTGGTACAGAGGTATGGTAATTCTTCTTTTAATGACTGGATATGTTTATTCACCATACGCAGACCTGTATATAAAGTATGGTGTGAAGAGTTGTTATGTAGTATAGAGTTGAATGATCGGGTAGCTAGTTTAACCGATCGTTCTTTTATTAGATTTTTGTTAGGCGGTTCGATGCGCCACATGTCTTTACTGGACATGGCTCAGGCTTTACGTATATATACGCCTGAGGAGTTAGCGTCTGCCGATTGTAGAGGATTGATACTAAACGGTAGAAAGATAGATGAGAATTTTGATACACACGGTGTGTGGAGTCAAATGACAAGCCATCACCGTTTCAAAGGGGGAAACTACTCTTATTTGGATATAGATAGAGCCGAATTAAGAGTAATACATAGGTTTTTAGCTAATTCGATTACACAAAGGGGTAAAAACAAAGAAAAGGTAAATGAACAAGATTTGTTTTACCATATGTGTATTCGAGACCCACACAGCGCTGTAAGTATACCATATTGTGTGGGTTATTATTTATCAGCTATGGTTCGGGGGATGCGTCCACATAGCATAATAGGAGGTGGTATTTTTATTACTTTGATTGGTGAATATCTCGGTGTGGACATAAGTCGGGGGGGATTATTAGTAGAAGAGCCGGAACCCCGCGACACTATAGGTTTAAATGTATACCATGGTGCGAAAGTTTTGAAGCGGCGAAATAACGCCGCAGTACGATACAATGGTAGACATCCACAGGTAGAGAGAAACCAGGAACAAGGTAATGTAGGAGGGGGGAATGAGATGCAAGAAATGCATAGGTTTATAGCTTCTCAGGAATACGAAAATGCTAGACAGAGAGCATTTGAAGATTGGCAAGTTCATCAGAACCAGATCATAGCGCATTGCCAACATATAGGTAGAAACTATATTCCTACACCGAAACCCGTCTTCCCTCCTTGGTCGATAGAGATGCAGCCACCATATCCTACGTATGACCCTGCCGAAGCATTCTATAGCACTTATGGTTATGCGTGGAACCCCTATTGGTACCAATATCATCCTTAGTTTACTTATTATTTTTTATTATTTTGTAATTTGTAATTATTGATGCATTTAATATTTTTGTTAATATTGTAATCATTTTTATAATTTCTAACTTTTATTCTTAGATTTTAATAATTTTTGAATGTGGGGTAATAAACCAAACTTCAAAAATATGTATATATGTTTGCAGTTTATCTTATGTACAAAACAGGGTAAAACAACGCATTTTCAAAGACTGGCATTAAGTTCAGCAAAAGCAACTAATTTTGACGACAAGATGCAAAATACATGTGAAATATCAACAAGACGGAATGAACAAATGATGTGCACCATTTATCATTCAGCAAACAAACGCCAATATATTTGGAAACTTTGGTAAAAATTTAATCATTTTCACACAAATCACCCTCAATAATATAATTTGTTACTGATTTCTTGCAAATGAGGGCATTGCAAGATCTTAAGTGTGGGAAGGGATTAAATTCTTTCGGATTTTAAAATTTTTATATTAAACACTTGGTTACCATTAAAAATACTAGTAAAGCAGTAGTTGTATTAGAATCTAGTGCTCTCTGATAAAAAAGAACAGCCCTAGTCTTATATACTGACTACCCAATTCTAGTAAAATTTTTCAAAATTTTCAATTAAATGAATTAAAATCATGTTTATACATATTTATGAACGATAAAACTAGGTTTTAACACCGAAATTATTGTTACCTCGGAAAGGACATAAATTGAGAAACAAACTAAAATGTTAAAATTCATTTAAAATGGAATAGAGGACGATAAAAAGAAAAATAAAAAGCCAAGTGTGGGAAAATTTACCAAGTTATTTTAAACATATGTCACATATATCTGTAACAAATAACTAAAAATACTTTTGCTTTGGACTAAACTAAACTGTTTTACCCGATGAAAGAAAAGAAGAGATGGATCTACACGATGAATCAATTCCATCATTAAAAGGAAGTAAAGTCTTCCGAAAAAGAAACGCGCTTCTTGATTTAGGTCATGAAGTTGTCGTCCAGACCAGCTGTAGGTTGACGAAAAATCTAGAAAAGTCATCACTAAAATCAGCAGGAAATCCACGGACCTCAGCATTAAACAGGGTCGCCAAGTGGTCAGATTTATCCTAACCATGAGAAGGATTTATCTCGTACAATGGGGGGGCACCATGCAAATTAGCTGGATAAGACTAATGAATCAGATCCCCAGAAAGGATAATCTCCTTAAAGATTAAAAATCAGCTTTTAAGACTGATATTACTCAATCCTAGAGATTGACCTTAAAGATTGAGAATTACAAACTCATGGAATTCGATGATATCTAAACTCGAGCTTAAACGAGAAAATATTTTGATCAAAATTATAAACCGATTTGTTTTCTGAAAACCCTATTTTCAATGCGTTCATTACCATTGAACGTAAAATCCTAGGAATTCACCTGAAATTCATTAGGTCACCTGAACTAAATCGGGTGTCAACCGTAAGAACGGTAGTTGCATAGCATGGTCAAAGACAGGACCTTGTGCCAGACCGAAAAAATTATAAGGGTGAGCTTTACTATTGCTCCTACCAAGGATAGTAATTGCGTCTGACACGTTATAGACCATAATCAAAAGCATGTCACGGGACATTGCCTTAACAGTTGCTTGTTCAACGCTTTCCTTTACAACCGGACGGTAGTTTGCCGAAAGGTAATATACGGAACAAGTAAACTGGACGTGTTGCTTTCCAAATACAAGGTTAGCAAGTGGGTGACACAAAACCGCAAGTTTTGAGCTAAAATTTTCAAATCTGAAACCCACCAAACCCACAAAAATATTTTGCAAACACCGGTAAAGGGTTATTCCGGAAAACTTATCTAGGGTAAAAACTAGATTTAATTTTCAAAAGATCAAATGTTTTCATAAAGATCCAATTTCCTTAATGGATCTAAATTTTTATAGTCATGTGGGACTGTAAACCATATCGTTACTACCATTGTTTATACCGCCGTATAGAAATCACTGATGTACAAAGTGTGAAGAATAAAGAAGTGATCCTAGTATTTCAAGACGATATTGCTTGAGGACAAGCAATGCTCAAGTGTGGGAATATTTGATAATGCTAAAAACGAACATATATTTCATAGCATTATTCCTCAAGAAAGACAAGCTTTTAGTTGCAATTGTTCTATTTACAAGTGATATTCGTTTAAATAATAAAAGGTGAAGACAAAAGACAGATTCGACGAATTGAAGACGCAAACGACCAAAAAGCTCAAAAGTACAAAAGACAATCAAAAAGGTTCCAATTATTGATAAGAAACGTCTCGAAATCACAAGAGTACAAGATTCAAAACGCAAAGTACAAGATATTAAATTGTACGCGAGGACGTTCGAAAATCCGGAACCGGGACTAGAGTCAACTCTTAACGCTCGACGCAACGGACTAAAAATTACAAGTTAACTATGTATATAAATATAATATAATATATAATTAATTATATTAATTATATATATATTATATATATATATTAAAAACCGTCGGCAGCAAGAAACTCCAAGGGTGTGAGCTGTAAATATCTCTCCGCGACTCGCGGAGTTTTAAGGCCATTTTGCCGCGAGTCGCGGAGCCCCAATTTTCAAGTCTGGCTATAAAGCCAACCGAATTCTGATCAAATTAAAACATCTTTTTCTCTTCCTCTTCATACGTAAATATATTTATATTTATAATTTATATTTTAATTTTAATTATAATTCTAATAATAAGGGTATGTTAGCGAATGTTGTAAGGGTGTAAGTCGAAATTCTGTCCGTGTAACGCTACGCTATTTTTAATCATTGTAAGTTATGTTCAACCTTTTTATATTAATGTCTCGTAGCTAAGTTATTATTATGCTTATTTAAAACGAAGTAATCATGATGTTGGACTAATTACTAAAATTGGGTAATTGGGCTTTGTACCATAATTGGGGTTTGGACAAAAGAACGACACTTGTGGAAACTAGACTATGGGCTATTAATGGGCTTTATATTTGTTTAACTAAATGAAAGTTTGTTAATGTTAATATAAAGATTTACAATTGGGCGTCCCTATAAATTACCATATACACTCGATCGGACACGATGGGCGGGGTATTTATATGTACGAATAATCGTTCATTTAACCGGACACGGGAATGGATTAATAGCCACTAGAATAATTAAAACAGGGGTGAAATTACATTCAAGGGTAATTGGTGTAATTGTTAACAAAGTAGTAAAACCTTGGTTTACACGCAGTCGATAACCTGGTGTATTCATTAAACAAAGTATTAAAACCTTGTTACAATTCGAATCCCCAATTAGTTGGAATATTTATCTTCGGGTATAATAATAATTTGACAAGGACACTTGCAATTTATATTTATGACTGATGGACTGTTATGGACAAAAACCAGACGGACATATTGAATAATCCAGGACAAAGGACAATTAACCCATGGGCATAAAACTAAAATCAACACGTCAAACATCATGATTACGGAAGTTTAAATAAGCATAATTCTTTTATTTCATATTTTATTTCCTTTATTTTATATTTAATTGCACTTCTAATTATCGCACTTTTATTGTTATTTAATCGCACTTTTAATTATCGTACTTTTAATTATCGCAATTTAATTTTATCGCATTTTTATTATTCGCAATTTCATTATCGTTATTTACTTTACGCTTTAATTTAAAGTCTTGTATTTATTTTATATTTTACATTAGGTTTTAACTGCGACTAAAGTTTTAAAATCGACAAACCGGTCATTAAACGGTAAAAACCCCCCTTTATAATAATAATATTACCTATATATATATTTGTATTTTTATAAAAGTAAACTAATATAGCGTTGAGCTTTGTTTAAAGATTTCCCTGTGGAACGAACCGGACTTACTAAAAACTACACTACTGTACGATTAGGTACACTGCCTATAAGTGTTGTAGCAAGGTTTAAGTATATCCATTCTATAAATAAATAAATATCTTGTGTAAAATTGTATCGTATTTAATAGTATTTTCCTAGTAAAATAATAACTATTTTATATACTACCCCGCTGCACATCACACTCTATATGCTGTAATGCTCGAGTTCGCTATACAGGGTTGAGGTTGATTCTTAAATAATATATATACTTTGAGTTGTGATCGAGTCTGAGACATTTATATAATGAGTCACGACACGTATCAATTAATTCGAATATTATATATTAAACTATATATGAATTGTTGAACTATTAATTGTGGACTACTAATTGTGGACTAATAACATTGGACAATTAAAATGAATTAAAATATTGATTACAACATATGAAACTAAACATTTCTTCAAGTTTGCCACTTGATTTCATCTTAAACCTCATTTGTATCTTGATGATTACAATATGCGCTCAAACCTTTCATGATTCTTGAAAACACCTCAATCGAGAGGATGAACCAACTGCACTTCATCTACAAGAAGAAAGATTTATGCATATAGTTATGCACCTGAAAAACTCTCGGAACCTGAGTAAACGTTTAATATGTATCTGTACTAGCTCCCTTGGCGTTGTTATTACCGAAAATAACTTTGCAATCCCTTTCCAAAGTAGCCAATTTTGTCACTGCTTCAGCAAATCAATTTTGACTTTTCATTCGAATAAGCCTTATTATAACTTTGATATATAAGTTTACCTTTCGTCATCGTTACCGGGGAACCGTTTATATCTCATCACATTAGCAATAAACCTACCAGCAACTTCATTACTAATTGACTTAAGTTTCTCCGAAGAATCATTATATTTGTTCATTAAAACCATATCATATACTCATCCGCATCTTGTAACGAGAATTTCCATACCAGTTACCGAGAATCCACAATCAATATTTCGAATCTCGCAGTGTTTCTACATCAACAGTCATATGTATACATACAACATTTATCTCTTAGAATTATGATCTTCCATTCTGAAATTCTGAAAAGCACACAGTCTACGAATCAATACTCTAAATGTTAAAAAAAATTAAATGAAGCAGCAAAAACTATAAACGACCTTAACAGTCAAAAGTTTGATGATAAAGAATAATGTGTAGGCAAAGTTCAGAAAAAGAGAAGGTTTAGAACTGGAAAACAGATTGAGCAAACCATGAAGGAGGCTGTGGACAAATCACAAAGACTAAATCTGCCTTCAAATAATCCAAATGATTCAGTATCTGATGAAGTCATTAACGAATACCTTGCTTCTGACTCTACACTTTTACAGACAAATCTTCATCATCATTCATCGATATTAAAAATTCTAAGATATCATCATATCTTTCATTATAAATATTCTCGATATTTCTGAAGATACTTTCATAACTATTCTTAGCTGAAATCATTTATCTCTTCGCGATATCAGTGTTATATCAGAAGGGAAACTATTTTAGTTTCTAAATTCTGAAAAATTCGAATTTAAAATATGAATGATTTTGAAGTAGTGTTGGGAACTGAAGCATGAGTTAGTATAATATAATGACACTTGATCAACGTGATTATATTACAGTAAGTCATACTGAGTTTCTAATGAAACATGATGATTCACAGATTATAATGTCATCATGTGCCATGTTACACGACTCTTACATTCTATCTAATATATAAACATACCAAGAACATATCTTCCTGATAGTTCTATCGTTTCTCTTGAGTTCTGGTAATTTAGCTAATCAAGATCGTGCTATTACAATCTCTCTTTTAGAACATTAGTCATGTTCATTCGAAACGCTATATCTACGAATTCTGGACCATTATTCACTTGACTTAAAGTTGGAAAGAGAAAATAAAAGGATGGAACTCCAAAATATAATGGAAATGGAGGGAGTGAATTTATAGTAAAATATCCGGCAGAGCAATCAAAACAGATTACCGTATTGAATTAAAGAGATCCTAATTTCTTTAATCACCTAAGAATCAAGTCTTAATCAGATCACGAAGATTTTCTGTAAATCCCTTGAATTCCAGAATTCAACCATGACTAGTGAAAAGTTATGATGAAACTTGCTTATCTCATTTCACTATTTAGTGATAGCTTCATTCGTACGCTTCGAGTAATCAAATCGTTTTATCTATATTATTTAATAGTGATAAAACTCTATTTAACAACTCAGATTCGTCATGAAAAACATTCTTATCGTTAGCCATGACGACCTCGATCAAATTTTGGGGACGAAATTTCTTTAACGGGTAGGTACTGTGACAACCCGGAAATTTCCGACCAAATTTAAACTTTATCTTTCTATTGTTTTGACACGATAAGCAAAGTCTGTAACGTTGAGTCTCAAAATTTTTGAACTATTTCATGAAATCATATGACCTTCGACTATCCCCAATGATTCACGAACGATTGTTTGTAAATAAATATGTATAAATATATAAATGTAAGTATATATATAATAATTTAAAATTATAAAATATAATGTAAACATTAAAATTAAATATGTGAATTAAGATACAAAATAATTATGTTGTAATTTAAAATGAATTTATATATAAATGATTTCTATTAGGCCTGTCAAATAAGACCCAATTCATAAAAAAGGGTCCAATGGGTATGATGGAAGACCCAATTGGGTCCAACAATATAACAGAAATAAAAAGACGGGGGTCTAATCTTTAGAGCCCACCAAAGCCCAATGAATTTTAAAAGATCACTGGGTCAAAGCCCTCGACCTGAACGGGTATGATGTAATCTACTAATCTCTCTAGTCTGAAGTCACGAATCACGATCGATCTGCAATCTCACAAAGTCACAATCGATCCTCACAATCGCATCGATCCTCACGATCTACAATCACCCAATCTCATAATCGATCTGCAATCGCCCAATCTCACAATCTCACGATCGATCTGCAATCGCCCAATCTCACAATCTCACAATCTCAATGTGATGACCCGGGAATTTCCGACCAAATTTAAACTTAATCTTTATATGATTCCGACACGATAAGCAAAGTCTGTAATGTTGAATCTCAAAACTTTTGAACTGTTTCATTATATTCAATTGACCTTCAACTGTTCTCGACGATTCACGAACAAATGTTGTAAATAAATATGTATATATATATATATATATATATATATATATATATATATATATATATATATATATATATATATATATATATATATATATATATATATATATATATAAATTTAAGTATTTATAATAATTTGAAATCTTAAAATATAATTTAAGCATTAGAATTAAATACCTAAAATGTAATACAAAATAACGTACTGAATAATTATTGTTATTAAAATGATTATATATATATATATATATATACATGGTTTCTATACCTAATTAATATTTTATGTATATTATTATATATATGTGAAATATATAAGTATTAAATAATCAATATGTGTTATTATGTATATTAGATGTTATTAGATACTACATACTTAAATATACGTAATATCAATATATTAAATTACTAAAAGATAAGATATAATAGCCAAGTTGATAATATTAGTATCTTCATTAAAATAAAGACTTATACTAATATCAGTATTAATAGTATTATTATTATTATTATTATAAATTTGATAAGTTAAATTTGTTATAATTATTACTAATATTAGTGTACCATTATTAATATAATTATCATTATACTCGGTGGTAGATTAGGATTTTTGGTCATTGTTAATTTCATTATTATTATTAATAACGTAATCATAACCATTTTTTTAATAATTATAATTCTAATTATAATTATTTATTATCATTAGTATTATAGATATTAGTATTATTATTATTATTATTATTATTATTATTATTATTAAAAGTCATTAGTAAAGATATCATTATATTATTTATAAAAATAATAAAATTATTATTACCATTATTACCTTTAGTCTTATTATTAATATTATTGAGTTTATTATTTTTTAATAGAAATATAGATATTATTACTAATAATATAATTATCAATTATTAAAAATTAAAATAATATATGGAAACTGTTATATCACGCGTATATTTTGTTATATGTCATAATCTACTTTATTTTCTTTAACTTCTTCTTCTTGTTTGAGAACTCCATGTCTGCCTTATATTATACGTCAAATTCACGAATCTATTAGAATCAAATTTAACTGTTAAAGCATGATTCAACCACATTATGTAAACCTCCTAATGCTATTCAAGAAAATGAAACAAAATCAGAAAAAAAGAAAAAAAAAGAAAACAAACCGGTACCTGCTCGTAAGCCTTTTTTTTTCAAAAGCTGATTTCGTATCAATTTCCAAAAACTAAAAATGCAGTATCATTAGTAATTTATAGCTTAAACTATCTGCAAAAGCCCATTTTCTAATTTTTCCTATCGAACTCCAATTTCGAAGTCAAAGGTTTTTGAAATAAAAGTCAACTGTTGTTCTTGGATCAAATTCGAGGTATGTGATACAAATTGAGTTCAATTGATGATTTCAATAGTTTCCTTAATCGATTTACAAACACTTTCATGTTAAAATCTTAGCCTAAAAACATTCGAAATTTAAAAATCAAATTTTTTTTTCCATAACAACGACGGGACTGTTTATTTTTTTTTGTTCTTTATATATTTTTTAATTAACTTAAGGTTCATTATTGATCTAGTATCTTTCGGTTTCAAGTCCAAAACAACTTAGAAAAATCGTTGTTAGTAATCGTGGTGCCTGCTGTTAAATTAACTTGTAAGGAAGAAGATGAATAAACACAATATGGGTTATAAGGTTATGGGTTGGGAGATTTTCAGAAATGGGGCAACAGCCCAATGGTTAAGAGTGTAGGCGGGGAGCGGGAGGTCTCAGGTTCGATCCTGGGTTGTGGCGTTTTCTTTTTAGAAGACCCTTTGAGGTAGTTTTAATTTCTAAAAATTATTATTATTACCATTATTATTATTATTATTGTTAATAGTAATTTCATTATTGTTATTATTGATAATACAATTAATATTGGTTTGTATTATCATTATTTGTTTGTATTACTAATATGCATAAAGAAAATTAGTGTTATTATTACAAAAATTATAACTATTATTATTATGAATGTCATTACTGATATATGTATTATTATTATTAACATGTTAGGATTAGTATTATTATCATTAATATGAAAACAATAAAATGTATTATTACTTTCTTTAATTAGTATCATTTTATAATTATTAGTATTATTTATTAATAATATTATTACTATTATTAGTAGTATCAATATTAATAAGGTTATTATTATTAGTAACTCACTAATGTTAAAAACTATCATTTTTTTTAACAAATAATTAATTTTGTATATAAAATGCATTTAGTACATATACTATAACTATATTAATATTTCATATAACTATATAAATTAACATTATCTAGATAAATAATTACAGGTAACAAACTATTGATTTTCAAACATAATAATAATAATATATATATGTAGATATATATATATATATATGAATATAACTAAATGAATAAATATTAATCATTTCAAACTATATATATACAAAATAAATGTATATAACATATAATTTAAGATATAATATAAGTATATGTTTTTAAATAGAATTTAAAATAAATTCTATATAACTACAAATAAATATATAAATAATATACATTAATAAATAAAATTATGTGATTTCCATTATACGTTTTTAATATATACATCCAAATGATATAGGTTCGTGAATCCGAGGCCAACCCTGCATTGTTCAATTGTTCAATATAGTCATATGTATTTTTACTACAAAATACATTAGGTGAGTTTCATTTGATTCCCTTTTACTCTTTATATTTTTGGGCTGAGAATAAATGCGCTGTTTTATAAATGATTTACGAAATGGACACAAGTGATCGAAACTACATTCTATGGTTGGATTATCTAATCGAATATGCCCTTTTTATATAGTCTGGTAATCTAAGAATTAGGGAACAGAAACCCTAATTGACGCGAACTCTAAAGATAGATCTATCGGGCCCAACAAGCCCCATCCAAAGTACCGGATGCTTTAGTACTTTGAAATTTATATCATGTCCGAAGGAGGATCCCGGAATGATGGGGATATTCTTATATGCATATTGTGAATGTCGGTTACCAGGTGTTCAATCCATATGAATGATATTTTTATCTCTATGCATGGGACGTATGTTTATGAGAAATGGAAATATGAAATCTTGTGGTCTATTAAACTTATGAAATGATTATTTATGTTAAACTAATGAACTCACCAACCTTTTGGTTGACACTTTAAAGCATGTTTATTCTCAGGTATGAAAGAAATCTTCCGATGTGCATTTGCTCATTTTAAAGATATTACTTGGAGTCATTCATGACATATTTCAAAAGATGTTGCATTCGAGTCGTTGAGTTCATCAAGATTATTATTAAGTCAATTATAGTTAGATATATAATGAAATGGTATGCATGCCGTCAACTTTCGATGTAATGAAAGATTTTCTTTTCAAAAACGAATGCAATGTTTGTAAAATGTATCATATAGAGGTCAAGTACCTCGCGATGTAATCAACTGTTGTGAATCGTTTATAATCAATATGGACTTTGTCCGAATGGATTAGGACGGGTCTTTACAGTTGGTATCAGAGCGGTGGTCTTAGCGAACCAGGTCTGCATTAGTGTATCTAACTAATAAGTCGTTAGGATGCTTTAGTGAGTCTGGACTTCGACCGTGTCTGCATGTCAAAAGTTTTGCTTATCATTTCGTGTCAAAAATTACCTACTTATCATCCTTAGGAAATTACCTGCTTATCATTTCTAGTCTAGACACATCTTGCTGCATTGATTGCATGAATAGTGTATACACAAATTCATATCTTAGCGTATCTGCTAATTCATATCTTAGCATATCTATTACTGTAAACTTTGCCTAACATATTCCGTAGATTACTCCGTAACTTATGGGATTTTAGTATTATATATGCATATGTAAATTATGTATTGCAGGATACTAATCTACATCCTATAATCTATTTCTTATCGAAAATCCTTCATCTGATCGTACAAAATGAATACTACAACCAGTTCGAGTTCCTCAGATTCCGATAGCTATTCCGATAGTTATTCCGACAGCTATTCCGATATAGATGTTCACCTAAGCTCCGAAAACAGCGTCATCGGCATGAATCAACCAATCAGCCATTATCAATTCATCTGATGGGTTCGTAGTTGACTTAATTAATGGAAACATGCTGAAGGCAATCCCTTCCACCAACCGAATTCACCTCTTGACAATGAACCTGAAGCATTTACCGGCGAACCTGTTCGAGACACCATTTTCAGTCTCATTTCCGGGGTAACTCGACAAGATTATATTCTATCCACAATTCTGAACCTTATTCATCCGCTCGTTCCGACCGACAATCATCCTGGAGTAATAAGTCAACGAACTTCGCGCTCGAATAATCAATTCGGAGAATATGGTGCAAAATGTACCAGCTTCAGCAACATCACCGGCACCAACAGTACAATCAATAACAGCACCAGTACCATCAACAATCCATGCTTCAATATCATCATCTGTACTTTGAGTATGATCTTCGTTCGACATGTCGAATATGTAATCTCTAAAGTTTTAGAGATTATTTATTCTAGTTCCAACCGAAAAGCAAATGAGTTTAATATCATATTAACTCATTAAATCCATGAATACATCTGAAGAAAATATATATGTATATATGTTTTCATAAAGATTGTAATTAAAAATTCTCTTGTACAAACTGTTAATGGTGAAAATATTTTAACGGGTAGGTAATACCCGAGGACTATTTAAATTTCACATTAATAAGTTACATTGTACGTTCTTCGAATCTGTTTCAACAGTCATATACTATCCTACTTACATCCACCGATATACAAATCCGTTCACCACAGAATAACCATATTCATCCAATTACATATTTGGATTTTGACCTATCAGAATCCAACAAGTGGCATAATGAAGAAATAATGGACACAATAAAAATTGATTAGAAACAGATTAATTAACAATATGAAATTCTATTAAGAATCCACGCTAACAAAATCCTAGCTAACTGTTCCTAGCTAACTGTTAATTCTGTATTACCATTTAATTATCGCAATTTATTTATCGCAGTTTATTTATCGCAATTTACATTCTCGCAATTTTATTTATCGTCATTTAAATTTCTGTTATTTACTTTACGCACTTTATTTATCGTCATTTAATTTTTGTTATCTATTTTACGCACTTTAAATATCGGGACACGTATACAAAGTTTTGACATATCATATCGACGAATCTATATATATTATTTGGAATCACCATAGACACTCTATATGCAGTAATGATCGAGTTCTCTATACAGGGTTGAGGTTGATTCTCAAATAATATATATACTTTAAGTTGTGATCGAGTCTGAGACATGTAAACGGGTCACGATATTTATTAATTAATTCGAATATTATATATTAAACTATATATAAATTATTAGACTGTTAATTGTGGACTATCGACTGTAGACTAATAACATTGGACAATTAAAATGAATTAAAATATTGATTATAATATATGAAACTAAGCAATTCTTCAAGTTTGCCACTTGATTTCATCTAAATATCATTTGTATCTTGACGATTACAATCTGCGATCAAACTTTTCATGAATCTTGAAAACACCTCAATCGAGAGGATGAACCAACCGCATTTCATCTACGGAAGAAAAGATTGATGCATATAGTTATGCACCTGAAAACCCTCGAAACCTGAGTAAACGTTTAACACGTATCTGTGCTAGCTCCTTTGGCGTTATTATTATCGAAAGTAATTTTGCCATCCCTTTCCAAATTAGCCAATTTTGTCACAGCTTCAACAAACCAATTTCGACTTTTCATTCAAATAAACACAATTATAACCTCGATATATAAGTTTGCCTGTCATCATCGTTATCGGGGAACCGTTTATATTCCACCACATTAGCAGTAAACTTACCAGCAACTTCAATGAATTTGGACTTTCCGAAAAATCATTATATTCACTGAAACCCCATCTTGTATTCATCTATACCCTGTAACAATAATAGCCATACCAATTACCGGGAATCAGCAATCAGTATTTCGAATCTCGTAGCATTTCTATATCAATAGTTATATGTATACATATAACAATTATCTCCTAGAATTACGACCTTCAATTCTGAAATTTTGGAAAAGGCACCCAGTTTACGAATCGATACTCTGAATGATGAAAAAGCTGAATGAAGCAGCAGAAACTGTAGGCAACCGTAAACGACCTTAGTCGACGAAAGTTTGATGATAAAGAATAATATGTTGGAAAAGCTCAGAAACGTTGGAACTGGAAAACGGATAGAATTAACCATGAAGGAGACCAAGGACAAATACAAGGATCAAACCATATATTCAAAGGATTCAGGTAATTCTGGATCCGTTGAAATCTTTAGAGAATATCTTGCCACGAAGTCATGTTAAAATCTTGCGGAAAATCTTTCTCCATCAACCATCGAACTTAGAAATTCCAAAATATCATCATCAATATCTTCGATATTTCTGAGGATATTTTCATAAATATTCTCGTCCGAAATTATATACCTCTTCGTGCTTCCTGTGTATCATTATATTGGAAACATTCAAGAGAAAATTTAGTACCGAAAAGCAGATTATGCGAAACTAGGAAGAAAGCCGTGGACAAATCACAAAGAATAAGTTTGACTTCAAAGAATCTAAATGATTCAATGTCTGCTAAAGTCTTTAGTGAATATCTTGCTCCTTACTCTAAACCTTTGCAGACAATAGTTTCTATCATCCGCTGATCTTAGATATTCTGAGATATTATCGTATCTTTTATTATAAATATCCTCCATATTTCTGGAGATATTTTTATAACTATTCTTATCTGAAATCATTAATCTCTTCGTGCTATCAGTATTACATCATATAGGAACTGTTAGTTTCTATATTCTGTAAACTTTCGAGCTTAAAATATGAATGTTATTGAAGTAATGTTGGGAACTGATGCATGAGTTAGTATAATATAATGACACTTGATCAACGTAATTATATTACAGTAAGTCATGCTGAGTTTCTAATAGGACGTGATGATTCACAGATCCTAACGTCATCACGTGCCATGTTACATAACTCTTTCATTATGTTTAACTTCTGAACATATCAAGAAAGTATTTTCTTGATAGTTCTATTCTCAGTGATTCTGGTAATTTGATAAATCAAATCGTGCTAATACATTAGTTCTTATTTAGAACACGATGTTTATTCGAAATTCCATACTTACGAAATTCTGGACCATTACTCGCTTTACTAGAGGTCGGGAGGATAATAAAAAGGCAAAGAGCTCCAAAATATAAGAGAAAATATAAATCCCAACAACAACACCGAAATAACAAACCGTATATATCAATGTTTATCGCAACATAAAGACACGAGAGAATTAAAGCACTATAACCCCAAGGGTGAAGTAGAAGTAAACAAATTCCTCCGGTAGAAGTTGAAAAAGGAGAATGATTGTTGCGATAGTAAGGATGAGGGTAAGGATCAGAACTGGATTAAGCATTTTCAGAATCTTTTGGATGTATGAAATAAGAAGGAAAATATAGGAATGGTGAGAATAATGGAATGGAAGAGTTTAATTTATAATGGAAATATCAGTCAGAGTAATCGAGGCAGATCACCTTAATTAATTATAGAAATTTTAATTTCCTTATTCGCCGAAGAATCAGATCTTATAGATTTACAAGATTTTCTTTTAAATCCTTTGAATTCCGGAATTCAACCAAGACAACGTCAAAAGTTAGACGCACCTTATTTTCTAAATTCAATCGTGACTACGTCAAAAGTTAAATCTCAATCTCAATCTTTTGTGATAGCTCCATTCGTACTTTTCAAATAATCGAATTGTTATATCTATATTACTCACTAATGATAAAACTCTATTTACCAACTGATATTCGTCATGAAAACATTTTTATTGTTAGCCATGACCACCTCACTCAAATTTCGGGACGAAATTTATTTAACGGGTAGGTACTGTGATGACCCAGGAATTTCCGACCAAATTTAAACTTAATCTTTATATGATTCCGACACGATAAGCAAAGTCAGTAATGTCGAGTCTCAAAACTTTTGAACTGTTTCATTATATTCAATTGACCTTCAACTGTTCTCGACGATTCACGAACAAATGTTGTAAATATATATATATATATATATATATATATATATATATATATATATATATATATATATATATATATATAAATTTAAGTATTTATAATAATTTGAAATCTTAAAATATAATTTAAGCATTAGAATTAAATACCTAAAATGTAATACAAAATAACGTACTGAATAATTATTGTTATTAAAATGATTATATATATATATATACATGGTTTCTATACCTAATTAATATTTTATGTATATTATTATATATATATGAAATATATAAGTATTAAATAATCAATATGTGTTATTATGTATATTAGATGTTATTAGATACTACATACTTAAATATACGTAATATCAATATATTAAATTACTAAAAGATAAGATATAATAGCCAAGTTGATAATATTAGTATCTTCATTAAAATAAAGACTTATACTAATATCAGTATTAATAGTATTATTATTATTATTATTATAAATTTGATACGTTAAATTTGTTATAATTATTACTAATATTAGTGTACCATTATTAATATAATTATCATTATACTCGGTGGTAGATTAGGATTTTTGGTCATTGTTAATTTCATTATTATTATTAATAACGTGATCATAACCATTTTTTTTAATAATTATAATTATAATTATAATTATTTATTATCATTAGTATTATAGATATTATTATTATTATTATTATTAAAAGTCATTAGTAAAGATATCATTATATTATTTATAAAAATAATAAAATTATTATTACCATTATTACCTTTAGTCTTATTATTAATATTATTTAGTTTATTATTTTTTAATAGAAATATAGATATTATTACTAATAATATAATTATCAATTATTAAAAATTAAAATAATATATGGAAACTGTTATATCACGCGTATATTTTGTTATATGTCATAATCTACTTTATTTTCTTTAACTTCTTCTTCTTGTTTGAGAACTCCATGTCTGCCTTATATTATACGTCAAATTCACGAATCTATTAGAATCAAATTTAACTGTTAAAGCATGATTCAACCACATTATGTAAACCTCCTAATGCTATTCAAGAAAATGAAACAAAAACAGAAAAAAAAAGAAAAAAAAAAAGAAAACAAACCGGTACCTGCTCGTAAGCCTTTTTTTTTTCTTTTCAAAAGCTGATTTCGTATCAATTTCCAAAAACTAAAAATGCAGTCTCGTTAGTAATTTATAGCTTAAACTATCTGCAAAAGCCCATTTTCTAATTTTTCCTATCGAACTCCAATTTCGAAGTCAAAGGTTTTTGAAATAAAAGTCAACTGTTGTTCTTGGATCAAATTCGAGGTATGTGATACAAATTGAGTTCAATTGATGATTTCAATAGTTTCCTTAATCGATTTACAAACACTTTCATGTTAAAATCTTAGCCTAAAAACATTCGAAATTTAAAAATCAAATTTTTTTTTTCATAACAACGACGGGACTGTTTATTTTTTTTTTGTTCTTTATATTTTTTTTAATTAACTTAAGGTTCATTATTGATCTAGTATCTTTCGGTTTCAAGTCCAAAACAACTTAGAAAAATCGTTGTTAGTAATCGTGGTGCCTGCTGTCAAATTAACTTGTAAGGAAGAAGATGAATAAACACAATATGGGTTATAAGGTTATGGGTTGGGAGATTTTCATAAATGGGGCAACAGCCCAATGGTTAAGAGTGTAGGCAGGGAGCGGGAGGTCTCAGGTTCGATCCTGGGTTGTGGCGTTTTCTTTTTAGAAGACCCTTTGAGGTAGTTTTAATTTCTAAAAATTATTATTATTACCATTATTATTATTATTATTGTTAATAGTAATTTCATTATTGTTATTATTGATAATACAATTAATATTGGTTTGTATTATCATTATTTGTTTGTATTACTAATATGCATAAAGAAAATTAGTGTTATTATTACAAAAATTATAACTATTATTATTATGAATGTCATTACTGATATATGTATTATTATTATTAACATGTTAGGATTAGTATTATTATCATTAATATGAAAACAATAAAATGTATTATTACTTTCTTTAATTAGTATCATTTTATAATTATTAGTATTATTTATTAATAATATTATTACTATTATTAGTAGTATCAATATTAATAAGGTTATTATTATTAGTAACTCACTAATGTTAAAAACTATCATTTTTTTAACAAATAATTAATTTTGTATATAAAATGCATTTAGTACATATACTATAACTATATTAATATTTCATATAACTATATAAATTAACATTATCTAGATAAATAATTACAGGTAACAAACTATTGATTTTCAAACATAATAATAATAATATATATATGTAGATATATATATATATGAATATAACTAAATGAATAAATATTAATCATTTCAAACTATATATATACAAAATAAATGTATATAACATATAATTTAAGATATAATATAAGTATATGTTTTTAAATAGAATTTAAAATAAATTCTATATAACTACAAATATATATATAAATAATATACATTAATAAATAAAATTATGTGATTTCCATTATACATTTTTAATATATACATCCAAATGATATAGGTTCGTGAATCCGAGGCCAACCCTGCATTGTTCAATTGTTCAATATAGTCATATGTATTTTTACTACAAAATACATTAGGTGAGTTTCATTTGATTCCCTTTTACTCTTTATATTTTTGGGCTGAGAATACATGCGCTGTTTTATAAATGATTTACGAAATGGACACAAGTGATCGAAACTACATTCTATGGTTGGATTATCTAATCGAATATGCCCTTTTTATATAGTCTGGTAATCTAAGAATTAGGGAACAGAAACCCTAATTGACGCGAACTCTAAAGATAGATCTATCGGGCACAACAAGCCCCATCCAAAGTACCGGATGCTTTAGTACTTTGAAATTTATATCATGTCCGAAGGAGGATCCCGGAATGATGGGGATATTCATATATGCATATTGTGAATGTCGGTTACCAGGTGTTCAATCCATATGAATGATATTTTTGTCTCTATGCATGGGACGTATGTTTATGAGAAATGGAAATATGAAATCTTGTGGTCTATTAAACTTATGAAATGATTATTTATGTTAAACTAATGAACTCACTAACCTTTTGGTTGACACTTTAAAGCATGTTTATTCTCAGGTATGAAAGAAATCTTCCGCTGTGCATTTGCTCATTTTAAAGATATTACTTGGAGTCATTCATGACATATTTCAAAAGATGTTGCATTCGAGTCGTTGAGTTCATCAAGATTATTATTAAGTCAATTATAGTTAGATATATAATGAAATGGTATGCATGCCGTCAACTTTCGATGTAATGAAAGATTTTCTTTTCAAAAACGAATGCAATGTTTGTAAAATGTATCATATAGAGGTCAAGTACCTCGCGATGTAATCAACTGTTGTGAATCATTTATAATCAATATGGACTTTGTCCGGATGGATTAGGACGGGTCTTTACACTCAACATGTCCCTTACAGTCATCTCTAGACGATATGGTTTCAAAAGACGCCAATTAATATAACGATTCACAGAAAACGGTTTCTTAATCAGCTCATTGTACCTCCGATGATAAATATTCTTCATATTCTTCATAGTTAGAAAACGGTAACTTAATTATTCTTTCTGTTTTATACTTCATGATTTTCTAACTGTAATTTTTGAATTGGTTAAGCAATTCAAAGTTGAATTGATTAAAGTTGACTTAAAAAGGTCTAAATTTATTGATTAGGGTTAATTTATTGATTAGTGCATTCTTGTCATGATTTGTTGATTAGGGTTCAGTTGTACCAGTTAGGAGACCAGAAGATTAATTTATGGTTATACTTTTATTAGTCTAAATTCCTAATTGGTTGCTGTATTTGCAAGAAAAAGTTACATATAATATAATCAGTAGATGGGCATATGCTAGCTTAAAGGGGATGGACTGTATCATTAATAAGCTAAGATAACTAAATTAATCTTGCATAAAAAAATGACCCACTCCATTTTGACCCGCATAACTTGGATTATGAGATAGTGTGTGGCTGCTATTAAGTTAGTTTTATGTTCTTTAAAGTCAGTTTCTACATCCTGCTCAAGTTGGTTTACAAGTATAAAATTGAAATTTTTGATAAAGAGATCCATTGTAATGTTCAAAAATAAGATAACCTTTGTGCATATAGTTCAACATAGAAACTTGGGTCATCCACAAAAGCTTTATCAGTTAGAAGTTACAACAAAGTGTAGGTTTGTGAATTCGAATATCAAGTAAAAATTATAAACATATATTAATTGCTATGGTGATTAGTCTCTCCCGTTTGATTTATATCTTTATTGTTTGTGGTTTTTCTGTTTAAATAAAGGAAAACAAAAAATGGATTTATTTTCTTTAAGATTTCTTCACATCAACAATATTTTAGCTATGTGATTGTGTATCCCCTTCATGCACAACTCCTATCAACTGTGGTTTTTCTTTTATAGATGGTGACTTATTGTGGTATGTGATTGCCAATGTGTTATGTACTTATGTGTATTGCACATTATGTTTGTGATGAACTATAATAAACTATGTTTATATATGTATGTAGATCATGTTCTTTGTTGGTTTTTAAGTCGTTGATTGTTTTTTTTTATTTAACATGTGAATGTAGGAAAAAAGTTGGTGAATATGTCCAAGAGTGTTCAACGGGAAGAACCCGTGGATAATGCAGAGAATGAAGAGATTGAAGAAGATGCCACTTCATCTACCAGCAGACAACGTTCTCGTGTGTGGGATTACTTTGATAAATTTGAGCACGAAGGAATTGAAAAGGCGAGATGTACTAATTGTGGTACATTGATTAAGACTCAGTTTGGAACATCTAACATGAGACGACATATCATTAAGTGTTTTAACGTTGTTGAGTCTGATCCACCACAAAAACGTATTCGTTTAGACCAATCGGTTTATCGAGAGTTAGTGGCAACTTCAATTATCGTACACAGTTATCCATTTAAATATGTTGAGCATAAGATAACACGAAGGGTACATAAGTTTTTACATCCGAGTACACAGGCCATCACAAGAAACACGGCAAAGGCGGATGTTCTAAAGATTTATGAGAGAGAAAAGATGACTCTTAAACATGAGTTAGAGAGCATAAAGAGTAGAATTTTTTTACTTCGGATATGTGGACTTCCATTACTAGTGATGGTTATATGGCATTGACTGCACATTATATTGCTGAGACTTGGGTTATAAGAAAGAAAGTGTTAAATTTTCGAGTTATACCCCCTCCGCACGGTGGTACCCTACTTGCAGAGTTTATGATTAACTTTTTGAAAGATTGGGGCATCGAAAAAAAGTTTTCAGTATTACTTTGGATAATGTGTCTTATAATAATGGGTTAATTGAGTCTATGAAGTCTCATTTATCATTAAATGGTGGGTTACTTTGCAATGGGGATTACATGCATGTACGATGTGGAGCGCATGTGCTAAACCTTATTGTGCAAGTTGGATTGAAAGTTATTCAAAGTGCAATTATAAAAATTCGGGAGTCAGTCAAATATGTTAGGGGGAGTGCAATTAGAAAGTTAAGATTTGCCGAATGCATTGATCACCTTTCACTACAGTGTGGAAGACATGTACGTCAGGACATAGCTACGAGATGGAATTCTACATATTTGATGCTTGATTGTGCGTTGGTTTATCGACGGGCTTATGAGCGATTGTAGCTATTAGATCATAATTTTAAAACATGTCCGACACATTTGGAGTGGAGTAGGGTAGAAGGAATCAAAAAGTTCTTAAAACCGTTTTATGTCATTACAACGTTGTTCTCTGGGAGCCGTTATCTGACTTCGAACTTGTACTTTCATAATGTGTGGAGAATTCAACAGTGTATTCAAGAAGAGTTAACGAATTCAGATCTAGTCATAAAAGAGATGGCACATGAGATGAAGGCAAAATTTGCTAAGTACTGGGAGAATTATAGTATGATTTTGTCTTTTGCGATTATATTAGATCCACGATATAAGGCGAAGATAGTGGAATACTGCTTTACCAAACTTGGTATGGAGGATGACGAACTTAGAGCAAAAGTGGAAAGTGTTATCAATGGGTTGAAGAAGTTATACAAAGAATATGATATAAGTTCAAATGTTGGAGGAGTGAGCTCGAAAGTTGGTAAGGATTTATTGGATGAGTTAGATTTATTTCAAAGCAAATTTATCATCCCTGAAAACGAAAAATCTCAACTTGATCAATATTTAGTTGAACCTCCACTTGATAGAAAAAAAGATATCAATGTTTTAGACTATTGGAGGGAAAATCAAGGGAGGTATCCCCAATTAGCGCTTATGGCTCGTGACATCTTGAGCATCCCGATTACCACCGTTGCTTCCGAGTCATCTTTTAGCATTGGGGGTCAAATTATAAGTAAATGTAGAAGTTCATTATTGTCAGAAAATGCCGAGGCTTTGTTATGTGCTCGCGATTGGTTGTTCGATTTAGAAGGTACTTTTTTATATCTTTATTCCATTTTCAATATGTTTTTATATTATAATTATTTAGGGTTTATCTTCTATTAAAATCTGATTCATTTTTTTATTGTGTAGAAGAAGATGAATCGGATGAAGATGAAGTAGATGAAGAACGACTCACAGAAGATATAGAAGCTTTTATCCCAACTGCTAGAAGTAACAATTTTTAATGTCAACAGGTTTGCTAATCTTTGTTTTTTAAAACCCAATAATAATAATAAATAGTGACAATACTGGGGTCTTATTGAATAGACCACTTTATAATTTCCTTATATTTTTGTTTTTAGTAAATAAAGGATGACTACTTGTTTCGTGGACTCGGTTTCAACGTCTGCCGGATCTTGAGAAGAGATTCATATATATTTTGTAAACTGAATTAAAGTTCACTTTTATTTTGTTTATGGAAACTTAGTTTCAAGTCAAGTAGAAGTTTATTTTGTTTATGGAAACTTTGTTTCAAGTCAAGTAGAAGTTTATTTTGTTTATGGAAACTTTGTGAATCTTTATTATGGTTGTGGAAAGAACTATTGTTGTCAATGATTTTGTTTGTGTTGGTACATGTTTATATCATTGGAAATTATATCTAATTAATCAAGCTGTTGTAGCCACCGAAGAATGCATGTGAAAACTTGTAAGTTCATATCCACGTTTTTGTATGATTTCCCCATTAGCATTCATGATATCATCATTGCGTTGCTCTATTGAGTAGGCGAAATGTTTTTTGAGAAGTTTAACGCCCAAACGATGGGCTTCTTTTGCATACATAAGAGCCTAAATAAAAATATATATTGAAACTTGTAAGAAAACATTTAAGTTCTTCTAGGTGAATAAAGTAATCTACTGAGAATATAATAAAACGTAAGGCTAAATACACAAGAGTTTACGCATAAAAATAAGTTATTCTAGAGCGATAATAGTAATTTGCATAAAAAAATTACTAGTCCGACCCACCCGACCCGGGTCACGACCCAACCCATTCGACCCATTTTATTTCTAACCCATTTCGACCCATGACCCATTTCAACCCAAACCCATTTGATCTTCGACCCAACCCGACCCATCTCGACCCGTTTGCCATGTATAATTTCTATGTATATAGATTATTATATGTATATTGTAATAGTGCATAAATATTCAATTATATAAACTATGGTATAATTGATAAATTATAATATTAATATATTAAATGTAAGTTCAAGTTAAAAATATAGTTGTTATAATAATAATGGTATTGTTACTTTCATTATTATTATTATTATCAATATTGATATTAATATTAAAATCAGTATTATTAATATTATTATTTTTAATATAGGTAGTTATGAATTTTGATATATATAAATTATTATAGTATTATTATTATATTATTATTATCATTAATAATATTGATATTATTAATAATATTATTATTATTAATAATATTATTGTGATAAATTTTATAGTTACTATTATCATTTATAATAATAATATTATTATTACTAGTATATTACTATAAATTCTTGTTATTATTATTATTTATAATATTAAGTGTATTATTATCATAAGTTATATTATTAATTAATAAGATTAATTATAATATGTAAATACATATATATACATGCAAAGATATAAATACA